>NC_092148.1:49987733-50587733 GCF_045791955.1 Oncorhynchus clarkii lewisi | reverse complement strand
ATATTTCCCAACATGCTCTATTGCAGGTTGATTTTGAGAAGCATATCTTTGTGCATGTACATTGATTGTGCATGTACATCAATATGATGAATTAATTAATATTATGCTTCTCAAAATGTAACTTTTGCGTGGTATCCAGTAGGTAGTTACAGTCTTGTCTCATGGCTGCAACTCCCCTACAGATTTGGGAGAGGCGAAAGTTCGAGAGCCATGCGTCATCCGAGAACACAACCCTGCCAAGCTGCACTGTTTCTTGACACTGCTCGCTTAATGTCCAATGTCCAATCGGCGAGTCAATTGCAGGGATGCTTGGATTGTACTACTGGAGTGAATTTGAAGAATCATCAGCTGACCTGAAAAAGTTGACTAACGTAATATCTGGCTATATTGAATTCTGTGTTGATTTAGTGATCCCAAAAAAAACATGTAAGATATTTCCTAACAACAAACCATGGGTGACCAAATAATTGAAAATGGTGCTTAGCAAGAAGAAACAAGTGTTTGTCTCCGGGAATCCACTCTAAAGAAAAGAGGTACAGAGAGAGGTGAACAAAGAGATAAAAAAGGCGAGATGCCGGTACAAGGATAAGGTGCAACAGACACAGCGAGACTCTCGGTCTGCCTGGTTGGGCATTAAGAATATGGCAAACGCCCCCTTAAAATGGAGGCAATGTATTGATCCCTGCCTGGACGAGACAGCCAATGAAGTAAATTGGTTATTTGCCCGTTTTGAAACAGGGGTGCCCCCGCTCCCCTGGACTGTCTGGAGGAGGATGTCATGCCAACCGAGAGCGCACTTGTCATCAATGAGGAAGTCGTACAACGAGTGTTCAAAAGCACTGGAGCATGAAAGAGCCCGGGGCTTGATAACATAAGTGGTCGTGTCTTGAAACGCTGTTCCACTCAGCTGAGCAGTGTCTCCTGCTCTGTCTTTCAGCGATCCCTGGATACCTTGGAAATTCTATCTCTGTGAAAAAAATCTGTTTGTTGTACCTGTCCCAAAAACCTCTCATCCATCTGCATCAAATGATTACAGACCTGAAGCTCTTACCTCTCTCTTGATTAAATCTCTTGAAAAGATCATCAAGGCATACATAATCAACACCACCAGACACCTGCTTGACCGCCTCCAATTTGCATACCGGTCAGAGAGAGGGACAGATGATGCCATCCTCTCGCTCGTATCATGTTCGCAGATTTCTCCACGGCATTTTACACAATCAATCCGTTGGTCCTCGCGGACAGACTGAGAGGAGACTTTAGACTTGATGCTATGCTTATCACAACGATCACCAACTTCCTAACTGATAGGTCTCAGCAGGTACGAGTTGGCAACACACTCTCTTGAGGTGTGCACTACTTCAGTTGGAACCCCCCAGGGCAGTGTTCTTTCACCAGTACTATGCATACTGTATACAGACAGCTACTCACAATACCCCATAATGACAAAGCAAAAACAGGATTTAGAAATGTTTGCTAATTTATTAAAAATAAAAAACTGAAATATCGCATTTACATAAGTATTCAGACCCTTTACTCACTACTTTGTTGAAGCACCTTTGGCAGCAATTTCAGCCTCGAGTCTTTTTGGGTATTACGCTACAAGCTTGGCATACCTGTATTTGGGGAGTTTCTGCAGATCCTTTCAAGCTCTCAGATTGGATGGGGAGTGTTGCTGCACAGCTATTTTCAGTTCTCTCCAGAGATGTTCAATCGGGTTCAAGTCCGGGCTCTGGCTGGGCCACTCAAGGACATTCAGAGACTTGTCCCGAAGCCACTCCTGCATGTTGCCACCACCATGCTTCACCATAGAAATGGGGCAGTTTTCCTCGAGACATGACGCTTGGCATTCAGACCAAAGAGTTCAATATTGGTTTCATCAGACCAGATAATCTTGTTTCTCATGGTCTGAGAGTCCTTTAGGTGCCTTTTGACCAACTTCAAACAGGCTGTCATGTGCCTTTTACTGAGGAGTGGCTTCCGTCTGCCCACTCTACCATAAAGGCCTGATTAGTGGAGCGCTGCAGAGATGGTTGTCCTTCTGGAAGGTTCTCCCATCTCCACAGAGGAACTCTAGAGCTCTGTCAGAGTGACCATCAGGTTCTTGGTCACCTCCTTGACCAAGGCCTTTCTCCCCCGATTGCTCAGTTTGGCCGGGCGGGCCAGCTCTAGGAAGAGTCTTCTTCCATTTAAGAATGATGGGGGACACTGTGTTCTTGAGGACCTTCAATGCAGACGTTTTTTGGTATACTTCCCCAGATCTGTGCCTCGACACAATCCTGTATCGGAGCTCTACGGCAATTCCTTTGACCTCATGGCTTGGTTTTTGTTCTGACATGCACTGTCAACTGTGGGACTTTATATAGACCGGTGTGTGCTTTTTTCAAATTATGTTCAATCAATTGAATTTACCACAGTTGGACTCAAATCAAGTTGTAGAAACATCTCAAGGGTGATTAATGGAAACAGGATGCACCTGAGCTCAATTTCGAGTCTCATAGCAAAGGGTCTGAATACTTATGTAAATAAGGTATTTCTGTTTTTTATGTTTTATAAATTAGCAAAAGTTTCTACAAACCTGCTTTCACTTGTCATTATGGGGTATTGTGTGTAGGTTAATTATGAATTTTGTTTATTTAATACATTTTAGAATAAGGCTGTAAAGTAACAAAATGTGGAAAAAGTCAAGAGGTCTGAATACTTTCAGAAGGCACAGGTTTTTAGAAATGTTTGCTAATTTCTTTTTTTTTATTAAAAAACGAAATATCACATTTACATAAGTATTCAGACCCCGTTACTCAGTACTTTCTTGAAGCACCTTTGGCAGCGGTTACAGAATCGAGTCTTCCTGGGTATGACGCTACAAGCTGGGCACACCTGTATTTGGGGAGTTACTCACATTCTTTCTGCAGATCATCTCAACCTCTGTCAGGTTGGATGGGGAGTGTTGCTGCACAGCTATTTTCAGGTCTCTCCAGGCTCTGGCTGGGCCACTCAAGGACATTCAGAGACTTGTCCCGAAGCCACTCCTGCTCCATTTTAGAATAAGGCAGTGACATCACAAAATGTAGAAAATGTCAAGAGGTCTGAATACTTTCAGAAGGCACTGTATATGTCACAACAGGTGTAAATATGACAGTGTTATGACCATATTATGACAGGTTATGTCAGCTGTCATGACATTTTATGACATTGTTATGTCAAGTAAAGCGTTACTGAAAAATGTGTCATTTCTCTTTGCGTATTATAAGATTAATCAATCAATCAATTGCACAAACATAGATATTAAAATAAACAATAAAAAATCTACCTGCAATACAGCATGCTGGGAAATATGATAATGTTTTTGGTTAAAAGTGAAAATGTTTCAGGCCCCTGCATTAGGGTAAAACTAAGAAATAGATATAGCATTGTGATAAAACATTTAAATAATGTATGATAACATATTCTCTTAGCACCGAAAATGGATGAGTGCAACAGCCATGTCTCTGTCACTAACTAATGCAGTAATGGGTAGTAACCAATTATTTATATATACACTAGATGACTGACAGGTTGGCGCAATTTTGAAGCCACCACGCTTCCGCAATCCCTAAACGTTGTAAAAATATTTTAGAAACTATAGAAATGTTTTATGTCTACATTTGTTTTTGCAACAGTTATTCTATTTCAGACACCTTAATGCATACTTTGACATTGTATTATGTTATTTAAACATACAGATTAATAATAAACAAATATATAAAAACATTTTCCTTAAAGTATCATTTTTAGAATGTACTAATGTCATGGTCCCCACTACAGCTACAAAATACTAAAATACATGTAATTTTGGCCTTGAAAGAATTAATGGGGGACTCAAACATCTATGGAGGACTCCCTTGAAACGTCTATGGAGGACGACTCCTTCTGGGGAGTGCCAATATGGCCGACCTGTGGCTTCAAAGCCTCTCATTGGCCAATACATAGCATCAGCACACATGTATACACTACATGACCAAAAGTATGTGGACACCTGCTCGTTGAACATCTCATTATAAAATGATAGACATTAATATGGAGTTAGTCCCACTTTTGCTGCTATAACAGCCTCCACTCTTCTGGGAAGGCTTTCCACTAGAGGTTGGAACATTGCTTCGGGGACTTGCTTCAGCCTCAAGAGCATTAGTGAGGTCGGGCACTGATGTTGGGCGATTAGGCCTGGCTTGCGGTCGGCGTTTCCATTCATTCCCAAGGTGTTCGATGGGGTTAAGGTCAGGGCCTTGTGCAGGCCATTCAAGTTCTTCCACACGGATCTCAACAAACCATTTCTGTATGGACCTCACTTTAGATATCACATGGGTGTTGTCATGCTGAAACAGGAAAGGGGCTTCCCCAAACTGTTGCCACAAAGTTGGAAGCACAGAATCGTCTAGAATGTCATTGTGTGCTGTAGCGTTAAGATTTCCCTTCACTGGAAGAAGCCTAGCCCGAACCATGAAAAACAGCCCAAGATCATTTTTCCTCCTCCATCAAACTTTACACTTGGCACTATGCATTCGGGCAGGTAGCGTTCTCCTGACATCTTCCAAACACAGAACCGTCCGCTGGACTGCCAGATGGGGAAGCGCCATTCAATCACTCCAGTGAACGTGTTTCCACTGCTCCAGAGTCCAATGTGGGCAAGCTTTACACCACTCCAGCCAACGCTTGGCATTGCACATGGTGACCTTAGACTTGTGTGCGGTTACTCTGCCATGGAAACCCATTTCATGAAGCTCCAGATGAATAGTGCTGACGTTGCTTCCAGAGGCAGTTTGGAACTTGGTAATGAGTGTTGCAACCGAGAACAGACAATTTTTACCCACTATGTGCTTCAGCACTCAGCGCTCCAGTTCTGTGAGCTTGTGTGGCCTACTATTTTGTGGCTGAGCCGTTGTTGCTCATAGATGTTTCCACTTCACAATAACAACACTTTCAGTTGACCGGGGCAGCTCTAGCAGGGTAGACATTTGACGAACTGACTTGTTGGAAAGGTGGCATCCTATGACGGTGCCACGTTGAATGTCACTGAGCTCTTCAGTTAGCCCATTCTACTGCCAATGTTTGTCTATGGAGATTGCATGGCGGTGTGCTCAATTTTATATACCTGTCAGCAACAGTGTGATTGAAATAGCCAAATCTACTAATTTTAAGCGGCGTGTCCACATACAATATCAGTCAAACGTTTGGACAAACCAACTATTTCAAGTTTTATTTATTTTTTTACTACTATTTTTCTATATTTATACAGAATAATAGTGAAGACAACAAAACTATGAAATAACACATATGGAATCATGTAGTAACCAAAAAAGTGTTAAACAAATCAAAATATATTTTATGTTTGAGATTCTTCAAAGTAGCCATCCTTTGCCTTGATGCCAGCTTTGCACCCTCTTGGCATTCTCTCAACCAGGTTCACCTGGAATGCTTTTCCAACAGTCTTGAAGGAGTTCCCACATATGCTCACCACTCTGATGCAGCACTCCATCACTCTCCTTCTTGTCCAAATAGCCCTTAAAACCACCTGTAGGTGTGTTGGGTAATTGTCCTGTTGAAAAAAAAACTGATAGTCCCATTAAATGTAAACCAAATGGGATGGCGTATCACTGCAGAATGCTGTGGTAGCATTTATTTGGGCTGCAATTCTAATGGTAACTCTAATGAACTTATCCTTTGCAGCAGGGGTAACTCTGGGTCTTCCTTTCCTGTGGCGGTCCTCATGAGAGCCAGTTTCATCATAGCGCTTGATGGTTTTTGCGACTGCACTTGAAGAAACTTTAAAAGTTCTAGAAATGTTCAGGATTGACTGGCCTTCATGTATTAAAGTAATGATGGACTGTCATTTCTCTTTGCTTATTTGAGCTGTTCTTGCCATAGGGCTATCTTCTGTATACCACCCTTACGTTGTCACAACACAACTGATTGGCTCAAACGCATTTAGAAGGAAAGAAATTCCACAAATGAACTTTTAACAAGGCACAACTGTTAATTGAAATGCATTCCAGGTGACTATCTCATGAAGCTGGTTGAGAGAATGCCAAGAGTGTGCAAAGCTGTCTTTATGGTAAAGGGTGTCTACTTTGAAGAATCTCAAATAGAAAATATGTTTTGATTTGTTTAACACTTTTTAAGGTTACTACATGATTCCATATGCGTTATTTCATGGTTTTGATGTTTTCACTATTATTCTACAATGCAAAAAAATAGTAAAAATAAAGAAAAACCCTGGAATGAGTAGGTGTGTCCAAACTTTTGACTGGTACTGTACTTTTGAATATACAGTTGAAGTCAAGGTTGGAGTCATTAAAACTCGTTTTTCAACCACTCCACAAATTTCTTGTTAAACAAACTATAGTTTTGCAAGTCGGTTAGGACATCTACTTTGTGCATGACACAAGTATTTTTTCCAACAATTGTTTACAGACAGATTATTTCACTTATAATTCACTGTATCACAATTCCAGTGGGTCAGAAGTTTACGTATACTAAGTTGACTGTGCCATTAAAAAAATCCAGAAAATTATGTCATGTTTTAGAAGCTTCTGATAGGCTAATTGACATAATTTGAGTCACTTGGAGTTGTACCTGTGGATGTATTTCAAGGCCTACCTTCAAACTCAGTGCCTCTCTGCTTGACATCATGGGATTTTTTTTAAAAAATCAGTCAAGACCTCATAAAATGAATTGTAGACCTCCACAAGTCTGGTTCATCCTTGGGAGCAATTTCCAAATGCCTGAAGGTACCACGTTCATCTGTGCACACAATAGTATAAACACCATGGGACCATGCAGCCGTCATACGCTCAGGAAGGAGATACGTTCTGTCTCCTAGAGATTAACGTACTTTGGTGCGAAAAGTGCAAATCAATCACAGAACCACAGCAAAGGACCTTTGTGAAGATGCTGGAGGAAACAGGTACTAAAGTATCTATATCCACAGTAAAACGAGTCCTATATCGACATAACCTGAAAGGCCGTTCAGCAAGGAAGAAGCCACTGCTCCAAAACCACCACAAAAAAGACAAACTACGTTTGCAACTGCACATGGAGACAAAGATCATACTTTTTGGAGAAATGTCCTCTGGTTTGATGAAACAAAAATAGACCTGTTTGGTCATAATGACCATTGTTATGTTTGGAGGAAAAAGGGGGAGGCTTGCAAGCCGAAAAACACCATCCCAACCATGAAGCACGGGGGTGGAAGCATCATGTTGTGGGGGTGCTTTGCTGCAGGAGACACTGGTGCACTTCACCAGATGTGAATAGATGGCATCATGAGGGAGGAAAATTATGTGGATATTTTGAAGCAACATCTCATGACATCAGTCAAGAAGTTGAAGCTTGGTTGCAAATGGGTCTTCCAAATGGACAATGACCCCAAGCATACTTCCAAAGTTGTGGCAAAATGGCTTAAGGACAACAAAGTCAAGGTATTGGAGTGGCCATCACAAAGCGCTGACCTCAATCCTATAGAACATTTGTGGGGTTAAAAAGTGTGTGCGAGAAAGGTGGCCTACAAACCTCACTCAGTTACACCAGCTCTGTCAGGAGGAATGGGCCAAAATTCACCCAATTTATTGTGGGAAGCTTGTGGAAGGCTACCCAAAATGTTTGACTCAAGTTAAATAATTTAAAGGCAATGCAACCAAATACTAATTGAGTGTATGTAAACTTCTGACCCACTGGGAATGTAATGAAAGAAATACAAGCTGAAATAAATCATTCTCTCTACTATTATTTTGACATTTCATATTCTTAAAATAAAGTGGTGATCCTAACTGACCTAAGACAGGGAATTTTTACAAGGATTAAATGTCAGGAATTGTGAAAAACTGAGTTTAAACGTATTTGGCTAAGGTGTATGTATATTCCGACATCAACTGTATGGTGTACATCATTGCTGGTAACTCTTCAATTTACTTGAAAGGCAAGGCACTGGGAAATATTTGAATAAGGTTTTAGACTAAGCATTGTGTTCATTTAACATTGTTCTATTGTCTATATGGGTCCATAGACTCAACACTTTCAGTGTTGTTTTAACACAAAAAAAGTACACTGTGGAATTTGCTGTGCAGTATGTCAAGATACGGTATAAAGGTTAAATTTAGAAAATTATTTCATATGCAAGGGATAATTTCCATTGTGTTTAACCAGCATTGACTTGATGAAAACTGAGACAATTTTTGGGGGAGGTAGTGTCTGCTCTCTGCTTATCTACAAGACTATCATCATTATTAATTGTCAGGGAAGGTGTGGCATGTGCATTGTTGGCACAGGAGCTTAAGGCGGAATTAGGTAATGCTACAAATGTCAAGTGTGTTTTGATAGCATTTTGAACGACCTGACAGTAAGTCAAGTCCTCTAGAATCTATACAGAGACAAGGCCGTGGGTGATTGATTGGACACATGCCAAAACGTAGGCACACTATGCTGTCATGGTAAAAAAAAATATGTGTTCTTTGGAATAGCCAAACCATGATTCAATGGTGTGTGTTCAAACATGACTGTGCAGTGTCTTGATTCAAAAAAAATGTTTTCTTAATCAATACTGCCGATGTAATCTGTGTTCCTTTCCTCTTGGTCCATTCATCAATGGGGTGGCAGGAAGCCTAGTCGTTAGAGTGTTGGGCTAGTAACCAAAAGGTTGCTAGATCAAGTCCCTGAGCTGACACGGTAAAAAATCTGTTGTTCTGCCCCTGAACAAGGCAGTTAACCCACTGTTCCTGGGCTGTCATTGTAAATAAGAATTTGTTCTTAACTGACTTGCCTAGTTAAATAAAGGTAAACAAAATCCCCTCTCTCTTCCTCATTCACCTGCTGCTTCTGTTGATGTTCTCTTCACACTCTTGGCTCTGGCTTTCAGTGACTTATTGAGTTTTTGGATGAAGCTGTTATTATTTTTTTAAACAACAATGACATAGTGGATAATGTGATTCTACATAACTGACCGCATTGGCCAGGCATGCGTGGGTCTTGTGTTGAATCAGATCCCCCAGAAACCTCCCTTGGGATGTATCATGGTAAAAGGGCTAATTAAACCTCAGCCCATACACTATATTAAGGAACCGCACATCAACGGCCAACTGATTTAGGTGATACTTTCTTGTTCCCTTCTCTTTTCTGTTACATGCATTTAAGAAAATAATGTCAAGGCCCCAACATTCCACCTGGATACACTCCAAACAATGGAAATTCACTGGGTCGGATGTGCTCCGTGGAAAAATACAGATCTGAACGTTTGGGGGACAGGGTTCGCTTCTGGATAATCCTGTTTATGACTCTGTAAGTAGGGCCAATGGAATAAAACTAAATAGTGGATTCATTTCTGTATTGGTGGTTTCGATCTACAACACACTGGTCGGTCAGAATTACATTTGTTTTTTAGAACAGTAACATACACTATATATACAAAAGCATGTGGGACACCCCTTCAAATTAGTGGATTGGGCTATTTCAGCCACACCCGGTGCTGACAGGTGTATACAATTGAGCACACAGCCATGCAATCTCCATAGACAAAACATTGTCAGTAGAATGGCCTTACGGAAGAGCTCAATGATTTTCAACAGGTCAGTTCATCAAATTGCTGCCCTACTAGAGCTGCCTGGGTCAATTGTAAGTTCTGTTATTGTGAAGTGGAAATGTCTAGGAGCAACAACGGCTCAGCCGGGAAGTGGAAGACCACACAAGCTCACAGAACAGGACCGCAGAGTGCGGAAGCGTCTGTCCTCGGTTGCAACACGAACTACCGAGTTCCAAACTGCCTCTGGAAGCAACATCAGCACAAGAACTGTTCGATGGGAGCTTCATGAAATGGGTTTCCATGCCATCTTATGTTGATTAATGGATGGAGCCAAAACGCTCTCCAGTGGTCTTCTGGAAAGGTTTCACTGAGAGCATGGAAAGCATGTGAAGAAGAAAATTGAAATGTTCTTATACTAGTTCTGTGTAGGTTTCACTGAGCACATTTTTCCTGACTCTGACCCAATGGCACAGATTAACATCAGCCTTGGGAAAGCATATCTATAACATTTTGAGTAGCAAATCCATTTCTTTTGAGATACTGCTACTCAGATGTGTGAAACTCGTGGCTCGAGGACTACATCGGGCTCGTGGAGCTCATGTGAATTTAAGTGACAGCCACATTGCAAATGGTCAACTTTGAAGCCACAGATCAATCAAATCAACTTTTTTATAAAAAAATGTATTTTGAAATGATCTTCCAACTATTGGGTCATGGAGGAATCCATCACAACACCATTTGGGTACAATATTTGTCACTAAGGCAATAAGCGGCACAAATGCGTATCACATTTCCCAGATATTTAGGACTTGACTCCGAGGGGTACACTACAAAGCAGGATCAAGGAATTAGCTAGCTAACTTGCCTAAATATCATGAAATACATATGGAGCATCAGCATCTGTGGGTTCGATTACAGGCTCAAAATGGCCAGAAACAAAGACCTTTCTTCTGAAACTCGTCAGTCTATTCTTGTTCTGAGAAATGAAGGCTATTCCATGCGAGAAATTGCCAAGAAACTGAAGATCTCGTACAACCTGTGTGCTACTCTCTATTCTTGTTCTGTGAAGGGAGTAGCACACAGCGTTGTACGAGATCTTCAGTTTCTTGGCAATTTCTCGCATGGAATAGCCTTCATTTCTCAGAACACAAATAGACTGATGAGTTTCAGAAGAACCTCTAAAAAGGTTTTGGGGTGTTGTTTTAACACTTTAGGGTTTAAAGCTTTATTTGCATATTTCCCAGGGTGCCTTTTTGCGTGAATTTTACAGTTACCAGTACCACACATGACTGTGTTTGCTAGTGACAGAGATATTCAGTGACTTCCAGTCCCATAGCCTTCACCAAGTGAGTGCTTAAGTTAATATTTTATAACTGAAAATAAATACATATTTTTTTATTTTGTTTATATGTTTTACAAAACATACACATACAAATGACAGCATACAGACACACACAAACATCAATGACATCACACCTGTTCACACCCCCATCTCCAGCGCCCGCATCTCTGCCACATGGGCTCAAACTGCACCATTTTGTTTCTCTCCATCGCCCACGCATTTTCAACATTTAGATAGTAAAGCATTTTACCTTTCCATTGTGTTAACGATGGAGGATTGGTTGATTTCCAGTTTTGAAGTATATGTTTTTTCAAGGCAATTGAAGAGACAAATATTGTTCAACTCATCGGGTATCTCCCTGCACCCTCATAAAATAAACTCTTTATGACAATACATTACATAAGGCCATACTTTGCCAGCCTAGTTTTACCCTATCCCAGTGGTCTGAAACTCCTGGTTTGCAGGCCACATCGGGCAAGTCACATTATGCTGGCTTGCAAAGTGACATGTAATTCCTATTGTAATCCAGCAAAATGTGACTTTTTTTATCTCCCGCAATCCACTTAGGATGACTGCCAAGGTAGGAAAAATTTATCAATGAGACTACCTTAACCATGTAAACTGGAACAAGTTTAACTGATAACAGATTAGATTCAGTGGAGTGGGTGTCTGGGTTTAAGGGTCTCTTTCCTGAGCTTAAAAGGATAAACATTCAACATTGGCCATGCTCTCAATCCAGCATGATTTAATATGATGAGATGAGCCATTGTTTACTTTACTGACCATGCTGGATATTCACTCAGTCGTGCTGGTGTGTAGTTAACACTAGGTAGAATTCAATGCTGTATCTGACTTCAGTGGGCAAATGCTCACCTTCAATGGCCACTGGCACACTAGAGAAGGGTGCTCTTCACGGATGAATCTCGGTTTCATGGCGTTGTGTGGCGTTGTGTGGGTGAGCGGTTTTCCGATGTCAACGTTCTGAACAGACTGCCCCATGGTGGCGGTGGAGTTATGGTATGGGCAGGCATAAGCTATGGACAACGAACACAATTGCAGTCTAAGCTGGCATGGTTACAGGTGGTCTGCGGTTGTGATGCAGGTTGGACATACTGCCAAAATCTCTAAAACAAAGTTGGAGGCGGTTTATGGTAGAGAAATTAACATTCAATTATCAGGCAACAGTTCTGGTGGACATTCCTGCAGTCAGCTTGCCAGTTGCATGCTCCCTCAACATTTTTGACATCTGTGGTGTTGTGTGACAAAACTGTACATTTTAGAGTGGCCATTTATTATCCCCAACACAAAATGTATTTGCATTTTTTACAATTTAACAATCATCAGAAAAATATGACACAGGTCACGTTATCCCCCCCACCTACACAAAACAGCAGGCTACATGGGAGCACATCATGCAAAACCCTCCCCAACCCATGAACACCCCCTCCCTCCCCTCACCCAGTATTAGCTTCAATGATTAACAACAAACAAATGAAACAGAATGACCTTCACATCCAAAGCTAGAAAATAAATGATTATTAATTATTCAACGCAAAAACAACAAAAAAATACATGAATGAAGAAAAGAATCATGAGGCAGCTAAGGTAACTCTAGAAACTGCTGAAAGTCACCCTAGACGTCAGTAAATTCAAAGGGTTTATTATGTAAATTGTACATTGTTTTTCAGATGGAATAGGAAGTTAGTTCTTTAGCCACATCTGCGTGTTTGGCAGAGTGTCACTCTTCCATATAAAAGCTGTGCATTTATTGGCTGCAACCAATATTAACTGGTAGAACGGAGTTATCGTCAAGAAAATTATGGATCTAGTGGTAAAGTCATATTCGTGACCTGTGATAAGATCTGAATAATGTCTTCCCAATAATTGCCTAGTTCAGGGCAGGACAAAAACAAATGCATAAGTGTGCCCACGCCGGTTTCACGCCTTGGGCAAGATTTTAAATATTTAGAATTGATCTTATACAGTCTCTCTGGTGTAAAGTAGACCCTATGTAAAAAATACTGAATTGCATCAACTTGTGCCTTGTGTTAAATGAAAGACGCTGACCATCTAAAAAGAGCTTTCGCCATTCTCATCCTCAAAAAGGAGACCACGGTCATCCTGCCACTTCATGCAAGCCTTCAGAGCTTGAAGACTAGAATACATGTAAGAAATTAAACCTTTTACCTCTTTCCTCTCGAACCACAGTTAATCAGTTGTAGATTTACTCGTAGACTGAATCCTACCTCCCTGTTGATTGGCAATACAATGCCTAACCTGTTGGTACTTGAAGAAATTGAGGTAACTGAAAATTAGATGCCAGTTGTTGAAAGGATAGTTGTTCACCTTCTCTATAGAGATTACCAAATGTTTTAATTCCTTTGTTGAACCAAGAAAATGTAATACAATCTCTCAGGGCTTTGGGTAAGATGGGGTTATTATAGAAAAGTGTTTGTTTATATATAGATCTATGCCCTTCTGTTTGTTTACAGATTTTAAATCAATATATTTAAAGTGTTTTTAATGAAAGGGTTGTTTGTGAGACCTAGCAAAGCTTTAGGTGGGCTAATACAAGGTTTAGATGCTAATGAAACAGGGGAAAGACACTCTTCCTCTGTCTGTCTCCAAGAGGGTGAACTCGATGTATTTTTTGCCATTTTTTGCCATACTCACACAGCCTTTAACTGAGATGCCCAGTAATACACCTGGAAGTCAGGTAGAGTAAGCCCTCCTTATTAGTATGGTTTGTATAAAGTTGTGAGTTTCACTCTGGGGTTTTTTTCCTTTCCATAGAAATTAAGAGACCTTCCTATTAAGTTGTTTGCAAAAAAAATTTGGGAATATGAAAGGGCAAGGTTTGAAAAAGGTACAAGAATTTTGGTAATATATTCATCTTTTCAAAATGTACCTGCCCAATAAGAGAAGGCTGTAAGCAAATTGAAGTGGGTCTAGGGTGACAGGTAAGGTGGAGGGGGAGGTGAGGTGATATGATCCTTGACTAGTCTCTCAAAGCACTTCATGATGACAGAAGTGAGTGCTACGGGGCGATAGTAATTTAGTTCGGTTACCTTTGTATTCTTGGGTACAGGAACAATGGTGGCCACCTTGAAGCATGTGGGGACAGCAGACTGGGATAGGAGAGATTGAATATTAACACACCAGCCAGCTGGTCTGCGTATGCCGTCTGGGCCGGCAGCCTTGCGAGAGGTAACACATCAAGTGTGCATATGAAGTGGCTATGTGGAGCGTAAAAGTGATCATTTGCAAAAGGTCCTATAGGCTAGATTTAGAGTTATTTGGCAACTTTAGTTGCATGGTGTGACTATAGGCTATTGATGATTTGAAAGAGTAGTAAAAGAAAGCTTGAGTTCCTTGCCTCAGGCTACAGGCTGCACAGCTGATCATATTTTCACCCATCAGACTATTCTCAATTTAATCTTGTATTTACCATTTAGAATGACCCATTATCAAAATGGGCAGGAACAGGGGCAGGGGAAAAAAAGTATTGTCATCTGTTGGATATTCCGCCCAAACTCTGTATACCATGCATGGGCTCTCAAACCTTGTTCCTGCAGCTACCCAGTGCTTAATTTGGGAAACCATGTGAAATCTGTTCGGGAACATCAACAGTAACATGTTTTGGCAACAAGTTATAGTGCACTAAACTGTTGACAGCCCGTCTGCGCGATCAAGAATTCAAGGATTCTCTATTTACTAGGCCATTAAAAATCAAATACAAATTCAATATTTTTAGGCTAACTGTAACCTGCTCTGCACAACTAATGAGTAAACAGCCTTGCCTAGGGTTATACATTCTCTCCCACTCATGCATATACATTTTGAAGTGTAGCATAAGGTAACCAGTCCATCCAGTAAGCATAATAATACAGTCTACATTCAAAGGCGATTAGTCAAATTTGTTTACCATTTGGAGTTATAGGCTAGACCAATTATGCACCACAGATATCTTAAATCAGTTTTATGTTTTTCTGCAATGCATAACGTGCGGTAGGCTATGTATTGTATAACAGCACAATCATCATTTTAATTCACGGTTTCTTCCCCCCCGGGGCTTGGGCTCATAACTTTATACATCAGCTCTAATATGAATTTGGATGTTTTGAATTAATCATCACCTTAGATAGCGCTGCCCATTTCGTTAAGGCTTTGAAACAACATCCACAACAACCATGTTTTAACCCTGCGGTTGAACTTCTTTCTTCAAATTGATTATCACAGTGAGGTAAAAGTATGATAGGCCTACTGTCTTGATGGTAAGTGTTTGATGTGATTTTCAATTGCATTGAAGTCAGTGGTTAGAGGGACAACAGCAACCTGAATACCAGGCCATTAAGATCTGATGGTAGTTAGCAAGTTGGGTACTACCAGAGCCTGTCCATAGTGCATAAAAGGAGATTACCGTACCACCGGTCAGCTGTAATTTTACTGCGACCATGACTCATCACTGCCGTTGTGGCAGTAATACGGTCACCACAACAGCCCTAGTCAGTGCTAAAACTTGACATGTGATAACAATACAACAGATGAAACTGAATGACATTTACTCTCACGGTTGGCCAAAAGGAACTATCTGAAAGCCACACCCCTACTAAGTCATGCCACCAGTCTTAAAAATACAAATAAACTATGTGACCAACTGGCTGGGTCAAAATAACCCAACGTGTGTTCTGTCCACTATTTACCCAGTGCTGGGTTGTTTTTAACCTAGCATTTGTTGGAGTGCTGGAGGGTTGTCAAAATGTGTGAGTTAAAGGAAAGCCAAAAAAACAAATCTTCCATTTAAAGTGCTGTCACGACTCCCACCGAAGGTGGCTCCTCTTCCTGTTCGGGCGGCGCTCGGCGGTCGTCGTCACCGGTCTACTAGCTGCCACCGATCCCTTTTCCCTTTTCTGTTGGTTTTGTCTTATTGGTTACACCTGTTTCTTGTTTAGGTTTTAGTTGGGCTATTTAAGCCAGGAAGGGGCTGAGCACACGGCCCTGAGGGGCCCCTGTATTGAGGATCAGCGTGGCGGATGTGTTGTTACCTACCCTTACCACCTGGGGGCAGCTCGTCAGGAAGTCCAGGATCCAGTTGCAGAGGGAAGAGTTTAGTCCCAGGGTCCTAAGCTTAGTGATGAGCTTTGAGGATACTATGGTGTTGAACGCTGAGCTGTAGTCAATAAATAGCATTCTCACATAGGTGTTCCTTTTGTCCAAGTGGGAGAGGGCAGTGTGGAGTGCAACAGAGACTGCATCGTCTGTGGATCTGTTGGGGTGGTATGCAAATTGGAGTGGGTCTAGGGTTTCTGGGATAATGGTGTTGATATGAGCCATTACCAGCCTTTCAAAACACTTCAAGGCTACGGATGTGAGTGCTACGGGTCTGTAGTCATTTAGGCAGGTTACCTTAGTGTTCTTGGGCACAGGCACTATGGTGGTCTGCTTAAAACATGTAGGTATTACAAACTCGGACAGGGAGAGGTTGAAAATAAGTGAAGACACTTGCTAGTTGGTCAGCGCATGCTTGCAGTACACATCCTGGTGATCCGTCTGGCCCTGCAGCCTTGTGAATGTTGACCTGTCTAAAGGTCTTACTCACATCGCCTGTGGAGAAAGTGATCACACAGTCTTCCGGTACAGCTGGTGCTCTCATGCATGTTTCAGTGTTATTTGCCTCGAAGCGAGCATAGTAGTTTAGCTCGTCCGGTAGGCTCGTGTCACAGGGCAGCTCTCGGCTGTGCTTCCCTTTGTATTATCTAATGGTTTGCAGGCCCTGCCACATCTGACGAGCGTCAGAGCTGATGTAGTACGACTCAATCTTAGTCCTGTATTGATGCTTTGCCTGTTTGATGGTTCGTCGGAGGGCATAGTGGGATTTCTTATAAGCTTCCGGGTTAGAGTCCCGCTCCTTGAAAGAGGCAGCTCTAGCCTTTAGCTCAGTGTGGATGCTGCCTGTAATCAATGGTTTCTGGATGGGGTATGTACAGTATGTACAGTCACTGTGGGGACGACGTCATCGATGCACTTATTGATGAAGCCAATGACAGATGTGGTGTACTCCTCAATGCCATTGGAGGAATCCCGGAACATATTCCAGTCTGTGCTAGAAAAACAGTCCTGTAGCTTAGCATCTGCTTCATCTGACCACTTTGTTATTGATCTAGTCACTGGTGCTTCCTGCTTTAATTTTTGCTTGTAAGCAGGAATCAGGAGGATAGAATAATGGTTAGATTTGCCAAATGGATGGCGAGGGAGAGCTTTGTATGCATCTCTGTGTGTGGAGTATAGGTGGTCCAGAGTTATTTTCCCTCTGGTTGTACGTTTAACATGTTTATAGAAATTTGGTAAAACGGATTTAAGTTTCCCTGCATTAAAGTCCCCAGCTACTAGGAGCACCGCCTCTGGGTGAGCGTTTTCTTATTTGCTTGTAGCGGAATACGGTTCATTCAATTCTATCTTAGTGCCAGCCTCTGACTGTGGTGGTATGTAAAACAGCTACAAAGAATATAGACAAAAACTCTCTCGTAGGTAATGTGGTCTGCAGCTTATCATGAGAAACTCTACCTCAGGCGAGCAATGGCTCAAGAATTCCTTAGATATGGTGCACCAGCTGTTGTTTACAAAAATACATAGACCTCCGCCACTTCTCTTACCAGACGCCGCTGTTCTATCCTGCCGGTACATCGTATAACCAGCCAGCTGTATGTTGATATTGTCGTCGTTCAGCCATGACTCCGTGAAGCATAAGATGTTAGTTTTGAATGTCCCGTTGGTAGTTTAATCTTCCCAATAACTTGACTATTTTATTGTCCAAAGATTGCATGTTTGCGAGCTGAATTGAGGGGAGTGTTTTTTTTTCCGACCGCCTCCTACTCCTCAGAAGGCAGCCTGCCCTCTGGTCTCTCTTTCTCCGCCTCCCCATCACGCAGATCACTGCGGTCGCGGCCTGTTCCCTAGAGAGCCATATATCCTCCACCTCGGGCTCGTCAGAGTCGTGAAAGAAGAAAAAGGATTCTGCTAGTCAGAGTAATCGCAGTCCTGATGTCTAGAAGTTATTTTCGGTCATAAGAGACGGTGTGTAAAAAAAACATTGTGTAAAAAAAAAGTTACAAACAACGCAGATAAACAAATTAAAAAAACACAAATCGGTTGGGGGCAGGTTAAACGTCTAACTTCTGTCCCGGCACCATTAAGGAATGGCAATTAAGGAATGACAGAGCAGTAACAGATAAATCCTGTTAATTTGACATTGTTAAACACTGGGCCAGAGTCCGTCGATAGAAGGGGGAATCGGGGGACATTGCGGTCAAGGTTACGTGTAATTCCCTTCTCTGGCACAAGAACAAAGCAGTCAATGTCTTAATTCGTAAATAGCAACTGCTGCTCTACCTGTGTGACACACTACTCCCACAGGGCACAATACATATGTGCTAGGAAACTAATGATGAAACAGTGGCACACAGGTAATTGTACCTATAGGCACTGCCACATCAAGCTCACAGACTTTCACCCACTAAAAGAGTGCTTTCTGAAACTTAACTTCTTCCTCTTCTCCCTTATACTGCTTTCAGGTATTTTTAAGACAGATATTCAGGTATTTTTAGAGTCTACTTTTTTAAAAGGATGCTGGTATAGAATGTGTTGGTCAACTCAACTTCGGCTTACTCAGCCCCAGCCAGAGGAAATCAAGAGAGAAGTGTAACAGATGTATATCGTACTCTACCTGCGTGGTGTTTTGTCCAAGTAAATCACATCAGCCAGTGGTCCCAGTTGAGCATCATTTATTTCTGTTGCTGTTGTTAAATAGGAAACAGCACGCTAGTTGTGCAGGGCTTAACTGTATTGATGGCTGTCGATGGCAAAATCTGTAGCATCAAGACAACTGTGTTAGCAGTGGGCTTATGTGACCATTACATCAGTGTACGCTAGCTAACACACTTATTTACAGCAATCATATGCCAAAGCACATCCCAGAAAGCCCCTCAATCCCTATCAGGTGCCATATGCACACACATGTATAAATCAGTAATGTACAGAAAACTTGTGCACATTGTAAAATAGAAAACAGAATTCAGAACGTGACCTACCCCTTGCATCACATTTTCATACTGGGAAGACCTGACGCTCGTGATCTCCCCCTATCTGCAAGCGGGGCCAATCACAACACGCCTTATTGTCATCAGAGTTGAACCAACCAACAAGAATGCTCGAACATTAAATACACCTCTCTTTAGAGGCAAGTGGAAAGATAACCAACCCTGTTACAGAAGCATAAACTGATGTGCTGGCTGGCTAGAGTGCAGTACTGTCCATGGTACGGTCCATGGGGGGTGTTGGTGCAGGTCCTTTTTGCTGAGACACATTTGCACACATTCCTCAGTGTTCTTGGGGGAGGATGAGGAGAGAGAGTCTCGCTTTTAAAGCTCTGTGTCTTGTCACGTATACAACATTCCACACACAGATACACAGCAAACAGAGTAGCCCCCCATTCCATGTCCACTTCAGGCTGCACACTTACCTGTACCTGTGTGTGCATGTGTAACCTCTAGCCATAAACCTAATAGAAATCCTGCTGTAGAAGGGGGGATGGCACACCACTCACCTTTTACTTGGCTCAATTGAAAAAGATGGGTTTCATTTTCCTGCAAAGGCCTTTGGCATGACCTTCCTGTAAGAGAGCAGGGTAGACTGAAGTTAGAAACTCTGATTGAAGCCAGATTCCTTTGTCCCAAACGTTGAATCTTTGCCTCCTCACAAATTCCAATTCATTTAAAAAAAAATAATAATAATTTCACCTTTATTTAAACAGGTAGGCTGGTTGAGAACAAGTTCTCATTTGCAACTGCGACCTGGCCAAGATAAAGCAAAGCAGTTTGACACATACAACAACAGAGTTACACATGAAATAAACAAACATACAGTCAATAATACAGTAGAAAGAGTCTATATACAGTATGTGCAAATGAGGTAGGATAAGGGAAGTAAGGCAATAAATAGGCCATGGTGGCGAAGTAATTACAATATAATAATTAAACACTGGAATGGTAGATGTGCAGAAGATGAATGTGCAAGTAGAGATACCGGGGTGCAAAGGAGCAAGATAAATAAATGAATACAGTTTTGGGATGAGGTAGTTGGATGGGCTATTTACAGATGGGCTATTTACAGATGGGCTATGTACAGGTGCAGTGATCTGTGAGCTTCTCTGACAGCTGGTGCTTAAAGCTAGTGAGGGAGTCTCCAACCTCAGTGTTTTTTGCAGTTTGTTCCAGTCATTGGCAGCAGAGAACTGGAAGGGAAGGCAGCCAAAGGAGGAATTGGCTTTGGGGGTGACCAGTGAGATATACCTGCTGGAGTGCGTGCTACGGGTGGGTGCTGCTATGGTGACCAGTGAGCTGAGATAAGGCGGGGCTTTACCTAGCAGAGACTTGTAGATGACCTGGAACCAGTGGGTTTGGCGACGAGTTTGAAGCGAGGGCCAGCCAACGAGAGAGTACAGGTCGCAGTGGTGGGTAGTATAGAATGCATCACTGCCTGGTACGGTAACTGTAGGGCGTCCGACCACAAGGCACGACAGAGGGTAGTGCGTATGGCCCAGTACATCACTGCCTGCCATCCATGACCTCTACACCAGGCGGTGTCAGAGGAAGGCCCTAAAAATTGTCAAAGACCCCACTCACCCCAGTCATAGACTGTTCTCTCTACTACCGCATGGCAAGCAGTACCGGAGCGCCAAGTCTAGGACCAAAAGGCTTCTCAAAAGTGTTTACCGCCAGGACATAAGACTCCACCCGGGAGGCCCGTCATCAGGTAATCAAATGGCTACCCGGACTATTTGCATTGTGTGCCCCCCCAACCACTCTTTACACTGCTGCTGCTCTCTGTCTACCAAATATGCATAGTCACTTTAACTACACATTCCTGCACATACTACCTCAATTAGCCTGACTAACCGGTGCCCCCGCACAGTGGCTACCCGGGCTATCTGCATTGTGTCCTGCCACCCGCCAACCCCTCTTTTACGCTACTTCTACTCTCGGTTTATCATATATGCAGTCACTTTAACCATACCTCAATTAGCCCGACTAACCGGTGCCCCGCACAGTGGCTACCCGGACTATCTGCATTGTATCCTGCCACCCGCCAACCCCTCTTTTACGCTACTTCTAATCTCGGTTTATCATATATGCAGTCACTTTAACCATACCTCAATTAGCCTGACTAACCGGTGCCTGTATATAGCCTCACTACTGTTATAGCCTTGCTACTGTTATAGCCTTGCTACTGTATATAGCCTCGCTACTGTTATAGCCTTGCTACTGTATATAGCCTTGCTACTGTTATAGCCTCGCTACTGTATATAGCCTCACTACTGTTATAGCCTCGCTACTGTATATAGCCTCACTACTGTTATAGCCTTGCTACTGTATATAGCCTCGCTACTGTTATAGCCTTGCTACTGTATATAGCCTCGCTACTGTTATAGCCTTGCTACTGTATTTAGCCTCGCTACTGTTATAGCCTTGCTACTGTATATAGCCTTGCTACTGTTATAGCCTTGCTACTGTTATAGCCTTGCTACTGTATATAGCCTTGCTACTGTTATAGCATTGCTACTGTATATAGCCTCGCTACTGTATATAGCCTCGCTACTGTTATAGCCTCGCTACTGTATATAGCCTCGCTACTGTATATAGCCTTGCTACTGTATATAGCCTCGCTACTGTATATAGCCTTGCCACTGTATATAGCCTCGCTACTGTTATAGCCTTGCTACTGTATATAGCCTTGCTACTGTATATAGCCTCGCTACTGTATATAGCCTCGCTACTGTATATAGCCTTGCCACTGTATATAGCCTCGCTACTGTTATAGCCTCGCTACTGTATATAGCCTCGCTACTGTTATAGCCTTGCTACTGTATATAACCTCGCTACTGTTATAGCCTTGCTACTGTATATAGCCTTGCTACTGTTATAGCCTTGCTACTGTATATAGCCTTGCCACTGTATATAGCCTCGCTACTGTTATAGCCTCGCTACTGTATATAGCCTCGCTACTGTATATAGCCTTGCTACTGTATATAGCCTTGCCACTGTATATAGCCTCGCTACTGTATATAGCCTCGCTACTGTATATAGCCTCGCTACTGTTATAGCCTTGCTACTGTATATTATTATTCACTGTCTTTTTACTGTTGTTTTTTTATTTCCTTACTCATCCATTGTTCACCGAACACCTATTTTTTACTTAAAATTGCACTGTTGGTTAGAGTCTGTAAGTAAGCATTTCACTGTAAGGTCTACCTAAACCTGTTGTATTTGGTGCATGTGACAAATAAACTTGAAAAGGCTCATCTCAATAGATGATCCAGGTGTCCTTTGACATGGCGCAAGTTGGGGGAGGGGCTTTCCTCTTTTGTTCTCTTTTGCTTCTTTATTCCTCAAGGAAGGGGGAGGCCGATGACATCAGAGGGCACCATTAGGTCAACTCCTTGAATGGCCTACTCCATGCAGTTTTAACTTGTCTAAAAAAATATATATATTTTGCTCAAAACATTTTTTACCCTTAAAGTACAATTCCACCACTTTTCAACCTCATTTCCAATTCTCCAGCACAATACCAGTGTAATACTGTGTATTACCAGACAAAAGTTTGGACACACCTACTCATTCAAGGGTTTTTCTTTATTTTTTAAAAAATTTCTAAATTGTAGAATAATAGTGAAGACATCAAAACTATGAAATAACACATGAAATCATGTAGTAACCAAAACAAAGTTAATGATATGCTGTAATATATAAACACATTACCTAGCAGTCTACCTGCTTGCACCAATCCCATGGATGTATGGTAAAATACAAACCCCATCTCCCCTCAATGAATGTCATTTATTAATTCCTTCATTACAATGACCGTAATACGATAACAGTAACGCACTGCATTTGGTATATTTTGGTACATTTAGGGTATTTTACATTTTGTACCAAGATACATTTTGATGTATTGATCCTCATCTCCGTTTATGAGCTGAGCAAGGACATATGAATCATTGACCTGAACAAAAATTCTCTGCAGACCTTTTAACCTAAACCTACCTTCGAGACTAATACAGATACTATACAGATACTCTGATAAACTGTGTGTCTCGCCAGATGCTTGGTTAAGGTCACTCAACTTTTACTAAACCAACAATGCCTGAGAGGTTCATTGTCTCCAAGGACACTATGGCGTAGCCCCTTTAGTTGAGTATTATAAACTCAAAACAAACAGCATGTCCAGAGACACTTAAGGCTCCTTAACTTGGAGTACCCCTTCACAGCAAATACCTGAAATTCCTTCGTTTTTACATTTGCAGGTATTTGCAATACCTGGGAGTTTCGTTTTCTGTTAATTAAGGTGTCTTTACTTTTACTCAAATGTGACAATTGGGTACTTTTCCCACCACTGATAACCATAATATCGAACGAAGTAAAGTTCTAGTCACGCAATGACGTGTGGTCCTCTCACTATGGCTCGTGGGGAAAGCGTGCAGTTTATTAGGCTACAGATGAAATAAATGACGATGAATCTCATAGAGTGGTGCAAGTTCAAAGGGATGAGCTTGATGCACCTTTCCAAATAAATATCGAGGGTCTTATTCTGGTGACTTTATCGATGCTTGGCTGCCGCTCTTTTGTCCATAATAGTCTCAGGTCATATCTGCGATCTGTTGGCTAGTTCGCATGTGCCAATACTAGGGTGGGAACACTCGCTGTATAACATATCATCAGTAGAGTTGAAAATGTGATGGAAACCCATTTAACTTGCATTTTTTTATTTAGCACATGGGAATTTAACCGCAAAATGTATTTTTACGTGCACTACATCATAACGGCACAGCATTTTATCCACAACAGGTCAATTTGATAAACATGTCGCTGGTGGGACAAAGCGAATATTGTTTTTAATTCGGACTTGTTGATATTGCGATGAAAATATGTTGCCAATTGGATGGAAACCTAGCTACAGACTAGAAAAGATAAACTTCTAGTTCAGAGATTTGGCTCCTGGTGGAAAAAGTACCCAATTTTCATATTTGAGTATAAGTAAGACACCTTAATAGAAAATGACCCGAGTAAAAGTGAAATCACCCAGGAAAATACTACTTGAGTAAAAGTCTAAAAGTATTTGGTTTAAAATATTCTTAAGTATCGAAAGTAAATGTCATTGTTAAAATATACTTAAGTATCAAAAGTAAAAGTATAAATTAATTCAAATTCCTCATATAAAGCAAGCTAGAGGACACTCCGACATTAATTATAAAGGAACAATTTGTGTTAAGTGAGTCCGCCAGATCAAAAACAGTTGGCATGATCAGGTTTGTTCTCTTGATAAGTGCATGAATTAAACCAGTTTCCTGTCCTGCTAAGCACTCAAAATGTAACGAGTACTTTTGGGTAAAAATAACATTATTTTTTTAAGGAATGTAGATAAGTAAAAGTACAAGTTGTCAAAAATATAATAAGTAAAGTACAGATATACACAAAAAATAATTTAGTACTTTAAAGTATTTTTTACTTAAGTACTTTTTCACCACTGGATTTGGCCAAAAAAGCTATAAAAACTATTTATTTCAATATGAACGAAAGTTCGGCAGATAAATACAAAACAATGCAGATAATCTTGGTTTACATCTCACTGTAGATTATATTTTATTTTAGAAAGTGGAGGTTTTATGCAGTGAAGTAATGGAAATAGGGACCCCAAACACACACTGTTAATTTTAACAGCATAACATGTTGTATTATCCATTGCATAAGTAAATTATGTTTAGGAGATGACCAAATGAAGGATAACCTGCGTTT
Organism: Oncorhynchus clarkii lewisi; assembly: GCF_045791955.1. Classification (NCBI taxonomy): domain Eukaryota; kingdom Metazoa; phylum Chordata; class Actinopteri; order Salmoniformes; family Salmonidae; genus Oncorhynchus; species Oncorhynchus clarkii. The sequence goes on along the minus strand of NC_092148.1, from coordinate 50,562,997 downwards.
TCTAAATCTATAGTGCCCCCTGGAGTACATAATTTGAAAGTACCATACCATTCCTCTTGTTTCAATGGCAGCATCATATCAATTAGAGACTGGGGTCTTGTGTCTATTATGTTCTATTGTGAATATTGTTACATGATATATCAACAATCAGTTCTCTACTTACGTGTGCATCCTTGCAACAACTGCATACAATTATTGTTTAAGACTGAACCCTGTAATAAAACATGACACCAGTCTTCAGCTATTTAAACACATTAACGACTACAAAACACAAAAAGTTGTATACTGACAATTTCACAAATGACAATTCCATCCCCCACCATGAGCGTGGTTCTGGCACCGTGCTACAAAGCCCTGTAATTTGCTACACTGTAAAGGGGTTGCTGTGAATTTGACAGTTACAGGCAATTCAGTGGCAGGTAAAGAAATTCTGCATTTCATTTTCCAGTACACCTACAGTAATATAAATACGGTATCAAGTACTGTGTAATGACAGAGTACAATACCTTAAAATGTACTATTATAAAATAAATTAAATGCTACTGTAATCGGAATGAATGGATGATTGAAGGGAGGGGTTTGAATTTACTTTTCGGTAATTACAAAGGATTGGTGCAAGCGGGTGGTTGCTAGGTGAAGTTTACACATTACAGCATATTAATGAATATTTGAGTGTCTTATATCACGCATACTTCTAGGGGCCAACAAAGGCTTTTAAACTGGCCGGAACTACAGGGCAAAACAGACCAAAAGCACATGAAGATACAACGCTTAACCATTTTTGTTCCACTCCAATCTGTCCCCTATAGAATTTAAATAGAGAGCAATAGTAATGGTGTCTTTTAGTAGGCGCCAACACCGCCATGGCTCGTTGGCCAAAGTCTTTCGGGAAATGAAATCAGGTTTTTGTAGGGGTTTTGGATAAACGCTGAAAATAAAGTCTGTGGTAAACACAGGTTTACGACCTTACACGTTTTGTTCTATGAGATATTCTTCATCAGGAAACATCGCTGTGAATTTTGAAGCATTTCTGTAATCAAAACAAGCATGAAAGCACATAGGTTATGGTACCTGACTGATATCTCATAGATTAAAACATATAAGATCTCCGAAGCCTGTGTTAACGTCAGACTTTATCCCAAAACCCCATTAATTTCCCCCATAGGGATGGCAGTAAATAATTTTCAGTTTTTAGGACTACAACATGGGGAGTTCTATTGATGGGGAACTATAACCACGTAGGAGTTAAAGTGATAGGGCACTCTTACTCACCAGGTGCAACAAATACAGCCTTTACAAGGCATTCCTCAAAATATTTGAATGAGCCAGAAACAACGATACCATGCATCCACTAGTGGCCGAGGGCTGCCGAGTGGCGCAGTGGGCTAAGGCACTGAATGTCAGTGCTAGAGGCGTCACTACAGACCCTGGTTCAATTCCAGGCTGTATCACAACCTGATTGGGAGTCCCATAGGGCGGCGCACAATTGGCCCAGCGTCGTCCGGGTCAGGCTTGGCCGGGGTAGGCCGTCATGGTAAATAAGAATTTGTTCTTAACTGACTTGCCTAGTTAAAGGTTAAAAAAAATAAAGGGGTTTTGGTGTGCCAAAGATATGGTAGGGTACTGTATTCTATGTGGTGAAATTACAGTAACATTTGAAATACAGCAATTCTTTCCTAGCCCATAACATTCTCCCACAATGTTGCCGTAAATCGTTTATTTTAATGTTGATAATACCTCCGATTACTGTACAGTTTTTCATTACAGTGTAGCAGCAATGTTTCAAGTGTAACACCGCAAATGTCCCATTTCTCACAGTATGTGTACGCAAAAATTACATTTAATAAAATGGGAGTAGTACAGTATGATGGCTAGTTATTTTATTATTATTTTCATAAGTAATGAAATTTGATGATGTTAACGTGGAGTTTTGTTCATACTACTTTATGGGTTATTAAGTGCTATCACTTTGGCAATGGAACCAAAAACGGTAACCCACAAACGGATAAAATTATGCAAGCTGTAGTTTTACATTTACAAAAGACACAAACAATTGTGAAATCCCTTAGGAAGAAAATGTATAATCAAAACACGGTCAAAAACGTTTTGATAAAAGGAATCTAACGTTTCGGACCACACTCCACCTTCCTCAGACATTGAATTACTAGTGTCAAGTGCGCAGCTCCTTCAGTCCATCATATGAAAGCAATTTGAATCTGGCTGTTCATTTTACTCTCAGGCTATGCAGGTAGTATCAAGATCTGTGCAGCACCTGGGTCGAGTTCATTAGGGCACGAAACAGAAAACGTTTCAAATCGATTTGCAACGGAAAAATAAAATTTGCCTTTCCTATTGGACAAAAAGCCTAGGTAGGCCTTCTCTGTTTCAGTTTGTTGACTTCCATTTGGGGCCTAATGAACACAACCCTGGTATCTGTAAAAGTGAGCCTGCCTTCCCTGTTCCCTTTTGAGTTAATAAATGCTGAAGACGCAACATTGCACACTGAGGGCAAAGTTGCATCAATGTTCCATCAATGATTCAGCAACCATGAGTGTGTTGAATGGGGGCTCTACTGGGTCTGGGCGGGTCGGTTCTTCCTCTCCTGCCAATCTTTCTTCCTCAGGCTTAGTTCTGCATCAGTGAAGGCTGCTGGGCCCCAGTTAGTGATCTTCTGAGGCCCCTTTGAACCTGAGAAAACAAAAATCATAAAGGTCTTTCACATCACTGCAGACAAAGGAAAGGAAATGAGGAAGCCACTTTAGATTATTGAGATGTGCCCAGGCCACAGACGGTGAGAAAGCAAAATACCAGAACAGACAGAGAGGGAAGATAACTAAATGAAGAGAGTATTGATAAAAAAGGAGGAGAGAGGGAAAGTGTGCAGTAATATAGTGTTGTGTTACCTGGTTGAATGAGGCGGACCAATCCCTCATGGTGGGCCACTTTATGTTTCCAGGTCCTGGTGTTGTTCGCTGCGTCCTCCAGTTTCTGCATTACGTCCTGTGACAAACAAAGAAGAGACGATCTCAGTCGATTTGTACAAGTAAGTCATCCCATTTTCAAATTAAGTGGAAGTTGGTTTTTAATACTGAAACAGGACAACCCACGGCTCACCTGTAGAACTCTGGTGCCCCCTACAATTGCCGCCTGGTAGTAGTTGCCAAGACACCGCTCTAGCACCCCCTAAACATCTAATTAGGCATCGTTCTAGCACCACAACTCAAGCACCCTAGTTCTAACAGACCCAAATTTAGTCCCTACTCCTGAACTGAAAAGCAGGCTCAATGAAGAACCTCTGTCGAAAGTACATTTTAGTCCAGAAGCAGGCCGTGAATCTTCAATCCTGGAAACCGACCCCTAATGCATGCCTCACCTGGTATTGCTCCAGTGCCCCCTGCCTCTCACTCTCTAGCTGCTCCAGCTGCAGCATGGCGGCCTGCAGGGCATTCTCCTTGGCCGTTCCCTCCTTCTCCAGCTCCTGCTTCTCCGCCTCCGTCTCAGAGATGGCCCTCTGCTGGTGGAGGTGGATCTGCTCCAGCTCAGCCCTCTTGGTGGCCTCCTCCTCCAGTAACCTGGAGAGAGGACGCGGACAGAGGAAGTCCAGGGAACAGATGCGTGTGTCACATTCAAAACAGGGGAAGAAAAAAAAAAGAAAAAACAAAGAGATGCGTTGATCAAAAACACAATTATGCTGCAAACATAAATCCACCCGTAGCGTATACACGCGCACGCGCACCCGCACAAATTCCCTACTCAGAACACAATGTGAGAAATTGCTGGAGCCCAGAGAAGCACAAGTGTCAGCAGAGAGGAAGGAAGGAAGTGTTTCTGTACTGGAGGGACTGTTGCCCGCGTGTATGTAGCCCCCACGTGAATCCATTGATGGGGGCTTTGTGTGTGTGTGTGTGTGTGTGTGTGTGTGTGTGTGTGTGTGTGTGTGTGTGTGTGCACGCGTTTCCCTCTTCCTCACTGACAAACTCCACTTGTCAGACAATTACAGTGACTCAGCCAGAGAGACAATGACCGTACATTCATCTCAAGAGTGCATGCGTATATGCCTGCTTTTCTGTGTGTGGAGCACTGACCGGGCCTGGAGCCTGCGAACCGTCTCCTCGTCCTGCCTGGCGCTTCTCTCCTCCTCCAGGGCGTCCTCCAGGCGGTGGTACATGTCCTCCAGCTCGCGGACGCGCTGTAGGTACTGCTCCAGCTCAGTGGACTTCTGAGCCACCTGCTCCTCCATCTCCTGTCGCACCTGAGGACCGGCGAGAAGACAATTGTATAAAAAGAGCACTACAGGTATCCAAGACTAAATCTAGTGGTGCTCATGGACCGGACGACCCATTCACTAGGAGTCAGCGCTTAGTAGGCTGTAGCACTCATTTAACTTACTTAAAATGCATTAAACTCTACTTTGGGCGAACTATCCCTTTAAAATCACTCATTTAACCCATTGTGTACCACTCGCTTCCTTTTCTATCTTAAGCCCACTAACTTCCTATCATTCAGCCCTACCATTCAGGCTATGACAGTTAATGATTGGAAACACTTGCCATTGCGAATGCCAATCTGTAAAAATGACGTTCATTTTCTTCTTTTTTTAATAACAGGAAGAAAGAAAAAGGACGCAACCCTTGTGGGTACATCCTGTAACAGAGCAGACATAGACTTGAGAGAATAAAATAAATTGAAAACCTCATTCATAGATGGTCCTATAAACAGATGTCATTTATAAAGTCTGCCAGTAGGATGTTTGGACTAAATGTCAAAGGTTATGAGCTTAAGAGCATAAACAGGGGGACAAAATAACTAGAAAGTTTAAATCCTTTTTCATGGACCCAAGAATTGACTGAATAAATGAAGAGAAACAGCTGATAAAGCTGTATCACTGGTTAGGGACAACTTGTACCTACCTACCCCTTGGAAGTCTCACAGGGTGCAGTGGGTCGCTGAAAAGCCAGCGTAATGAAATAGTAGCCAACTAAAGGGGTGCGGCCCAATTTGTTGAAGTCAATTAATTAGCTGGCCACATAGGGGCTAGTAGTCAGCTGTTGGTGTAGCTTACAGTCTAAACAATCTCTTTTGGTCACTAAATTGTGTGTAGGTAGGTACCATTTTCTCCCTCTCAAGGTCCACCCTGTAGCGATCCTGTTGTTCAGTCTGCGTCTGCAAGAGTCTCCTCTCCTCCTCTGCCGCGTTGGCCGCCGCCTCCTCCAGTTTCTGACCAATAGCGGAGGGAACAGTCATTACATAATTGAGCATAATTGACGACAGATACACCTGACGCAATGGTAAATCTTTGCACTGGCGGAAGCGCTATAGGTCCAGGGTTGTGTCAGAAATATATATTTTAATCATTTTCACTGCATGAATTATGGGACTGCAGCTGATGGTAGCGCGAAAGGGCTGGGTTTTGATGAATAAAAGTTAGAGGCTTGCTCCTCACTGGCCAATCAAAACGTGCTCCATGGCTAAATATGTGGTTGCTTCAAATTGTGTATTTACGGTCTTATGTCATCAACTCCAATCTGAATGTTAGTCCATTATAGCCTAGTTTGTTAAATAGCCTACAGAAACAAAATGTAGGCCATATCCCATCTTTGTTAAATACGTTGAACATGTTTGCATTCCACATTGTTCTAAGTTATTGCGGCAGGTAGCCTAGTGGTTAGAGCCGTTGGGCCAGTAACAGAATGGTTGCGAGATCGAATCCCGGAGCTGAGAAGGCAGTTCTGCCCCTGAACAAGGCAGTTAACTCACTGTTCCTAGGATGTCAATGTAAATAAGAATTTGTTCTAGTTAAATAAAGGTAAAAAAAACAATTTAATGGTTTCAATATGTAAAACATAGCATATAGTAGCCACCCTTTGCCTTGACGACAGCTTTGCACACGCTTGGCATTCTCTCAACCAGCTTCATGAGGTAGTCACCTGGAATGCATTTCAATTAACAGGTGTGCCTTATTAAAAGTTAATTTGTAGAATTTCTTTCCTTCTTAATGCATTTGAGCCAATCAGTTGTTATGTGACAGGTAGGGGTGGTATTCAGAAGATAATATTTACCAAATAGGGTTATGGCAAGAACATCTCAAATAAGTAAAGAGAAACGACAGTCCATCTTATTCATCATAAGACATGAAGGTCAGTCAATCTGGAAAAATTCAATAACTTTGAATGTTACTTCAAGTGCAGTCACAAAAACCATCAAGCGCTATGATGAAACTGACTCTCATGAGGATCACCACAGGAAAGGAAGACCCAGAGTTACCTCTGCTGCAGAGGATAAGTTCATTAGAGTTACCAGCCTCAGATATTGCAGACCAAATAAATGCTTCACAGAATTTAAGTAACAGAGACATCAATATCAACTGTTCAGTGGAGACTGCATGAATCAGGCATTCATGGTCAAATTGCTGCAAAGAAACCATTACTAAAGGACACCAATAAGAAGAAGAGACTTGCTTGGGTCAAGAAACATGAACAATGGACATTAGACCGGTGGAAATCTGTCCTTTGGTCTGATGAGTCCAAATTTGAGACTTTTGGTTCCAACCGCTGTGTCTTTGTGAGACGCAGAGTAGGTGAACGGATGATCTCCGCATGTGTGATTCCCACTGGTGACACTGTCTGTGATTTATTTAGAATTCAATGCACACTTAACCAGCATGGCTACCACAGCATTCTGCAGCAATACGCCATCCCATCTGGTTTGGGCTTAGTGGGACTATAATTTGTTTTTCAGCAGGACAATGACCCAACACACCTCTATGCTGTGTAAGGTCTATTTGACCAAGAAGGAGAGTGATGAGTGCTGCATCACATGACCTGGCCTCCACAATCACCCGACCTCAACCCTATTGAGATGTTTGGGATGAGTTGGACTGCAGAGTGAAGGAAAAGCAGCCCAAAAGTGCTCAGCATATGTGGGAACTCCTTCAAGACTGTTGGAAAAGCATTCCTCATTAAGCTGGTTGAGAAAATACCAAGAGTGAGCAAAGCTGTCATCAAGTCAAAGGGTGGCTACTTTGAAGAATCTCAAATATAAAATAGATTGATTTGTTTAACACCTTTTTGGTTACTACATAATTCCATGTGTTATTTCCTAGTTTTGATGTCTTCACTATTATTCTACAATGTAGAAAATAGTACTTTTTTATAGAAAAACCCTGGATTGAGTAGGTGTGTCTAAACCTTTATGTAAATGAGATATTTCTCCATTTCATTTTCAAATACATTTGCAAACATTCCCATCACTTTGTCATGAGGTGTTATGTGTAGATGGGTGAGAGAAAACATCTATTGAAGCCATTTTTAATTCAGGCTGCAACAACAAACTGTGCAATAAGTCAAGGGGTATGAATACTTTCTGATGGCACTTAACTTATAAAATGCCTCATGCGCTTAGTTCAACTGTCATACCCAATCAGGTACCCAAAACACAGCCTTGTTTGTAAACAATGAACATGTAAACCAACACTGTGTAGCCTCAAAACATGGTTCAAGCGTTCATTTTGATCTCATGGAAGTGCTGTCCTTGCATCCATAGCTCGGTCTATGAATTTGAGTTCATTTCTACAACCCCATCCTTCAGCTGTTCAACACAATGGCAGCAAGGACACTTTTTTAAAATTGTTTGAACTGCATCGTCCCTTCCAACAACTACGTTATTTTAAATCAAACTTGGTTGTTAATTGAATCCGGAGTAAGCCGAACGTCTAGAGCTGCCGACCTGTTGAAGTAGAAATCAAGATTAGTGATCGCTGTTCTGACCTCCAGAAGCCGTTTTTGGTCGTAGGAAATGAATGGCAGAGACATGACGTACAAAATAAGTTGAAATCAACATAAGAAACAGCAGCAGAATTGTTCAGGACCCTGTAAAACAGCTGCTATCCACGACAGTGGCATCTTCAAAACTGGCGATTAATCCTAATTTGACTCTTTCTGTGCAGCCGTGACTTGTCAATTGACCTAACTCGTTCATTACTCACTCACTACCTACCGCAGGTTAGTGTGAAGTGACCAACCGATCACAGAATGGCTACCGTGTACAAGTGAACCCAGGGTTAAAGGGTTAATAAAGGGCGCCGACCCCTCACCCTCCAGTCCTGTGTGTACCACAGACCTGTCCTGGACTGGGGAGCTTGAGAGACGGGAACTTGTTGCACCTCAATGGGAGATTGTTGTTCATTCATTATGCATTGAGTACTAGGGGCACAATGAACGTTCAGACACAGGGACATTGTTGCCCCAATAAATCCAATGATTGTCCACAGCTACACTGCATGTGTTACATCGGACAATAAAGTTTTATGGTATTGTCGTATGGCTCATTTGAGCTTGTCCAGATGACTAGTCATGGGTCTCATCTATAAGAGCTCTGCTACAATGGGTATTGAAGAGAAGCACTGGTATGTACTGGAACTTAGAGCCAATCTCTACAGAAAATAGAGGGCGTGAACATATTGAATATGAAATGTTGTTAGTACAATAACACCGACCAGTGAAATAACATTTCCGAATGTTTTTTTCACTCATAACCCGAACTGCTTTGTGAATATAAAAATCTGCTCAATACGTGTTAAAGAGATCAATGGAATTCAACCAAAACAATGGAAACGCCACGAGGGGGAAAGATTCAGAATCTCCTCATTGCCGCCCATCAAAATCAGCCTACAATTTAAACAATAGTCCCGGTGTATTTCACATAATGTTAGGGTAAAAAGTATAATACTAGTATGGATGTCGTCGCAAATCAACGGCATTACACTTTTAAAAAACGGCTTCAAATACCCACCAATTTCTATATGGCTAGCTATGCAACCAGCTTATACGAATGGGAGTTAGCATTTTGCAGACATTTTGTCTGAACCCGAAAAGAACAACTTCTAAATATTATGCAGCGAAAACAACCAAATACAATCTACCACATTGTGGGCCTGTTAGAACACAAATTATGACGAATATCCACTTTCTTAGATCCGATTGAATGGTCGCGAATGGCCTGCATTCCATTAACCTCTTCACCGCATGTATAGGAGAATATTGCCATCATGTATTTGATTTTAACTGTCCATGTTGTTGCATATATACAGTGGGGCAAAAAAAGTATTTAGTCAGCCACCAATTGTGCAAGTTCTCCCACTTAAAAAGATGAGAGAGGCCTGTAATTTTCATCGTAGGTACACTTCAACTATGATAGACAAAATGAGAACAAAAAAATCCAGAAAATCACATTGTAGGATTTTTTATGAATTTATTTGCAAATTATGGTGGAAAATGAGTATTTGGTCACCTACAAACAAGCAAGATTTCTGGCTCTCACAGACCTGTAACTTCTTTTTTAAGAGGCTCCTCTGTCCTCCACTCGTTACCTGTATTAATGGCACCTGTTTGAACTTGTTAGCAGTATAAAAGACACCTGTCCACAACCTCAAACAGTCACACTCCAAACTCCACTATGGCCAAGACCAAAGAGCTGTCAAATGACACCAGAAACAAAATTGTAGACCTGCACCAGGCTGGGAAGACTGAATCTGCAATAGGTGAGCAGCTTGGTTTGAAGAAATCAACTGTGGGAGCAATTATTAGGAAATGGAAGACATACAAGACCACTGATAATCTCCCTCAATCTGGGGCTCCACGCAAGATCTCACCGCGTGGGGTCAAAATTATCACAAGAACGGTGAGCAAAAATCCCAGAACCACACGGGGGGACCTAGTGAATGACCTGCAGAGAGCTGGGACCAAAGTAACAAAGCCTACCATCAGTAACACACTACACCGCCAGGGACTCAAATCCTGCAGTGCCAGACGTCTCCCCCTGCTTAAGCCAGTACATGTCCAGGCCTGTCTGAAGTTTGCTAGAGAGCATTTGGATGATCCAGAAGAAGATTGGGAGAATGTCATATGGTCAGATGAAACCAAAATAGAACTTTTTGGTAAAAACTCAACTCGTCGTGTTTGGAGGACAAAGAATGCTGAGTTGCATCCACAGAACACCATACCTACTGTGAAGCATGGGGGTGGAAACATCATGCTTGGGGCTGTTTTTCTGCAAAGGGACCAGGACGACTGATCCGTGTAAAAGTAAGAATGAATGGGGCCATGTATCGTGAGATTTTGAGTGAAAACCTCCTTCCATCAGCAAGGGCATTGAATACAAAACGTGGCTGGGTCTTTCAGCATGACAATGATCCCAAATACACTGCCCGGGCAACGAAGGAGTGGCTTCATAAGAAGCATTTCAAGGTCCTGGAGTGGCCTAGCCAGTCTCCAGATCTCAACCCCATAGAAAATCTTTGGAGGGAGTTGAAAGTCTGTGTTGCCCAGCAACAGCCCCAAAACATCACTGCTCTAGAGGAGATCTGCATGGAGGAATGGGCCAAAATACCAGCAACAGTGTGTGAAAACCTTGTGAAGACTTACAGAAAACGTTTGACCTCTGTCATTGCCAACAAAGGGTATATAACAAAGTATTGAGATAAACTTTTGTTATTGACCAAATACTTATTTTCCACCATAATTTGCAAATAAATTCATTAAAAATGTGATTTTCTGAATTTTTTTTCTCATTTTGTCTGTCATAGTTGAAGTGTACCTATGATGAAAATTACAGGCCTCTCTCATCTTTTTAAGTGGGAGAACTTGCACAATTGGTGGCTGACTAAATACTTTTTTTGCCCCACTGTATATAGACCCTGTAAAATTATCATTGTAATTGCTCACACAATGATATCAGACATGCACCTACCCCAATGCACTGTTGCTGATGATATATATACATACACACAAAACGTTCCATTACACAACAGCCTACTATGTATATATATATATATATATATATATATATATATATATATATATATATATATATATATATATATGTGTATATATATGTGTATATATATATATATATATATGTGTATATACATAGTAGGCTGTTGTGTAATGGAACGTTTTGCGGGTTTTGACACTGTTATGTAGGCGTCATAACCAGCCATAAAATAACGCAATACGTGTCGCAACAGGTCTAAATATATGTGTCATGACAGTGTTAGGACCATATTATAAACAGGTTATGTCAGCTGTTATGACGTATGACATGGTTATGAACGTGTCATAATGTGTTACGACGCTGAGTGTCAAGTAAAGTGTTCACCTCCCATTTTCACACTACCTTACTGTGCTGACTTCGAGGTTTTCTTTTCACATTGTGGATGCATAACTAGGCCAGCACAGGGCAGCTCAACTCAGTAGTTTGAAAAGGGAGGACGTTGACCGGTGTGAGTGAGCTCACCTTCCTCATGGCCTCCAGTTCCTGCTGCTTGTCCTCGTTGGCCGTCTGCAGCTCCTTCATCCTGAGCTCCAGCTCCTCCTGCTCCGCTTGCTGTTTCTGCCTGAGCTCCCTCCGCTTCTGGCGGGACTCGCGGTGCGGCGCCGGCCGGCCCAGCTTCAGCAGACTGATACACGTCTGGATGGCTGAAATGGAGAAGAGACACCAAGACAGGGGTCAGGTCCAAGGCTGGGCCATGTTCAGTATAGGAAAAGGTTGTGGAATGTTGCAGGTAGAAATGCGATGAGTAACGCTGATATGACTACTTATTAATCGTGACAGAGGCGCGTGACTATTCTACGTAACATATTTCTATCTGAATGTTCCACAATGTTGAGCTCTGCTGAACGTGCCCCTGTACTTATACCCATGAATAAAGTCTAGATGTCCAGTCCTATACTTTCCATAATAACAACAGGAGATCAAATGCATGGTGAGAGAATTGCGAACTAGAGTTACATTACACAACAGGATTCGAAAAACAGAAAAACTATATACATTTGTAATCTATGAATACGGTATGAGCAATGTACAAGTGCTTTCATTTCTGATGATTAAATCCAAATGAAATGCGTCCTCTTCCTACCTTGTATCCATTCCTGTTTCCTCTTCTTATCCGACGCGCTGATCTCATAGCTTTTGTCGGAGCATTTGACGTAGAACAGGCACTTCTTCCCTTCCTTATCCGGTAACGACTGTAAAGACAATTTCATAAAAAAAAAAATTGACACTCTTCCAACAACATGCATTTTATAGTTTGGTTAAGGGTTCAAATGAATGAATGAGCATTGGTCGTTGTCGTTTACTGTTGTCCTTTGTGTTTGTTGATGTCGTTTAGTGTTCCTTGCCTCCACACAGCAGTTTCCATCCAGCAGGATGTCACCCTTCTTCTCTGCCAGGTCCTCGCTCACGTAGTAGGATATGGAGTTGGGCTTCAGGAGGAACCAGCGCTCTGTCCAGTTCTTTCTCTTGTGACCCTTTTTCATCATGTAGCCCTGCAGCAAGCGAAAAACAGCAATGCTCAGACAGTTGTGTTTCTGTCTTTTGTCGGTTTGTGTTAATATCGGTGTTGAAAAACTAGCAGTATAATTGCTTAGTTGACCGCCGCACAGCCACCATGATGAGTTTGTGGTGTTGCATTTGAGATTCTAAAATCGTCAATATTCATGTGGTCCCTATAAAAAAAAGCAACATTACACTCAGCCAGACATTGTTTTGGTGTGTGGTGTTTAAAAGCTCAATCCATGCTACAGTATTGCTGGAACATAACACTGGTCAACGCTATCCACCGACCATGGACACGTCACATGACGGTAGTTTGGTTGATATCAACATTTGCCAAGGCATGGAGATCTAAATGGCTCTGAGGCCGACCTGTTTGAATACGTCAAGGATGAGCTCGTGGAAGACCTCGGTGATGCCCATAGAGAGGGTCTGGCGGTCCATGCCCTTGCTGAACGTGCCAGTGCCCACCAGGGTGATTATCTCCCAGGCACTCAGGCACTGCTGCTTGGTGCAAAGCTCAAGCTTGTAGTCCTCGAAGCGCTCCTCCACCCAGCTGCCACCCATGGCCTCCGTCAGCTTGCGCAGGAAGTACTCGATCTGAGGGGAGGGTTGGGAAGAGACACAGGTGAGTACACAGACATACGTCAGCACGCACGGGCACGCTTATTGTGTTACGTAGGTGGGTGGACTTGCACGAATCCTTGGCTTATGCGAGCCGGTGCGGCTCATAGGACAGGAGCAGCGGCATGGATCCCAATAAATACTACTACTACCACCACCACCACTACTACTTCAGGCCCTCTCCAAATACTACAGCTGCACCATCGAGAGCGTCCCAGAATTGCTACGTTCCCGACCGCAAGGCCCTCCAGTGGGTGGTGAAGATGGCCCAGTACATTAATAGGACGGCGCTCCCACCCATCCAGGACATCTTGAGGAAGCCCCGCAGCATCATCAAGGGACCAACACACCACCGGCCACGAGCCGCTTACTCCCTTACCGTCAGGCAGACGGTGTCGGAGGATGAGGACTGATACCAACAGGCTCTACCTACAAGCCATCAGACTGCTGAACACTTGAACTGGACTGACCACCTGCTCTGGTTCTCCACACCTTAGCACACAAGCGCGCACACATCACAACTGCTGCTACCATACTATTATTGGGATTTTCTAAATAGTGCACAATTTAAAAACACTTGCTCCCCCAATTCCCCCTTACCCAAAACACATGCAAAGAAATTGTGCCTTCCTGTGTTATACTTATGCTAAAATGTTTACTATAGTCAGCCATTTACTTCATGTTCGTATTCTTATCTTTTATGATTTCTTATTGTTGTTGCATTGTCGAGAAGCCCCACGCTCTTCTAAATTTACATCAACAACATAGACAGTAGGAAGCTCTCTCATCCATTTATATGCAGGTGATACAGTCGTATACTCAGCTGGCCCCTCCTCGGATTTTGTGTTAAATTCTCTACAACAAAGCTTTCTTAGTGTCCAACAAGCTTTCTCTACCTTTAGCCTTGTTCTGAACAACTCCAAAACAAAAGGTCATGTGGTTTGGTAAGAAGAATGCCCCTCTTCCCACAGGTGTGATTACTACCTCTGAGGATTTAGAGCTTGAGGTAGTCACCTCATACAAGTACTTGGGAGTATGGCTAGACGGTACACTGTCCTTCTCTCAGCACATATCAAACCTGCAGGCTAAAGTTAAATATAGATTTGGTTTCCTCTATTGTAATCGGCCCCATTTCACCTCAGCTGCCAAACTAACCCTGATTCAGATGACAATCCTAACCATACGAAATGTATAGATTGGCAGGTAAGGGTGCTCTCGAGCGGCTAGATGTTCTTTCCCATTCAGCCATCAGATTTGCCACCAATGGTCCTTATAGGACACATCACTGCACTCTATACTCTTCTGTAAACTGGTTATCTCTGTATACCCGTCGCAAGACCCACTGGTTGTTGCTTAGTTATAAAACCCTCTTAGGCCTCACTCCCTCCTATCTGACATATCTACTGCAGCCCTCATCCTCCACATACAACACCCGTTCTGCCAGGTCCCCAAAGCACACACATCCCTGGGTCGCTCCTCTTTTCATTTTGCTGCAGCTAGCGACGAACGAGTGGCAACAAACACTCAAACTGGACAGTTTTATCTCAATCTCTTCATTCAAAGACTCAAATCACGTCTCTACCTTCTTGCCCTTTGTGCTGTTGTCGGTGCCCAATAGTGTTCGTACCATGTTGTGTTGCTACCATGTTGTTGTCATGTTGTGTTGCAACCATGCTGTTGTCGCCATCCTATGTTGTCGTCTTAGGTCTGTCTTTATGTAGTGTAGTGTTATGGTGTCTCGCCTGTCGTGATGTGTGTATTGTCCTATATTAATTAATATATATTTTTCTTATCCCAGCCCCCGCAGGAGGACGTTTGGTAGGCCGTCATTGTAAATAATAATTTGTTCTCAACTGACCGGCCTAGTTAAATTAAATTAATAAATAAAAAAAACAGGAAGTTGCTAACTTCCTTTTCTGTGAGAGCGGATTGGGAGTGGCGAGGGTGTTTCTCCAAAACGGTATGTAAAATGCAACAGTGGATCAGAACAATACTTCTTTACCCACAACCCACTCCCTTCTTCTGTAGTCCACTGTGACAGGAGGTAGAGGTTTCATTGATGTGCACTACGGAGCACGAAAATAATGTTGTATCATGAGTTTGACTAATTAGCTTTACAACTGATGACTGATGTAGCTGGTAATGATCAACCCAGATGTTGCACAAAGTGAGGTTTGTGTCAGGGCTAATTGTGCCAGCATCAGAGCCCTGGTCATGTTCATTAGGACACACGCCGAAAATGTTTTAAAACATTTTGCAAAAGAAATCAGAAATGAGCGTTTATTGGACAGTGCCTGGCCGTTTCAGTCCTTTTTCTTCCATTGGGTGCCTAATGAACACGACCCCTGTTCAATCTTACCTCCTCAGTGACTATGGCCAGTGGGTATTTGTCTTCGGACAGGAAGTTGAAGATGCACCAGATCTTGAAGGCGTCTTCATCCGAGATGAGGAGGTGTGTCCTGTTGAGGTTCTTCCGAGCACACAGGGTCCAGCACATTCTGTTAAAGTCCTGCCGATTAAAGTTGTCCTGGACCTGAAATCAGGCAACATTTCTCAGTTCACTTGGCTGGAGACAGACATTTTTCATATGAGGAAAAACACAAATTAGACAATAGGCTGGTCCTGTACTCAGGACATCTTCAATGTTCTCTTTATGCCACACTATCATTAATTTAAAAGTCCAAAAATGGATCTCGGGTTGCCCCTTTAACTCAAATTCGACAACAGAAAGGGAGGAAAACCCTTGAAAACAGTACAATCAGTGCTGTAGAGGGGAAATGTTTTCTTCCAGCAGTGAATGAACATACACTGGCGTTTCCATGGGAACTCTTGGCAAGCGTTCTGCAGAATCATGTAGATTAGGAGCACCCACAGTGGCACTGGACTAGAAGACTGTTCTAACACAGGACATCCTGACACCACATTCGCATTAACCTCAGCTCACTTAGCCGTTTATGCAGATGTAGGACTCCTCTGCATAAACGGAGCAGTCATGCTAAAACACAACAGAGAGATGGGCCTGATATTGACAATCAGCCATCTAAAAATAGCAAGAGATAACCAGCAGATAAACAAACAGAGATACTATCGAAATGCAAGCTGCATGTGTCTCATCATCATCATCATCATCAGGAGCCTGGACATCTTAAGGAGTGTTTAAAACATCCTCCTTAATGAATAGATGGACATATATCCACAACAATGGCATACATTCATACATTTCTATCATTGTTGAGTAATCTGATGGAGTGTTTCACAGTAACACCAGTGAGGTTAGCAGATAGAGGCGGAGGGAGGAGCAGTAGAAAAGTTGTGAAAGTTGGATTGGTATGAACTAGCAGCTCTCGCTCTTTGTCCTCACAATGTCATGTCATTGCTCGACTCGTTCTCGCGCCGTACTAGCCGGTCCAGACTGAGGCAGTGGCTCCCTTTCCCTCTACCTCAATCCCTGCCATTCTCCCACTCTCTGCACATCAACAATGGGGGGCTTTGTCACGGCCCCTCCAGCACCCAGCGCTGCCTCTCCACTGCCGATACACGTGTTCATTAGTATTCTCTGCAGTGGAACATCCTAAGTGGTTTACAAACAGTCTTATCACTGTCCTTGGGTCCTCCAGGAGGCTGAAACATCCTATCATTAAATGATCACACCACACAGAGATGCCCGTTTATATACTGAAGTCAAAAGGAAAAAAAAGAGAGAGGGAACAAATGTAATTGTGAAATTAAATGACAAAAAAAAGTACATTATCAAAAATATGATAGCGCCAATGGATTACTCGATCATGAAAGCTGGATCGAAATATGTTGAGGTCTAGGCAAAGGCTATGCCTATGACTGATAATGGGACAGAAGTTGAATCATCATACTAACTTCGCAAACAAAGCAGAATGACACGGTGAAAAACGTTGTCAGCATACTATAAATACAGAATTATACAGAAGCAAGACATGAAATTAGGAAATAATTCTGCCACAGCAGCCTTAAAATGTTGAATAAAAGCCTTGAACTATTTTGGTGCTCTTGATGTTTGTGTAGCCTTGCTTTCTTTCATTCCCCTTCTGACATCAGAGCGCCCAATGAACAATTGCATTCCAGGTTTCTACAGGGTTAGTCGACTAGAAGGAATGCTGTGCTCCACATAGTGAGCGACTGCAGAGGTCCACATGGGAGAATGGGGAATTCTGTGGAACAGTCAGCGATGGACTTGATTGTCTCTCCGGCTGAGTCATGGTCATTGTCTGACAAGTGGAGTGAGTCAGTGAGGAAGAGAGTCACACACACACAACCTTTAGGGTGGAGTATCCCTGGGGAGTGGGGGCAGTGCCCCCAACCTGTGTGGTAGGGTCATAGCCACTTGGGGGGGGGGGGGGGGGCTCTTGACATTTGTCTATGTCATACCTTGTCTAAGTACTTGAGCAATGAGAACTTGAGGAAGTGACAGAAGAGAATATAGTGCTACATCGGATACGACGTAGATACGATGCTCATTGTATGTGGCAGGGCTTGCAGATGATAAATGATTACATAGGTGTTCCTTTTGTCCAGGTGGGAAAGGGCAGTGTGGAGTGCAATTGAAATTGTGTCATTATGCGAATTGGAGTGGGTCTAGGGTTTCCGGCATGATGGCGTTGATGTGAGCCATGACCAGCTTTTCAAAGTACTTCATGGCTACCGACGTGAGCGCTACGGGGCAGAAATCATTTAGGCAGGTAACTATGGTGGTCTGTTTGAAACATGTAGGTATTACAGACTCGGTCAGGGGGAGGTTGAAAATGTCAGTGAAGATACATGCCAGTTGTTCCGCGTATGCTTTGAGTACACGTCCTGGTAATCCTTCTGGCCCCGCGACTTTGTGAATGTTGACCTGTTTAAAGGTCTTGCTCACATCCACTACGGAGAACATGATCACACAGTCATCTGGAACAGGTGGTGCTCTCATGCATGCTTCAATGTTGCTTGCCTCGAAGCGAGCATAAAAGGAATTTAGCTCGTCTGGTAGGCTCGAGAGGCAGGGCTTCCCTTCGTAGTCCGTAATATTTTTCAAGCCCTGCCACACCCAACGAGCATCAAAGCCAGAGTAGTAGGATTCAATCTTAATCTTAGTCCTGTATCGACGCTTTGCCTGTTTGATGGTTCGTCTGAGGACTTCTTAAAAGCGTCCAGATTAGTGGTGGCTGAATCATGTTATGGGAATACTTGTAATCGTTAAGGACTAGGGTGTTTTTCCAGGATAAAAACATAAAACTGCTTTCCACCAGATACCGGGAGATGAATTCACCTTTCAGCAGAACAATAACCTAAAACCCAAGGACAAATCTACACTGGAGTTGCTTACTAAGAAGACAATGAATGTTCCTGAGTGGCAGATATAGATTTTGAAGCAGATTTAATTCAAAACTATGTCAAGACTTGAAAATGGATGTCTAACAATGATCAACAACTAATTTGACAGAGCTTGAAGAATTCTGAAAAGAATAAATGGGCAAATCCAGGTGTGGAAAGCTGTTACAACGTTTCCCAGAGAGACTTATTTGTAATCGCTGCCAAAGGTGATTCTAACATGTCTCATGGGGTTGAATACATATCTAATCAAGAGGTAACTCAGGCAAAAATGTAGTTTAGCTTTAAAAAACAAATACAAAAACAGATTTGAACACAAATATAAACACAAAATGTAAAAGGTGTTGGTTCCATGTTTCATGAGCTAAAATAAAAGATCACAGAAAATTCCCATCAGCACAAAAAGCTTATTTTGCTCAAATTTTCTGCACAAATATGTTTACATCCCTGTTAATGAGCATTTCTCCTTTGCCAGTGAAGCTGATTAAACAGCATGAGCATTACACAGATGCACCTTGTTCTGGGGACAATAAGAGGCCACTAAAATATGTGATTGTGTCACAACACAATGCCAAAGATGTCTCAAGTTTTGAGGGAGAGTGCAATTGGCATGCTGACTGCCAGCCCCTCCACATCCAGCTGATTCACCTGCGGGATCGTCCGCGGTGGTGCTGAGGAGTATTTCCTTCTATAATAAAGCCATGTGGGGAAAAACTCATTCTGATTGGCTGGGCCTGGCTCTCCAGTTGGTGGACCTGGCTCCCAAGTGGGGGGGCATGGCTCCCAAGTGGGTGGGTCTATGCCCTCCCAGACCCTCCCCTTGACCAGTCATGTGAAATCCATAGATTAGGGCCTAATTAGTGTATTTCAATTCACTGAATTCCTTATATGAACTGTAACTCTTAGAAATTGTTGCATGTTGCATTTATATTTGTTCAGTATATTTGAATGTAATATCTTGTTGTTCTTGTTTAAAAACTGTTCTTTACTTTGTCATGTATTTGTATGTTTTATGTAGACCCCAGGAAGAGTAGCTGCTGCATGTGCAATTGGTGATGAGGATCCTAATAAAACTACTATATGTGGGGCTCACCTTGTCCAAAATGAACTTGTTCAAGTAGGGCATATAGCCCTGTGTAGAGACGGGGCCTTCGTCGTCATCTTTGAAGTGCTCCTCAAGGGCCACTGGGTCATGGGGGATCCTCATCACAGTGCACAAGTTATGAGAGAGCACCTGCAATGGGTGAAAATTATTATTATTATTTTTAAATTCATTTTGTCATTGTTTTGTTGGGGGGGGGGGGGGGGGGGGGTTACAGGTACCATATACAACTATTATAAACATGAAGTAGTGAGTCTCCACCCCAAACTTCCCATCACATCCCCCAGGCAACCAGAGAAAGAAAAACTCCCCATACAATTCCTTCCCCGTGGGCCTGAAAGCAAAGACATTTGTATGCATGTATTACGCTTTATAGATTGTTTGTATGTGTTGGGCTGAGATTATTCTTTACAGAGTCAAGTTTATTTGTCACTACTTATTAACATCTAAGAGCTGATAAATATATGTTCAATCCAGCAACAACGCTCAATTAACATCCCTCTCTCTCTACGTAGTGAGTCAGTTGAACACGTCGGTCACTGGAAGGGTTCTAGTCAACTACACCTGACCTCACTTGAGACACTGATGGCCTGAGTAGAAAAGGAAACTATTGATTTATCCCATCAGAGTCTGTGACAGTGCCCTGAATGATTTCAGCACTAGGATACAAATACCTTTAAGTGCCCTTCTCACAAAAATAGTCCTTGACTTCGAATGTTCTGTACTATGCATTATGCCATTTAAAAAAAAACTTAAGATATACTGTACCAAACACCTTAATTCGATGACAAAAACATCTAAATGACTTACAAATTTCTTGCGTCACAGATTAATTGTGAGGATTTTTTGAGGAAGTCAAAAAGGCTTCCATGTCTACATTGTCTCATGCGGCACAAACATTAACCAAACGTGGAATCTGTCAGGAAACACACCTCCAAGACTAAAATCTCATTTTTCTAATTAGCAGCAGAAGAACAAAACGTGGCAATCGGCGTATTCAGTGGCTCTTTAATTACGGAGCATTTTAAAAGTTAGTTGTTACATCTACTCCCGCTCCCTCTCTCTGGCGTACGTTGTCACCAGTGTAAATTGCAGCGCGCTTGTGGTTAGCCATCTCTTTGAAAACAACTTGTGTGTTAAACATTGTTGCATTTAAAGTGGAACTGAAAGAATTTTAGCAACATTAAATCTTATTCAAATCTGGTTATATACACCCCCAGGAAGAATGACATTTTTTTTATTTAATATTTTCTGACCAGCAACCACTTCGATTTCATTTTTACATTTTCAGAAATTCTTAGAATGTTTGGGAATAACGTATACTAAGGAGTGTGAAAATTATATAGTAATATACAGTGGGAAAGCAGCCTTGCGTTTGGCCAATTAATAGACACTTCAGTAAATTCAACCTAATAAAAACATCTGTCTTGTCCAGGACCGGAGTCTACACAGACCGATGCACTTTAGCCAATCAGAGCTACAGTAGGCCTTTATACAAACAAGCCATTTGCCACACGGGCCTGCCATCATTCACTTTGAACGGGACTGTGTGTTTACAGGCAGTTAGTTACAACAGTGTGACTTTAGATCATTAGAACGCATTCACCAAATGGCACAAAATACATCTGAATGGATTTCTGCAAATACATAAATAATGCACATCAACAACTAATGCTAGAGCAAGATTAGCTAAAATCTAACGAAGGAACATTAGATAAACCCTCTCAAACTTTTTCAGCTAGTTGGCCATCAAAATTACACTGATAAATGATGGGGAATTGTTGCCTCCTCGTCCTTCTGCAGCTTGTCTGCCAATGCATGCTTGTCCCAACCAAGCACCCAAGCTAACTAGCTAAAGTTGGCTAGTTTACTAGCTAGCTCCTCCCAGAAACAAATGAGAGAACACCTCACTCTGACCATTTTACTCGTCGTAGCAGAGCTGGTTAGGCTGTATACATGTTATCTAGAGCGTTCTTGATGATTTACTTTTTTTTGCCTACATTTACTGACACTGGTCATATTCAAGGGTGTTGCACATTAGTAAGAGAGATATGCTAACTGGATAAAAGTAATTCCAGTTCTTGCTAGTTGACCAAATAACACCTGCATCTCTACCTGTGTATAGCCACCAAAAAATGATATGAGGGGAAATAGTCAGTCCCTCACCCACTCATTTAGTGGCATGACATCCTCCTAGCAGCTAGCTAGCTATGTAGCTAATGTTAGGCTCCGGGTTTTTAGCTTGCTACATAAATGGATGTTTTTTTTTTGTCTGTTTTTGTCCAGAATATTGAGTCATTGAAAGTGAAACAGTGCATCCCAAATGGAGCCAGCAAAAATGTACCAGGCCAGCTGTGATTTACAACCTGACAGCAATATTTTTTGGACTACCAAGAAATGTATTGGTGAATTATATTAATCATGCATTGAACTGTATCCATCTATTGTGCCAACAATGCCTTAGTGTACGTCATGGAACGTTGAGTAAAATAAAACCTATTTTTAAAACCTCTAATAAAGTTTGTTTTGTAGCATAAATTGGGAATTTGATATTTATGACTGATATGACTGTTTCATATCTGCTACGTAATTAAAACACTGTCAGTTCCACTTTAATTAGGTCACCGGTTACTTTGTGTGCTTAAACATGAAGAAAAAACACTGCAATAGGAAGTAATAGTTGTACATTTCAATTGGGAAATGCTTAATTGTTGTGTTTTTGCATTATTATTATGTCTGAGTTTACGGACTGCTTATCCTTTAACATCACGCAGTGTGACTGCCGTCTTTCCATCGGCCCTACGCAGTGGCGTATTGGTGCCTGGAGAAGTGGATATGCCAAAAAGTTCCCAAACAGCCCACCCAGCGAAGGAAAGGCACCCTGTGTGGAAAATGTTTTCCAATGGTTTACAAGTTTTCTAATAGATTATTCAAATTTTCACTCTCAAAATCACACTTTTTAAAATAGAAAAAATACCAAAATGTGACGGTCTAAGTGTACAACAATGCTTAAACCACATCAATCTGATTGGGTGGGCCTGTCAGGGCCTGGCTCCCCAGTGGGTGGGCATCTATCCACCCAGGCCCATCCATGTCTACGCCCCTCATGCATACATCCCATGATGACAATTGCGCATCACAAATAGCCTACTAACCAACACTTTGGACTAAAAACTTTTATAATACCTAGTTTGTATACCCATTATTGCCTTAGTTAGCATTTACTGGTAGATATAAGTTGAAACGTATTTCCTATCCTACCAGCTACCAATGTTATTATTCTGTGAGCTGCTCCATGCCAAAACCAGTTGAGCTGCCTGCTAATGATTTTCTGTTAAAACTAGGCAGTGTGCGCAGCGCGCATGATAATTACAATCGCAAACTACTTTGTGCATGACTTCTCTATTGTACTACATAATTGATTCATCGTATACCCCCACTACTTTACTTTGATACACATCAGTAGGTATTACAAAGTGGGTATAGGGTTTATACCTGCATATACCCTCGACTACACCACTGTCCCTTTGTGTTATACAAAAGGTGCACTCTCCTTCACGAGTACGACGCTATTACGGTTGCTGTCACACACTGAAGCCCGAAAGGTTCGCCACTGCGCAAACATGTCTACAATATATATAAAGGCTGTTAATTAAGATACTGTATTAATGTTTCAAGAAAGGAGTGTGTATATTTGGCCGGTTTCCAGTAGTACAACACTGCTTTCCTGTGTTTATTTTGTCTCAAAGTATTTCGACCAGCTAGCTGAAGGACAAACCACACAGACAACCGATAAGAGTACATTTAAATTTAACTTCATTCTACATTCTAGCTTGTAAGGAACTTTTACACGATTTGGCAGGCATTCGTTTCAGGCTGTATATAGGCTACCAATTAATTGTGTATTACAGCCTGATTAATCAGACTACCACCGGATCTGAGCTGTAACAGACTGGCAAATGATTTGGGCGAAAATTAAATAATCCCAAACTCATCCTCTACGACTAGTAAAAGGGTCCGTCCAAAATCAGATGGCCTTCACTTTGATGCCAACTTCTCTGTTCAGGACGAGTTTCCTGCTTGAGCATGTCAACATTGTTTAGTCAAATAAAGAAAACGACGTGCCTGGGTTTGTTTGACAAAAACACAGTATATAAATATACTTTCATACCTTTAACTGCGACTTGGACACTTTCCCGCTTTTGTCCACGTCCAACGCTGTGAAAGCATGCCATATTGACTTTAAAAGTTCGTCCCGTAGTGCCATTGCGCTTG
The DNA here is from genome assembly GCF_045791955.1 of Oncorhynchus clarkii lewisi. Taxonomy (NCBI): domain Eukaryota; kingdom Metazoa; phylum Chordata; class Actinopteri; order Salmoniformes; family Salmonidae; genus Oncorhynchus; species Oncorhynchus clarkii. The sequence continues at coordinate 50,539,323 of NC_092148.1, read as the reverse complement.
CTACTTGGTTGACTGCAGCAGTTAGTATATGGGAAAGTTGATCATACTGGGACACAACGAGACAGTCAGTCACCTGACAAGCTCCACAGCAATGTCATGAAAATGCTTGCTTGTAGCACCGCTCAGCGCCGAGGGAGAGCGCAAACGTTTCTTCTTCTTCCGTGAGTTTTCACCGCGGCTGGCATCCAATATGTAACATTACCGACCCAAACTGAAATATAGTATAAATCCATTACACTTTGTGATACAACATGGGAAAGGGGAAACAGGAAACATTTTAATATATAACGAATTAACCCGACTCTCATTAAATCGCAACACCTTACTTCACTACTTTAATAACCCTATCCAGCCCAGCCCAGCATATGTATCAGAGTCGGGTCTTTTGCGGGCATTTTAAAGTTTGTTTCTAGTATTAGGCATCACGGAGTTAAGGATTAATTGTTATAAAACGCTTCATATTATCTGGATACTTAATTATTAAAAAGTAATGCTAACCATTTTTCCTTTTATTTAAGAAAGGGTATGGCATACCCTCACTCAATTTGAGCCCTGGTTTTAACCAAGCTATAAAGACTGCATGGTGACAGTATTGGAGGATTTGGCTATACTGACATATACTGGCTATGCTGACAATTAAATCTATATGGATAACATAATTGCGTCTGTTAAACAGGTATGCCTACCTCTTTTTTTTCACATGAAGAAATACGCTCCCTCTTGTTAGTGAAGTCAAATAATAATTAAGACAATTGTTGAAATGAATTACTTTCAGGGCCATTTTGATTACGCCGCAGCCGTTCCAAAGCTGGTGTCTGCCCGTTGGCCTTTTCAGTCGAGTTTCTCTTGCACTCTCTCTCCACATTAATTTTATTGAATCTTTATTTAACTAGGCAAGTCAGTTACGAACACATTCTTATTTTCAATGACGGCCAAGGAACAGTGGGTTAACTGCCTTGTTCAGGGGCAGAAGGACAGATGTTCACCTTGTCAGCTCGGGGAGTCGATCTAGCAGCTTTCGGTTACTGACCCAACGCTCTAACCGCTAGGCTACCTGCCGCCCAATTAATAAGATAATGCTTTAAAAAAAGTGTATGTCTCTTTGACATTGTAATATATTTGGTCTATGGGCACACATAAGGCATTACTCTTATTACCGTAGGCTACATCATTTATATTAAATTAATTGGATGGAGCGTTGATGGCGAGCCGCAGCGTTGGGTCTCTCCAAAATACCAATTGGAGAGGCACGCTGGCCATGGACAAGCAAAATATTTTGTGCACTGCTTATCATAGGGCCGCATCAGCGCTCATCTATAGTCCTAATGCCACTGGGTTTTGTTGGAGATGCGTCTTGGACAGTTTAGCTCGGGAAATGCCGCCCTCGTCAAACTGCCACTCTAGCAGGCTGCCCAATCCTGCCTAATGGCCCTAATCATATAATTATATTTAGAATCCCTATTAATTCAATAGTATCTCATTGGGCCTAATCATAAATATTTGTCCTTTAACACTCCATGTTTTCATCTGATTGTCAAACAATCACTTCAGAGGGCTCCTTTACTAGGCTACCCGCACACGTTCATCCATTCACAACATACTGCACTGCAAGCCTCCAAACAAAGTGGTGAAAGAAAACAGACATCTGTTACACAAAACACCAAAAAAGTGTAAAGACATTTGGCGATTGTCATTAGGCCAGAATTAATGCATCCACTGCTGCCTGCTCGCGTCTGTTTCAGCCGCTCATCTCAGCCTTGGCAAAATGCCAGTGTTCTTTCTATACTTTCTATAGAACAAACGTCACGTCAGGCAACCAAAATTTATATTTAATGTATTTGTGTTATATTAAATATAGGGGAGGGAGTAAAATGTAGGCAAGCAATAAACATTTCAGAACTACTAGTCGAATAAGACATGGGAGATGACGAATTATGGCAGCGATTTATTTATAGTCTAATACACTTTAAACAAATAGCCAAACCATAAACTGCAGACATTACTAGTGCCTCCCCCGGAGTCAAACCAACAAAAAAGAAAATGAAACACAGCCTAACGTGATCAGAAATCTCAATTAGCAAGCAAGTCGCAGCTATGAAGAATTGAGCACGTGCGCGTTAACGCTACGGGGGGGGGGGGACACACAACACCGGTACCGCATACCCCCACTACTTATTTTGCCAGGAATCTGTACCAGACCATACCATTCCTTACTTTCACCACTGACTAAAGTTATGATAAAACATGTATTTGTAATCTTCTAATTGCGTTGGTAACCAGTTTATAATAGCAATAAGGCACCTCAGTCGTTTATGGTATAGGGCCAATATACCACAGCTATGGGCAGTTCGTATACAAGGCCATGCCTGGATATCGCCCACAGCTGTGGAATATTGGCCATATACCACACCCCCTTGGGCCTTATTGCTTAATTATAAACCAGGTGGTTCGATCCATGACTGTATAACATGGTTATGCCAAACATTTACTTTTGCAGTTCTAAATAAGTTGGCTATTATAAAAGGGTGGGTTAAATCCTGGATGCTGATTGGTTAAAACTGCATTTCAAGCCTGTGTCTATTCAACAAGCCGTGTTATGTCATGCTTAAGAACAGCCCTTAACCATGGTATATTGGCCATATACCACACCTCCGCAGACCTTATCGCTTAAATATACAATAGGCAAGACCATAGCTTACCATTTTCCTGTCCATGGTTTTATAGTACTTAAGGGGCATACACAGGTTTATGTAATATAAAGTGAGATGAATGAATAATGCATTTGATAAGAACTTATTAAAATAAAATACAGGCTATAAGTAATACCCTTTAGCAATGTTAAACAGGCTCCCTGCAGTGACAGTAAAATAAAAAGGCAATTCATCGTCACAAAACAGGTGAACCTACAGAACAATGATTGTTTTAATGCAACACAGGCAGGGTTGGCGGCTATTTATTTTTTATTTTTTTTTATTTTACCTTTATTTAACTAGGCAAGTCAGTTAAGAACAAATTCTTATTTTCAATGACGGCCTAGGAACAGTGGGTTAACTGCCTGTTCAGGGGCAGAACGACAGATTTGTACCTTGTCAGCTCGGGGGTTTGAACTTGCAACCTTCCGGTTACTAGTCCAACGCTCTAACCACTAGGCTACCTTGCCGCCCCAAGGCGATGTACCAGTTGTAATATTGGCAAATGAAAGTAAAACATTTTTTAAAACAGGTTTGATACACACTTTTCTTACATGTATTGCATGATCCATTTAGACTCAGAAGAGAAAAAAGTGAACATTTCTTCAAAAGTATATAATTATGGTACACAAAATATGATCACCTTAATAACAATGATTTAAAACTACCCCAATTGGAAAACAAAAAAACATCAACCCCCTTGAACACAGACAAACATGAATAGCAGCAGGTTGTGTGTGGCAAGTTCCCCCGTTGCCTTCAAAGTGCTCTTAATTAAAAGCGTGGTCAGATCCAGACCCTCGGATGGCTGACATCAGGCATTAAGGTGCGCACATCTGTGGTCTGCTACATTCACACACTGAGAAGGGCTTCTCTGTGCCCCTCTCCAACAAAGAGCAAGACTAGGCTTTCAAGGAAGTGCAGGGACTACAGTGGAGAGCCTTGCCAATCTACTTAGACTTGGGGCTGACACAGAATATGTACAGTAAGGAACGAGAAGTCCACCACCAGGATTATTGGTAATTTGATTGAAAGGGCCAAGTCTTCATACAGAACTGACTGTTTGACAAGTCAGTACTGATTGAGTACAACAAAGTCTCAGAGTTGGGCAAGAAAGGCCCACCCACAGCATTGAGACAGGGTAAAGTCCCCTGTGACCATTGGAAATGAGGCCCATTTGGCTGCACAGTGGTCACCAACTGGGCGAACGACTGGTCGATCTCCAAGGCATTCCTAGTAGAGCGCCAAACATTTCTGTAAAAAAAAAAAACGATAAAGCCCTGCGTTCCTATTTTTCTTTATTTGTTTTGCGCTGTTGGCAGTAGGTGCACTTGATTCAGCAGCCATAGAGCCGGGAAGGCGACGTGTTTCCATGTGTGAAAGGTAGAACTCCGCCTACCCGGCAGGCCCAGAGAACAAATCAACAGCACCTATAGGCCTACCGCTGGCCAAGCAGATAGCTCAGATCATTGTCTGCTGTTTCATCGAACCATACTGTAAAAATAAACCTTGAACGCACACCAAAGTTGATACTGTGAGATTCCGGAAGTTTTAAAACCATGACTAGAGAGAACGAATACATCAAAGAGCTGTTGTTTTTATGTTTAAGTTGTTATTCAGCACCGTCAACACTTCGTGCATTTTATGGCTTATAAAAATTCTCCCTACTTCCATTCATGCTGCAATGAACGAGTGCAGCAAAGTGTTCTGATAAGCTTGCCAAATTTACAGCTTGTCTATTACCAGCATGATGATATACCACATTTAAAAATATATATAATTTCTAAATGGTCTGAGAACATTGGCAGGGCAAATCAAGCATAACCAATTTGCAGTGATAATGAATTGGGCCTATAGACTACTGCACAAACCTCATTGTTACAGAACTGTTTCAATTGGTTAATGTTGCATAGGCTTAATACGTTTTTAAGTTAAAAAATAAATTAAATTAAATTAAAAATAATAATACATCTGCATGGAAAATCGCAGCTTGCATTTTGACCCAGAAAAGGTTGGTGACCACTGCCTTAAGTAGAATCCTTGCCACTTTCTTCGAACAGAATACGTAGTCGGAAACTCAAGATTTTTGTTTTCAGTCCATGATCCAGCACCATTATTGCTCCCCACTCAGGGGGATCTGTGTTTGAGTCAGTCTCAGTAAATGTTCAGGCTCATTGAGCGGTTCATTTTCTTGCCGACGAGTCTGGAGGTTTTGGGGTTGGACTGGACAGTGGAGTGGGTCAGAACTTTCTCCTCAGCTGCAGTTTTGTCAATCTGGGCCTTCTTCAGCTCCCTGGGGAAAGCAATGTAGAACAGTTAGACAAACCCTGAATTAGGGATGCACATTTTTGTCAATTCTGCTGCAGACTAACCGACGCTTATTAACCGGTAAAAACATTTTCCAAACAGTAAAATTAGGTGACAAACAGAAAATACTATGCATGCATACAAGGAACTGACATGTTTCATTAAGAGTTTAATGGAAACATGCAACAATAGCAAGCCCATCGTCTTACATTCAAAAGGCTATATAGCCTATTATTGAACATGCAACTCCTGTAATGAAGCAGCTAATAAAACTTCATTTTCAAACATTTGCCAAAATGCAATTAGCGGGAAAACACTGTTTTAAACAATTCCCCTAATGTGAGTTGTGTTAGAAACTTAGGAGGGGGAATCCAATAGCAACAACTAGGATGGGTTGCTAATATGACTAGGATTGTGCCTTTGGCTTCTGGACAACGGAAAAAAAAGTTGATATGAAAACCAATAGAACAGGAGAGAAATGCTGCTTAATGGCAGGGGGAAGTCTTTATAAAATAATTCCCTCCACGTTGCTATGGTTGGATTTTGGCTAGGCTACTACGAAGCAAGGTAAGACGCGCCTCATTATTTGAAGTAAAGTAAACCGTTCAGGTTTAAAACAATTATACTGCCTCAAGCTCTTATCGGTGGTGGGTGACACGCTGATAGCCGGCCTACCACTGACTATAGCCTATACACTCGAATGGAAAGCGCACTTTAATTATGAGTCGCGATTAAGAAATAAATATTAGCTATTTTTAAATATCGTGGCAATAAAAAAAAACTGTTTAAAACGCGATTGCATTTAGAATTATGTTGCAAACTGACTGGCCTTACAAAAGCACGCTTTCTCACGCGGTCTGACAGGTTGTAGGCTATTCCGCACCTCAAACTTGCCGATGTAAAAGCAAGAGCAAAAAACGAGCTAACCACTGCCTTTAGTGTGTTGACAAAACAGCAACCTTCCAGGAAAAACATTTTGCTACAGTCGATCGTTGTTTCAGTGCCATTCTGTACTTACTTCTGAAGCTGGGCGTTCTTAGACTTCTCTGCGTCGAGTTCCACACGGAGCAGGTCGGCACTCATTCTAGCTGCCGTCAACAGTACCGGGTGCTTGATGAGGTCAAAGGTGGACGGCCGCCTGGCGGGGTCAGGGTGGATCATCAGCTGCAAGGTGAAGGAGAAAAAAAATATGAGTACTAGCTAGCAATAATGAATAGGCTAACACAATCCAATGGATGTTTGAGAGCACAGTTCAAATAAATAAAAATTGTTATCCCATGCACCGAATACAACAGGTGTAGACTTGAATGTGAATGCTTACTTCAAATGAACTATATCCCTTTCAATATCACACAGCTTCATCAGTTTGTCTTACACAAGGACAGTGAGCACCACTGAAGGGCAGTGGTACAGAAGTGTATAGGTAGAGAACGAATGATGTGGATTTTTTGGGGCTGATACCAATAGCAATTTCCGGGGGTCAAGGAGGCCGATATTTTATATCATTACATTTGAAGATTTTAATGACAACATTTCCCATGTATACAAGAAACATGGCTTTTCTCTGCGACTTTACTATTACACTTAGCTATCAGTTGAAAGTCATTATTCATGTTATTTATTACCTCTAAATATTAGTCTAGTATACAAATTAAGACATTTCAGATTGGAGGGTAATTAAATAAAATAGAGGATTCCGATTGACGCACTAAACCATTCAAGTCCAATGGTTTTTTCCCCCCTCCACCTTTCCGAGCAAATCGCATAACGTCACCAACGCTGCTGCGGTCATTCTCTGTGGCAATATGTTGTTCAAAGTGGCTAAGGAGGACGCATTAAAATGAGAGAAATCATATACTACTGGAAAAATATGCTACTGAAAATATTAGGGTATAAGGCTATGCATCCAGTGGGATGAATCATGAAAGGAGCTGGTCTACATTTCATTCAGTTGCACCCCAATTAACAAGAGAGGAAACACAAAACTGACACCTGTTGTCATTTCTCGCACATACGCTGAGTCTGCAACAATACCTTTGTTTCTATCGGATTAAAAGAGATCAGACGCTAGGCTTGTTTTAGGAAACTTTCTGAATGGACATAGAGAATTAGTGAACTCATACACGCACACCCACCCACCAGAAAGGACCCATCAATCAAAGCCGCCTGCAGCGCATCCCACTTAGACACACAAGCATATCACATTTGTCCTTTCCCAAAATTGTATTAACCTTGCCTTAACTTCAAATTAGGGATGGGTGGTATACTGTATTTTACTGTAACTTGCATGGCCCAGTTTGAGATTTTACTTTACCTTCTATAACAGTATTTCATTGTTTGGTTTGTTAAATGTGAAAGACAACTCCGGCAGGTATAACGCCCGTTGTTATAGTTTAATTGGTTTGCTACGAGTCATCTCCTTCTCCTGCATGCCATTAACCACACCAAGCCCTGCCGTCACTCAAGGAGAGAGCTTTTCGACCATGGAGTCACAAGCACTCCTCATGCCTTTTGCACACCCTGTATATAGACTTTCTTTTCTCTACTGTGTCATTGGCTTGTTTATTGTTTACTCCATGTGTAACTCTGTGTTGTTGTCTGTGTCACACTGCTTTGCTTTATCTTGGCCAGGTCGCAGTTGCAAATGAGAACTTGTTCTCAACTAGCCTACCTGGTTAAATAAAGGTGAAATAAAACTCTTTTTTTTGTTGCCTTTCACTCTGCATGGTTAGATGGATGTAACAATGTTAGTGACATGCTGCTTTCCACAAGCATTCTATAAATTACCAGTTAGTGTATCTGCTAGTTTGTTTTTTCTTAACAAGGTGCTGCTAAAATAATTTGTTAACTGCTGATGCTAATTGTTATTTAGCTTGCTAAGTGTTTTTGCTTGGTCATTATGGGGTAGTGTGTAGATTGATGAGGGAAAAATAAAATTTTAATCCATTTTAGAACACTTTTATAAGCCATAAAACACACATTCCCCCTACAACCAGCTTTGCAGCTGCAATGAATTAGTGTGCTATAAGCTTGCGTTGTTATTATTATAGTGTATTTTTTAATACCAAGGAATATTTCACTTTCTCTGGTTATAGGAGTAACAACATTGGTGCGTGAGGTGAGTGAGGCAGAAATAATGCATTGCGACTTGAGCGTCGCCATCAGCTGGAAGACTGCCCCCGTTAGTGGCGGGAGGTAGAGCGGAGGGATGGTGAGTCAGGTGAGAGAGCCTCACCGCTGCTCCCTCCATCAGATGCAGGCCATCAATACACACACACACACAGTGCATTTTGGAAAGTATTCAGACCCCTTAACTTCTCCCACATTTTGTTACGTTAAACAGCCTTATTCTCAAATGGATTAAATCAAATCAAATATATTTAAAAAAAACATATATATATATATATTCAGACCCTATGAGACTCGAAATTGAGCTCGGATGCATCCTGTTTCCATTGAACATCCTTGAAATGTTTCCCAATTGAATTTACCAATCAGGTTGTATTGGACATGATTTGGAAATGCACACACACACCTCACTATATAAAAGGTCCCACAGTTGACAGTGCATGTCAGAACCAAGCCATGAAGTCGAAGTAATTGTCCGTAGAGCTCCGAGACAGTATTGTGTGGAGGCACAGATCTGGGAAAGGGTACCAAAAAATGTCTTCATCAGTTTGTCTTACACAAGGACAGTGAGCACCACTGAAGGGCAGTGGTACAGAAGTGTATAGGTAGAGAACGAATGATGTGGATTTTTTGGGGCTGATACCAATAGCAATTTCCGGGGGTCAAGGAGGCCGATATTTTATATCATTACATTTGAAGATTTTAATGACAACATTTCCCATGTATACAAGAAACATGGCTTTTCTCTGCGACTTTACTATTACACTTAGCTATCAGTTGAAAGTCATTATTCATGTTATTTATTACCTCTAAATATTAGTCTAGTATACAAATTAAGACATTTCAGATTGGAGGGTAATTAAATAAAATAGAGGATTCCGATTGACGCACTAAACCATTCAAGTCCAATGGTTTTTTCCCCCCTCCACCTTTCCGAGCAAATCGCATAACGTCACCAACGCTGCTGCGGTCATTCTCTGTGGCAATATGTTGTTCAAAGTGGCTAAGGAGGACGCATTAAAATGAGAGAAATCATATACTACTGGAAAAATATGCTACTGAAAATATTAGGGTATAAGGCTATGCATCCAGTGGGATGAATCATGAAAGGAGCTGGTCTACATTTCATTCAGTTGCACCCCAATTAACAAGAGAGGAAACACAAAACTGACACCTGTTGTCATTTCTCGCACATACGCTGAGTCTGCAACAATACCTTTGTTTCTATCGGATTAAAAGAGATCAGACGCTAGGCTTGTTTTAGGAAACTTTCTGAATGGACATAGAGAATTAGTGAACTCATACACGCACACCCACCCACCAGAAAGGTCTGGAGCTTTGAAGGTCCAAGAACACAGCGCCCTCCATCATTCTTAAATGGAAGAAGTTTGGATCCACCAAGACTCTTCCTAGAGCTGGCCAAGCTGAGCAATCAGGAGAGAAGGGCCTTGGTCAGGGAGGTGACCACAAACGTGATGGTCACTCTGACAGAGCTCCAGAGTTCCTCTGTGGAAAACCTTCCAGAATGACAACCATTTATGCAGCACTCCACCAAACAGGCCTTTATGGTAGAATGGACAGGTGGAAATTAGGCACATACAGCCCGCTTGGCATTTTCCGAAAAGCACCTAAAGGACTCTCAGACCATGAGAAACAGGATTCTCTGGTCTGATGAAACCAATATTACGGACTACAGTGAAGCGTGGTGGCGGCAGCATCATGCTGTGGGGATGTTTTCCAGCTGCAGGGACTGGGAGACTAGTCAGGATCGAGGGAAAGATGAACGGTCCAAAGTACAGAGATTTCATTGATATAAACCGTCTCCAGAGCACTCAGGACCTCAGACTGGGGTGAAGGATCACCTTCCAACAGGACAACAATCAGAAGATCTGCAGAGAAGAATGGGAGAAACTCCCCAAATAGAGGTGTGCCAAGCTTGTAGAGTCATATCCAAGAGACTTGAGGCTGTAATTGCTGCCAAAGGTTCTTCAACAAAGCACTGAGTAAAGGGACTTAATACTTTTTGCTTTGTCATTATTGGGTATTGTGTGTAGATAAATGAGGGGGATTTTTTTTCCCCCCCCATTTTCAAATAAGGCTGTAACGTAAAAAGTCAAGGGGTCTGAATACTTTCCAAATGCACTGTTTACATACACTACCGTTCGAAAGTTTGGGGTCACTTAGAAATGTCCTTGTTTTTGAAAGAAAATAAGTGTCCATTAAAATAACCTCAAATTGATTCAAAATAAGTGTAGACATTATTAATGTTGTAAATGACTATTGTAGCTGGAAACTGTAGATTTTTTTTATGGAATATCTACATAGGCGTACAGAGGCCCATTATCTGGTACCATCACTCCTGTGTTCCAATGGCACATTGTGTTAGCTAATCCACGTTTATCATTTTAAAAAGGCTAATTGATCATTAGAAAACCCTTTTGCAATCATGTTAGCACAGCTGAAAACTGTTGTGCTAATTAAAGAAGCAATAAAACTGGCCTTCTTTAGACTAGTTGAGTATCTGGAGCATCAGCGTTTGTGGGTTCGATTACAGGCTCAAAATGGCCAGAAACAAATAACTTTCTTCTGAAACTCGTCAGTCTATTCTTGTTCTGAAAAATGAAGGCTATTCCATGCGAGAAATTGCCAAGAAACTGAAGATCTGTTACAACGCTGTGTACTACTCCTGTCACAGAACAGCGCAAACTGGCTCTAACCAGAATAGAAGGGGTGGGAGGCCCCGGTGCACAACTGAGCAAGAAGAAAAGTATATTAGAGTGTCTAGTTTGAGAAACAGATGCCTCACAAGTCCTCAACTGGCAGCTTCATTAAATAGTACCCGCAGAACACCAGTCTCAACGTCAACAGTGAAGAGGTGACTCCGGGATGCTGGCCTTCTAGGCAGAGTTGCAAAGAAAAAGCCAAATCTCAGATTGGCCAATAAAAAAAGATTAAGATGGACCAAAGAACTGGACAGAGGAACTCTTTTACTTGATCACTAGTATTTTCTAGTCAAATTTACTCCACAGACTTCCCCTTTACCTCCTGAGAAACCAGTAAACATTCCCCCGTTTCAAGTTAATTTGCCACGTCCTCTGCATCCATTTTGCTGTCACGTGTTCAGAGTTTGTTACAACCAATTATTGATGTGATTATGATATGCTATAGCTCAGGCCCAATTGGTCATGTGCATGCGATGCATACATGTTTCATGTAAAGACAGCAAGGGTTGAGGGAATATTTTTCTTAAACAAAATTAGGGGATATCGCTAACATAACATTTCAGTCAGAAAAAGGCTGAAATTATGTTGCAGCTTCAGCAACACGGATGGCACATTAAACGCAGTTCAAGTTCTGTGGTGGTCGCTGCAGCAGGGAGGAGAGAGACAATGAGTGCTTGTCACACAGTCACTTGGTGTAAAATATATATATTTTTTTACAGTGCATTAAGGCTGAGCCCAGCACAATCAGATCAATTGCTGTCAGATGCCCTTATCATTTGTGTGTCTCAGTGCTTGATTTGATTAACATATAGGATGTGTACAGTTGAAGTCGGAAGTTTAAATACACCTTAGCCAAATACATTTAAACTCAGTTTCACAATTCCTGACATTTAATCGCAGTAAAAATTCCCTGTCAAAGGTCAGTTAGGATCACCACTTTATTATAAGAATGTGAAATGTCAGAATAATAGTAGAGAGAATGATTTATTCCAGCTTTTATTTCTTTCATCACATTCCCAGTGGGTCAGAAGTTTACATACACTCAGTTAGGAATTGGTTGCATTGCCTTTAAAATTGGGTCAAACATTTTTCCACAAGCTCTTCACAATAAGTTGGGTGAATTTTGCACCATTCCTCCTGACAGAGCTGGTGTAAGTGAGTCCGGTTTGTAGGCCTCCTTGCTCGCACACGGTTTTTAAGCCCACACATTTTCTATAGGATTGAGGTCAGGGCTTTGTGATGGCCACTCCAATACCTTGACTTTGTTGTCCTTAAGCCATTTTGCCACAATTTTGGAAGTATGCTTGGGGTCATTGTCCATTTGGAAGACTCATTTGCGACGAAGCTTCAACTTCCTGACTGAGATGTTGCTTCAATATATCCACAATTTTCAATTCCTCGTGAAGCCATCTATTTTGTGAAGTGCATCTGTGCCTCCTGCAGCAAAGCACCCCTACAACATGATGCTGCCACCCACGTGCTTCACAGTTGGGATGGTGTTCTTCGGCTTGCAAGCCTCCCCTTTTTCCTCCAAACATAACGATGGTCATTATGCCCAAACAGTTCTATTTTTGTTTCATCAGACCAGTAGACATTTCTCAAAAAAGTACAATCTTTGTCCGTATGTGCAGTTGCAAACCGTAGTCTGGCTTTTTTAATGGCGGTTTTGGAGCAGTGGCTTCTTCCTTACTGAGCGACATTTCATGTTATGTCGATATAGGACTCGTTTTACTGTGGATATAGATACTTTTGTACCTGTTTCCTCCAGCATCTTTACAAGGTCCTTTGCTGTTGTTCTGGGATTGATGTGCACTTTTTGCACCAAAGTACATTCATCTCTAGGAGACAGAAAGCATCTCCTCTCTGAGCGGTATGACGGCTGCATGGTCCCATGGTGTTTATACTTGCATACTATTGTTTGTACAGATGAACGTGGTACCTTCAGGCGTTTGGAAATTGCTCCCAAGGATGAACCAGACTTGTGGAGGTCTACAATTTTATTTCTGAGGTCTTGGCTGATTTCTTTTGATTTTTCCATACATCCACAGGTACATCTCCAATTGACTCAAATGATGTCAATTAGCCTATCAGAAGCTTCTAAAGCCATGACATTTTCTGGAATTTTCCAAGCTGTTTAAAGGCACAGTCAACTTAGTGTACATAAACTTCTGACCCACTGGAATTGTGTTACAGTAAATAAGTGAAATAATCTGTCAAACAATTGTTGGAAAAAGTACTTGTGTCATGCACAAAGTAGATGTCCTAACCGACTTGCCAAAACTATAGTTTGTTAACAAGAAATTTGTGGAGTGGTTGAAAAACGAGTTAATGACTCCAACCTAAGGGTATGTAAACTTCTGACTTCAACTGTATATATGAATTAAAAATATAAAAAATGTCAACCGATCGATATAAGAGACGACTCTTGGTCGACCAAGATTTTTTTTGTCGGGGATAGCCCTAATGGAAATGATAATAAAAGTGCAGGAAATGCAGGAAATTCATGTAAATGCATAAAATGACTTTTGTTTGGAATTTGATTGAATAGTACAAATTAGGGGTGACAAACATTTCATGGAGGGCCTAGTGTCTGCAGGTTTTACTTTTTTCCCTTCAATTAAGACCTAGACACCCAGGTGAGGAGTTATTTTATGAATTAAAGGTCACTAATTACTAATCAAGTACAAGTGAGGAGCGAAAACAGGCAGACACTTGGCCCTCCGTGGAATGAGATTTACACGTGGTATAAATAGAGAAAGCCCCGTTGAAATCACTTAAAATTGGGTCTCCTGAGTAGCGAGTAGCGGGCTGAGTAGCGGGCTAAGGCACTGCATTAGCGTTGCGGTGTCACTACGGCCTGGGGTTCAATCTCCGGGAGTCCCATAGAGCGGCGCACAATTGGCCAGCATTGGCAAGGGGGGCCTTTACTTGGCTCATCGCGCTCTAGTGACTCCCTGTGGCGGGCCAGGCACCTGCAGGCAAAATTCGGTAATCAGTTGAACAGCGTTTCCGCCGACACATTGGTGCAGCTGGCTTCCAGGTTAAGCGATCGGGTGTTAAGGAGCGCAGCTTGGCGGGTCATATTTCGGAGGACGCATGTCTTGACCTTCTCTCCCGAGCCCTTGGGGAGTTGCAGCAATGAGACATAATTAGGGATGCACCGATATGACATTTCTGGCTGATACCGATATCCAATATTTTTCTTGCCAAAAAAACCCTGATGCCGATATTTTTTTAGCAGCCGTAAGCATTCTAGTACAGTTAAATTCTAGTACAGTTAAACACACACTGACCAAAAATTATTTTGTTGGCATTTACGCATGTCCCCATTAACAGTAAAACATAATCAAAACCTATTTCTTTCATTATACTTGCTGTGCTGTTTCGTTGTTCAGTCGTTTCATTCTCAACCAGGATTTCAGCTCTGTCTGTCCGTGGCCTCTTCCTCTGTGCACACTGTCACTAGGGCTGGGCGATATGTGTAAATTTTGTGTGTGTTTTTAATTAAATAAAAAAGAATGGTATTTTTAGTTTTTGAATAATTACAGGTCTACATTTGCTTTATGAGTAGTGAGTGATCCTAGGGTGGCAACACATACAGTAAGTGATTTCAATTAGTCTTTCTCCATTCTGATTGTTTTATACTGTTCAATTCAACCAAAACAAATTTCAGCACTTATCATTTCTGCCTTTCCTGCACTTAATTGCAGTGGTGAAAAAAAGTACCCAATTGTCATACTTGAGTAAAAGATACGTTAATAGAAAATGACTCAGGTAAAAGTGAAAGTCACCCAGGGGCACACCAACACTCTGACATAATATACAAACAAAGCATTTGCGTTTAGTGAGTCCTCCAGATCAGAGGCAATAGATGACCAGGGATCTTCGCTTGACAAGTGCGTGAATTGGACCATTTTCATATAACGAGTCCTTTTAGGTGTCAGGGAAAATGGAGTAAAAAGTACAATATTTTCTTTAGGAATGTAGTGAAGTAAAAGTTGTCAAAAATAAAAAATAGTAAAGATACCAAAAAACACAACAAGTAAAAATACTTTAAAGTACTACACACCACTGGTCATTTGAGAATGTCCACACTGCCACGTAGGGCTGCACGATATGGGGAAATAACCTAGGACTTCCTTTTAACCAAATGTTGCAATTGGACTTGCGAATTAAAGCAACTGTTGGAATCATGGAAATAAAATGACTATTCTAATTCTATGGTTAGAATATAATAGTGGGCACTTTGAACACAGTGTTGTTTGAGATGACAACTAGTTAAAATGGTGTCATTATAGAACGCTAGTAGATTTATATTAAGAAGCAAAGTGAAAACAGCATTGTCGTCGTCAACATTGTTACATGTGCTGCATTGACCAATCAGACTGAACGCAAGTGCCTCATGGTTGAGGAACATCAAATGCGCTCCTTGAGTGACAGGGGGCGTGGCTAGGTCTGTGTGGAAAGTGGCACGGCGAGAAAGAGCGGAGAGAGATGACTCAAGTAGTGAAGTAAACTATAAAAATGTATATTACACATGGCGTATCACATTTAACAAACCAAACATTCAAATACCAGTATAGAAGGTAAAGTAAAAACCCAAACCGGTCCCTTCATCAATACTGGTATATCATAATATACGGTATCCCGCCCAGCCCTAAATGTCACTGTGTCCATTTCCATCTTGCCCAGCTGTGTAACATTTCACGTCAACTCGGTTTCTTGTCTACATTGAAGTAGCGGTCCTTGTACTTAGAGTTGAGCATGGTGGCGACACAGAGGCTCAGAATGCAACCGAATCGCTTGTTCACAGCCTCTAGTACAGTACTTTTGCAAGTTAACCCCACGGTCTGTCAGCAGTTTTGTTGAGCAGGCATTTCAATTCCATGACAGAGGGGTGTGATCACGTCTGCTGCAGACGCAGTTGATGAGCTTATTTCTCGATTCAGTTGTTCGAATAGAGCTAGGTGTGTGTTCACGGTTTCAATGAGAGTCCACTGGTTTGTACTGATTGTTGCAGGTAACTCATAGTCGGCTGCGTACAAGCCAATTACTCGTTTTTGTTCCAGAAGGCTCTCCATCATGTAACAAGTACTATTCCAACTGGTGAAAATGTCTTGCCTTTTCGTTTTCACTCGAAGCCGCTCCTGTATTGCTTGCAGGCTATGCTAGCAGGTGAATGTTTAAAAAAAATGACCCACTATCTTCCTACCGGTTGCCGTAGTTCACAGCCAAACGCAGCCAGTTGCAGTGTGTGTGCTATGCACGGCAAACTGGCATCTCCGCATTCTTCCAAAGCCTTTGTCATGTTAAGTGCATTATCACGTAGCACAGCGTGTACTTTGTTCTTGAGGATTTTCCTAGTTTCAAACATGCTCTCAAATGCCATTGAAATGGCAGCAGCGGTATGAGAACTAGCACATTCTTGAGCGTGCAATAACGGCTTTGTCAGTCGACGCTAATAGCAGTGACGCCCATAGCAAGTAGGTCATGGATGTGCGTTTCAACAATACTGTGTAACTCCAGAAGGGGAACATCTGAAAAAGTGTCTACTTGGTAGAGTGTACTGGTGCTCGACCAGTCGGCAAAAGCCAACATCATCCACGACAGAGAACAGTTGCAATGAAATCCATTATCTTGCCGTTAACGGATTTCGTCTTTGAGTTGTCTCGCGGAGAAATGTTCTTACTCTTTCAAATGACTGCTCGACTTGAACTTGTTGGAAGTGTGCGCTTAGTTTTTTTCTGCTTTTGTTTGAAGTCGCTGAACGTCTGGGGGTGATGCACTTTCAAATGACTAATTAGGTTTGTGGTATGGGTGGCAATGTTGACATAACATTTTCACTTGAGTGAGTTATCTGTGGCACTACTTACTGATAAGGGTGAACTTCGGCCTAACCTTTTTTCTTCACTGTTCCCTTTTTGCGCAAACCACGCATCTCCGCTGGCAAATCTCTTCAACGAGTAGCTTATACGGTGCTTCCGGAAAGTATTCAGACCCCTTGACTTTTCCACGTTGTTACGTTACAGACTTATTCTAAAATGGATTACATAAAAAACTGGTTTGTCCTTTAGGTGCCTTTTGGCAAACTCCAAGCAGGCTGTCATGTGCCTTTTACTGAGGAGTGACTTCCGTCTGGCCACTACCACAAAGGCCTGATTTGTGGAGTGCTGCAGAGATGGTTGTCCTTCTGGAAGGTTCTCCCATCTCCACAGAGGATCTCTAGAGCTCTGTCAGATTGACCATCGGGTTCTTGGTCACCTCCCTGAACAAGGCCCTTCACCGATTGCTCAGTTTGGCCCGGCCAGCTCTAGGAAAAGTCTTGGTGGTTCCAAACTTCTTCCATTTAAGAATGATGGAGGCCAATGTGTTCTTGGGGACCTTCAATGCTGACATTTTTCAGTACCATTCCCCAGATGTGTGACTCTAAAAACCTGTTTTTGCTTTGTCATTAAAGGGTGTTGTGTATAGATTGATGAGAAAAATGTATTTAATACATTATCAAATAAAGCTGTAACGTAACAAAATATGGAAAAACTCAAGGGGTCTGAATACTTTCCTAATGAATATAGACAAACAGCAATATAGTTTGAAACTTATTTATGATGTGATCACATTGGCCAAATTGATACGGTGCTGCATTGCAAACGTAAAAAAAATGGACCTGTTAGTGGCAGTGTATCAGATCATTTATATTGGTCAACAACTTATTTTCACATGTGAAAAGACGGGCAAAAAAAATAAAAACCTGTTCCCGAATAAATAATTGAAGTATTGTGGCAGGACGATACTTCACAATTGGTGTGAACAGAGTTTTAAACAAGACATTCAAGTATTTATTTCGGACTAAAATAAGCCTTTCGTTTTCAAAGTTAATCAAAAAATAAACCATGAAAGTTCCTCAAACCCTTGTGATTTTGATTGGTCTTACGTTGCGCCTACCCTACATTTTCCAGGAATAGTCTTATGTTAGTGAATTTATCCAGAGTATTTTCAGATTTCGTATCAACAAATGCAGCAGTAAATGTAAAATGCACATATAATCAACAGTATAATGTTTGGACTCGGTCTCGTGTCAGGTGAACTGTTGTGTCCTCACCTTTGGTCTAATAATGTTCCCATAATCCACAAACTGTTCTTTCAATTGCTACCATGGTTATGCATATGCATTTCATATTTCTTCTGTAAGAAACAATTCAATTTAGCCCTATCCATATAGGCCCATTCCCACAAGTGTAAAGGATTAATGAATACATTTTTAAAAGAAACAATAGATTTAACTTTGGTAAAAACAATCTAACTACATAACATAATGGTAAAGCTCTCGATAAACTGGGTAAATCAAGATGGCATAGGCCTACTCACAATACAGGTGAACGCATATTCAACAAGTGTGTGAGCATGCTTTGAGGTATTGAGCTTGTTTTGGCGTATTTCAGTGGAGTCTGTAGTGCTACAGATGACAAGCGATCCGTTGTCCTTCCATTTTGGGACTTGCATTAGCCTACTGATCAACAACATTTGTATAGAAGCAGCCTAATCTCTTCTTTCATAAAAAGGTGAACTGTCTCTAAAACTGGAGCAGACCGGTCACTCAAGGCACTCCTCTCACATGCAACAGTTCCTCAAGAAAGAGAAAGCAATTTAAACCAGTGAACGGTTTTGGACACAATCATCTTGCTTTGAATATTAAAACAAATAAACTTTTAGGAGGGTGAACTGCCGTTAGCTTCAGCTGTAAGCTAGCAGGCAAAGTTATGCTAGCTGAATGCAACCTATTTTGCTAGCTAGCAAAGTTATGCTAGCTGAATGTAACCTATTTTGCTAGCTAGCAAGACAGTTAAGACATGTAGCCTGTATATGGACATTTTACCAAACAGTAAATCAATGATCACGTGTTATTATTCAAGTGTGCTTAAGCCAGGAGCTCCCAAACGCAAGCCAACCTATATGCAACAGTGCCCTCGCTCTAAATGGACTTCCGGCTGCGCAGAGCCGATTAGACTAGGAAAGGCTAATATAGTTCTTACCTTGAGTAGACTCAGGAATTGCTGAGAGAGAACTTGTGGGATGGGTGGAAGTTTTCCCTGACGGATCTGGTGCCACTTGTCCCCATTGCTGGGCATAGGCTCCGCCCCAGAGGCACTGATCACAGTCAGCGCCAGGGAAAAGACGTCTGCCTTTGTCAAGTTACTGTAGTCCTGGGAGAAAAGATTGACGTGATTAGGAAAGCTGTAGAGAACCATTTTAATGATCAAATACTACACTTTAGCCAGGGAGAATCTGTTAAGTTTCTCTTGGAGAGAACACTCACCTCTTGAAGGACTTCGTTTGCCAGGAACCTGCTGTCACCTTCCTCAACTTGAGGATTGTGTAACCTAGTCACGTGGCCAAGGTCACCTATTTTGTACACGACACTGGTGGCCAGTCCATCCTTTTCGTCCTCCTCGTCACACGCGTCTACTACACTACCAACCGTCTTGCGTGAGATAAAAATATTGCCTGAAAGAGACAATACGCAAATTAGTTTTCTAACCAGGTTTCCATCCAACTTTTTTATGCGGGTAAAGTACATGGACACATTTTTTTTTTTTAAATGACAAGGCCTGATGAAAACAGAACATGTCCCGGTAAACTTCCAAATGTCGACAAAATAAAATACGCTAGAGAAGGTGGGATCTTGTCGGTAAAATGAATTATGCGAAGTAAACTTGGAGTCACACAATCACGTGTGGTTCTGCTACTATGACTCGTTGGGAAAAGCATGCAGTTTATTAGGCTACAGATTAAATAAAGGATGATGATCGTCACCGGGTGGTGAAAGTGCAAGGTGATGATCTTGATGGTCCTTTCCAATAAATATTAATGGTCTTATTCCGGTGACAATCAGACGCTTGGCTGCCGTTTGACAAACAAAAATAATCTCACTCTTTTGTCCCATCATAATAATAATCTCATGTAGTAAACTATGCGTGCTCTCTAGCCAACAGCGTGCAGATAGCACTGTTGGCTAGAAACGCACGTACCAATACCAGAGTGGTCTCACTCGCTTTATAACGCAAAAAAAACAAACAGATTGTGACAAAACCATCAGTAGAATTGAAAATGTGATAAACCCATTTAACTTGTATTTTTTGTGTGTGTACATGGTAATTTAATGCCAAAAAAGTATTTATGTGCACTACATCCTCACGCACAGCCTTTTATCTGCAACAAGTCAAATTTGATGGAAACACATGTCTGGTGGGAAAACAAGTATATTGTTTTTATGCAGATTTTTGAATAATCGCATGAAAATCTGTTGCCAATTGGACAGAAACTAGCCAATGACTAAGACATAAACACGTCAAACAAATTGCATTAAGCATTGAATTAGGGATGTGTTTCACAAGATTTCCTGCTGTAAAAAAACTTGAAAACAATTTGACACGAGCAAGAGCAGTGTGCTGGTTTCTCTTATTTGCTGTTAAAAAGTTAAACAATTTGTTGTACTTCCAATTCACCTCCTGATACAAAAGGTTCATGCTTTCCCCTCAGTGGTACTTACTAGGCTTGATGTCCATGTGGACCAGCGAGGACGAGTGGATGTACTTGAGGCCGCGCGTCACCTGCAGCAGAAGGCCCTTCAGCTCCAGCTCCGACAGGAAGCCGAGCCGCCGGTAGTTCTTGGCCGTGACGTCCGAGAGGGTGCCGGCGTTGCAGTACTCATTCTGGATGAGCATGCGGTCATCCTCAGCCCAGGCCGAGTAGTAGCGCACCACGTGAGGGTGCTGGCCCAGCACGGCGTGGGCATACACCTCCCGGAGGGCGTTCTGCCTATGGTGGGAGGAGGGAAGTACAGATGTGGGAAGATTGAGCATTTCTTCAAGTTTGATGTTTACCGTGCCTGTTAAGACTGTGGATATGACATCTCGCTACTGCCAGCTTTAAGTCTCGAGACGGACTTCAGCAAGTGTTCATGTGCAATAGATCAACTCCAACTTACTCATCCACAGAGCCAACCAGGGGCTTCTTTGAACACTTGATAGCGTACACGCAGCCATCCAGTCTTTTCACACACTTGAAGACTGCACCATACTCCCCACAGCCGATCTTCTCCAGCTCGTGGAACTCTGAGGCATACCTGGAATTCATGTCGCTCTCCATCAAGGTTATTCTCTGAGGATAGAGAGTGAATAGAAAATCATATGAATCCAAATAATATATAGTTACACCATGTTATCGTTATCTCACAATAGACTATTTAACTGCATACGCGCAAATGCACATTAGGTTGAGAGCTTTGCTGATGGGATAAAATAACATGACCACAATGCTGTAAAGAATTCAGGACAAGAAAATAACTACCTTTGGTGGGAAAAGGACCTCTTCCTCTGTTTCAGCATCACTCACCTCCATGTCCTCACCACAGGAGCTGAATAAGACGAGACAAAGAGCTTGTTAGCGCACATTCTACACACCAACAGCAGAGTTCATTAGTGACCATGATGGGGTCTTGGTTTCCTGCCAGACTTTTGCCGTACTAATGACTGTCAACGGATTTAACGAACCAGGCTAGAAATAACAATGGGCTACAATCTGTGTGTCCCGACATACAAACACATTCAGGTATCACGTAATAAGATAAAAACATAAGTGTTAAATTATTGTCTGTTGAAAATTGGACTAAGTTATATTGCTAGATAATCCAATACTTAGTTGGGAAAAAATTAAGTCAGTCCTACATTCTAACAATGCTTAATGAGTGACATACTCGTTACAGTGTGCCCTCTTTCTGCTGTTCCTGTGTTGAGTTGTAGACTGGATGAGGAGGGATTCGGGGGTGAAGGGGTTGATGTTGACCAAAGGGGTCTGGCTTCTCCTGCTGTCCGGACCAGGTTTTCCTGTGGATTCTACATTCCCGAAGAGGGCTACTCTCCTACTTGAGGACGCTGAGCTGGCAGTTCTGGCTTTGTTCAGCAAACTCTGCAAATGACATAATTAACATATTCAAGACATGTCGAGACACTTAGACAAGCCTTTTGATAAAGTTAAAATACCCTTAATGAATTGAAATAACATTATCACATATAAATAACTAATTGAGTAAAGTTGAAGGGAAATTGAAGTGAAAATCAAAATATGCCTTTCAATGTAAATACTGATGTCTGATTTGGAATCTGACTGACGAGATACACAGTGGGGCAAAAAAATATTCAGTCAGCCACCAATTGTGCAAGTTCTCCCACTTAAAAAGATGAGAGGCCTGTAATTTATCATTGGTACACTTCAACTATGACAGACAAAATGAGAAATTTTTTTCCAGAAAAATCACATTGTAGCCTACCTTCTGAAGTGATTTGTTTGACAAAAATCAGATGAAAACATCACAACACCCATGATACGCAAAACAGCCTGTGCAGCGAAAAACACCAGTAAATGGGATAAGATGTTTACATGCAACAGTATCCCAGCTAAGATCAGCATCTCAGGCATATTATTAGGGTTTTTCATAACTGGGACAAGATTCTTCGGGTTATTGTAAACAGAATATGATGTTCATACGCGTCAACTCAAAACAGAATATAACGGGATATGTGTGTGTATGTAAACGTGGTCAATAAGGCTGACTGACTGTTGTGTATGTAATTGTACACCACTACAAAAGTGGGTTCTTTCGAAAGCTAGTTGTTTTGTTTTCTTACTTTCTATAAAGAGAGTGGCAATTGGTGCAAAAATCATGCATTTCATGAAATGTATATTATAAAATGCATAAACTGGCAAACATTGCTACTCCAACGTTAATGCAATATAAATAGTTACATCTTCCTTACTACAAGGGTGGCACATGGTGCACAAATCATATCAGAAAAATATATTCTATATATTCTATATCAGAAAATGCATAAAATGGCTACTACTAGTTACTCCATAAATGTTAGCTACATCGCACCAAGTTGTCAAAACAATATTAGCCAATAATAGTGGGTATGCTTCTTATAGGTTGCAGGTTTTCTGCATGAAAAGTTATCTAACCTTTGGTGTGTGTGGAGTATGAAAAAGGAGTAGTTTTTTGAAGGTTTTGTGTGGCGGTGTGTCGGGGCAGTCTGGAATAGGTGAGCTCGAGCAGTCCCCGTCTTCCTGAATGCATGACCGCTCCGGTGAACTCCCGTACACCCGAGAGTTTTTCCGTGGTGACGCCGGGGAGCCTTTCATGAAAATAACGCTACTGGGGGACTGAAGGTGAGACGGATGACTGAATCCTTCTTCGCCCATCCGGCACCGTTCCACATCATCCGCAGTCCGATTCAAAGGGCTGTCGTCCTCCAGTCGTTTAATATCGACACGGTCCAGTCGCATTGGAGGGTCAATTTCTGTAAAACCCGATACGTCTCCTGTATTGTCATCAATCCGGGCGTCTTCTTCGTCGTTCGGTGCAAACGTAAACTTTTTACCTATTGGTCGGGCGTTGGGAGATACATTTCCATGACGACGATAACTGTAACGCTGCATTTTTTCATTTAAACCCTGGCTATCACTTCTTAAAAAAGTGGGTTGTTTGTATTTAGCTAACAAAACAATTGTAACCAACTCAACTGTTAGCTGATCCGCGTAAATTACTATGCAACTATAACGTTAGCTAGCTAAATTATCTACCCACCAGTATATATCACAATACGATTATTAGCGTGTGATAAAGAGTCACTGTGCACCAGAAAAGTCAAGAAACCGACGTCGGCTAGCCGCGCAGCAAAATTGACATTAGCTAGCAAGCTCCAGTAAATTAGCTACTGCAGCAAACGAGAAGTATGGCAAAAAGTAAACACACTTGCTCAGAGATCTCCTAGACTTTACATTCCGAACACTTTGTCATTAACTTGACTTGATGTATCGCACATTTTACATAACTAGCAAGCCTATGTTCATCTGATAAATTTGCCCCGAATACGTGTATTAACATTTCTACGTTCGTTAATATAAATCTAGCTAGACGCCCATGCCGTGGCCACTCCTACTAGCTAACGTTACATGCACAGATAACACAATGAGACAGATATTTCACTGGACGTATAAATGTGAAGCATCCGTTTTTCGGTTCCACTCACTACCAAATATGGTAGTGAGAGAAAGCCCACTCGGAGAAGTTGAAACAGATAATGTTTTGGCCGACATTCTCCAAATAGTTTTCTGTTACTAAAACTCCAATGTGTTATGAACAAGGGTGGAATACGTTTTGTAGACCTTAGCCTTTACAAAAGTGTTTAAAATGACGCTGTTTAGGGGGGGCAAGAGTTATTGCACATGCGCACTTCCCAGAGTAGGCGTTCCCTAACGGAAATATGCAGTTATATACTTGCACGCGCCAATAGGGTATCGCTAGCGCGTGCTTGTCTCTTCCCACCTCTTTGCTTGTTCTGACTCATTTGACTCATTTGTTTCCATTGGAAACGAAAAGCTGTGATCTCTTGGTTTAGTTATAAAAATCTTCGTTACGAGTTAACCAAGTTATTTTAGCTACGGCAGAAAATGGCTGCGCGGCAAAGCAACTCCTTGTCCAGAAACAGTAACCCCCAAAAAAGAATCGGCTATTTTAAAATATTACAAACTAGAAAAAATGTATTTTCTAGCTAGCTATGTTTACAAAAATGGTTTTAATGTTCCTCCTATCACGCGCATCGTGCAGTACTTCCCCGCGACCGTTGAGATGACCTACTCAGCAGCCAATAGGTGCGACCCATGAGTTTTCAAAAGAAGAGCGTTCCGGTGTGTGTAACCAAAGATGAGGTAATATTTTGACAAGATGGTAGGTAGGCAGGCAGGACAATCTCTAGCCAATGAGCAACATGGTTTGAGAGCATGTCGGATTATTCTGTAGGTAAATCCGAGCTCTCCCTTATGTTACATTTTCTATGTATTCATTTTTGCATGTCCATCATCCGTTTTGTATAATATGTTACAAATTTGCAAACGTACAATACGTTACAATCGTATGATATGTTACAAATGTAAAAATCTACCAGCCACTCACCCAAAATGCATTTTATTTTATGACACCAGTTGGACCAGCCCCTCCCCCACTGTACATTTAGCTCTGTCCCTTAGAAACACCTTTGGTGTCGGTTACAGCTGTGATTCCTTTTGGGTAAGTCTATAAGAGCTTTGCACACCTGGATTGTGGAATATTTGCCAATTTTTATAAAAATACATCTTCGAGCTCTGTCTAGATGTTGGGGATCATGGTCAGACAGCAATTTATAAGTCTTGCCATTGATTTTTAAGCAGATTTAAGTCAAAACTGTAACTTGGCCACTCAGGAACATTCACTGTCTTCTTGGTAAGCAACTCCAGTGTAGATTTGGCCTTGTGTTCATTGTCATTTAGGTCATTATTGCGGCATCACTACAATATTCTTGATCCATCCTCAGTTTTCTACCATTACAGACATTGAACTCTGTAGTTGATTTTAAAATCACTGTCCTGCAGCTCAGTTCAGAAGGGCAACAGTATCTTTAGTGCGACTGGGTGGTTTAATATATAATCCGCAGCATAATAATTAACTTGACCATGTTTAAAAAGATAAGAAATGTCTGATTTGTTGTTGTTACCCATCTACCAATCACTGCCCTTCTTCATGAGGCTTTCAAATAGCTCCCTGGTATTTGTAGTCTGTGCTTGAAATTCAATACTTGAATGAGGGAGCTTACAGATGTATGTATGGAGGACAGAGGACGGGTTAGTCATTCAAAAATCATGTCAACCCCTATTATTCCACACTGAGTGAGTCATTGTAATTTATGTGATTTGTTCAGCCAAATTTTAGGCAAATTTATGCTTCCCTAAACAAAGTGGCTGAATAGTTATGCAACGACTATATCAAATAATTCTTCCACTTTGACATTGCAGACAATTTTGTGTAGATTGTTGACAAGAAATTACAAATAAATCAATTTTAATCCCACTTTGTAACACAATAAAATGTGAAGAAATCCAAGTGGAAGTTATTTATTCTGTCATTACGTTACAGTTACTGTACATTGTCTCCTATCACTTGTACAGTGCCTTGCGAAAGTATTCGGCCCCCTTGAACTTTGCGACCTTTTGCCACATTTCAGGCTTCAAACAAAGATATAAAACTGTATTTTTTTGTGAAGAATCAACAACAAGTGGGACACAATCATGAAGTGGAACGGCATTTATTGGATATTTCAAACTTTTTTAACAAATCAAAAACTGAAAAATTGGGCGTGCAAAATTATTCAGCCCCCTTAAGTTAATACTTTGTAGCGCCACCTTTTGCTGCGATTACAGCTGTAAGTCGCTTGGGGTATGTCTCTATCAGTTTTGCACATCGAGAGACTGACATTTTTTCCCATTCCTCCTTGCAAAACAGCTCGAGCTCAGTGAGGTTGGATGGAGAGCATTTGTGAACAGCAGTTTTCAGTTCTTTCCACAGATTCTCGATTGGATTCAGGTCTGGACTTTGACTTGGCCATTATAACACCTGGATATGTTTATTTTTGAACCATTCCATTGTAGATTTTGCTTTATGTTTTGGATCAATGTCTTGTTGGAAGACAAATCTCCGTCCCAGTCTCAGGTCTTTTGCAGACTCCATCAGGTTTTCTTCCAGAATGGTCCTGTATTTGGCTCCATCCATCTTCCCATCAATTTTAACCATCTTCCCTGTCCCTGCTGAAGAAAAGCAGGCCCAAACCATGATGCTGCCACCACCATGTTTGACAGTGGGGATGGTGTGTTCAGGGTGATGAGCTGTGTTGCTTTTACGCCAAACATAACGTTTTGCATTGTTGCCAAAAAGTTCAATTTTGGTTTCATCTGACCAGAGCACCTTCTTCCACATGTTTGGTGTGTCTCCCAGGTGGCTTGTGGCAAACTTTAAACAATTTTGTTATGGATATCTTTAAGAAATGGCTTTCTTCTTGCCACTCTTCCATAAAGGCCAGATTTGTGCAATATACGACTGATTGTTGTCCTATGGACAGAGTCTCCCACCTCAGCTGTAGATCTCTGCAGTTCATCCAGAGTGATCATGGGCCTCTTGGCTGCATCTCTGATCAGTCTTCTACTTGTATGAGCTGAACGTTTAGAGCACATATGTCAGAGTCAAGGCCCGCGGGCCACATCCGGCCCGCAAGAAGGTTTTTTACGGCCCCTGGGATGATCTTGATTTATTATTAGAACCGGCCCGCAGCAAGCCGGCAGCCCGCAGATCTTTTACACGCACCAATACTACATTTCCCACAATGCAAAGGTGACGCACCGAGCAGTAGGCTGCTTCATTTCAATATTTATTGGCACAGCAGTCGTCAGCATCACAGTAAAATTAACTTTCAGATACCCATCAAAAATGGCAAAACGGAAGGTGGATACTGAGAACCGGGGGTTTCAAACAAGGTGGGAGTCGGAGTATATGTTCACGAAGGTAGCTGGAAAACCTGTGTGTCTTCTGTGTGGAGAAAGTGTGGCGGTACTGAAAGAGTATAATCTGAGACGACATTATGAAACGAAACACGCGGACAAAAACAAGAATATGGACATGGAACAAAGGCTACAAAAGGCAGAGGAATTAAAACGAGGCCTCAAATCTCGACAGGCTCTGTTCAAAAAAGCCAAATCACAAGGCCAGGCTGCTGTCAAGGCCAGTTTTATTTTGGCAGAAGAGATCGCTAAATCAGCCCGGCCATTTACGGAGGGGGATTTCATCAAAAACTGCATGATTAAAGTTTGTGACGAAGTTTGCCCAGAAAAAAGGCAACTCTTTTTAAATGTGAGTCTGAGCAGAAACACCATTGCCGAGAGAGTAGACCAGTTGTCCATCAATCTAAAAGAGCAGCTTGTGAAAAAGGGAAAAGATTTTATTGCATATTCCTTGGCTGTGGATGAGAGCACCGACATTTCTGACATTGCCCAGTTGTCAATTTTCATCCGCGGAGTGGACTCCAACCTAAGCGTGACAGAGGAGTTTTTGGCTTTACGTCCTATGCATGGCACAACTACGGGGCATGATTTGTATGAAGAGGTGTCAAGATGTGTAAATGAGATGGAGCTGCCTTGGGAAAAACTCGTGGGTTTGACAACCGACGGAGCACCTGCGATGTGTGGACACAGGAGCGGACTGGTGGCGAAGATACGGGAAAAGATGCAAGAGGAAAACGCGACAGGTGAGCTGACAGCTTATCATTGTATCATACACCAGGAAGCGTTGTGCGGTAAAGCCTTGAAAATGGAGCATGTAATGAGCATCATCACGCGCACAGTTAACTTTATCAGAGCCAAAGGTTTGAATCACCGCCAGTTCAAGGCATTTCTGACGGAGTTAGAAACGGAGCATGGTGATTTGCCTTATCACACAGAGGTGCGATGGCTAAGCCAGGGAAAGGTGCTTCAAAGATGTTTCGAGCTTCGTGAGGAGATTTGTCTGTTCTTGGACAGCAAAGGGAAAGACACAACACAACTCCGAGACGAAATGTTTCTGTGTGAAATGGCTTTTCTGTGTGACATTACGAGTCATCTGAATGCAATAAACTTGCAGCTGCAGGGTCGGGATCGTGTCATCTCTGATATGTACAGTACAGTGAAGGCATTTAAAACCAAACTGACTCTGTGGGAGACGCAGATGCGGAAAGAAAATTTGAGCCACTTTCCCAGCTGCCAGACCATGAAAGAGAAGCTCTCTACCAGTGCGTTCCCGAGCACACAGTTGGCTGATAAAATAGGTATGCTTGCCGCTGACTTTCGACGCCGATTTGCTGACTTTGAAGCACAAAAAAGCAGGTTGGAACTGCTCGGTAACCCATTTGCTGTTGACGTGGAAAGCTCACCACCAAACCTCCAAATGGAGTTGATTGACCTCCAATGCAATGATGCACTGAGGGCAAAATATGCGGCAGTGGGTGCTGCGGAGTTCGCCCGTTTCCTCCCCGGCACAATGCCCCAGCTGCGCATCCAGGCTGCTCAAACGTTGTCTATGTTTGGCAGCACATACCTGTGTGAACAACTGTTTTCTTTGATGAACCTGAACAAAACATCACACAGAAGTCGACTTACTGCTGAACACCTCCACTCAATTCTGAGGATTTCTTCAGCTCAGAGCCTTACCCCGAACATTGATGAACTTGTGGAAAAGATGGGACACCACCAAGTATCACCCTCAACCTCAAACAAGTGAACATTACTGTGCAATCACATATTTAGAGTTTTTACTCAGTTCAAGTTTAAAAGTTAAAATTTAATATTTGTTTTCACTGCATGTTACTTCTCCTTAAACAAAGTGTTGTTTTTGATTAATAGATTTTTGCACTTTATTTTTTTGTATTTCAATCCAATTATATTTTAAAAATATTTCAGTTGAGTGGATGATAGAAAATTGCTATTATTGTTTTTTCTTTGAAGTAAATTTAGCCCACTTTTGCTAAAATAGAAAATATAGTCTACTGATGGTGCCTTGAATACCGGTTTCTTTCATTTAATGTTCATGTTATGGGGATATTTATATAAAGGAAATTTGTCTTTTGTGTCTGTTGAAAATTAAAGATTACTGACAGAGCCATAAGAAAATATTGCTTTATTTATCTGATCATATTGTAATATATTTGTTAGGTTTTCAGTAGGTTCAATTAGGTTCACTAGACTATGCGTCATTTAAAAATTTTTCAATGAACATTCGAACAGTCCGGCCCTCGTCTTGTAGCTGATTTTTTTATTTGGCCCTCCGTCCATTTGACTTTGACACCCCTGGTTTAGAGGGACGGCCAGGTCTTGGTAGATTTGCAGTGGTCTGATACTCCTTCCATTTCAATATTATCGCTTGCACAGTGCTCCTTGGGATGTTTAAAGCTTGGGAAATCTTTTTGTATCCAAATCCGGCTTTAAACTTCTTCACAACAGTATCTCGGACCTGCCTGGTGTGTTCCTTGTTCTTCATGATGCTCTCTGCGCTTTTAACAGACCTCTGAGACTATCACAGTGCAGGTGCATTTATACGGAGACTTGATTACACAGGTGGATTGTATTTATCATCATTAGTCATTTAGGTCAACATTGGATCATTCAGAGATCCTCACTGAACTTCTGGAGAGAGTTTGCTGCACTGAAAGTAAAGGGGCTGAATAATTTTGCACGCCCAATTTTTCAGTTTTTGATTTGTTAAAAAAGTTTGAAATATCCAATAAATGTCGTTCCACTTCATGATTGTGTCCCACTTGTTGTTGATTCTTCACAAAAAAATACAGTTTTATATATTTTTGTTTGAAGCCTGAAATGTGGCAAAAGGTCGCAAAGTTCAAGGGGGCCGAATACTTTCGCAAGGCACTGTATGTAGCAGTAAGGCAGCACTTAGAAATAAAAGTTGACCAACTCATGTTTTTTTTCTATTTTTGTAATATTTTTATTTGACACAAGGTCTCATTTTCTAAAATGGATGCAACATCTTTTGAGTGCTACCTCTAACACATCTAACACAATCAACATTGGCAGCCACGCTCATGAAATGTCAATCTAAGTGAGTTAAGAAAGTAATTAAAGGTCATTTCACGTAATTAAAGTGCCCAAGAAGAGTCGGTGGGGGAACAAGAAGTATCCAGGGGCTCCTAACATGAAGCCAAAAAAGGCTGTATTTTACTTTGATAGCATAATCCTCAAAGACAAACACAGGCCAGTCAAATCTCTCAGGGCTTCCTTTTCACAGAGACACAACATATTTGCCATATATTTACCTTAAGACTAAGCAACCAAGTTGTAACGTCTGTGTTATATAACGTTACCATCTCATCGCTTTTAGCCTGGTCCTATATCTGTTTGTGCTGTATAGGCAACTCGTATGTTCGTTCCTGTGACAAAGACCCTAGGAGTTGGCTATGCAGCACTAGATCTGGGACCAGAATACTCAGCTTTCACTAGTTGACTGACAGTTATGCAGCCCAATGAGGCCACGATAACATTCAACCAGACGTCTCCATGGCAACTCAAGTAAACAATGGAGTTTAGTGGCTATCTGCAGACTAGAGACAGGCAGGAACACTCTTGGGGATTCACAGAGGTACAGTAGCCTATCATTTGATACTATTAAACAGCTAAACGTATAACAATGAAAGTATAATTTCTGCCTCAAATAAATATATATTTTAAAATCATATGGAAAACATCCCTGTCACTGCAGAATTGTTTTTAGGAGGGAGCTCTTCATTTATTCCTTTCATTGTTTGTTTACAGATCTTGGTTTATATGTCTCTTATACTTTGAGGATACAGTATACACAACATGTAGGCCTAATATGAGACATTTCAATAGGTATTTTGTTTTTCCTCTACTTCATTAATACTTTGACATCTAGGGCAAGGATGGTGTCTGTCTCCCAGTCACCTGGTGAGCCTCACAGGAGGCTCCTTCCATTGTTCCTGGGCCTGAGGAACAGGAATGTGTCCTTTGTATTGGACACCTCAGAGGCCATGAGCACTGCTCTGGGGTCAGTGAAGCGCCTGCTCATCCAGACCCTGCTGAACAAGGCATCCCTCAGAGACTCGCTCTTCAACATCATAGGCTTCTCATACAAGGTACTGTGCAACTCACAATGTTAATGCTGTAAGCATTATCATCAAATCAAATGTTATTGGTCGAAGATGTTATCCCAGATGTAGCAAAATACTTCTGTTTCTAGCTCCAACAGTGCAATAATACCGAACAATACACACATCTCAAAAATAAAAATAAGGAATATCAGAATGAGCAATGTCAGAGTCCGGAATATAAATATGTATATGATGGTGTGTGTAGACAGTATATGAATAGAAAAGGTGTGTACAGCAGTAGTTCTATGGGATGCACCTCGACTAGAACACAGTATAAACATATGAAGTGGGTAAAACAGTGTGTAAACATGATTAATTAAAGTGACCAGTGTTCAACGACTATGTACAGCTGAAGTCTGAAGTTTACATGCACCTTAGCCAAATACATTTAAACTCAGTTTTTCACAATTCCTGACATTTAATCCTAGTAAAAATGGTTTTGGGTCAGTTAGGATCACCACTTTATTTTAAGAATGTGAAATGTCAGAATAATAGTAGAGAGAATTATTTATTTCAGATTTTATTTCTTTCATCACATTCCCAGTGGGTCAGAAGTTTACATACACTAAATTAGTATTTGGTAGCATTGCCTTTAAATTGTTTAACTTGGGTCAAACGTTATGGGTAGCCTTCCACAAGCTTCCCACAATAAGTTGGGGGAATTTCGGCCCATTCCTCCACACAGAGCTGGTGTAACGGAGTCAGGTTTGTATGCCTAATTACTCACACGCTTTTTCAGTTCTGCCCACAAATTTTCTATAGGATTCAGAGCTTTGTGATGGCCACTCCAATACCTTGACTTTGTTGTCCATAAGCCATTTTGCCACAACTTTGGAAGTATATTTGGGGGTCATTGTCCATTTGGAAGACCCAAGCTTTAACTTCCTGACAGATGTCTTGTTTCTTCAATATATTCACATAATTTTCCATCCTCATGATGCCATCTATTTTGTGAAGTGCACCAGTCCCTCCTGCAGCAAAGCACCCCCACAACATGATGCTGCCACCCCCGTGCTTCACGGTTGGGATGGTGTTCTTTGGCTTGCGATCCTCCCCCCTTTTCCTCCTAACATAACTATGGTCATTATGACCAAACAGTTCTATTTTTGTTTCATCAGACCAGAGGACATTTCTCCAAAAAGTACGAGCTTTATCCCCATGTGCAGTTGCAAACCATAGTCTGGCTTTTTATGGCGGTTTTGGAGCAGTGGCTTCTTTCTTGCTGAGGGGCCTTTCAGGTTATGTCGATATAGGACTAGTTTTAATGTGGATATAGATACTTTTGTACCTGTTTCCTCCAGCATCTTCACAATGTCCTTTGCTGTTGTTCTGGGATTGATTTGCACTTTTTGCACAAAAGTATATTTAGACAGAACGCGTCTCCTTCCTGAGCGGTATGACGGCTGCGTGGTCCCATGGTGTTTATACTTCCGTACTATTGTTTGTACAGATGAACGTGGTACCTTCAGGCGTTTGGAAATTGCTCCCAAGGATGAACCAGACTTGTGGAGGTCTACAATTTTATTTCCGAGGTCTTGGCTGATTTCTTTAGATTTTTCCATGATGTCAAGCAAAGAGGCACTGGGTTTGAAGGTAGGCCTTGAAATACATCCATAGGTACACCTCCAATTGACTCAAATTATGTCAATTAGCCTATCAGAAGCTTCTAAAGCCATGACATAATTTTCTGGAATTTTCCAGGCTGTTTAAAGGCACAGTCAACTTAGTGTATGTAAACTTCTGACCCACTGGAATTGTGATACAGTGAATTATAAGTGAAATAATCTGTCTGTAAACAATGTTTGGAAAAGTTACTTGTGTCCTAACTGACTTGCCAAAACTATAGTTTAACAAGAAATTTGAGGAGTGGTTGAAAACGAGTTTTAGTGACTCCAACCTAAGTGTATGTAAACTCCGACTTCAACTGTACATAGGGCAGCAGTCTCTAAGATGCAGGGTAGAGTACCAGGTGGTTGCCGGCTAGTGACAGTGTCTAAGTTCAGGGCAGGGTACTGGGCGGAGGCCGGCTAGTGGTGACTAATATGCCTGTGTGAGTGTTTTACATGTGAGGAGTGTGTTTAGGGAAGATAATGCAGTGGTTCAGTACCGAGTTGTAGCAAAATGCCCTTTTCCCAACCCTGGCGTATGGCTAACGGTTTGTCACATTTTGCTCAGCATTTTGATGCATTATGAACACCTTATACATTCCTTCCTGGGTTTTACCATTGTTGTCCCATGTTGCCCAACCCTAGGTAACCCGTTGGTCTGAGCACATGGTGCCCTGTGCTCCAGACACTGTCTACGAGGCTCTATCCTGGATTCACTCCCTCAGCTCCAGCCCAGGTAGGGACCTCATGGCTGCCCTGAGTACAGCCTTCAGCGACCCAGCCTGCCATGCCGTCCACCTGGTCACCACCGGTCTCCCTGACCACCCAGAGGAACTCCTCCGGGCCTTGTCAACCATGGCAGGGGAGAGGCCAGTCCATGTGTTCCACCTGTCACTATCTAACCCCAGCAGCAGCAGCTCTCTGGACGGCAGGACTCAGGACTTCATCCAGTGTCTGACTCACGCCACAAGAGGGAGCTGTTATGTTCTCCCTGTCGGGATGGATGGGGCAGTAGAGCAGGTGGGGGACCATGAGAGTTGGTGATTCATTTACAGTGATTGGGTCTTAATGAATTTGAGTGTCCACTCCTCATCATTGAGCACTTACTTGATTAATTAGTCATTGTCGGGGTTAGTAGAAGGAAGGTCACCTCCACCAGATTTCATTGTGTCAGTGTGATTTTAGACAGTAGCCAAGTTTGTTATTATTACACTCATATAGCAGTCAATACACACTGAAATCCATGAGCATACAAAATATTCACAGATAAGAGCAAATAAAATGTTAAAAAATACTAGTTTAAAAAATGTAATAATAAATGTCCTGCGGTCTTAAAGCGCCTCATTCATTAATGAGCAGAAATATGGGATTGGTGACCTCATTCTACTGTTCAGTTCTAGACTCTGGTATAGTCAGTTGGGTTTTGGCTGCGGGTGTTCCTGCCTGTCACTGTGTTTCGGTCAGGGGGTAGCCAGTCTCTGAATTGAGATTTTAGGAGTCTGACAGCAAAGTCGGTGTCCTTCTCTAATTAAGCCGGAGTAGGGACAGAAGTGCAGAATACTGTAGCGCTCTTCTGAATATGCTCCAGGTTATCAGACTGGGCCTGGGTTAGTGAGCTGTGCCAAGCAGGAGCGGCATACTCCAGGGTGGGGCATATGTACTGTAGCCAGTTTAAAGGCTCACAAGGGCTTCCTGTAACAAATGGAACCTTTTTGAGGCGAAAGGAGAAAACATTTTTTTATTGCTCTTGGTTACCATAGTAGCAACCTGCTCGCCCCATTTAAGTCCTTCTGTACTATTACCCATAAAGTCTTAACAGCACTTTGAGATTCTGGACCTCCATTCGGAAGGGGCACAGGACTGGGTGGATTTCTTGTGAAATGATAGGACCTTGGACTTGACAGGGTTCAGTGACATTCTGCTTGCTTGAACCCATGTGTTGAAGTTGTTAAGAGCCTGCTGTGGTGTTCTGATGTTTCCTGTTGTACATGGTGTGGCTCAGATTTAGATCATCAACATACAATACATGACCAAAGGTATGTGGACACCTGCTTGTCGAACATTTCATTCCAAAATCATGTGCATTAGTACAGAGTTGGTCCCCCCTTTGCTGCTATAACAGCCTCCACTCTTCTGGGAAGGCTTTCCACGAGATGTTGGAACATTGCTGCGGGGGACTTGCTTCCACTCAGCCACAAGAGCATTAGTGAGGTCGGGCACTGATATTGGGCAATTAGGCGTGGCTCGTAGTCGGCATGGCTCGCAGATGGGGTTGAGGTCAGGGGTCTGTGCAGTCCAGTCAAGTTCTTCCACGCCGATCTCGACAAAACATTTCTGTATGGACCTCGCTTTGTGCACAGGGGCATTGTCATGCTGAAACAGGAAAGGGCCTTCCTCAAACTGTTGCCACAAAGTTGGAAGCACAGAATTGTCTAGAATGTCATTGTATGCTGTAGCATTAAGATGGCACTATGCAATCGGGCAGGTAGCATTTGTCTGGCATCCTCCAAACCCAGATTCTTCCATAGGAGATAGTGATTAATCACTCCAGAGAACTCTTGTCCACTGCTCTAGAGTCCAATGGCGGCGAGCTTTACACCACTCCAGCCAATGCTTGGCATTGTGCATGGTGATCTTAGACTTGTGTGCGGCTGCTTGCCCATGGAAACCCTTTAAAAAAATATATATACTTTTACCACTTTTTCTCCCCAATTTCGTGGTATCCAATTAGTAGCTGGTCATGTCTCATCGCTGCAACTCCCGTACGGTCTCGGGAGAGGCGAAGGACGAGAGCCATGCGTCCTCCGAAACACGATCCAACCAAGCCGCACTGCTTCTTGACACAATGCCCGCTTAACCCGGATGCCAGCCACACCAATGTGTCGGAGGAAACACTGTACACCTGGCAACCGTGTCAGCGTGCATGCGCCCGGCCCGCCACAGGAGTCGCCACTAGATTGCGATGGGACATGGACATCCCTGCCGGCAAAACCCTTCCCTAACCCGGACGACGCTGGTCCAATTGTGCGCCACCCCATGGGTCTCCCGGTCGCAGCCGGCTGGGACAGATTCTGGACTCGAACCAGGATCTCTAGTGGCACAACTAGCAACTGCGATGCAGTGCCTTATACCGCTGCACCACTCAGGAGGCCCGGAAACCCATTTCATGAAGCTTCTGACGAACAGTTCTTGTGCTGAGGTTGCTTCCAGAGGCAGTTTGGAACTCAGTAGTATGTTGCAACTGAGGACAGACTATTTTTTAGCTTCAGCACTCGGCGCTCTGAGCTCGTGTGGCTTAACACTTCGTGGCTGAGACGCTGTTGCTCCTAGACATTTCCACTTCACAATAACAACACTTACAGTTGACCGGGGCATCTCGAGCAGGGCAGAAATTTGATGAACAGACATGTTGGAAAGGTGGCATCCTATGACGGTACCATGTTGAAAATCACTGAGCTCTTCAGTACGGGCCATTTTTTTATTTTACCAGGCAAGTCAGTTAAGAACAAATTCTTATTTTCAATGGCGGCCTAGGAACAGTGGGTTAACCCGTCGTTCAGGGGCAGAACGACAGATTTGTACCTTGTCAGCTCAGGGGTTTGAACTTGCAACCTTCCGGTTACTAGTCCAACGCTCTAACCACTAGGCTACCCTGCCGCCCCATTCTACTGGCAATGTTTGTCTATGGAGATTGCATGGCTGTGTGCTCGATTTTATACACCTGTCAGTTTGAAGGGGTGTCTACATACTTTTTGGCCACATAGTGTGTTTCCACCTACTGTTGACATCCCGGGCTGTGCTGCCAATGACTGATAGGAAGATGAGAGGGCCCAGAAGAGTTCCTTGAGCCACACCTCCCACCAGCTCCTGCCAGTCTGAGAGGCTGTCTTGGTAGTGTACCTGTTGTTTGTGGCCGGTCACAAATCTGTAGAGCCAGATTCTTTTTTTTAAAACATTAGCAACTGTTACATCTATAACAAACTGGTGAGCTGGTCCAGCAAAAGTCTTGAATTTAACAAGGAATGTGATTTCCCAAATCTCTAAGTTTAAGTCACAAAAATAAAAAACATTGAATAGGGAGTTATGATTAAAGTCTTGGGTGTGTGCTTCCAGGTGATTCCATTGTACACTGCTGAGAGCCAGCCCTCAGTGCCGACCTGTTCTCCAGTGAAGTCCTGCAGTCAGTCCACCTCTGTTGTTCCACTACAGCCTTTACTGCCCTTATCTCCTCTCAGGTTGGTCTCCTGGATTACCAAATTTCAAACAGCCTCACACAGAATGCAATGTATACACTGGGATTGTAAACCACTAGCCTGCATACCAGTCTGTTTAGCAAACATTCCACTCATCATGCTCAACACACTTTGGCACATCACACAGAGTACAAGGAGTTGAATATTAGCTCAACAGACTGGTACCCAGGCTAGTAAACCACTTGCTATAACCACAAAATAATCAAGCATTTCCAGACAATTTGTCTATTGTGTGTACAGTATCTAAGCTTTTATGGACCGGATGTATGTACGGTATCTAAGATGTGTATAGACATGTTATTGGCTACAACTCTGCACTCTGGTTCCCACTGAGGTAAAAAAAAATAAAAACATATATTTATTGTGGTTGTGCTGCAGGTGTATGCTTGGTAATCCCTTCTGTCCAGTTAGTAGCTGTGTGTTGTCAGGGAGGGCCCTGTCGGTATGCAGCACAGAGTTTCTCCCAGGCTGCCGTGTGTTGGCCAGGAGGGAGCTGGATGGCCTTTACTATTTGGGCACTGTAACGCAGCTAGTCCAGGTAACAAGCAGACATCCCTTCACGCATGTCATCTTTTAAAAGATATTGAATATTATTATCATATCGCCTAAGCACAATATCATTCAAAAATGAAAGCACCAAACACCATGAGAGGCTTATGTAAGATGTTGAGTTGCTATCTTTAGCCTACCAGTGAATATACTGTAATGGAGTGCCAATTGAGCTTGGTTCCTTGCCTCCCGATGCCATGAGCAAAAATGTATTTTCTTCTGTCCCCTAGGGTCGAAGAGGAGTGTACGTGGTTGAGTTTGACAGGCCGGGGACGAGGAGACCCGAAGGGGGAGACGATCACGCTATGAGGATGTCCCAGCAACAGCAGCTAGTCTGCTCTCCAGACATGCTGAACCACACTCAGGCCCACACACACTGTCTGGTCCCTGGGGATGCAGTGTTGTCCCCGTGGGAACCTGACCTGAGGAGATACGGTCCGGGGAGAGTGGTCTCCGGAATGGAGACACGAGATTCAGTGACAGGTAAGGTGCGGTTTGATCAGAAGGGTTGACTATTACATTGTCTCCCGCTGTGAAAGAGTCATGACTCCGGATATGAGAATTATGACAGATGTTTCACCACTTTCATATCAGTAATGCTCAAAGTAGGGGCTGCACAGAAGACCAGTGTGTGGCACTATATTATAAGTTGCACTCTAATCTGAGGTCTGTATTTGCCCTTGCAGTAGAGAGTGGGAAGGGGCTCCAGGTGCTGCTGTGGA
Source organism: Oncorhynchus clarkii lewisi (assembly GCF_045791955.1). Taxonomy (NCBI): domain Eukaryota; kingdom Metazoa; phylum Chordata; class Actinopteri; order Salmoniformes; family Salmonidae; genus Oncorhynchus; species Oncorhynchus clarkii. The sequence continues at coordinate 50,500,776 of NC_092148.1, read as the reverse complement.
ATGGTAGGCTGATGCAGGTGCCTGGGGATCTAGCTGTGTGGATCCCTGCTTCTCAGCATGAGCGGATCGTCAGGGAGCTCCAGCGAATTCCTCTGCCGCCATGCTGCAATGACAATTTGCTCCACGTCCACAGCACCATGTGGGCTCCCTATCTGTACTGCACTGGAACACAGTGCTGTCCATCAGCAGGTGGACCATGCCATTGTCAAATCATGCAGCCATGGTGGCCACTGAGAGTTCCGCCTTGTCATGTGCGTGGCCTGAGAGAGAGGGAGGGGCTAGAGAGGAAAAAGCGGCAAGACCGGGCAGAGCTAGAGAAGAAGGTGGACCTCCAGTTGGGAGAGCTCAAGGAAACTAAAGAGGTCGAACCTGAGACATCATCTTCGTCCTCTTCATCCCTGTCGGGTGATGAGGAAGCAGGGGCTATAGGGGGAAAGTCTGTCAGCCTGTTGGCCAGCACAGAGCCCTCTCCCCTGGACAAGCTGGGGCCAGAACACGGCCAACCTGCCTGGAGGTACTGGAGGAGAAGCCATCCAGAGCCACAGCACAGACAACCAGGTATTGAATATACTCAGCTAAAACTGAGTGATTCTTTATGCACATGCTGCTACTGGGCATGTTGAAAATAGCTGTATATTGGAAAAGCAGAGTAACGTAAGACTGATCAAACAAACCAAAAGAAAAACATGCATGTTTACACCATACATATGATCCAATGTCTGTTGATTTTTCAGAGAAAGTACCAAGGGGAAAATTCCAGTCTATGGAAATCAGCTACCCTGACGTCGAGATCAGTGGCTCACCTAATCACAGCTCCATGTTTCAGCCACTTCCTGGCTGTGAGAGGAGGGTGACCATCAGGGATGTGTTTGGCCTGACAGATTCCAAACCTCGTCCAAAAACGAGACTGCAGTTAACCGCTGGCAACACGATCACAGGTGTTTATACATGATGGTTTTGACTATTGAAGACAAATCTCGTGGGGTCTTAACTCCCACACCTGTAGAAATACAATGCCCAGAGCTTACCCATGATGTTGCACAACAGTGTAAGTCAATAAGTCATAGTTTTAGTCAAAGTATGATATATTTGATCTTGAAGTGCCAGATCCAAACGTGTGACTTCGGATGTTTCCGTGAGTCTTACGTGTCTTTTCCTATGGAGATGACGTGCAAATTACTTCCAGCCTACGTTTCATTTCAGGGCTGGGTTTTAATTAAACATTACCACCCACCAGCATGGCAATGTCTATTAATCAGAAACACTTGCTGCAAAGTTCCCTATTCAGGAGTTGTCGGAGAGCCAAACAGCTTTTCTTTGTAGTCTACACTTGGGTCTCCACTTGATAAAGTCAAAATTGGCTACATCGTAAAACTTCATGAAAACAAAAATGAGCTTTTTGTTCTTTAAGGTTAGGTTAAGGTTAGCAGTGTGGTTAAGGTTAAAATGAGAATTCAGTTTAAATCCCGGATTTTAAGAAATAAAAATGTAGATAGACAGGGTTTATGGCTGTGTTAACTGGTGACAACCCTACACTTGACCGCCTTGCCATGGAGCAAATAAAAAATGCGAAAACTGTTTTCGCACCTCCCCTTTTAACAGCAAACTACCATAATCGAGACATTTCACTTATTGAGCTAGTCTGCCTGTCACAACTGAAATGGTGCTCACATAACTTTCATGAGCTGGCTAAGGTTAGCATGCTAGCTAGTTACACTGACAGCTGTCAGTCAGTGCCCCATTTGTTGATATTTCTCTGCTACACGTGGAAATCACCACAATCCCATCCCCAATTCCTGAATGCGTATTAGCAGCCTGCGTCAGTCTTCTAGGTGGAACCTAAACAGGAATGTACACTTTAGGACAGGAATTACTCGAAATAGGGGCAACAACTTCCTCGAAGGTGGCTTTTAAACATTTGCTTGAGTTGACAAGAAAAACTGTGCCAAAAACAAATTACCATTGATATAAAATATACTTTATTATACTGATATGGTAAAAAATACATAATTACGTGATGCATTTAGGCAGACATAAGACAATAATTTAATATAAAAAATGTAATCCTGATCAGATCATCAATATGGCTTCTCATTTAGCAGCAAATTAATAAATGTATTACTGTCGCTCTAAAGCCACAAATTCATCCAGAAGACAAGACTCACTTGAAAATACATATGTAAACGTTCCCGATTGGACAGTTTTGTTATTTGTAGCAGAACGGTCAAAGGGGATTGGTTAGGGATTAGAGGTGAAAGGTGAGGTTCATACTCTCTCCTGCATTAATGCGTACTAGCCGGGTCTGTTGCTGCGAGTCCTGCGTTCCCGCGGTAATCGCATAGGTACCTGGTGACACCTCAATGTGGAAATCCTCAGGTAATGACCGTGCCTGGAGAAACACAAGCATATCTTAGTATCTCAAACACATGACAAGTAAAGCCATTTCAAATGGAATGTTTTTGTTGACTTTCTCCATTTGAATGTATGGGATCTGTCCTAAACTTCTAAAATGTACAATATGACAGGTTGCTGCACTTAAAAGGCTAACTTTGCCTTACATGTTTCCTGATCTGCAATGAGGTCCCTGGGCATTGGTGAGATTGAGAATGGTATCTGCACACATGGGTTCTCTCCTTTTCCATAGGCTCATTCTCCGATGTGTAAAAGTTCTGTAATACAAACAAAAATTCACCCAGCATTCACAAATGCATGCACCAAATAAGGGCAATAGGATTGGGTTGGAACACATACAATACCTTGCATTGATATGTTGTCTGAGCCATGAATTCCGCTATGGTCTCAAAAGCATCATCCAGGCTTGTGTGGGCTGAGTTTCCCAGAACCTAAAATATGGACAGTTGGGGATGATATGATAAAGACACCGTTTCCCAAAATACTCATTAGCCCATATAGTTCAAAGAGATCAGAGAAAAGACGATAGCGAAGACATAAAAACAATTACACGTAGGCCTACCTCACTCCCGGCGTTGCGATCCGTTGGTGTTGTATTGGGAGACGGACTCGTCCAGTCTACGCTCCGTCTCGACGCTCGCTCCAGTACTTCCAGGCCTAGTCTGGCGGAGCGGCGCAGTGATGACTCCAGCTGCCAGGCTTGTGTTGCCATGCGAAAACACGGGGAGTCAAATCTCTGCCGTACCCGAGACACTGACAAACGACCCTTTTATGACAAGGACTAAAATTGTAGCATACTGTTAACGTGACACAACGCGGCCGTCACAACCTCCCTTGGATTGTAGTGCGCTCTAATTATGTGGTTGCGTATCATACATATGACAGAGCAGCAACGGCAGTGACCACTCCATTAGATCCCTAGAAATTCGAAAATATGTTGAACATGAATTAATTCCATCCTATCCTGTGAATTTGTATGGACGAGACAAACAATTTATTCACGTAAAGTTACTTACCCAAACACTTGGGCCTGTTTTGGTTACTTTTGCGCGCACTAAACTTGCGGTAAAGACTACGTCGTCACATTTCCGGTCTAGGGCACCGCCCTTATCTGGATTGGCTCAAACCAGCTCATTCTCTCAGCAAATTAGTCCTGTATTATGGCAAGTGTCACTATACTTCGAATATTTTTTCAAATATTGAACATTATTTAAAAATGGGCATTGTTCATGGCCTGAATCGTCATTTGATGTGCTGTGAAATGGTTAGAATGCTGGATGTAACAATGTCTAGACTCAAAATAGTTAAATGTTCTCTCTTTTAGGTTGTTTTAATATACGTATGTAACAGACCACTTTCACAAAGATATAAAATACCCACACGACATAGGTATGCCAACTTATAGCAGACAAGTCTAGAGATCAAAAGAGTGACACAGCGGTCTAAGACACTGCATCTCAGTGCTAGAGGCACCACTACAGACACCCTGGTTCGAATCCAGGCTGTATCACAACCAGTCGTGATTGGGAGTCCCATAGGGCAACGTCATCCGTGTTTGGCCATCATTGTAAATAAGAAATTACTCTTAACCGTCTTGCCTAGATAAAGTTAAACACATTTGATTCACCAGTAATCAAACCCTGGTCCTGCAAAACCATTTGGGTACAGGTTGACCCAGCCAAACACTGACACCTCATTCATCCAATTATCCAGTTAATGTGTTCAAGGCAATTTGTAGATCAGTGAATCTGTCCAGGCAGCAATCTCTCAAACACAGCTATTCTCAACTGGTGTGTCACAGTGACGAGTATAAATGTAATGGAAAAAAATACATCTGAATTTAAAACCGAGACTACGTATTATTGAATAACTTAATCTCTGAACAATTTCACTCCATTTTCAAGAGCTATTATCACCATTTAGCAGATTTTGCTGTTCCAAACCAGTGAGTAACATTCAACATGGGCAAAAATGACATTTTATATAACTGCTAGTTACTATCAATACAGCAGTAAAAATATTTTTTCCATATTGCATTTAGGCGACAAAAAAAGTGCTGCAAATAATGGGTGACATTGTTTAACTTGGGTCCCGAGGCAAAACCAACTGAGAACCACTGCTCTAACACCTTAATTAGCCTAGTCAGATTAGTACATGTTGAGTTGGAACAAGTCCGCACACCCGGTAGTTACCAGGAACAGGGTTAGTGACCAATGGCAAAGGTATTCTATGCAGCAAATCAATACATTCTCAGTTCCTTGCGCAACAACTTTTACCTGACAATGTGTGAGATAAGCTTCAGACAACATTTACATCTTCAACAGACCACAAGACAAAGCCAATCCAATTTATACAGTTTATTCTTGCAAAAAACATTGACAGGAGCTTATGCCATCAGCACGCAGGCTCCTCCCACTGCCTTGATCTTCTCCTCTGCCCGTCGACTGAAGAACTTTGCCTTGACGATCACAGGCTGCTTGGGCAGTTTGCCTTTGCCCAGCACTTTGAAGTAGCCCTGTGGAGACAGAACCAAAATTGCTTAACACAGCTACACTAAAAGTTTGACATCTCTCATTGAGTCACCCACCTTCCCACAAAGTCAGTCCTATTAAGTACATGGCCCTACATGCTGCATCTGCTAAATGAATGATTCCAAACGATAGGCAGCAGATCCAGTTACGCAAGTATAAAGACATGCATGGCCATCTCAAACTACTAGCTACCGTCTATATCCACTTGATAACCCCTCATAGCAGCTCCTTTCACACCAATGCAAGTCTAAGATTCAGTGCCAGAGGTCAGCATGGCTACAACAAACCTGATTTTTAAGTCTAAACCATTGACACCCTGGAGCTACTGGTCAAGAAGCCCATGTTATTCAACAACCACAGCAGGCCGTCATTTGTGCAAGCCTCTAATTAGGGATTTCATTACATCAGTTAGGTTTGAATGGCCAGCTAGTACACAAGCAAGTTCTCCACAGCCCAAAGTTAGATAATTCTGCATGACAGCGTGTAAAGGCCAAGAGCTCCTGCTCAAACATGGCTCTAGAACAGTCCTGGCAACAACGTATAACACTTGTAACTGTCCATGTGGCCGATTGACCTATTACAGGGCCAGCCGGTGAATAGGAACAGTCTTCACTCTTAGAGAACTCTAGCACACCAAAACAATGGTGTTTGTCAAGATGTGACTCTGAGTCTCTGACAGCATCACCCCGTGTGGCACACTGAACACAAAGCTATTTATAAGCTACTAACCAGGGGACTGATGACCTGAATCAGGTTTTAGCATTGGGCTAAATAAAAGGCCCGTAGAGTAGACTGGTCATATTCAAAAAAAAAAAAAATCTACATTGCCATAACTGGAGGCAAGTCAAATTGTTCCTCAAATAAAGCCAAATCTACCTTAACCATTACACTTAAAGGGGAATATATGCATGAACCAGCACCGTCACCTGGGACCAGACATATGGTGCTCTGGGGAAGATACTTACAGCGCGCACGGCATCAATGATGGGCGCAGGGCCTTCGGGCTTCTTGGCGTAGTTGAGCCTGGTCTGCTCGCTCACGAGTGTCCACAGTTTGTCCAGGTTGACAGTGGGGCAGTGCACGGTGTTCCTCTTGAGATGGTAGTGTCTCATGCCCACCTTACCAAAGTACCCAGGGTGGCTGTGGAAGCACAGAGACCAGACAGGACACGCCAAGCATATTGTATTAAACCAAATTCTTACTGGTGATGAGGTTGAAGCGCAGTCTTAACACTGTCATGACAATGTAATCAACAGATGACATCCGAAGTGGTGGGACTGAAAATCCACCAGAAAGCAAAACCCATCAGCAAAAAATAAACACATGAACATCTTATAGTACTAGAGGTGTTGGCAAAAATATCAACACTTGTAACTGCCCATGTGGGTGACTAGCCTATGAGAGGGGCCAGTCGGTGAATAGGACCAGTCTTCACTCTTAGAGAACTCTAGCACACCAAGACAATGGCGTTTGTCAAGATGAGACTCTGAGTCTCTGATAGCGTCACACACTATGCTGAGGATCACTCCCTCTTAAAAAACACAACATTGATCATGTTTTCTTACTACTCAAGCCACCAAACAATACAGTGTACACCTACAGTAAAGGTTCACAACGAATGTTACATTGTTTCTTACTAAAACAAAAAATATTAAAGTACTCTACTCACTATTTGTCGAAGTTAATTCTATGGTGATGCATGCCACCGGCGTTACCACGACCTCCAGGATGCTTCCTGTGCTTGCCTAGGAAGAGACACAGTTCACACGTTCTGCAATAGCTACCAGTACTTCACACAAGTATCACCAATGTTGACCATGCTCAAACTCACCGATACGACCATGTCCGTGGCTGACGTGCCCACGGAGCTTCCTGGTCTTGGTCTTCTTGGTAGGCTGCAAGAAATAATTTATTTTAGTATAACAAAATAAATATCATGATTGGACAAGATGTAGGAGACATTTATCCATGTCAACAACCAAACAGAATACTTCATGACGGGTTGCAAGAACGAGATAGATAGAACACAAACATACGATCGAGCTTCCACTTCGCTTTCACGCGACCCTACTTATGGCAGGCAACGTTAGCGACTAATAGATTAGCTAGTAAACTAAACTACCACAACATAGATGTGGTCATAATGGCTGATGTTGCAAGTATTTCGATATAAAATATTTTACAAGGACTGTTCATTTAAGTTTCGTGACAGAACTAAGAATGAACGAAATTGTAACATTGCCAGTAAACGTGGGTCGCTACCAAGCAAAGGCCTGTATCCAATATTCGGGAGAGCTCGCCTGTTTACAACGTTTTTCTACCGTATTCTCCTTAATAATGACAATGGACAGGGACAATGTCTATAACATATATGACAACTAAACAAATTTGTGATTTTTCTACTCGTACAACACAGGATGGACATAGATTTCAACCTAATTTTACAGCAGAAGTATGCACGACGACACTTACCATCTTGGAGGAGAGTTGAAAGAGGAACGCGAATCTGAAATCTCACGGTTTTGTACGAGATTTACTGCCCGACAACTTTCATGGAAACCAACAGCGACATCAGACGGACACCAAGAGGAATACAGAATATACATCGATCATTTGACCTCGTTTATGAAACAGTGATATTCATTCTTGAATTAGATTGAATGAGATTTATTTTTATTTTTAACCCAAACAAAACCAAATGATTAACCTTTGTAGGCCTGCATCAAACTGAAGTGAAAGCAAAAGTCAATAGGCAGTCTGTAATTTCTAATTAATCAGAAATATTGAATGGGATATTTCCTCTATGATCTGTTTATGTCACACATGTAGCAGAGAGAGAGAGACTGTAGCAAAGATCTCAATTGGAGTAACACCAAGTTAATTTATTTTCATGGTAATACATAATTGGGCAGCCCATGATTTATCGTATTTTCCAGCATAGTAGGTGGCGCATTGCACTTAAACGGTTGTTTGCCGACCGCCATGATATCATAGAAGAAGACCAACACTAAATTCAACCCAAGTTATTTTTTGCATTGAAGAAGAACCCTCTCAGTGGTGTAGTGCAGGGTATACGAAGGTATGCCCACGTTCTTTCAGTAGCCTAGGCATGGTGTATACTGTACTCACTTCTTAATCCCCATTGATGTGTATTAAAGTAGTGTAGTGGAGGCATATGCTGTATCAATTAATAAGGGTAATGGAACAGATCATAATGTTTAGTTTAAAATGTTGATAAAATATAATTTCTTCACTATTTAAGCGCAGCAATGTGCGCATAGCGGTAGGCATAAGCCCAAATGTTCCAACATTCTATTTGCGGGAAAACAACATTTTAAAATACGCAATTCACGTGAGCTGTTTCATTAACAGAGCTGGTCATATCCATTAGAAAATTAGAGAGGGGAGATGCAATCATCATGGGTTACTAATATGATTGGGATAATGTTTTTGGATGCTAGACAATGAAAGCAAGTTGATTTGAAGACCAATAGAAAAGGAGAGCGCATAAGAGGAAGTGTTTATAAAATATTTCCCTCAACATTTCTATGGTTGGACTTTGAAGCAAGGTAAATACATGTCTTACCTGTTGCCCCATAATCTGAAGTAAAATGTCAAGGTTTCAAACAATTAAGGAACAGGGAAAATATATAGCGATGCTAATGATAGGCCTAATCTTCTGGAAAGGCTTTCCCAAAAACCTTCAATTAAATGTTAACTAGCTACAAAGTAGCCTTTTTAAAATTGTATTTATTTAACCTTTATTTAACTAGGCAAGTCAGTTAAGAACACGTTCTTGTTTGCAATGACTGCCTACCAAAAGCCAAAAGGCCTCCTGTGAGGACGGGCTGGGATAACAAATCTAGGACAAAATACACACCACGAAAAGAGAGACACCACAACACTACATAAAGAGAAACCGAAGACAACAACATATCATGGCAGCACACATGACAACACAGCATGGTAGCAACATGACAACAACATGATAGCAACACAACATGGCAGCAGCACAAAACATGGTAGAAACATTATTGGGCACAGACAACAGCACAAAGAGTAAGAAGGTAGAGACAACAATACATCACGTGAAGCAGTCACAACTGTCAGTAAGAGTGTCCATGATTGAGTCAAATTCTACCTGGCAGAATTATATGATGATTATTTGCATCAATCCAGTGGCCATTTGTTTTGCAAACGCCATCTCATGTGCACTACAGAAAGCCAGCTAACCAAACAACAGTGTTGGTGCTATCAGACATGAATTAAAGGGTAACTACACTCAAAAATCTAAATGTCTTCGATTTTTCTCAGACCTCAAAAGTGGTCACCTGATGTGGTTTAAATATTGCAGTGGACTTATAATAAAGTGCGACTTTGAGAGCAAAAACCTGGAAAAAAATATATATAAAAAACAGAAACTGGTGAATTTCTGACGCCGTTGACAGCCTCATTTTCTATTTCAATAATAGGCCTACTATTAGCTTACTTGCACAGTACATCTTGGGTTGGCCTGACTGTGAAAGACCAATATAAGATTTATCATTTTAGGTCCTTCAGAATACGTGTCACTGTTTCTTATAGAATTTTTTGCACAGGGTGCCTTCCTTTGCCAGGTGGGCTGTCAAAGTCTGTCTACTTCTCCAAGCACCACTGAAACCACTTGTTCTATTTATCTTTGATGGAACACGTGAGGGATTTTCTCTGTAATGCATTTTAAAGAGGTTGCTTTTTTGGACATGTTACTAATATGTTTTGACGAGGGGACAATAGGAGTAGTAGCCCGTCTCAGATGATGGCTTCATATTAAGGCTCCGTTATGTGCACCAACAAACACCATTCCCATCATACAACTAACAATCCTACCTGTAGGTTTGTGGCTCTGTGAAAATGCACCAGCATTATCACCAACCCCAGCAAAGAGTAGTACCATCGCTCACATAGACTAATCACACTTAAATAGTCACATGATGGCTTGGACCATTGTAGGCATACAGCAGGCACATCTTATAGACGATGCACAAATGAACACGTCAGCCTTACCAAATGGACGGTGTCCCGAACAACATACAGCTGCAGCCATACCACGACAATTCCACTGCCAACATACACACGAGAGACGCCCCTCGGGAGCAGCGAAGGCTTCTGGAGAACCGAAGAGTCCAGGTGGAAGTGAAAATGTCTGCTGTGGAGAACTCTGTCAATCAGACACGGCTGGAGTGAGTGTAGAGAAGAGATGCCAGCAGAGGTCAAATGGGTAGCTGAAGCTTAGCTGCCTCATATGGAAATGCTACGTTGTGGTTTGTGTCGCCTATACATGAAACTGTCTTGATTTATATACTTTTACCTGTCTTATTCTTTCTTTTCACCTTCATTTTATATTTTTGTTTGGTTAGCAATATTTAATTCCCTTATTAAAAAACAAAACTTAAGTAAATCTGAGGGCCTTAGCATGTAATACAGTGATTTATGTAGGTTAGAAAGCATCAAGACAATGAAGTGGAAGGCAGAGGACCAGATCAAAATGGCGAAGATACTTATATCATAGGAGCTGGATAAAGGCATCAGCCAATTAAACAAGGAACTTGAGGTACAGCATCCCATTTATGTGAAATAGTCCCCCCTCCCCATCTGTTTCACAGATAAATAAAAAGCTCAGTGGGGTCCGAGTTGCTGTGTCTCTTGTACTGTTGTTTGGGTTATTGATGTTATGTCTAAAATTAAGGGAGACTCCTAGTCGGTTGTACAACTGAAATATATCTTACCAATTTAGCCCAACCACTCTGAATCAGAGAGCTGCGGAGGGCTAATCAACATCCACGTCTTCGGCACCCAGGGAACAATGGGTTAACTGTCTTGCTCAGGGGCAGAACAACAGATGTTTTACCTTGTCAGCTCAGGGATTCAGCCTGGCCTACCCGCCAGGCTACTTGCCACCCCAAGTGATTTGTGGCTTGTTTTTATTGTTATTGCTTGTGTCTGAAAAACAAGACCTGTTTGGGTTTTTGCTCTGTCCATGACAGAAGCTTTTGCAGCAGTTACAGGCAACACCTGTATATGTAACTGCAACAGGATATAGCCCTTTGCCACTAACTGGACCATGTACAGAACCTCATCACAGTCAGAGCTCACCACAGTTTAGCTATTACACTACCGGTAAAAAGTTTGGACACACCAACTCATTCAAGGGTTTTACATTCATTTAAAAAAAAATCTACATTTGTAGAATAATAGTGAAGACATCAAAACTATGAAATAACACACAAGGAATCATGTAGTAACCAAAAAAGTGTTAATCAAATCAAAATATATTTTATATTTGAGATTCTTCAAATAGCCTCCCTTTGCCTTGATGACAGCTTAGCATACTCTTGGCGTTCTCTCAACCAGCTTCATGAGGTAGTCACCTGGAATGCCTTTCAATTAACAGGTGTGCCTACTTAATGCGTTTGAGCCAGTCAGTTGAGTTGTGACAAGGTAGGGGGGTATACAGAAGATAGCCGTATTTGGTAAAAGACCAAGTCCATATTATGGCAAGGACAGCTCAAATAAGCAAAGAGAAACAACAATCCATCATTACTTCAAGAACTTTGAAAGTTTCTTCAAGTGTAGTCTCAAAAACCATGAAGCGTTACCTCTGCTACAGAGGATAAGTTCATTAGAGTTAACAGCCTCAGAAATTGCAGCCCAAATAAATGCTTCACAGAGTTCAAGTAACAGACACATCTCAACATCAACTGTTCAGAGGAGACTGTGTGAATCAGGCCTTCATGGTAAAATTGCTGCAAAGAAACCACTACTAAAGGACACCAATAAAAATAAGAGACTAGCTTGGGCCAAGAAACACAATCAATGGACATTAGATCGGTGGAAATATGTCCTTTTGGTCTGGAGTTCAAATTTGAGATGTTTGGTTCCAAACGCCGACCTGCCTTACAACAGGCCTGCAAGCCCTCAGTCTAGCCTCTCTCAGCCTATTGTGGACAGTCTGAGCACTGATGGAGGGATTGTCCGTTCCTGGTGTAACTCAGGCAGTTGTTATTGCAATTCTGTACCTGTCCCACAGGTGTGATGTTCGGATGTACCAATCCTGTGCAGGTGTTGTTACACGTGGTCTGCGCTGTCTTAGGCGTCTCCCAGTATGGACATTGCAATTTATTGCCCTGGCCACATCTGCAGTCCTCATTGACTCCTTGCAGCATGCATAAGGCACATTCACGCAGATGAGCAGGGACCCTGGGCATCTTTCTTTGTGTTTTTCAGAGTCAGTAGAAAGGTCTCTTGTGTCCTAAGTTTTCAGAACTGTGACCTTAATTGCCTACTGTCTGTAAGCTGTTAGTGTCTTAACGACCGTTCCACAGGTGCATGTTCATTAATTGTTTATGGTTCATTGAACAAGCATCGGAAACAGTGTTTAAACCCTTTACAATGAAGATCTGTGAAGTTATTTGGATTTTTACAAATTATCTTTGAAAGACAGGGTCCTGAAAAAGGGACGTTTATTTTTTTGCTGAGTTGATATAATGATGCTACCGTTCAAATGTTTGGGGTCACTTAGAAATGTCCTTGTTTTTGAAAGAAAAGCAATTTTTTTGGCCATTAAAATAACAAAATTTATCAGAAATACAGTGTAAACATTGTTAATGTTTTAAATTACTATTGTAGCTGGAAATGGCTGATTTTGAATGGAATATCTACATAGGCGTATAGAGGTCCATTATCAGCAAACATCACTCCTGTGTTCCAATGGCACGTTGTGTTAGCTAATCCAACTTTAAAAAACATAAGTTGGCACACAGACAGAAACATTTGTTGGCAGCTTCAATTAATAGTACCCACAAAACACCAGTCTCAACGTCAACAGTGAAGAGGCAATTCCGGGATGCTGGCCTGCTAGGCACAGTTCCTCTGTCTAGTGTCTGTGTTCTTTTGCCCATCTTAATCTTTTATTTTTATTGGCCAGTCTGAGATATGGATTTTTCTTTGCAACTCTGCCTAGAAGGCCAGCATCCCGGAGTCGCCTCTTCACTGTTGACGTTGAGACTGGTGTTTTGTGGGTACTATTAAATTAAGCTGCCAGTTGAGGACTTGTGAGGCGTCGGTTTCTCAAACTAGACACTCTAATGTACTTGTCCTCTTGCTCAGTTGTTCACCGGGGCCTCGCACTCCTCTTTCTATTCTGGTTAGAGACAGCTTTCGCTGTTCTGTGAAGGGAGTAGTACACAGTATTGTTCCAGATCTTCAGTTTCTTGGCAATTCGCTATCAACCACCCTCCACTTTGGCCATTTTACGAGTGTCAGTTTGGCTACAACCAATGCTGTTCAGCTTTTCTTTTCGACACAAAGGAAGTCATAGTGGACACCTACGAAGGACTGTGTGATGATGGCATCTCAGGTAAGCAGCACTGGGCGTTCTTCCGTCCAACTTCTACATAGCTAGTAGTCATCTCCTACGATTCAGTGTCGGTTCATAACATTCTACTATATTATATACATACCGTAGAATGATAAATCAGGCAATTATTATTCTCAAGCTAACCAAAAACATTTAGCTATGAACGCCTGTTCTTGCCATTTTCAGTTGAAGTCATCTAACTTACTTTCATGGCAACTCATAAGCAGGCCATGTCCTATTTGCTTCATAGTCGATATATACAGTAATCACATTTCATGACAGTGTAACGGTTAGCTCTTATTTTACAGAAGGATGAAAGAATGCAATATGTCTGTCAGGGAATGCTATTCTGATATGTCAGATGAAGAGTTAGACCAGAAAGTCAGGGTCAATAAGGCAAAGATGCCCCATGCAGGCTTTAGAATGGTCAAAGGAAGTCTCAGAGCAATGGGCCATCGTGTACAATGGCGAAGAGTTAGGGAGTCTCTGCAGAGTGTAGATGGTGCAGGTATCATTGCCAGAATGATCCAGCTTCGTTGCGTTGCTCGGCAAAAATACTATTTTCCTGCTCCCCTGTCTCTCGTCCACATTGATACAAATCATACATTTATAAGGTACTAAGAGATGTATAATGTCTCCATCAAATCTAAGAAGTTATTAACTTTTTTATTCTTACTTATTCATAGACACATTTTCAATTATGTATGTAATTGGAGTTGTTCTTCATCAACTGGTAATACATAAATAATGAAGCAGGTGTCACGGTCGTCGTATGGAGGAGACCAAGGCGCACGCAGCGTGGTAAGCGTACATTCTTCTTTAATTAAAGAACTCACAAAATACCCAAGGAATATGGCTACCTAAATATGGTCCCCAATGAGAGACAACGATAAACAGCTGCCTCTGATTGAGAACCAATTTAGGCAACCATAGACATATAAACACCTAGACTTACAAAAACTAAACAAACCACCCTCGTCACACCCTGACCTAACCAAAATACTAAAGAAAACAAAGATAACTAAGGTCAGGGCGTGACAGTTCCCCCCCCCCCCAAAGGTGCGGACTCCCGGCCGCATACCTAACCTGGGTGGGAATCTAACCTCGGTGGCGGCTCTGGTTCTGGATGCCGCCCCCCTTCTTTATACTGATCCCTCCGCCTTTGTAGTACTGACCCGTGGATCATCGCCTGAGGCTCTGGACTGCGGATCATCGCCAGGGACCACGGGCTGGGGACCGTTGCTGGAGACCCCAGGCTGGGGACCATCACTGCGTGGTTCATCGCCGGAGACCCCGGGCTGGGGACTGTCGCTGGAGGTTCCGGACTGTGGCCCGTCGTTGGAGGTTCCGGACTGTGGCCCGTCGTTGGAGGTTCCGGACTGTGGCCCGTCGTTGGAGGTTCCGGACTGTGGCCCGTCGTTGGAGGTTCCGGACTGTGGCCCGTCGTTGGAGGTTCCGGACTGTGGCCCGTCGTTGGAGGTTTCGGACTGTGGCCCGTCGGCGGACGCTCTGGACTGGGTACTGTCGGCGGACGCTCTGGACTGGGTACTGTCGGCGGACGCTCTGGACTGCCGAGGCGCACTGTAGGCCTGGTGCGTGGTGCCGGCACTGGTGGTACCAGGCTGGGGACACGCACCTCAGGGTGAGTGCGAGGAGCAGGAACAGGGCGTACTGGACTGCCGAGGCGCACTGTAGGCCTGGTGTGTGGTGCCGGCACTGGTGGTACCGGGCTGGTGACACGCACCTCAGGGCGAGTGCGGGGAGTAGGAACAGGGCGTACTGGACCCTGGAGGTGCACTGGAGGCCTGGTGCCGGCACTGGTGGTACCGGGCTGGTGACACGCGCCTCAGGGCAAGTGCGGGGAGGAGGAACAGGACGTACTGGACTGTGGAGGTGCACTGGAGGTCTGGAGTGTAGAGCTGACACAACCCGTCCTGGCTGGATGTTTATTTTCACGCTGCAAATGCAGGGCGCTGGCACAGGACGCACTGGGCTGTGCAGACTCGGAGACCGGAGACACAGTGTGCAGAGCGGGTGCAGGATATCCTGGTCCAAGGAGGTATACTGGAGACCAGGAGCGCTGAGCAAGCACCTTCCTTCCTGGCTGGATGCCCATTCTAGCCCGGCCAATGCGAGGAGCTGGAATAGAGCGCACCGGGCACGGTGCCTGACCAGTCACACGCTCCCCACAGTAAGCACGAGGAGTTGGCTCAAGTCTCCAACCTGACTCAGGCAATCTCCTGGTGTGCCTCACCCCCAAAAAACATTATTGGGGCTGCCTCTCTGGCTTCCGTGCTAGCCGCGTACCCTCATATCGTTGCCGTTCCTCCATTCTCCGTAATTTCTCCTCGTAGTATCGTAGTATCCTCCTTAGAAAGGCGATACTCCCCGGCTGCGTCCAGGGTCCTGCTCCATCCAATATTTCCTCCCATGCCCATACTGACTGCTCCTCCTGAACATGCTGCTTGGTCCTTATTTGTTGGGTTCTTCTGTCACGGTCGTCGTATGGAGGAGACCAAGGCGCAGTGTGGTAAGCGTACATTCTCCTTTAATTAAAGAAAGAACACTGAACAAACTAACAAAACGAACCGTGAAGCTAATATGAGAAGTACAGACAGGCAACTAAACATAGAATAAGAACCCACAAAATACCCAAGGAATATGGCTACCTAAATATGGTCCCCAATCAGAGACAACGATAAACAGCTGCCTCTGATTGAGAACCAATTTATGCAACCATAGACATACAAAAACCTAGACTTACAATAAACCCTAGACATACAAAAAACCCTAGACAATACAAAAAACTAAACAAACCACCCTCGTCACACCCTGACCTAACCAAAATAATAAAGGAAACAAAGATAACTAAGGTCAGGGCGTGACAGCAGGTTAATAGGTTAAACATTTCATTTTTAATTCCAATGTTTTTTCTCAAGATACAACATTGTCATCTTTGGCAGTATAGATGGATTTTCAAGGAAGGTAAGTATATTATTTTGTATTCATATTGCGTATTTCACATCACCTAATGGACAACCACAATACCAGTGTGGTGTTAAGCTTTCTGTGCTGTATTGACATCCTGAAAATGAATTATGCTGCTTTAGATTGAACGGTCATATCTGTTAGTTTTCATATCTATAAAAAAATAAGCTGTTTTCTTTACGTTCAGAGTGCGAGCTGATCAAGGGGTCAAAAATGTCGATATTGCCAGATGTATGTTCACTGTCCGATGAACAGGCTGCGGAAGCTTTATTTCTGGCAAAAGTGTCCGGTGTTCTTTTTCTCTCCTCCATCTCTGCCTGTCTTGTTGTACATGGAACCTGTCTCACATGCATTAATTTAAAAAACCTAAAGATGTCAGCTGCTGATTTTCAGATTTACACCACATAAACACTCAGCCATTTTCACTGGACTATCAAACCCCTGTTGCTGCCAAGTCATGATTTCCCTGGGGGTTAGCCTTGCAATAACAAACGCTTATGGAGAGATGTTTGGAGTGCTGTGACATGTCAGTACTTCAACTTGCTGCACAGTTTGGAGGAAGAAGGCTACCTTGACCTGTCAAATTCTCTCCACCTCTCCTGTGTGGATATGTGTCTTTACCTCGTCTGCGGGCAGATCTGCAGCATTTCACAGAGAGTTGGAATAATCACACTTTAAGTACAGAGGCGAACCTGACACCTCCCCAACTGTCGCCTTAGCACTACACAACGGATTCAAATGATCAAGTCATCATCAAGCTTCAAGTGGTATTTATGTATTCATTTGTGATCTGGGAATGTAAAAGTCTTATAATGACATTATCTTCTATTGTTTGTCCTCATGTGTCTGTTTTTCAGCATAAAGTACTCTGTAGCCACTTAGTGTGGACACCAGGTGACACTACACACACACACACACACACACACAGATTCCTGTTGAACACAGTCTCGTTAACGACCTTCTTTTCTTAATAACAGTCTCTCTACTTCACTTCATCCCACTCCCCCTTCTTCCTAAATCCTCTAGGTTATATCAGCTGTGTCCTTATTTTTCAACTTCTATGTTTCGATAGTGTAACATACATTAAGCTTTAAAACAAATACATTAGTGCTTTCGATATCAATGAAAGAGTCAAGTTACGATTCGGCCACCTCAAATCAAACTGGGATAGAGAGGATACACATTACCCTGTTAATTGCCTGGGATTTAGTTTGAAATGGCTTACCTCCATGCCCATCAACAAAGCTGATCTGTCCCAGTTCTGTATAGAGTAATGCATTTATTTTCAAATTCTATACATTTGACTTTATACAGTATCTAGTACTGGACTTGGAGTCTGAATCTGAACCTGAATCAGAGTTAGTCTGAGTCTGTATGGGATCCAGGTCTAAAATCTGGATCTGATTAAGATTCACTGGAAATATAATCAGACCTGGAGCCAAACCCAAAGTCAGAACTGAATCCGTCAATAGAGTTGGATCCAAAGTCAGAATCGGAAACAAAATTGGAATTTGATTGAAAGACTGAAGAAGGGGAGGACATTGAGGGGTGTTATGGGGTGTCCAATGAGCAGCCTGAGAAGGGGTATGGGACAACAGGGATGGAGAGTGAGGATTTCTGCGCTGTGTATTTGAATGGGGGCGACTTGCTGTGCTGTGATGGCTGCCCAAGGTCTACCACCTCTCCTGCCATGTACCACCCCTTCTAAGCTTCCCACTGTATGTCTTGAGATCCTATTTTCTGGTGTTTAGAAACGTTTTATAATGATATATAAAAATTTAAAAAATCAATTAGAGCTTTTACATCCCGCAAATGTTACAAGTGTGGATACAATTTAATGAATGTCTAGAATACTGTGGTGCAAAACAGAAACTGTCTTGGGTTGGCATTGTTGACAATGTTCAAAGAGCTACAATATGAAATATGTAACCAATAACCGTACCGACAGTTTATGTAATAGGGAAAGCCCCTGGATAGGATGAGAACGTTTGACTCTGACCCTCTCTCGCTGCCCTACAGGGGTGACTGGGTGTGCATATTGTTTTCCGGAAGTGACCCAGACCCTGGGGTGGAGTATGACTGTAGGACCATACACCCCTTCGACAGACCACCAGGTGGCAGGCACACCCTACACACTGTCCAGCCTGGACCGATGAGTGGGTTATGTTGATGATGATGATGATGATGATGATGATGGACTTGATTGCATTCATTAGGAAATTATTTTCGTGTCGTACAGCAAGCAAGCATACACGTGTAAACATAGAAAGATTTACAGCACATCACAATACACCTAAATCAAAGGAGTCCACATAAGAGCTCGCTTTCTGCTTAGGACTGGGGACTATTGGGGGTGGAATTACAATTCATTTCTTCCTGGTACCGGACCTTCTGTACGTGCTTACACGTGCACCAAAACAAAATGATGGGCCTAATCGTAGAATGACATATAGAATCCATATTAACTCCATAGGGTCTCCATGGGCCTAGTCGTAGAATGACATATAGAATCCATATTAACTCCATAGGGTCTCCATGGGCCTAGTCGTAGAATGACATATAGAATCCATATTAACTCCATAGGATCTCCATGGGCCTAGTCGTAGAATGACATATAGAATCCATATTAACTCCATAGGATCTCCATGGGCCTAGTCGTAGAATGACATATAGAATCCATATTAACTCCATAGGATCTCCATGGGCCTAGTCGTAGAATGACATATAGAATCCATATTAACTCCATAGGATCTCCATGGGCCTAGTCGTAGAATGACATATAGAATCCATATTAACTCCATAGGATCTCCATGGGCCTAGTCGTAGAATGACATATAGAATCCATATTAACTCCATAGGATCTCCATGGGCCTAGTCGTAGAATGACATATAGAATCCATATTAACTCCATAGGATCTCCATGGGCCTAGTCGTAAAGGTCTGTCATTTCACTTTTAAAACGTCTGACTTTTTATTGTGCCATAAACACAACCAGTCATGATGTTTTCATCGGATTGTCAGACAATTAGGTCAAAGGGCTCCTTTACTAGGCGACCCCCCGCGCACGTTCATCCATTCACAACATATTTACAGCCTCCAAAACAGTGGTGAATGGAAAGAGACCCCTGTTACACAAAACACCCAAAAAGTGTAAAGACATTCGGCGATTGTCATTGGGCCAGAATGAATGCCTCTGCTGTCTGCGTGCGTCTCGGTTTCAGCCACTCAACTCTGCCTTGGCAATATGTCAGTGTTCTGGTCGAACCACAATGCATTTAGAAAAGTAGGCCATACCAGTGGCTCCCAAACATATATACATACAGTTGAAGTCGGAAGTTGACATACACTTAGGTTGGAGTCATTAAAACTTGTTTTTCAACCACTCCACAAATTTCTTATTAACAAACTATAGTTTTGGCAAGTCGGTTAGGACATCTACTTTGTGCATGACATGGCACAAGTCATTTTTCCAACAAATGTTTACAGACAGATTATTTCACTTATAATTCACTGCATCACAATTCCAGTGGGTCAGAAGTTTACATACACTAAGTTGACTGTGCCTTTAAACAGCTTGGAAACTTTCAGAAAATTATGTCATGGCTTTAGAAGCTTCTGATAGGCTAATTCACAAAATTTCAGTCAATTGGAGGTGTACCTGTGGATGTATTTCAAGGCCTACCTTCAAACTCAGTGCCTCTTTGCTTGACATCATGGGGAGATCAAAATCAATTAAAAGAAAGACCTCAGAAAAAAATTGTAGACCTCCACAAGTCTGGTTCACACTTGGGAGCAAATTCCAAAGGCCTGAAGGTACCACGTTCATCTGTACAAACAATAGTACGCAAGTATAAACACCATGGGACCACGCAGCCATCATACCGCTCAGGAAGGAGACGCGTTCCGTCTCCTAGAGATAAACGTACTTTGGTGCGAAAAGTGCAAATCAATCCCAGAACAACAGCAAAGGACCGTGTGAAGATACTGGAGGAACAAATCTATCTATATCCACAGTAAAAACGAGTCCTATATCGACATCACCTGAAAGGCCGCTCAGCAAGGAAGAAGCCACTGCTCCAAAACCGCCATAAAAAAGCCAGACTACGGTTTGCAACTGCACATGGGGACAAAGATGGTACTTTTGGAAAATGTCCTCTGGTCTGATGAAACAAAAATAGAACTGTTTGGCCATAATGACCATTGTTATGTTTGGAGGAAAAGGGCGGATGCTTGCAAGCCAAAGAACACCATCCCAACCGTGAAGCACGGGGTGGCAGCATCATGTTGTGGGGGTGCTTTGCTGCAGGAGGGACTTGTGCACTTCACAAAATAGATGGCTACATGAGGAGGGAAAATTACGTGGATATATTGAAGCAACATCTCAAGACATCAGTCGGGAAGTTAAAGCTTGGTTGCAAATGGGTCTTCCAAATGGACAATGACCCCAAGCATACTTCCAAAGTTGTGGCTAAATGGCTTTAAAAAAACTTGTGACTCTACTGGACTTGTTCTTAAAATGCACGACTTGGACTTGACTAAAGACTCAAACCATTCTACTTGGGAGTTGTATTGAGACTTGGACCTTGTGGCTCGAATAACAGTGACTTGGTCCCACCTCTGCTAAATCAGTACAACCTGTCTTGGCTCATATTGTCTTGGCTCCCGTGGTGTGAAAAGGGATGCTCAGTTCTGAGCTTCACAGATAGTGGTTTCCTTGTATCTACATGGTAGGAGTATATAACATGTCATATTTCATGTTATGGGGCAATGTATGCTGGGCTAATCTATAGACTATGTAGTAAGGGAGTGGCTGGCCTGAAAAATATGGGGGGACAGATGAGATGAGCTTCGGGGCCTTGTCCAATGCAAAGGGGGTACTTTTCCCAGTTATTACCAATATCTAATCTATCACACAGAGACAGTAATTATAGCAGGTATAAAGAGTTCAAAAAACGACTTTACCATATTTACAAAAAATGGATGCAGTGCCGTCACAGCCTTTCTATTTTCTTTTCTATTTGGTCGAAATTAATAAAGGTTCTCTGGCGCCATCTACTGGAGAGGTGCACCCACTACAAAGGTTACACTTCCGTTTTTCAGCGAAGGACGTGTGCACAAATGGATGATGCTGAGGGGCCCGACGCAGCATCCACTTGACCCTCTGTGTTGAATTGTTTGTGTATTCGTGTTGCCTTTTAAGTACATTTACCTGCAAAAGCAACCGTGCGGCTGTAACAATGTCGATGTCAACATTTCAAAAGGTTACGCTAGTGTCTTGTCTCGTGCTCTGCGTTGCTCTTCTGCTTCCGAAAATGCTGCTAGGCGGAGGGAAGGGTGCACAGACCGAGGGTAAGGTTTAACGCTCTAAAAATGTTAAATATCTTTATTATTCTAGCTAACTATTCTAGATTCGTACGTAGGCTTACCTTTCCTTGCATTTTAACACATTTTTTATTTTTTACTGCACATCGTCGTTTATTTCTGGTTATCTTTGAATAATACCAGCTACATCCCTACAGAGGGCGCTGTCATCACCGGGAGGAGTGGTGGGTCAGCTGTTTGTTCACCCGCAACAGCCTGACTTTATGTGAAAAAAGTTCAAATCGGAGTCCCGCACCCGACCCCAACACGCACATATAGAAATTGCGCTACAGGCTACTGTCAAAGACGGGGGGACGATTTTTTAACTGGGTGCAGGATTTTTGTTGTTGCCTGATTTAGATATGTTTCTGCCTATAATTTCCGAGATTTTGGTAGGCTATTTGTTAGTCAACTTGTCTATCAATTAGGTAGAAGAGAAGCTTGCATGTAGGCTGTCATTATGTTGCCCTAAAAGACTAAACAAACCCATGCTCACCAGAATAATGTCATAAATCGATAGAATGAAGGCTTCAATCTAGTTGACATTGGTAAAGTGTTCCCTGTCATCTTTCACGGAGCAAAGACGTTTAGGGACCAGGGAAAAAATGCTTAATTCTGCAGGATTTAATATAAAAGCTATGTGAGAGGTTATAGGTTTTACAGTCAGTGTCCAGATTTCAGTTTCCATTTAACCCATCTGAACAGTAGGCTTCCCTTGACGTGCCACAGGCCTATTTGAAGTCCCCATCTTGTGACTGTCGAATTTGCGAAGCGCCTCACAATCATCACACATAACATAGCCGGCACTGCTGTCGTCCTTCCACTTCACCAAATCTTTCCCAAACATTAGCCTACTTTTCTGTCCCTCCCTTCTCTTTATTTTCAACTCTCCATTTTGCAGTTTTCCTCTTATTGAATTAAACTCAGACACGGTTCTTTTTGCCTCCGTGGATTGACATGAACTTTTTCTGCCTGTTCCCAAAAGCATTTGGCGATTGGCATGTCGGCTATTTGACTCATGTACAGTTCAGCCCTAAAGTTTAGGCTTATGCACTAATGCCATATAGTCTAAAATAACCTCAATGTAGCCTAAAGACATTCATCCAACACAATATTTAATTTCCGTAAACCCATCCACCCTGCATTAGCAAGGCTACCACAGCAGGGCTACCTTATCACCACAGCGTAAGTCCAACTCACCGTCGCAACAAAGTTGTTATTCCAGTATATCCATAATGTTAATTCCAGTATATCACAGTATCGGGTTCATCTACCACATTTGCTTTGCAGGTTCAGGACGGTTTCCTCCCATGGTGCACCGGCAGATGGCTCCGGACAGTCAGGGCCAGAGGGCTGCTGGGTCCACCAGGGCACACAACACTGAGGCTATCGCCAGGGCTAAGGGGGGTGGGGGCACAGGGGTAGGAACCGGGGGCAAGTCCAACCTGGCAGGGCAGATCATCCCCATCTACGGCTTTGCGATCCTTCTTTACATCCTCTACATCCTGTTTAAGGTGCGGTGTTGTGGGGTTGACATCGGATATATACATACACGCACAGACAATAGGGCTGAGCATTTTAAAGAATGTGTGTGTTCCTCCAGTACTCTCATGAAAATGATTTAGAGTACAGGCATGTTAGCGTTTTAAATGTGCAATGGGGCTGAAGACAAAAAGTTTGCATGCGAAAATGTATCGAATACAAACCATGAATCAAGTAGTCTGGCCCAGCCCTAACATGCATACACATGCACATACTAGGAAGACACGCATGGAAACACAGTCCATTGTATCCTATTCTCACAGAAAAGGTCCAAATCAAATGCCCATTTATAATCTGCGTGTTGCATGTTTAAACCCTTAAATCCTATTGTTGAAGAATGTTTTTTTCTCTTCTCAAAAGATAACCTCAAAGGGGAAGTGCGCTGTACCTTCTGAACCCAGATTTCCCTCAGTAAGAGCAGAGAACCGGAAGAGAAAGATCAGTGAGTTACAAACTGTAATCTCACGATTCTTAAATCGTTCCTCTTTAAGAATCAGTTATATTGATAACTCTATACAAAGAAACAGCATCATTCATTTAAATAGTTTCTCTCTAAAACATACAGTCGTGGCCAAAAGTTTTGAGAATGACACAAATATTAATTTTCAAAGTCTGCTGCCTCAATTTGCATATACTCCAGAATGTTATGAAGAGTGATGAGATGAAAAGTCCCTCTTTGCCATGCAAATGAACTGAATCCCCCAAAAACATTTCCACTGCATTTCATCCCTGCCACAAAAGGACCAGCTGACATCATGTCAGTGATTCTCTCGTTAACACAGATGTGAGTGTTGACGAGGAAAAGGCTGGAGATCACTGTCATGCTGATTTAGTTCGAATAACAGACTGGAAGCTTCAAAAGGAGGGTGGTGCTTGGAATCATTGTTCTTCCTCTGTCAATCATGGTTACCTGCTAGGAAACACGTGCCGTCATCATTGCTTTGCACAAAAAGGGCTTCACAGGCAAGGATATTGCTGCCAGTAAGATTGCACCTAAATCAACCATTTATCGGATCATCAAGAACTTCAAGGAGAGCGGTTCAATTGTTGTGAAGAAGGCTTCAGGGCGCCCAAGAAAGTCCAGCATGCGCCAGGACCGTCTCCTAAAGTTGATTCAGCTGCGGGACTGGGGCACCACCAGTACAGAGCTTGCTCAGGAATGGCAGCAGGCAGGTGTGAGTGCATCTGCACGCACAGTGAGGCGAAGACTTTTGGAGGATGGCCTGGTGTCAAGAAGGGCAGCAAAGAAGCCACTTCTCTCCAGGAAAAACATCAGGGACAGACTGATATTCTGCAAAAGGTACATGGATTGGACTGCTGAGGACAGGGGTAAAGTAATTTTCTCTGATGAATCCCCTTTCCGATTGTTTGGGGCATCCGGAAAAAAGCTTGTCCGGAGAAGACAAGGTGAGCGCTACCATCAGTCCTGTATCATGCCAACAGTAAAGCATCCTTAGACCATTCATGTGTGGGGTTGCTTCTCAGCCAAGGGAGTGGGCTCACTCACAATTTTGCCTAAGAACACAGCCATGAATAAAGAATGGTACCAACACATCCTCTGAGAGCAACTTCTCCCAACCATCCAGGAACAGTTTGGTGATAAACAATGCCGTTTCCAGCATGATGGAGCACCTTGCCATAAGGCAAAAGTGATAACTAAGTGGCTCGGGGAACAAAACATTGATATTTTGGGTCCATGGCCAGGAAACTCCCCAGACCTTAATCCCATTAAGAACTTGTGGTCAATCCTCAAGAGGCGGGTGGACAAAACAAACAAAAAACCCACAAATTATGACAAACTCCAAGCATTGATTATGCAAGAATGGTCTGCCATCAGTCGGGATGTGGCCCAGAAGTTTACTGACAGCATGCCAGGGCGGATTGCAGATGTCTTGAAATAGAAGGGTCAACACTGCAAATATTGACTCTTTGCATCAACTTCATGTATTTGTCAATAAAAGCCTTTGACACTTATGAAAAGCTTGTAATTATACTTCAGTATTCCATAGTAACATCTGACAAAAATATCTAAAGACACTAAAGCAGAAAACTTTGTGGAAATTAATATTTGGCCACGACTGTACAATCAAATAGTTTAGCTTCACTTCAGACAATGCCATCCTGAAAGGTCTTAACTGACCCTCTCTCCTCCTCTCGCTCTCCTTCTCTCTAGCGGACTTTGAGCTGACTCAGCTGCAGGATAAGCTGAGGGAGACAGAGATGGTGATGGAGAGGATTGTGTCCAAAGCCAGCTACAGTCCTGAAAGGTTTGTTGTTTACCTGGCCAAAGTCTTGCTCCACGGACATCTCTCATTTATTCTCGTTTCAGTCTCTTTTTGCATACCAAAACATATATTCAACTTTTTTTAAAAATATTCTGGGTCTCTTTCCTTTCCCACCTTACACCATTTTTGCCGGCCAAAATATTGGATACATTTTTTAAAAAATTTAGGAATAAAATGTTGAATACAATCTGAATTGAACAATGTATTTACATTGCTATTAATGTGTGTACTTAACTGTTATTGCATGTCCCATTGATTGAATTAGCATACCTGTAATAAATTCTAATGGGGAGTCATGGGTTCCCAAACTATTTTGGCCCACGACCCCATTTTCATAACCACACACACATATATATATATATATATATATACAGCTAATGTTTACTTTTATTTGGGGCCATGGCAGTCAATTGAAAAACATTTTAACAGTATTTCTGATTGTCTTCTCAACTCACAAACACATACGTTTAATGTGGGGCTATGACAGTCAATTGCAAATTAGTCTGACAATGTCTCTTATCTCACCACCACTAATGAGATGGGCGTGCTTGTCGCGGCGGAGCTTCTCAAAGTCAGGGGGCGTGGTTGACAGTGCGCACCTCATCTCTGCTGTCACATCCAACAGGGATCGATATTTGGTTTTAATGCAGACAAGAGCACTGAATGCACCTTCACGCGGATATGAGCTGGCGAACGGTAGTGCAAGTTGTAATGCTCAGAGGGAGAGGGCAGGGTATTCCCTTTGAGTCAAAAACCAAAACTCCTCCGTAGTCACCTGTGAATGCATTGTCTACAGCATTCGGTCACATGGCAGCTCGATCAGCTGTTCCGATTTCATTTACCTGCATGTCAACTGAGCCACGATCGCAGTCAAACGGATTAGGAAGTAGGTCCCAAAGTGCTCTTCCCAGCATTGGTGAGCAGTCACCACTCGTGTGGGACACTTACTGATGCTGTTAGAAACATGGCACCTCCGATGGAAGGGGGCATGGTTGGCTTTTGAAAGACTCTCTCCAATAAGAATTATTTCCTCTGAATCCACCAATTCGGTCACTCATCTGTAGAGTGTTTTTGTATTCTCTGCATGCTTGCGTTCAGTTTCCCAAATATGTCTGTTACATATAGACAAGGAGACATGTTCTTTTCATTACGCAGAAATTCAACCAAGTCTGTTTTCTTTTTTACATCCATTGTGAATGACAATAGTTTCTCTCAATGCAAACTCAGTTCGTCTCTCTTAGCAAACTCCAAGTGGGCTGTCATGTGGATTTTACTGAAGAGTGGCTCCATCTGGCCACTACCATAAAGGCCTGATTGGTGGAGTGCTGCAGAGATGGTTGTGCTTCTGGAAGGTTCTCCCATCTCCACAGAGGAACTCTGGAGCTCTGTCAGAGTGACTATCGGGTTCTTGGTCACCTCCCCTTCTTCCCCAATTGCTCACTTTGGCCGGGTGGCCAGCTCTAGCAAGAGTTGGTGGTTCCAAACTTCTTCTATTTAAGAATGATGGAGGCCACTGTGTTCTTGGAGACTTTCAATGCTGCAGAATTTTTTGGGTACCCTTCCCCAGATCTGTGCCTCGACACAATCCTGTCTCGGGGCTCTACGGACAATTCCTTCGACCTCATGGCTTGGTTTTTGCTCTGACATGCACTATCAACTGTGGGACCTTATATAGACAGGTGTGTGTCTTTCCAAATCATGTCCAATCAATTGAATTCACCACAGGTGGACTCCAATCAAGTTGTAGAAACATATCAAGGATGATCAATAGAAACGGGATGCACCGGAGCTCAATTTTCAAGTCTCATAGCAAATGGTCTGAATACTTATGTGCCTCTGCCTCACCACACATTGTTTTCACCTTATCAATTGCAGCCGGGAATATCAGTCTCTGCAATAGTGCGTGGTTTCATATCGTAACGGGCCTAGCCATTCACTATGTGAATGATTCAAGTGCAACGGTCAAGTGCGGCCTTTTCCCATGATCTAAGGGCGCGCTCTGGTTGAATTTGATCTTTTAGATTAGATTTATTTTTTATTTGGATGTATTTAAGGTTAACCACATAACAATGATTTTGAGATACAAAGACGATATTATAAGGTGTGTGTGTATGTGTATATATATCAACAACAACAAAAATGTGTGAATCTTTTTCTTCCTCTGAATTTTGGAAATTCTCCCACGACCCCATTTTCACATCAGGCGCGACCCCTAGTTTGGGAATCACTGCCTTAAGCATACTTACCTATGCTTCTGCTGCTCTCCCTGCAGGGTGACAGGGGTGAGTGCCGACCAGGAGGAGAGACTGCTTCTCCAGCTGAGAGAGATCACGCGGGTGATGCAGGAGGGCCGACTGGTGGAGGGGGTTGCCCCCGCAGAGATGGGGGCACAACACTGGGAAGGTAGACTGGGATTGAAGCCCTTTTTCTGTACCACCCCACACCACTGTGGGCATTCTTCTAAACAACATGTCATTTGTGCTTTTTTAATGGAAGTCAAACTTTGGCTCTTTTATGACGTCATTCAAGACTTGTCTGAATACGTTATCCACATTCCACAATACGGAGATATACAAGATTTTGGTGTAACATACAGTAAGTAGGGTTTAGTGCCTCTGAGGGCTGTATGGAAACGTAATGATATACTGTTTATGTATCCATGGTTGAATTAGATTTCCCAGAGGATCCCCATCCATGCTGGGAAGAGCCCTTCTGTGGATACGACCATACCCAGGCAACCAGCACCGAAGAGCAGCCAGAGAGGACCGACGAGTGTGGGGCTGACCAGGAGGGTGGGGCTTACCAGGAGAAGGGTGGGGCTTACCAGAAGGAGAGTGGGGCTTACCAGAAGGAGGGTGGGGACTACCAGGAGGCAGGTAGGGCTGACCAGGATAAGGATGGGTCTGACCAGGAAGAGGGTGTGGCAAACGAGGAGAGTGGGGTTGACCAGGAAGAGGGCAGGGCTGACCAGAAAGACGTTGGGCTTAACCAGGAAGAGAGCGTAGTTGACCAGGTGGTGGTTGGGGTTGACCAGGAAGAGGGCAGGGCTGACCAGAAAGACGTTGGGCTTAACCAGGAAGAGAGCGTAGTTGACCAGAAGGTGGTTGGGGTTGACCAGGAAGAGGGCAGGGCTGACCAGAAAGACGGTGGGCTTGACCAGGAAGAGAGCGTAGTTGACCAGAAGGTGGTTGGGATTGACCAGGAAGAGGGCAGGGCTGACCAGAAAGAAGGTGGGCTTGACCAGGAAGAGAGCGTAGTTGACCAGGAGGTGGTTAGAGTTGACCAAGAAGAGGGCAGGGCTGACCAGGAGGAGGGTGCGGCTGAGGATGATGTAGATGTAGCTAAGGCAGGGGCTGATTTGAATACTGATGAGGAGGGATGTGCTGATTTGGCCACTGGGAATGAGGAATGTGGGGCTAAGAGTGATGTGGGTGGGACTGAAGTGGAGAAAGCAGGAATGGACAGGGAGGAGGGTGGGGCCAATGACAAGCTGGGTCTGGCTGATGAAGACAGGGGTGGTGCAGAGGAGGAGCTTGAGTTTACACTGAAGATGCCCACCATGTTGGAGCGAGAGGAAAAGGACGGTGTTAACCTGTCAACGGAGATGTCAACTAGCCGTTCTCGTGTTAGAAGGAAAAGGAACAAGAAGCAGAAGAAATGACCAAAAGAAAACAGTTGATTGACTTCCCCTAAATTCCTTCCTATAATTGGGAAAGTAGAGTGCGCCCCACAAACTTGAGTCTGGCTATGCCCGTCTAGCAACATTTCTTCCTAGCCTCCAATGCTTCCAAACAGGATGGGCCATAGCATGAAGGTTAGCAGTAGCCAGTCTATAAACATAGGATCAAAAAGCTCCACCCGAGAAAGATGGTATCTCTTCCTAAGTGACAGTCTGAAGCAGAAGTCATACCCACAGTCTTATACCAATGCTTTGTTCAGATGTTCACTATCGCATAATAGCTTTGGCACAATGCGCATTACAGTGAACTGAATGATTTGGAAGGCACTGTGCTCCTACGGTCTTGATTCACATCTGGGCTTGAGAGTATGCTTTTTGTCCTCTTAGTGCAATAAACGATAATTAGAATACATGGGAATGATCTTATTTCATGGGTATAAGTTATTGAAAAAGCATTCACTTTTATACACCATTTATTCACTACTGATGACTATATATACCAGGAGCGTTATGTCAGCGTTACAAAAAAAGTAACTACTGTGGAATCTCACAAATAAAATATTCTGGTTTGACAACAACCTTGTCTCAAGTGTGTGATAAACAAAAACAACAATGGCACCTAGTTCAGAAAAAAGGTGTATTACTTACAGAGAATGTAACATTCTACCAATAGAAAAGCAACATCCAATTTTATTAGCGGAAAGCATACTTATTTTCATTGAGTAGCACATTGTTGCTGCACAGAATTGACCCATGGCAGTTCAGCGAGGGGTGCTGAGCTGGATTTGGTTTCTGGCCACCGCAGTGTGACAAAGTGTGTCATCATTCTGCATCCTCAGTCTCAGATATCCATTGGCTCATCCGGTTTGTCTGCCGCAGGCTCATCTGCAGCCCCGATAACCTAGGACACACAGGACACATCACATCTTGATTACCGTTCAGATAAAAATGGAAAACAAAAGTACTTTCTTATGTCAAACTACCAGAAAGTCTGAAAAAATACCGAGTGGGAGGGAAGCTCACCTTGACTTTGGGTTCTTTGAAAATGCTTATGTCAAGCAACATGGTCGCAGTGTTGCAGTGAGATTATCTCAAGCAAATTTGCTGATACACAAATCAACATTGAAATTGCATGCAACATCCAATCATATCATACACCACATAATGGTTTCACTACTGATTTGTTTATATCCAACTGTTTGGTTATTGTAACAGTATCAATAGACAAAATGTTAGCTGTATAGTTTAGCTAGCAAATTCAAATGGAATTGGCAGCACTGTTTATCAAGCTAGCTAGTTCATCTTGGACAATTTCAGGGTGAGGTCTGGGTACTTTTCATTAAATACATACATACATACATACATACATACTCAGTGGCCAGTTTATTAGGTTCCCTCCTACAGACAGTGAGTCACATGGCAGTGGCTTGATCTATAAAGCAGGCATCGAGGCATTCAGTTACTGTTTGACTGAACGTTAGAATGGGCAAAACGAGTGACCTAAGCAACCGAGTGTGGTATGATCGTTGGTGCATGTCGTGCCGGTTCAGTATCTCCGAAACGGCCGGCCTCCTGGGCTTTTCACGCATGACTGTGTCGCGGGTTTATCGTGAATGGTGCGACAAACCAAAAAACATCCAGTCAGCAGCAATCCTGTGGGCGAAAACAGCTCGTTGATGAGAGGTTGAAGAATGGCAAGAATCCTAAAGCAAACAGGCGGACCACAAACAGGCAAATAACGGCGCAGTAGAACTGGTGTACAGAATGAAAAACTAGTCGGTCCTTGTCACGGGTGGGCTATTGCAGCAGACAACCACACCAGGTTCCCCTCTCATTCTCTAAAAACAAGAAGTGGCTCCAGTGGGCACGCGATCACCAACACTGGACAATTGAGCAGTGAAAAAGCATCGCCCGGTCCGACAAATCCTGGATCGACAAATCCGGGTTCATGCTGATGGCAGTCAGGATTTGGCATAAGCAGCATGAGTCCATGGACCTGTGCTGCCTGGTGTCAACGGTACAGGCTGGTGGCGGTGGTGTAATGGTGTGGGGAATGTTTTCCTGGCAAACGTTAGGTTCCTTGATACCAATTGATACCAGTTTGTACGCCACAGCGCATCTGAACATGCTGGCTGAAAACCTAGCTAGCCAGTTACTAGCTAGCACCAGGAAGAAAAATATGAGCTTACACCAGACACAGATGACAGCAGAAACATTAGAAGAATATCATTAAAAACATTTTTTTTAAAGTATTTACTGACACACTGCAGTCAAATTTATGCACCAGTAGACTAGCTACCTAGCTATGTAAACCACACGCCTTCTGCGATGTTGGTTACATGGTGGTACTTATTTAAGTTGGGTAAGAGAATAAGATGTTACCATTGGTGTATTAAAATTAGACTTTTTGTGATGTCATGAAAAGCCCTTAATAATCCTACTTCCATCCCGCCTCCTGAATCCCAGTCTAAAAAGTGAGCGGGTATTTCTGACATAGCGAACCAGTTGTGTGTACTGAGAGGCACGAGGAAGAAGATGGAGAATTATGTTTTCTGAGATGATGGACGCCTGACTTGGTGAACCCATTGAAGACATCCAAAGTAGTGGAGAAAGCTTTGTGTAAAGTAAAAAACCACAAGAAGTGGGCTTCATCAAATTGTGTGTGTCTAAGGTGTTGGAACTCACAAAATTTGGAGAATATGATGTGTCGTGCTTTGAGCTACAGAGCAGGGCACCTATTAAAAGAGTCATTTTGGGAGTGTCGGAAGAAGAATTCCTGAAATGGTTGTTGTATGCTGGATGATGTGGAGTCCCTCCCGACCCAAGTGCAGCTGACACAGATGAAAGCGGAAACCTATAAGCAGGGTCAAGAACTACAGGAAACGTATGATCTCTGTAATTGCAAACAAAGGTTTCTGTACCAAATATTAAGTTCTGCTTTTCTGATGTATCAAATACTTATGTCATGCAATAAAATGCAAATTAATTACTT
The DNA here is from genome assembly GCF_045791955.1 of Oncorhynchus clarkii lewisi. Taxonomy (NCBI): domain Eukaryota; kingdom Metazoa; phylum Chordata; class Actinopteri; order Salmoniformes; family Salmonidae; genus Oncorhynchus; species Oncorhynchus clarkii. The sequence continues at coordinate 50,468,591 of NC_092148.1, read as the reverse complement.
AAAAATCATACAATGTGATTTTCTGGATTTTTGTTTTAGATTCCGTCTCTCACAGTTGAAGTGTACCTATGATACAAATGACAGACATGCTCTACAAGTAGGAAAACCTGCAAAATCGTCAGTGTATCAAATACTTGTTCTCCCCACTGTATATGTATACTGTATGTATGTGTATATATATATATATATATATATATATATGTGTGTGTGTGTATTTTAACCCAATAACGGTTGAATTGAAGCAGTTTAAGCTGCCTATCGATCATTGTTTTTGCAACAAGGGGTGTATTCATTACGGAAACCGTTTACAAAACAAATGGAAGCAAACAGAGCAGACAAATTCAGGTAGGTCCCTCCCCGTTTCGTCACATTTACGAAATGTTTTTCAACAGAATGGGCATAATGAATTCGCACCAGTAGAGAGTCAGTGAAAAATGTGCTGTTACAACAGCTGCATGGTGCGGATCCCAGCATAAGGAATACAAGTTTGAGTTCCTCCCTTCTAAACTGTTAAGACTTCAGTGTGGCTTTTGACATTCTCGATCGTAGTCTGCTGCTGGAAAAACGTGTGCTATGGCTTTACACCCACTGCTATATTGTGGATAAAGAGTTACCCGTCTAACAGAACACAGGGTGTTTTTTAATGGAAGCCTTTCCAACATAATCCAGTTAAGAATCAGGAATTTCCCAGGGCAGCTGTCTAGGCCCCTTACTTTAAATCTTTACTAATGCCATGCCACTGGCTTTGAGTAAAGCCAATGTGTCTATGTACGCGCATGACTAGACACTATACATGTCAGCTAATACAGCGACTGAAATGACTGCAACACTTAACAAAGAGCTGCAGTTAGTTTCAGAGTGGGTGGCAAGGAACAAGTTAGTCCTAAATATTTCTAAAACTAAAAGCATTGTATTTGGGACAAATCCTTCACTAAACCCTAAACCTTAGCTAAATCTTGTAATGAATAATGTGGAAATTGAGCAAGTTGAGGTGACAAAACTGCTTGGAGTAACCCTGGATTGTAAATTGTCATGGTCGAAACATATTGATACAACAGTAGATAAGATGGGGAGAAATCTGTCCATAATAAAGCACTGCTCTGCATTCTTAACAGCACTATCAACAAGGCAGGTCCTAGTTTTAATCGCACCTGAACTACTGTTCAGTCGTGTGGATAGGTGCCACAAAAAGGGACTTAGGAAAATTGCAATTGGCCCAGAACAGGGCAGCACGGCTGGATCTTGGATGTACACAGAGAGCTAATATGAATAATATGCATGTCAATCTTTCCTGGCTCAAAGTGGAGGAGAGATTGACTTCATCACTACTTGTATTTGTGAGAGGTAAAATTCAAAAAACAAAAACAAAAAAAAGGTATCTTCACAGTCCCCAAGTCCAGAATGGACTATGATATAAACCAGTACTGTTTTGGGGTTCGAACCGGATCAGAACATTATTTTGCTGATCGGAGTAGTGGAGCAAAACAAATAAAAAGTAGTGGTTCTCTTTCAATTGGAAAATAAATGTCAGTTGCAACACATTAGAAAGTAACCAGCCCAGTCTGAGGTCCTGTGCACTCTGGAGCAGATTTTCATCAAGGGTCTCTGTACTTTGCTCTGTTCATATTTGCCTCGATCCTGACTAGTCTCCCAGGTATTTTGGATTTCTATAAATGTGAAAAATGTTGAAAAACCTGTTTTCGCTTCGTCATTATGGGCTATTGTGTGTAGATTGATGAGGATTTTTTATGTATTTAATCCATTTTAGAATAATGCTGTAACGTAACAAACTGTAGACACTTTCCGAATGCACTACATCTTGAAACGTATCGAATTGTCTTGAAAGGCAAAGATCCACATCCCTACTATCTAGATATGTAAAGCCTTCTATAATGTTGGTTACAAGGTACTTATTTAAATTAGGTAAAAGAATAAGACATTAACATTGGTGTATTAAAATTAGGATTCTTTTTCTCTTCTTCTCTCAAAAACCCCTTAATAATCCCACCACCTCAAGTGTTTGGCATGGGGGAAAGGACCAGTAACTTTATGATCAGCTTTACTTGAGGACCAAAACGTTGACCGTGGCGCCATACAGGTTGCAAAAGAGTTGGGAAGAGATTGGATGTGCCGATTCCTTGGCACGTGGTTTATGAACTGATATGCAAAACAACGCTTGATTCAAAACTTAGTTTTTCAATTTAAATAAAAAATTGCCATAAACAGAATGTTATGTATACTGAACAAAATGATAAAAACACATGTAAAGTGTTGGTCCCATATTTCATGAGCTGAAATAAAAGATCACAGAAATGTTCCATACGCACAAAAAGCTTGTTTCTCTGAAATTGTGCAGACATGTTTACATTCCTGTTAGTGAGCATTTCCCCTTTGCCAAGATAATCCATCTACCTGACAGGTGTGGCATATCAAGAAGCTTATTTAACAGCATGATCATTATACTGTGCTGGGGACAATAAAAAGTCACTAAAATGTGCATTTCCCCCCCCCCGAAAACACAACGTCACAGATGTCTCAAGTTTTGAAGGAGCGTGCAATTGGCATGCTGACTGCAGGAATGTTCACCAGAGCTGTTGCCAGTGAATTCAATGTTAATTTCTCTACCATAAGCCTCCTCTGTCCTTTTAGAGAATTTGGCAGTACGTCCAACCGGCCATACAACTGCAAACCACGTGTAGCCACGCCACCCCAGGAACCCAACACCCGGCTTCTTCACCTCCGCAATCATCTGAGACCAGCCAGCCGGACAGCTAATGAAACTGAGGAGTATTTCTGTCTAATGAAGCCCTTGTGGGGTTAAAACTCTGATTGAACGGGCCTGGCTCCTCAGTGGGTGGGCCTATGCCCTCCCAAGCCCACCCATGGATGCGCCTCTGCCCAGTCATGTGAAATCCATAGATTTGGGACTAATTCATTTATTTAAATTGACGGATTTCCTTATATGAACTGTAACTCAGTAAAATCGTTGAAATTGTTGCCTGTTGTGTTTATATTTTTTGTTCCGTATATATGGAGCATACAACCATCTAAGCTGCAGATTTTTCGACAAAGAGACAATCATTAGATCACTTATTCTGGTATTGCCCCCACTTATTGTTTTTGGTCACAGGTTCAAGAATGGCCTGAGAAATCACAACATTTATCAAAAATTAACCCTACAAATAGCACTGTTGGGAGATTTGGAAAACCATAGTCAATCAACAATATAATACTTTAACTTACAACCTGTAGATACTATGCAATTAGACAGATTCAGAAATTATGTGAAACATCACAGCACAGTTGAAAAATATATGGCACATGCAAATCATAAGAGGGTGGTTTACGAAGATAGGTGGGATGGACTGAGAGTAGCTGGTGGGTGTGTTTAAAGGCTGTTCTATAATAGTTATGACTGAAAACATGTATAAGTGCTATCTACCTAGATATAATGTACAGTACCAGTAGTTCTTAGTTCTTATTCTACAATGTAGAAAATAGTACAAATAAAGAAAAACCCTTGAATGAGTAGATGTGTCCAAACTTCTGACTGGTACTGTTAGTTGGGCTAATATGTACATCTAGGTACAGTTAAAGTGACTATGCATAGATGATAAACAGAGAGTAGCAGCAGCGTAAAAGAGGGGGTTGGCGGTAGTGGTTTCTTTGCAGCAATTCGACCACGAATAGTTGATGCATTTATTTGGGCTGCAATTTCTGAGACTGGTAACATTAATAAACTTTTCCTCTGCTGCAAAGGTTTCTCTGGGTCTTCCTTTCCTGTGGTGGTCCTCATGAGAGCCAGTTTCATCATAGCGCTTGATGGTTTTTGCGACTGCACTTGAAGAAACTTTAAAAGTTCTTGAAATTTTCTGGACTGACTGACCTTCATGTCTTAAAGTAATGATGGACTGTCGTTTCTCTTTGCTTATTTGAGCTGTTCTTGCCATAATATAGACTTGGTCTTTTACCAAATAGGGCTATCTTCTGTATACCAACCATACCTTGTCACAACAACTGATTGGCTCAAACGCATTAAGGAAAAAATTCCACAAATTAACTTTTAACAAGGCACACCTGTTAATTGAAATGAATTCCACCTCATGAAACTGGTTGAGGGAATGCCAAGAGTTTGCAAAGCTGTCATCAAGGCAAAAGGTGGATACTTTGAAGAATCTCAAATATAACACTTTTTTGATTACTACATGATTCCATGTGTTATTTCATAGTTCTGATGTTGTTTTTAAAAAATTTGAAAAACCCTTGAATGAGTAGGTGTCCAAACTTTTGATTGGTAATGTATATCAAATGACTTTATTCTTGCTGTGTAACTACTGTAATAAAAAAACATTAAAAGCCAAATAAATACACTTTATGGTCAAACTTTAGAGGCAGGTATTTTTCCTACTTTGATCTGGATTGCTTGCTCTCTGGGGATTCAGGCTCAGTTTGATCTAATCTGCTGATCTAAAAAGGTCTTGATAAATACATCTGATTGATCTGGTTTCATCCAAATGTCATCCAATTTCATGAAAAACATGATTTTGACTGTTCGGGACCATCAAGTGAAATTTGTGATGTCATGTTTGTTAACCATTCTATAATATTATTATAATCTCATCTACAAATATCTTTGAGAGTGCATTATCCTAGCCTAGATGAATTGTTCTATTTCAGTGTGGATCCAGGCTAGCATTAATCCAACCACTTTCCACAGTAACTCCAAGTCGACTCTTACCTTTCTCTGTGGCCTCTCCTCCAGACCCTCAAGATAAGGACCCACGTCATCATCGTCGTAGATGGTGAACTCCATGTCTTTCCCCACAATGCCGATTGAGACATTCTGAAAGGCAGGGAGAGCTACTCAGTAAAGCCCATGGTTGTGTTCATTAGGCACCAAACAGAGAGGGACTGCATTTTATTTTCATGTTGCAAAACGTTTTAAAACATTTCTGTTGGGTGACCTAATGAACACAGCCCTGAACTGTGGGGAACATGAGGGTTATGACAGGTTGATTGAGCCATATAAGCTTACCTTAGTGGTGAGGTCCTGTTCAGCTGGGAGTGTTTCTCTGAGCCCAAGCAGACCATGCCTGACCAGCTCATTCAGATTACCTGAGTATAGTCAATGCAATGGACAAAAGGATAAATGCACAGAGCAGGTGCTGAACGTGTACAGTTGAAGTCGGAAGTTTACATAAACTGAGTTTAAATTTGGCTACGGTGTTTCACAATTCCTGACATATAATCCTAGTAAACGTTCCCCATCTTAGGTCAGTTAGGATCATCACTTTATTTTAAGAATGTGAAATGTCAGAATAATAGTAGAGAATTATTTATTTCAGCTTTTATTTATTTCATCACATTCCCAGTTGGTCAGAAGTTTACATGCACTCAATTAGTATTCGGTAGCATTGCCTTTAAATTGTTTAATTTGGGTCAAATGTTTTGGGTAGCCTTCCACAAGCTTCCCACAATAAGTTGGGAGAATTTTGGCCCATTTCTCCTGACAGAGCTGGTGTAACTGAGTCAGGTTTGTAGGCCTCCTTGCTCACACACACTTTTTCAGTTCTGCCCACAAATGTTCTATAGGATTGAGGTCAGGGCTTTATGATGGCCACTCCAATACCTTGACTTTGTTGTCCTTAAGCCATTTTGCCACAACTTTGGAAGTATGCTTGTGGTCATTGTCCATTTGAAGACCCATTTGTGACCAAGCTTCAACTTCCTGACTGATGTCTTGAGATGTTGCTTCAATATATCCACATAATTTACCTCCCTCATGATACCATCTATTTTGTGAAGTGCACCAGTCCCTCCTGCATCAAAGCACCCCACAACATGATGCTGCCACCCCCGTGCTTCACGGTTGGGATGGTGTTCTTTGGCTTGCAATCCTCCCCCTTTTCCTCCAAACATAACAATGGTCATTATGGCCAAACAGCTCTATTTTTGTTTCATCAAACCAGAGGACATTTCTCCAAAAAGTACAATCTTTGTCCCCATGTGCAGTTGCAAATTGTAGTCTGGCTTTTTTATGCCGGTTTTGGAGCAGTGGCTTCTTCCTTGTTGAGCGGCCTTTCAGGTTATGTCGTTTTACTGTGGATATAGATACTTTTGTACCTGTTTCCTCCAGCATCTTTACAAGGTCCTTTGCTGTTGTTCTGGGATTGATTTGCACTTGTTGCACCAAAGTATGTTCATCTCTAGGAGACAGAACGAGTCACCTTCCTGAGCGGTATGACAGCTGCGTGATCCCACAATGTTTATACTTGTGTAGTACTATTGTTTGTACAGATGAACGTGGTACCTTCAGGCGTTTGGAAATTGCTCCCAAGTATGAGCAAGACTTGTGGAGGTCTAAAATATTTTTTCTGAGGTCTAGGCTGATTTCTTTTGATTTACCCATGATGTCAAGCAAAGAGGCACTGAATTGAAGGTAGGCCTTGAAATACATCCACAGGTACACCTCCAATTGACTCAAATGATGTCAATTAGCCTATCAGAAGCCGACTTGCCAAAACTATAGTTTGTTAACAAGAAATTTGTGGAGTGGTTGAAAAATTCGTTTTAATGACTCCAACATAAGTGTATGTAAACTTCCGACTTCAACTGTAGGTGTGTGTGAGTGAGATATGATACAGCGAACAAGCCTCAAACAGTATCTACTTTATAGTATGTGTAGTAGACATATGTGTGCCCTCAGGTATGCATTTGCGTTAGTAATTGTGAAAACCACAAATACAGTGTGTGTGTGCATGCTCTCACAGTCCAGGAAGGTGTCCATGTGTCTCTCTAGGTATGTGCGGGCAGACTGGGAGCGAGCTCCAATGGACATGGCTTTGCAGTCAAAGTAGTTTGCAGAGGGGCAGGTCTGGAAGATATGAGGCCCCATGTCCTACAAGAAGAGACCAAATGACTTTGTTACTTCACATTACTAATAAGTATTGCTTTAAGAATCACATATACAGAGGTTTACACACCTTGATCAGCATACATAGTTTCCCTTAAAAGATTACAAAGAACTTACATCGTAGCCAGCGATAAGCAGTCCCACACCATAGGGTCTTCTTCCATACCTCTGTGTGGGAATTTGAGTTTCTGAGGGACTGGTCAAGGCGTACCTTGTCAACTGTCTAGAGAGCACAGCGCTCCATTTCCCAAACCTCACCGCTTATCTCAAGAAAGTGCCATTTTTGACATTGACACATTGCATACATTTTTATTGGAGTATCAAAGTTTCAAACGGATTGTTTTGGGGTCCCCTAGGACTGTCCTAAACTAAGCAAAATGTTAATGCATGGCAAACTGGGTGCAGGCTTCTAGGGATCAATAATTGAAAGCAAGACTGAAAGGATACTGCTTCCGATGAGAGTGACGAGGCGCGATGCTGGGAGAGGCCTGTCAAACACGAACCTGGAGTCCAGGCATTCCTGCCTCATGAAATTACTGTTGAAGATAGAAGGGGAAAGAAGTGGTTATCTTGACACAAATTACAGTAGACATACATTGCAGACAGACACATGGTTTTTCATACATTTTATTTCTACAACTGGACAACTGGTGTGTGTGTGTGTGTGTTGTAGGTAGTCTAGTGTTCGGCAGGTACCCTAGCGGTTAAGAGCGTTGGGCCAGTAACCGAAAGGTTGCTGATTCGAAACCTCGAGCTGACTAGGTGAAAAATCTGTCAATGTGCCCTTGAGCAAGGTACTTAACTCTAATTGTTCCTGTAAGTCGCTCTGGATAAGAGCGTCTGCTAAATGACTCAAATGTAAAAAAAATCATAATAATAATAATAATAATGTAAATGGTACCAGAGTAGCCTGGCATCTGCAGTCAGCCCGGCAATGGAGATGCCAATGTGTTCATCAACGTGGAGGATCTTCTTCTGGTGAGCAGCCAGCTCTGACTGGGCTCGCTGTGGAGAAACAAACACCAGTCTCACTCAACAGCCCATTGACAGTCACTGCGAGTGGCTCACGCCACGCGTCCAATGTAGCAGGTAAAAGACATACCGTTTTCCTGATACCCCAGTGTAGCTCCTATGTAACTCTTGAAAAACCAAAACTGTCAGTGTAGAATAGAACTGGGATATTAACGGGGAATACCTTGAGAGCAACCAGGACTGCATGGGTTCTGGACTTGAGCCCCACTGTAGCCGAACCTTGTTTCACCGCCTCCATGGCGTATTCGATCTGGTGAATGCGCCCCTGAAACACAAGTGCATCGATAACGTTAACTTATTTGGGAGACACTGCAGGGAACCTCATTCCCTAAACATTTAGATACATTTTAATGTTCTCACTCTAGTGAGTACGTGAGAAAGTTACAAGCAATCATGACCATATATGGCAAAAAAAGTCCCTTACCTGAGGACTCCATACTGTGACATCGTTGTCGTACTGGTTACGGAACTAGAAAGAGAGCGAGAGAGCGCGAGAGAGAGAGTGAGAGAAAAGGCAGTAGTGTCAATATTTTCAATGTACATTTGTCTAGCAATACACATGACATGTTTTACTTATGTAGTTCTCTTGCATTGCAATGAGTTATCGACCAAAAAACTGTTGTGGACTGCACCTCAACACAGAATGTGTTTGCCACCCTAGACTCTTCCAGACAAAAGTATTGCATTGCTATAAATAAATTATAGAGACAGCTAGAAACCAATCTTGTGGCTTTGTTTACAGCCACCTGTCATGGGGGAGCATCTAAACCAGAATCTACCCTTACAGGAAAAGTTGATATGGCGAATCTCCTTTAAGCCCAGGAAGCAGCCATTGACCTGCTTTTCAAGCGTAATAATCTCAAAATACATTTATTACTCATCAAATTAAGTTTCAATTTGCAACTATCGTCATTTACTGCCATCATGGTATGTACTTCCAAAAAAGGTCTAAATAAAATGTTTTATTTCATGGGAAAAAGGCCTATTCGGCACCTCCAATCTATTGAGCTGTTGTAGACTTACAACCTGTGCATTGAAGGTGTCAAATAGGATTGTTTTCTTCAGTTGCTTGCAGTGGTGGAAAAGGTACCCAATTGTTCTACTTGAGTAAAAGTAAAGATACCTTAATAGAAAATGACTCAAGTAAAAGTCACCCAGTAAAATACTACTTGAGTAAAAGTCTAAAAGTATTTGGTTTTAAATATACTTAAGTATCAAAAGTAAAAGTATAAATCATTTCAAATTCATTATATTAAGCAAACCAGACAGCCCGATTTTCTAGTTTAAAAACATATATTTACACACTCAGACATCATTTACAAATTAAGCATTTGGGTTTAGTGAGTCTGCCAGATATGAGGCAGTAGGGATGACCGGGGATGTTCTTTTGATGTGTGGAACATTGGACCATTTTCCTGTCCTTCTAAGCATTCGATACTTTTGGGTATCAGGGAAAATGTATGGAGTAAAAACTACATTATTTTCATTAGGAATGTAAAGTAAGTGGAGTAAGCTGTCAAAAATATAAATAGTAAAGTAAAGTACACTCACCCAAAAAGCTACTTAAGTAGTACTTTAAAGTATTTTTACACAATTAAAACAAAAAACTCTATATTTGTTGAGTAACGAACGTATTTTAACGTTATTAAATTTGAAAAGCTGGTGACTGGTGGCAAATTGAATGGCTGCTTCCTGGGTTTAAAGGAGATTCGCCATAACGTTTCCTGTTAAGGCAGATTCTGGTTCATGAGTGCACCCATAGAATTATGGGTGCACTCACCTCTCATGACGTCGAACATGTTTGAAGTTTCAGAGATACAATAGGAATGATAGCTTTGTTCAAGCAACAAAGTAGCTGGTCCCAAACAGTTGGAAGAAAGCATCTAGTTAGCTAGAAGTTTTCAATTTGCATCCATAGGTTGAGTGCAAAGAACACTGGCATTCGGTAAAAGTTGGGTAACGAAAGTGAAACACTCAACATTTACTAGGCTAGCTAGCTAACACAGCTCGGTAGCTAGCCAGCCATCTAAATTAGCTAGCTATGTTAGCTCCTAGCTAGCTATGTTAGCTCCTATCTAGCTATGTTAGCTCCTAGCTAGCTGTGTTAGCTCCTAGCTCCTCCTACATAAACTAGGTTGGATACTTTATTTAATCTATTGTTACAGCTAGCTAGATTGCCAATAAGGCAGTAGCTAGCTAACTCGTGCAAAATCATAAACGCCCATAGACGCTACTATAGTAGCTATGTTTAATGCTTACTCACAGTGCACTCGTTTCGTAACGTTAGTGTTCATAGACGAGATAACTATTTTAACGAGTGATAGCTAGCATCTTTATCAAACACCTTTGTCATTCAATGTATGCAACAATCTGTATTATTTAAGCAAATATTCAAGCTTCAAACAAAACGCATGCTTTATACACTCTTACCATCTCTGCTGCTGAACTGTGACTTGGTTTGTTTAATTTCCTAAATCTGTCACGTAAGGCAAAGCAGTAGATCTCAGAAGTCTGTCCAGTCGATGAAAATTCGAAATGTCATCAAAGATTGGAAACTTTACTCATTTTGACTTGACCAAAGACAGCTATCTATGTTTAAATGTTCTTTTAATGCCAGGATTCCTGTCAATTCTGAAAGTAAATTTAGATTTTTGATTATTTAAGTTTATTTCACATTCATGGTCCTCGGAGGTTGCAATAACTAGAATAAAATTTAATACAAGCAACCCACATTTTGTTATAGCATATTTCTTTTTTTGCAATGACAGGCATAATTGCAGTGTGCCTAGATGAGCACTTTGAATGTCAACAACAACAATACACAATATCCTTCAGTAACCTGTTTTTTTTCTTCAGAAAAATTGTCACACACCTCGAGGACCTCTGCTAACAGATATCTTAATCTAAATTTCAGTTTCAGGCTCAGCATAAAAAGTTTTCAGCGTTTAATGTCTCTTCCTAGGGACATTTCTATGCATTTACAAAGGTCTCCATCAACAGTTTCGCTCTCAGCTTCTCCCACTCTTTTTTTTCTCTTTCTCCCCCTATCTCCTCATCTCTCACTCTCTCTTCTCTCTCTGCCCACCCCACTGTCTGTTTTTTTGGGGGGTTGAAACGGCTGGATACTGAGAGCCTGGACCCTGTTAAAGATATCTGATGTACCCTTGATCCGGGGGGAGATGAATTAAAGGAGCTGTGCTGACGAGCCCACCTCCCCTGCCAAGGCAGAGGCGGCAGCAGCAGCCATTACATCAGCGCGCCTCCTTTGTGATTGAGATTGTAGTAGCTGTGCTGAGCTCAGCATGTTTCGCCAGGGCTTAATTTAACTCTGCCAAACGGCCACCTTTTAATTTTTCAAATGGAAGAGTGTCCTGAGTCACTCTGTGACGGGTCCAAGCCACGCTGCTAGCCCTCACATGGGGAAGGAGGAAGGCGGAGGTGTTTAAAGGTGTAGCGGTATTGGTCGGGAAGACAAAAGTAACGTTGCTTACCCAGACCATGTCTCGGAGAAGAAATACATCAGTGCATTGACAGCTGCGCTTAGCTATATCAATCAATGGCACAATAGTGTACGTGTTACCACAAACCCCAAAGAATAGTCTCAATTTTGGTGGGGGAATATATGTTTTTGAAGCCCTAATAGGGCTCAGGCCCTTTTGACCCTCGTTATTCTCATCACAGACAAAATCAAGCATTTGTATAACTTCAAGTTGTAGTTGGATTACAAAAGAGAGGCATCAGAGTTCTCCCAGCGACTCACTGGTGAAAGATGATGAGGCATCAGCACCAGCGGTGTACCTGGATGTAACTCTAGATATTGGATTACTTGAGTATTCTGAGTAATTAAATGTGTCTACATATGCCCCCATCTCGCACCCTGTCACGTTCTGACCTTAGTTCCTTAGGACTTTTGGTTTTTTCGTTTATTCACGTTGTTATTTTGTATTTCAGTGTTCAGTAAATAAAACATCATGAACACGTACCACGCTGTGCTTTGGTCCACATATTCTTCATACGACGACCGTTACACACCCATGTTGCTTAAAATAGACCGCCGATGTGTTTAGCCTGGAAATCGACTGGACTAATGGGAGCGACAGGCAGTCGGTCTGGATTAAGCTGGCAGGTACCATGAAGTGGGTCAAGGATCATCAGCAGCACACGGAATGAGCGGAAGGCCCCCCTCAACAGGTTTTATGAGAAGCTATACATCTTAATTGACTTTTAAATTTTCCACCAAATGCCAGGACACGCCGCAGCAAGTGTGGGGCGGTGGGGGAGTTGAGTCATGCAGAATCTTGCCATCCGTTTCCTTGCGTTTTCCAAAAGAGCTTACACAGCATTTTGGCAAGAAATGGCTGAAGAGGCTTTTTCTGTCTTAAACCGGAAAGAGCACATTGTGGAGCACTTATTAATATCCGAGCCATACAGATTACTGCTTCACTCAGCCTTTGGATCTAATAATAGCTAGCCAATACATGGCAAATCTCATATGCTTTATACTGCACAACTGCCTCTTTGTGGTTCAGAGGTGATCTATAATTATTAATTTGAAGTAATCAATAGATTGTACTCGTACAAAGCCTGATTTAGATTAATGTAGATAATAGATAAACAGCCATGTTACTTGGTTCTCCCCTGAATAGTCAGGCTTTGGAAGTTCTGACTGACAGCTGTGATGGCTCTTCTGTGTGTGGTGTTGTGTGGGACACTAGCATGCTGGGACATGATGTGTCTTTTGATGCGCTATCGTTTCATGCTGCTCTGACAGGTGTGATTGTCCGGTGGGGAAGCTTGACTGGCAGTCTCTGGGCCTTCTGTGTCTTTTGGAGAGAGGAGGAGAAAATGAGACCATGCATGAGGAGGAAGCCCAAGCTATCCCTTTGTGGGTAGTCCCCAGCTAGTCCCCCTTTTGCCTGTCAACCATGTCATGTGAAATCAACAGGTGGTCTCAGAGGGGTTCATCTAGGAAGATTTCACTCAGGACCATTTCCTCAAGGGAAGGGTGATCTAGGGAGGTCTTTTGACGTAATAGAGAATAACTCCAAATGTGTTTCAAACCCCCAGGTGCAGCAAGGATGTTGTTGCAACACACACAGCTTAGTGTGAAATAAACACAAATTACTTCTTCAAAATTCATGACAGGCACATGAATAAGTCAACTATTTTGTGTGTATTACACAATTTTCTTTCTTCATAACGCTTTTGTGTACATTACACATTCCAATTAGTTGTGGCTAAATGTTAGCCAGGCTAGTTGATGGCCGAAGTCGGTTCCTCTACTTGTTCGGGTGGCGGTCGGCGTCGCCAGTCTACTAGCCATCGCCGATCCACTTTTCATTTTCCATTTGTTTTGTCTTTGTTTCTGTACACCTGTTTTTCATTCCCCTAATTATTGTTCATGTATTTAACCCTCTGTTTCCCCCATGCTGTTGTGCGGGATTGTTTTGTCATGTTCGATATGTTGGTGACTGGTTATTTCAATGGGTGCTGTTTCTTGCCCGTGCGTAAAAGTTGATGTTCCTGTGTTTGTGTAAGTGTATTGTTTTACCTTGCACCATTCATTATTCTGAGTTGCTCCCAATTCTCTGCTCTCCTCCACCTGACTGCATACACCAGCTACACCCACCATTCTGACAGAATCCCGCACCTATCAGGATATGGACTAGGCAGGAGCAGACAACCACATATTAGGGGTCGAGGAGCGCGTTCAGCAGCATGCGGCCATACTGCAACATCTCGGCACCAGCATGGATGGCAGACGATGGATCGCTGGGAGAGAAGAGGAGTGCCTCCAGCGCCTCCGCCTACACCACCAATGGCACCACTACCCACCCCTCCTTCACCTGGTCCCAGTGGGATTCGGCTTGCTCTTCCGAGGGAGTATGACGGGATGGCTTCGGAATGTCAGGGGTTCCTACTCCAGCTGGAGCTTTACCTGGCAACCATTCACCCGGCTCCCTTGGGCCGTGAGAGCGTGTCCGCCCTTGTCTCCTGCCTCTCAGGGAAAGCCCTGGAGTAGGCCAACGCCATATGGGGGGAAGGAGAAGCAGTGTTGGACCAATTCGAGGAGTTCACCCGCCGCTTCCGGGCAGTTTTCGACCACACACCTGAGGGTAGAGCGGCACGTGAACAATTTTTTCACATTAGGCATAGGACGAGGAGCGCACATGAGTTTGCGTTGGTCTTTTGGACCCTGGCCGCCAGCACGGGATGGAACGACAGGGCCCTGATCGATCACTACCGTTGTAGTTTGCGTGAGGACGTCCGTAGGGAGTTGGCCTGCAGGGACACCACACTCAACTTTGACCAGCTGGTGGACATGTCCATCCGGTTGGATAACCTGCTGGCTACCCGCGGACGTCCAGATCGGGGGCTGTTGGTTCCATCCCCCAACACCACCGCTGCAACGCCCATGGAGCTGGGAGGTGCTGCACTTAGGGCGACCGGAGGAGGGGCCGTTCCATGCACCATCTGTGGCCGCAGAGGGCACACTGCCGGCCGGTGCTGGGGAGGTTCCTCTGGGAGTCGAGGCAGCAGGCAGGGCACTCTCGTGTCACCCCAGGTGAGTCGGCACCAGGCTCATCCAGAGCCCCCTGTATTAATTTTCCTGATTTTTTTAAACATTTATTTTTTATTTTTTGTATCCCTGTCGCAAGAGGAGATGGCGGCTATGGAAACATATGTCTCTGAATCTCTGGCACAGGGATACATTCGGCCCTCCACTTCACCTGCCTCCTCGAGTTTCTTTTTTTGTGAAGAAGGATGGAGGTCTGCGCCCATGCATTGACTATCAAGGTCTCAATCAAATCACGTTGATGTACAGTTACCGCTACCTCTTATCGCCACAGTGATAGTCAATGCATGGAGTGCGCTTCTTCACTTCACTGGATCTCAGGAGCGCGAACAACCTGGTGTATCCGGGAGGGAGACGAGTGGAAGACGGCGTTTAGTACCACATCAGGCCATTATGAGTACCTCGTCATGCCGTACGGGTTGATGAATGCTCCATCAGTCTTCCAATCCTTTGTAGATGAGATTTTCAGGGACCTGCATGGGCAGGGTGAAGTGGTGTATATCGACGACATTCTGATATACTCCGCTACACGCGCCGAGCATGTGTCCTTGGTGCGCAGGGTACTTCAACAACTGTTGGAGCATGACCTGTACGTCAAGGCTGAGAAATGCCTGTTCTTCCAGCAAGTCGTCTCCTTCCTAGGGTATCACATTTCCACATCAGGGGTGGAGATGGAGAGTGACCGCATTTCAGCCGTGCGTAATTGGCTGACTCCCTCCACGGTAAAGGAATTGCAGAGGTTTCTAGGGTTTACCAACTACTACCGGAGGTTTATCCTGGGCTTTGGTCAGGTAGTGGCTCCTATTACCTCACTGCTGAAGGGGGAACCGGTGCGTTTGCAGTGGTCGGCTGAGGCGGACAGGGCTTTCGGTCACCTGAGGGCTCTGTTTACCTCCCGCTCCCGTGCTGGCGCATCCGGATCCCTCTTTGGCGTTCATAGTGGAGGTGGACGTGTCCGAGGCTGGGATAGGAGCCGTGCTCTCTGAGCGCTCGGGTACGCCACCAACGCTCCGCCCCTGTGCCTTCTTTTCGAAGAAGCTCAGCCCGGCGGAGCGAAACTATGACGTGGGGGACCGGGAGTTGTTGGCTGTCGTCAAGACCTTGAAGGCTTGGAGACATTGGCTTGAGGGGGCTAAACACCCCTTTCTCATCTGGACTGACCACCGCAATCTGGAGAACATCTGGGCGGCGAGGAGACTGAACCCTCGCCAGGCAAAAGTGGGCCATGTTATTTACCTGTTTTGTCTTCACCCTGTCCTACAGACCAGGTTCCCAGAACTCTAAGGCAGACGCACTGTCCCAATTGTATGACACAGAGGAGCGGTCCATGGATCACACTCCCATACTCCCGGCCCCTTGCCTGGTGGCACCGGTAGTGTGGGAGCTGGACGCGGACATAGAGCGGGCGTTACATGCAGAGCCCACTTCCCTCCAGTGTCCAGCTGGGCGTCTGTACGTTCCGTCTGCTGTCCGCAACCGTTTGATCTATTGGGCCCACACGTCACCCTCCTCTGATCATCCGGGCATCGGTCGGACAGTGCACTGTCTTAGTGGGAAGTACTGGTGGCCCACCTTGGCTAAGGACGTGAGGGTTTATGTTTCCTACTGCTTGGTGTGTGCTCAGTGCAAGGCCCCTAGGCACCTGTCCAGAGGGAAGTTACAACCCTTACCTGTTCCACAACGGCCGTGGTCGCACCTGTCGGCGGACTTCCTAACGGATCTTCCTCCCTCACAGGGTAACACCACGATCCTGGTCATTGTGGATCGTTTCTCTAAGTCCTGCCGTCTCCTCCCTTTGTCCAGTCTCCCTACGGTCCTACAGACTGCGTAGGCTCTGTTCACACATGTCTTCCGGCACTACGGGGTGCCTGAGGACATAGTATCTGAACGAGGTCCCCAGTTCACGTCAAGGGTCTGGAGTGCATTCATGGAACGTCTGGGGGTCTCAGTCAGCCTTACCTCAGGTTTTCACCCAGAGAGTAACGGGCAGGTGGAGAGAGTGAAATAGGATGTGGGTAGGTTTCTGCGGTCCTATTGCCAGGACCGGCCGGGGGAGTGGGCGGCGTTCATACCCTGGGAAGAGGTGGCCCAAAACTTACTCCTCCACTAACCTCTCCCCCTTCCAGTGCGTACTGGGGTACCAGCCGGTTCTGGCACCGTGGCATCACAGACAGATCGAGGCTCCTGCTGTGGACGACTGGTTTAGGCGCTCAGAGGAGACATGGGATGCCGCTCATGTGCACCTTCAGCGGACCGTAAGGCATCAGAAGGCTTGTGCAGACCGTCACCGCAGTGAGGCCCCGGTGTTCGCACCGGGGGACCGGGTCTGGCTCTCGACCCGAAACCTGCCCCTCCGCCAGCCCTGCCGGAAGCTGGGTCCGCGGTTTGTGGGGCCATTCAAAGTCCTGAGGAGAATAAATGAGGTGTTACAGGCTACAGCTTCCCCCCAATTACCGTATTAACCCCTTGTTTCATGTGTCTCTCCTTAGGCCGGTGGTGGCTGGTCCGCTCCAGGAATCTGAGGTGCGGGAGGTTCCTCCGCCCCCTTTGGACATCGAGGGGGCTCCGGCGTATGCAGTTCGGTCCATACTGTACTCGAGGCGTCGGGCGAGGGGCCTTCAGTACCTCGTGGAGTGGGAGGGGTACGGTCCGGAGGAGAGATCCTGGGTGCCGGTGGAGGAAGTGTTGGACCCTTCGCTGCTGCGGGATTTCCACCGTCTCCATCCGGATCGCCCTGCACATCGTCCCCGAGGCCGGCGTCAGCCCGCTGCTGGAGACACGCGTCAAGGGCGGGGTGTACTACTGTCACGACTTCAGCCGAAGTCTATACACCTGTTTTTCATTCCCCTAATTATTGTTCATGTATTTAACCCTCTGTTTTCCCCATGCTGTTGTGCGGGATTGTTTTATGTCATGTTCAGTATGTTGGTGACTGGTTATTTCGACGGTTGCTGTTTCTTGCCCTTGCGTAAAAGTAGATTTTTGTGTTTTGGCAAGTGTATTGTTTTACCTTGCACCATTCATTATTCTGAGTAAAGTTACGTTGCTCCCAATTCTCTGCTCTCCTGTGCCTGACTGCATACACCAGCACACACACCATTCTGACACAAGGTTACTCATATCACTGGTTAGAGTGGAAGGTGGAGTTTTTTTTTCAGATAATTGAAGCTTTTGTCATTCTCATTTCAAAGCATCTAACATATTCCCTGCCTAAAATAGTACATAAAGATTATTGGCTTTTTCAATAAAAAATTATCCCACAACAAGCACTGACAGACAAAACGCAACTCAAATTATCCTTCTCTCCATACTGTATGACAAAGGTAATTCAAAAAGTGCCTCAGCACCATCTGTTTCTTCAACTTCCTTCTTTGTGGGTATTGATGGAGTAAACGGTCGATGCCAAGTCTGGGAAGCAAGAAGACGTCAAATCATTACCGAACTCAAAGTATTTCCCTGGCTCCACAGCAAATGCTCAAACATTAATTGCATTTGCTCATCCGATACTGTTCTTTTGGATTAGCTAATGTGAGAGGTCACTTTTTGAGATGGGAGAGATTCTTGGCTCCACTTCACCTATTTTCTCTTTAATTTTGTCACATTTTTTTTTCTCTGGAGCTCCACAACAAATATGTGAGCTGCTCTTTCAGCCTTCATGGGTTAGGTACCCACTGGTCAAAAACTGGTTGAATAAACATTGTCTCCACGTTATTTCAACCCCAAAAATCTATGTGTTGACATTGAATCAACGTGGAAAACAGATTGAATTTGGAAAAAGTCATCAACCTAAGGGGATTTTTTATTTTTTTTCACCCAACTTTTAACCTAAATCCAATGATATGGTGACCTTTTTGATTGATTTCACTATGAATTCACTTTAGTTGAAAACTCAACCAAATGTAAATCAAAACTAGACGTTGAACTGACATCTGTGCCCATTGGGTATGAGATGATATTCCTCAGGAATGGGTCCTTAGTTAATCTCTTGTGAAGCACAATATCTTATATTTTCCTAAAACGGACGATATTGTAACATGCTGACCTCGCTTGCGTTGCGTGTGCAAAATAAATGTACACATACACGCGCGTGCCCAGTCTAGACAGCATGTAACTCATCAACAATAATACTGTGTTATAAATAAGGTTACAAATCCCAGTTGGAAAATTCTTGGAATCAGCTTGGTTAAGCAGAAGATCCATGAATCTTCCAACCAGGATTTCCACAAAACCTGGTAATTTTGGGAAAGTTACCAGAATTTTTCATCCCTAGTAATAAAAATACAAAATATTATTTATTAAAACACAGCAGCACTATTGTAAACTTTAGCTATCTCGGAAACCCAGAACTAATTGCGTCAGATGGTCGATACATAGTCTGTCCACGAGAGATTAGCGCACCTCAGATATCCCAGTTTATTCCGATGAGCATTGTCTTTCTTTCTTTAGCCAGTAAATATTGTGCGCATTCACAGCATAGTGTACTAATTGATTTAAGACACCCAATAACCAATTCAAATCACTGTCAATGTCTATTTGACAGTTTTGAAATTAATGTTGTGCACATTTATAGAACACAGATTATTAAAAAAAACATGACAGTTTTAGACAACACATACAAATATGTAAAAAAAGTTGGTGATTGATTCACACCCTTCATTTCAGTATATAATGTAATCCAGGTCAGACAGAAGGATTCAGACAGAAGTGTTCTACAGGGATGGATTGGCCATCTGGCAATTCTGGCAAATGCCAAATGGGCTGGACCATTTTGTAGTTGGGTGGGCTGGTTGAAATTGACGCACACCCCAAAAATGTTTTGTATAAAAATAAACTATGAAAAGGTTGACAAGGCCTGTGGCCCATGTGCCTGTTAAGAAATGTTTTAAAGATATTTGCACAATTTCTCTGTTATTCAAATCTATAGTGAGCCTTTGGCTGATCAGTGGGCAATGACGGCCACTCTACCAAGATGGGCCGGCTCGGTTTTCTGATAGGCTGAGCTGAGGTCACGCAATCTCATATTCAAAGTCAAACGCGGCATCAGTAAAGAACCTGCTCCGACTTGTCATCAGTTAAATAGCCAAGATCATGTATCATAAAAAACAGAAAGGGTACCTATAAACGCTGAAAGAACACATTGTCACCTCTATCAAAACGTCCTACTTATGGGGCGGCTAAAACCATGATTTGGTCAAACAGTAAAGTGCATTATCCCCATGATTCCTGTAATGAAAGTGTCTGTCCTGCCCCAGTGCCCTTGCTGGGGCCTGCTGCTGTGATGAGCGAACCATTCTCTCCTCCCCACATGCGCTCGAGAGAAAAATACATTCTGTTCTTATAACGTTTCAAAATGCAATTGCTGGAAAAACACAGTGTTGGTTGCTTCGTCTCCTTGTCCCTGTCAAATAGAGGAGGGTCTCAACTCTCTGTAGGTATACTTTTTACTTCTCAGCTCTCAACATTCAGCTCAATAGCAACTATTTTACAACCAAGATATTTGATATGGCTTTGAGATATATACCCACATGCGTGATTGAATTCTACAGGCAATTCTCTGAGCGGTTGATGCCTTTTTTTTCTCCCTATGATCAAGGACTGTCTGGCCAAAAAACAGCTTCCTCATACTTTATGTCTTGCAGCGATTACTTTACTTTACATCTCCTATAGACCAGTGTCACTTTTAAATGTATATTATAGTTGATTGATAAAATATTAACTCTGCACCTAGAATCTGTGCTGCTCAATCTCATCGACAAAGACCAAACAGGTTTTGTGCAGGGTCGTCTCTATTCTGATCATTTACGTAGATATTTTGACATTCTTTTTCATATTAATGATCTTAATAATACCCTAAATGTTGTAGTCTTCCTTGACGCTGAAAAAGCATTTGACAGAGTGGAATGGAAGGTTTAATTTTGGTCCAATATTTATCTCTTGGATTCAAATTCTTTATAATTCACCAATGGCCAACACCCAATACTCAGCCCCCTTCCTGTTGTCTCGAGGGACAAAGCAAGGCTGTCCGGTCAGTGCAGGACTTTTTGCTTTAGTCATAGAACCCGTTGCTGCCATTGTTATAGGCTTTGGTTTCTCTATTTATGTTTTAAAGTTGGACTTTAGCACGTAGGGTGCACCGATTGGTGTCACCTCGTTAGTCAGTACGTGTTACAGCTGTGCTGGTTGCCATCTCGTTAGTGGGAAGGTGTTTCACCTGTGCTGGCCCAGGTGCTATTTAAGAGTGGCTGGCCTAGTACTCCAGCTGTCTTGAGGGATGTGGAGGGTCAACACCCTTAGTTGGTGTGCCCTATTTGATTTATAGAAAAATATAAATTTTTCTGATTTCCCTGGGTTTGTTTAATGTCTTTCAGTTTGGTGTGGGTTTTTCTTTTGTTTTCCTCTTCTTGGGCAAATTTAGTTGGTTTCTTTTAGTTTCCAGTTGTTGCTAGTCAACTTTCAGTGGACCCCCCCATGAGTGTCTTTCAGAACCCCTCCTAAAATCCCCCCTGTTTCATTTTGGCTGTTGTCAGTGACTCTGTTAGTTCCCCCTTCTGTTTTGAGCGCTCTCTATGGTCAGGACGTGACAGCCATATAGCAGGCTTCTGTCTATTTGAGCTGGTCAGTCTGTGTTGGTAATCCTGTCGAACGCAGCTTTTTTTTAATGTATCATGTAGTGGAGCTGCATAAGTTTTACATCTTCAAACTAAGGGCAACTGTGGCATGGCATCCGTGACAGTGAGACGCATCCATCATGCATGATGATAGTCTAGTGTTAGCCAGCTACATTTTCAGATATTACAAGTTTCTAATTTTGACAAAGTGGTTTCATTTCAAGCTAAAGTGTACTGCTATCTAGCTAGCTAACGTTAGCTGTCTGGTTCCCTAGCTGACATTATTATTTGTATCCCAGAGCTGTTTGCGTTGCTAGTTAGAGCCTAATGTTAGCTAGCTAACATTGATCCTGGTTGGTTAGCTCCCAGCATATTCATGCACTGTAGTAACGAAATGATTTGGAACTATGTTCATTGTTGTTTAACTAGCTAATATTAGCTGGCTGGCTTGTTAGCTAATATACGTTACGTGACTTGTGTGTGTGTGATCTTACACGTTGTTTACCTAGCTAGCTACATGTCTTAAGCTAAAGTGTACAACACCCGTTGAATATGGCCGGTGTCAGTAAATGTCTGCAAAAAGTGTAATGAAATTGTTGTCAGCAGAGCTGGTTAATTAAGCTGTTTTCATGTTATCCATAGGTAAACAAATCATCGGCCAGAGCGTCAAGTGTGCCCTCTGAATGCTCCGAGAGCAAATCGATATGGGTGGGGCTAAAGCTTAAGAGGGTGTGAACGATGCTGGATGGATGTAGACCAAGAATAGCTTTTCACTAGATGCCAAAATATTCAAAGGCCATTTTCTCAAAAGTGAGTTTACAAGTGTATCAACTTTCTAAGCAGAATTACTTTCCCATTGTTCCTCAAATGCAGTGTATGATATACAATTTTGTAGCTCTGAGTCTCTTTTATCCAATGTAAAAAACACCAACACAATATATACCATTCAACTGTTGCTACATAAGACCGAATCCAGGTGGTGAGTCACATATGGACTTGGTCTTTTACCAAATCTTCTGTATACCACCCCTACCTTCACCCCAGAACTAAAACACATTAAGAAGGAAAGAAATTCCAAAAATGAACTTTTAACAAGGCACACCTGTTAATTGAAATGCATTCAAGGGGATCACCTCATGAAGCTGATTGACAGAATGCCAAGAGTGTGCAAAGCTGTCATCAAGACGAAGGGTGGCTACTTTGAAAAATGTCAAATATATTTTGATTTGTTTAACACTTTTTTGGTTACTACATGATTCCATATGTATTTCATAGTTTTGATGTCCTCACTATTATTCTACATTGTAGAAAGGAGTAAACCAAATTAAAACCCTTGAATGAGTAGGTGTATCCAAACTTTTGACTGGTACTGTATGTAATTAATTTCTATTTAACAAAAATCTGGAAATTCTGGAGTCCTATTTTGACAGTAAAATAGCAACTATAGTCTTAATTGTCAATCCAAAATACTTGACAATCACTGGATTAGGTTGCACATCAAAATATCTTGAATCATGCATTTCTGATTGGATGTGTTATTATGAAACAATTTCTTGAATACCTCAGTAGTCTATTATATTTCTCAATAAAGCACTATG
Source organism: Oncorhynchus clarkii lewisi (assembly GCF_045791955.1). Taxonomy (NCBI): domain Eukaryota; kingdom Metazoa; phylum Chordata; class Actinopteri; order Salmoniformes; family Salmonidae; genus Oncorhynchus; species Oncorhynchus clarkii. The sequence continues at coordinate 50,445,863 of NC_092148.1, read as the reverse complement.
AATGACTTTACAAAATGATTACTCATTTGTGATGGGCTGGTGCCACCAACTGTAAAAGTTAGCGGCACCAGGGAATTTTTAAAAATCTGGAGCCATGTTATCAGGTTTCAGGTATGACCCAGATGCAGACAGTGTCAAAGAAGCAAAAGTGTATTTCTAGTACAGGGGCAGGCAAACGACAGGTCAACGACAGGAGGTCAGTAATCCAGAGAGGGTGCAAAAGGTCCAGAACGGCAGGCAGTCTCAGGGCAGGCAGGCTCAGGGCAGGCAGAACAGTCAAAACCGGGAAGGACTAATAAAAAGGGGCAAGAACAGACAGGAGCAAGGGAACAAACACTGGTAGGTTTCAGGAAACAAAACAAACTGGCAACAGACAGAGAACACAGGTATACTCCCTGTTCACCCACGACTGCGTGGCCACGCACGCCTCCAACTCAATCATCAAGTTTGCGGACGACACAACAGTGGTAGGCTTGATTACCAACAACGACGAGACTACAGGGAGGAGGTGAGGGCCCTCGGAGTGTGGTGTCAGGAAAATAACCTCACACTCAATGTCAACAAAACTAAGGAGATGATTGTGGACTTCAGGAAACAGCAGAGGGAACACCCCCCTATCCACATCGATGGAACAGTAGTGGAGAGGGTAGCAAGTTTTAAGTTCCTCGGCATACACATCACAGACAAACTGAATTGGTCCACTCACACAGACAGCATCGTGAAGAAGGCGCAGCAGCGCCTCTTCAACCTCAGAAGGCTGAAGAAATTCGGTTTGTCACCAAAAGCACTCACAAACTTCTACAGATGCACAATCGAGAGCATCCTGGCGGGCTGTATCACCGCCTGGTACGGCAACTGCTCCGCCCACAACCGTAAGGCTCTCCAGAGGGTAGTGAGGTCTGCACAACGCATCACCGGGGGCAAACTACCTGCCCTCCAGGACACCTACACCACCCGATGTTACAGGAAGGCCATAAAGATCATCAAGGACATCAACCACCCGAGCCACTGCCTGTTCACCCCGCTATCATCCAGAAGGCGAGGTCAGTACAGGTGCATCAAAGCTGGGACCGAGAGACTGAAAAACAGCTTCTATCTCAAGGCCATCAGACTGTTAAACAGCCACCACTAACATTGAGTGGCTGCTGCCAACACACTGACACTGACACTGACTCAACTCCAGCCACTTTAATAATGGTAATTGATGGGAAATGATGTAAATATATCACTAGCCACTTTAAACAATGCTACCTTATATAATGTTACTTACCCTACATTATTCATCTCATATGCATACGTATATACTGTACTCTATGTCATCGACTGCATCCTTATGTAATACATGTATCACTAGCCACTTTAACTATGCCACTTTGTTTACATACTCACCTCATGTACATACTGTACTCGATACCATCTACTGTATCCTGCCTATGCTGCTCTGTACCATCACTCATTCATATATCCTTATGTACATATTCTTATCCCCTTACACTGTGTATAAGACAGTAGTTTTGGAATTGTTAGTTAGATTACTTGTTGGTTATTACTGCATTGTCGGAACTAGAAGCACAAGCATTTCGCTACACTCGCATTAACATCTGCTAACCATGTGTATGTGACAAATAAAATTTGATTTGATTTGATTTGAAATAGACAGGGGATAATGGAGAAGATGGGCGACACATGGAGGGGGGTGGAGACAAGCACAAAGACCGATGAAACAGATCAGGCTGTGACACATGTAGTAGATAACACTTGGGGTAGGTGTTGATTCAGGGGAAAACATATGACAGGCACTAAAAAGTCATTAGCTTGGCTTTTATAGCGTATAAGGCTTGAACATACAGACGGACGGACGGATCGATAGATAGATAACAGGAAGTACAGAATTGGTGGCGCATGCAGGTGTTTATTAAATGCCAGGGCCAAATTCTTGTCCCAGTCCACCCTGTGGAACTGTATCCAATCAAAGAGGACTGATCATGAGAGCAAAATAGGACAGAGAACCTTGTTGATCAATATTGTGGGTACAGTCATGGAAAAATACAAGCCATAGTATCAAGAGCTTAACAAATACGTATTTCTGTGTACTTCGGACACTTTTGAATGAGCTCATGAACTTACTATGGGACATTTAACAGCAGAACGCTTAGCAAAAATACAACTCTGAAATTGCATGTGGAGACTCTTTTTTTAAAAACTAAATTGCATTGTCATCTACAGGTATTTTTATTTCTTGTGGTAGATAGTGAAACATCAGGCCAGGATTCATATAGCGGTTTCCCACATTGTGCTTTCAAAGTTGTTTGATTTGCACAGCAGCGTATCTGTTATGAAGGGGGTTGAAATACATAATACACAATCAGAAATACACATTCTTCTGTTGATGGAATCTCAGCCGTAATAAGGTTGCGCCTGATCCTAGATCAGCTATCCTACTCTGAGACCCCTTTATGAATAACAGCCCAGCGATTAAAAAAACAAGTTACCAGTCAATGTCCTCATCATAACAAATGTCTGGGTTTGCATACACGCCTGCTAAGATCTAACGCTATAAGTTAGTGTTGCAGGAGTTAGGTGGGTCACGAGTGGTCAATTGTTGTTCCTGAGCTACCTGTCTGCTCCTCTGGCTAATCTATTCATTAAAGTCGTTAATGGGCTCTTGTGCTTTGGAATCCATCAAGTCACAATAATGGATTTTTAAGATTGACAACTTTTACTGCGTTTGACTGATTGGCCCCATTTCCAAGCGCGGAGGGAAAATGCAATCGCTGCATCTGAACATGGTGTATTAATTTCATTGTCGCCACACCATCCAAGCCATTAGCTTCAAGACTCAATTACGCCAATGAGGGTGACACAGCCATAGGGGTGAGAGATTAGTGTCAGAGGTGAAGAAGGGGATGGCCTCCTGCCGCCTCCTGCTTCGGTTCCTCTGAAGAGATGCAACATGCATGAAGTGAATGGTGGCCATGGATGACAAGGAACTCAGAAGGTGTATAGATTGTTCCAGGTCCTCTCTTCAACGAGCAGGTTGACTGACATGCATGAGGTAGCGCTCACACTAGTCCTACACAAGGGTAACGATACAATCCATTTTCTCCCCTTAATCATCAATATAATAGTTAGCCTATGTATATTAGATTTTTCGAGAAAATTAAGTCGCTCTCATACCTGTGTAGTAACACTTATTTATTAATACAATAACATTGTTATAACAATGGAAATGGACCATTCCTATTTCTTGTGTGTAATGCTCAACCATTACCATGTGATTATAATGCCGTCACTAAAGTACCCTTTAACAACATGCTATTACAATGTTATTACTGTAGCAATTACAGGGTTATTACACAGGTATTAAAGCAATGTAAAGAGTCACAGCGTTTTTCTCAAAGACTCAGCGATCTGGTTGTAAGACCAGATATTTTAACTAGTCACTTCAGAAATGAAATGCACAGTTCAGAAAGAATCTGAGCCTCTTTCCTTTTAAACTCTCAGCTTTGCTGTGGATGCAGAAATTAACGGCCGACATTAGCGTCTGCCATGTTTCATACCCGCATACCGTTTAACTTTCTATAAATACCGTGGGACTCAGTCCAAGTTGATCAAGTGTGATTGAATCTGAAATGGCTCCAAATGTGGGAGCCAAGTTTTTTTCGAGGGGAATTGCTTGCCTCCATTCTGGCTTCTGAAAAGGCACCCTTCTGATTTCTTCTCCAGTGGTGATTGAGCCAAGCACACAGTGGTGTCGCTGCAATATCAGTGCCCCAAAGCAAGATGTGTATCTTTTAGAAGTGTAGAACTGAGCCGTGTATATTGCTGCGTTAGATACGTGTAATGTGCCACTGTGTGAAAGTATCTCGTTGGTGTTCATTAACTCTGATCAACACAGATGACTATGTTAAATGTCAATTGGAAGAGCTTCATTGGTTCCTTCATATCGAATCCTATCCCAGGGAAAACAAATCCCAATCCCATGTACAAGTGGATATGGATCCCAGGGGGATATCAGATATATGAAAAATAACCAGTGAAAATATCTGTTGTTCCAGGTGATATGAGTTGAACAGTTAAGACTTTAACAATACATAATGGCTGTAATGCATGTGATGCTCCACCTGCAACATTTCTTTCTGCCTATTTGTGGTGAACCATATGCATTATAACCAAACCTTGTCTCTGTGGTTGTACGTTTTTAAGTGTTTTTCATGGTGTAACTTTCACATGCAACAACTTCATGAAATATTTAAGACATATTTCAAAGGCACTTTTCAGAAATGTTTTTTTTATTCTCTCAAACCACATACTTTTTTAAATGTCTAGAGCAGTGCATGAAGTAGAATGAAAAGGGAGCCGGTACTCATGGTACTGTATAAAGATCCAGTACTCAGATCTGTTAGCCCAGCACCAGCCCACATCAACCACTGGTCTAGACGTTGATTGTTGAGGGGGATGTTATATCTCTGGACTCTTTTTCTTGAATGGGAGTGGAGGAAGCAGTCTACTACAGTAGCAGAGCTGTGCTTGTAGACAGCATTGGATGATGTCAGGGCTAGTCAAGCTTCCTCCCACTCCCTATACGCCACGGACATCTAATTGATGCCCCAAAGTTTCAACAATTAAATGTAATTTCCCTAACACTGAAAAAGGGTCCATATCAGGGGATATGACATGTTTTTGATGTTCTAGAAATACAGACCATTTCTAATTAATATTTTGAGTTTTGTGGATTTTAACCATATTTTTAATCTGGATATGTCTTTTAGACATATACGATATTCGGATTACTCAGAATATCACACGTGGACATTTCCTATGGCCAGATATGGACTCATTCAATATTCTGAGATACTTTTGTAAGTATAGTGGACGTGGACACCCCTATTTCAGCCACACCGTTGTTGACAGGTGTATAATATCGAGCACACAGCCATGCAATCTCCATAGACAAACATTGGCAGTAGAATGGCTTTACATGAAGAGCTCAGTGACTTTCAACAGAGCAACGGCATAAGATGCCACCTTTCTAAAAAGTCAGTTTGTCAAATTTCTGCCATGCTAGAGCTTCCCTGGTCAACTGTAAGTGCTTTTATCGTGATGTGGAAACGTTTAGGAGCAACAACGGCGCAGCCGCGAAGTGTGAGCTTGTAGGCCACACAAGCTCACAGAATGGGTCCGCCGAGAGGCGGACCCATTAGTATACCGGTGACATCGAACGCCGGAGGGGAGGAGCGGGAGTAGACGTGATGTTGGGATCCAGAATGTCTTGTCTGAGAAAGGAGATAAGGTGAGATAAGGTAGTCACAGGAAAACTGTAACCTATGTCACCGAGCTGACCCTCCGGTGAACCTTGAACGGCCCCACAAACTGGGGGCTCAGTTTCTTGCAGGGCAGGCTGTCAAGTTCGTTATAAGAATCAGACCAAGGTGCAGCGTGGTTTGCGTACATTCTTATTTATTTAAAGAATGAACACTGAACAAACTAACAAAATGAACCGTGAAGCTATACAAACGAGTGCTGACAGGCAACTACACATAGACAAGATCCCACGAAACACAGAGGGAAAATGGCTGCCTAAATATGATCCCCAATCAGAGACAACAATAAACAGCTGTCTCTGATTGAGAACCATATCAGGCCAACATAGAAATACAAAAACCCCTAGACTTACAATAACCCTAGACATACAAAACCCCTAGACAATACAAAAACTAACATACCCACCCTAGTCACACCCTGACCTAACCAAAATATAAAGAAAACAAAGATATCTAAGGTCAGGGCGTGACACAGGCGGAGTGAGAGGTTCCTGATAGAAAGCCAGACACGATCCCTAGGGAGTAACACAGGTGTCGCACTGCGGTGACAGTCTGCCTGCTCCTTTTGACAGTGGACGGCACGCTGGAGTCTCACGGGAGCATCGCTCCACACTTCTTCTGCGTGCTGGAACCACTCATCAACCACAGGAGCTTCGGTTAGGCACGGGGTCCACGGAGCCAGGGCTGGCTGAAAACCCAGAACACAGTGGAAGAGGGTCAACCCAGTAGAGGAGTGACGTAGCAAGTTCTGGGCATACTCTGCCCATGGAAGGAATCGATCCCACTCTCACTGCCGGTCCTGACAGTGACTCCTTAGGAACTTCCCCTGCTCCTGGTTCATCCTCTCCACCTGAGGCCGGTACCCGGAAGTGAGACTGACCGTGACCCCGAGCATCTCCATAAACGCTCTCTATACCCATGGGGGCCACGGTCGGGGGCGATGTCCTCCGGAAGGCCATAATGCCGGAAGACCTGCTGAAATAGTGCCTCAGCAACCCGGAGAGCAGTAAGGAGAACAGAAAGAGGGATTAAACGACAGGATTTTGAAAATCTATCAACAACCACCAAAATGATGGTAAAACCATCAGGGGAGGGGAGATCAGTAATAGAGTCAAGGGATAGATAGGACCAGGGACGCTGTGTGACGGATAGAGGAAGGAGTTTCCCTGCTGGAGTGTCCGGGGGGATTTGTTTTAGGCACATACGGAACAGGAGTTGACGTAGCGGGTGACATCCTTTGCCAAGGTGGGCCACCAGTATTTCTCAGAGATGGATTGGGTAGTGTGAGAAATACCTGGATGTACAGTGACGACAGCTGTGTGTGCCCAGGTCAGTAGCTTATCCCCGTAGGAATGTAGATGTGCTCAGGAGGCCAGTTAGTGGGTGCGGGCTCCCTCACCAGAGCCTAGCGGATGTCCACATCTATGTCCCAGACCACAGGGGCAACGAGGGAGGATGGGATTATAGGTGCATTCTGGACAGGACCCTCTCCTGAATCGTAGAGGCGGGACAGGGCATCGGCCTTGTTGTTCTTTGAACCTGGGCGATAGGTCAGCGTGAAGTCAAAGCTTGTAAAGAAAAGGGACCACCTTGCTTGGCGCGGATTCAGACTCCTCACTGTCCGTATGTCCTCCAGCTACCGATGGTCGGTGAGGATGACAAATGGTTCCTTGGCACCCTCCAGCCAGTGTCTCCACTCCTCTAATGCCAACATCAACGCCAGGAGCTCACAATTACCAACGTCGTAATTCCTCTCTGTAGGGGAGAGTTTCTTCGAGAAATATGCACACGGATACAATTTCTGTGGATTATCCTGTTGTTGAGACAGAACTGCCCCCACGCCCACATCTGAAGCGTCCACCTCCACCACAAAGGATATTGTGGGATCTCAATGTTTGAGCAATGGGGCAGAGGTGAAACGTCCCTTGATTAGACAGAACAACCTACGGGGACGACCCTTAAGGAGAGAGGTGAGAGGAACGTTGACGGAGCTGAAGTTCCTGATGAAACGGCAGTAAAAGTTGGCAAACCCCAAAAACCGTTGTAACCCCGTTATGGTTGTTGGGACTGGCCATGACCTGACCGCATCTACCTTCTTGTCATCCATCCTCACTCCCTGCGGGCTGATTTGGTAGCCTAAGAAGGAGACAGCCCTCTGACGAAATTGGCACTTCTCAGCCTTGACGAACAGGTGGTTAGCCAGGAGGCATACCAGGACTGCTAGAACGTGAGTGATGTGATCCTCCAGGGTAGCCGAGTAGACCAGGATGTCATCGATATACACGACCACCTGGCGTCCAAGCATGTCCCTGAACACCTCGTTAACGAATGCCTGGAACACTGATGGAACATTGGCTAAGACAAATGGCATGACTAAATGCTCGTAGTGACCAGACATCATGCTAAACTCAGTCTTCCACTCATCCCCCTCCCAGATTTGAATGAGATTGTGACCACTTCGCAGGTCCAGTTTGGTAAATAACCGGGCACCGCAAAGCGGTTCGTTGGCTGCCGGCACCAACGGGAGAGGGTACCGATACTTTGTGGTGATTTCACTGAGTTCTCTGTAATCAATGCATGGAAGTAATCCTCCATCCTTCTTGACCATGGAGAAGAAACCAGCCGACGCAGGAGATGTGGATATGCGGATGAAACCTTGGCGCGCCTCTTGGATGTAATCCTCCGAGGCCCACAGCCATCGAGTTTCTCCCATTCTTCTCTGCAGATCCTCTAAATCGGTGTCTGCTTGGATGAGCAGTGTTGCTGCACAGCTATTTTCAGGTCTCTCCAGAGATGTTCAAGTCCGGGCTCTGGCTTTGCCACTCAAGGAAATGCAGAGACTTTTCCCGAACCACTCCTGCGTTGTCTTGGCTGTGTGCTTAGGGTCGTTGTCCTGTTAGAAGGTGAACCTTCATCTCAGTCTGAGGTCCTGAGCGCTCTGGAGCAGGTTTTCATCAAGGATCTTTCTGTTCTTTGCTCTGTTCATCTTGGCCTTCATCCTGACTAGTCGCCCAGTCCCTGCCGCTGAAAAACGTCCCCACAGATCCTCTTCACCATAATGATGGTGCCAGGTTTCCTCCAGACGTGATGCTCGCCATTCAGGCCAAAGAGTTCAATCTTGGTTTCATCAGACCAGAGAATCTTGTTTCTTATGCGCTGAGAGTCTTTAGGCGCCTTTTGGCAAACTCCAAGCGGACTGTCATGTGCCTTTTACTGAGGAGTGGCTTACATCTGGCCACTCTACCATAAAGGCCTGATTGCTGAGTGCTGCAGAGATGGTTGTCCTTCTGGATGGTTCTCCCATCACCACAGAGGAACACTAGAGCTCTGTCAGTGTGATCATCGGATTCTTAGTCACCTCCCTGACCAAGGCCCTTCTCCGATTGCTCAGTTTGGCCGGGCGGCCAGCTCTAAGAAGAGTCTTGGTAGTTCCAAACTTCTTCCATTGATTGATGGAGGCCACTGTGTTCTTGGGGACCTTCAATGCTGCAAAAATGATTTGGTGGCCATCTCCAGATCTGTGCCTCAACACAATCGTGTCTTGGAGCTCTACTGACAATTCATTCGACCTCATGGCTTGTCTTTTGTCTCTGACATGCACTGTCATCTGTGGGACCTTTATATAGACAGGTGTGTGCCTTTCCAAATCATGTCCAATCAATTGAATTTACCAATCAAGTTGTGGAAACATCTCAAGGATGATCAATGGAAACAGGATGCAGCTAAGCTCAATTTCGAATCTCATAGCAAAGGGTCTAAATTCTTACATAAATAAGGTATTTTATTTTTTTGTTTATACAAATTTGCAAAAAGAGCTAAAAAACTGTTTTGTCATTATAAGGTATTGCGTGTAGATTGCTGAGGAAAAACATGTATTTAATCCATTTTAGAATAAGGCTGTAACGTAACAACATGTGGAAAATGTCAAGAGGTCTGAATACTTTCCGAAGGCACTGTAGATAAATATATCCCCTCATATTGACCAGTTTCACCCAGTGTAATGTTCCCAGGATGAACAACAGCAATGCCAGCAAGTGCTTGGCTGCTCTTACAAGTCAAGTGGCACTTCCCATGGGCCTTTAAGTAATGTAATAACCTGTCCACAAATGTGAGCTTGGTATTTGTTTGAGCCTCCTATCCCGCTAGCATAATGGATTCATATATTTATGTTGTAGGTGTGTTTGTGTGTGCATGTGTGTCTCCAGGTGTTCAAATGTTCCCTCAAATGTTCCCAAATGTTCCCTTAGCTTGGTCACACACTTGAACTTGTATTTAATCAAGGGAGAGCATCCTTGCTGGTGGTGGTGTACAGCACTGATTAGATTCGGAGATTGAGAGCCATTACAGAAGGTTGGAGTCGGCTAATGACTTAAGTGCTGTTGCATTTTCCTTTCTCTTGAGGAAGTGATTTATCTGGGCAGGGTACTTGCCCCGAACCTCGGAGCACCTAGCAGTGAATGGAGACACCGATAGATCCATAGATCATATCACCCCACTTTGGCCCTTTCACGATAAGCATGTATCTCTGATATCAGGATTTACGGTCTCTGTACATCAGATGTGATATTTGTCATCCATATTGGTGTACTTTGTAACGTTCAAAGGTGTCTATATCCTCATAAATCTTTTTCTGTCTTTAAAAGGTTAAATATTTTGCTGGCGTCATCTTAATGTTATATAGTATTTACTGTACTTCTGATAATCCCTTGCAAAGAACAACAGTAAAACTTTTTAAACGAATGAATTAACTAGAAATGTCCTGAAGAAAATGTAAGTGTTTGCTTTAGCAGTCTAAATGTATGGATGTGTCCGGAGACCCACATTTGCATCCTAAATAGTAGGCTGTTTGGGTATGCAAAAATAGAATGTGTTCTAGTAGGGTTAAATTTTTCAATTGTTGTATGACATCCTGAATGCCAGGATGTCATACACATTTCGGCTTTTCATCTAGTACAAATTTGCTGCATGCTACTGAGGAAGAGAACAGTGTTTACAGATCCACGTGTGTTTGACAAACAGCGGATAATCAGATAAGGGGATGGGCTGTACCAAAAAGAACGAATGGTGTGAACCCATACATGTCACAAACGTTTTTGGAAGAATCGGACCAAAATGCAGCGTGGTTTGTGTTCATCATCTTTTATTATGAGAACCGCCACAAAAACAATAAAGAGCAAAGAAACAAACGTGCAGCTTTGTCGTGCTCAAAGGCAACAATACAAAAACAAGATCCCACAACCAACAGGTGGGAAAAGGCTGCCTAAATATGATCCCCAATCAGAGACAATAGACAGCTGTCTCTGATTGGGAACCATACCAAGCCAACCTAGAAATAAAGAAACTAGAATGCCCACCCTAGTCACACCCCGACCTAACCAAAATAGAGAATAAAGTATCTATAAGGTCAGGTGCGTGACAGTACCCCCCCCCCCCCCCCCCCCGGCCGCAAAACCTGACTCTATAGTGGAGGGTCCGGGTGGGCATCTAGCCTCGGTGGCGGCTCCGGTGCGGGACGTAGACCCCGCTCTGCTCGCGGATCTGCCTGCTTTGGGGGCGACTCTGGTGCGGGGATCGTCGCCTGAAGCTCCGGACCATGGATCGCTGCCGGAGAAACAGACCTTGGATCATTGCCGGGGACCGTAGATCGTTGCCGGAGGAACCAGGCCATGGATCGTCGCCGGAAGCTCCGGCCCGTAGATCATCGCCGGAGTAACCGGACCGGGAACCCTCGCTGAAGGCTCTGGACTGGGAACCCTCGCAGGAGGCTCTGGACTGGGAACCCTTGCAGGAGGCTCTGGACTAGGAACCCTCACTGGAGGCTCCAGACTGGGAACCCTCGCAGAAGGCTCCGGACTAGGAACCCTCGCAGGAGGCTCTGGACTGGGAACCCTCGCAGGAGGCTCTGGACTGGGAACCCTCACTGGAGGGTCTGGACAATGGATCATCACTGGAGGCTCCGGGCCATGCATCATCACTGAAGGCTCTGGGCCATGGATCATCACTAGAGGCTTCGGGCCATGGATCATCACTGGAGGTTCCGGGCCATGGATCATCACTGCAGGCTCCGGGCCATGGATCATCACTGAAGGCTCTGGGCCATGGATAATCACTGGAGGCTCCGGGCCATGGATCATCACTGGAGGTTCCGGGCCATGGATCATCGCTGGAGTCCCCGGACTGGGAACCGTCGCTGGAGGCCCCGGACTGGGAACCATCGTTGAAGGCTCCGGACTGCAGACTGTCGCTGGAGGCTCTGGACTGCAAACCATCGCTGGAGGCCTGGTGCGTGGAGCTGGCACAGGGCGTACCAGGCTGGGGAGACGCACTGGAGGTCTGGAGCGTAGAGCTGGCACAATGTGTCCTGGACAGATGACAACCTTCGCACGGCAAGTGCGGGGAGCTGGCACAGGACGCCCTGGGCTGTGGAGGCGCACTGGAGACATGGTGCATAGAACCGACACAGGACGTACTGGGCCGTGGAGGCGCACTGGAAGTCTGGAGCGTAGAGCTGGCACAACGTGTCCTGGACAGATGACAACCTTCGCACGGCAAGTGCGGGGAGCTGGCACAGGACGCACCGGGCTGTGGAGGCACACTGGAGACACGGTGCGTAGAACCGGCACACATTGTACCGGAACGATGACACGCTCCTCAAAGCGAGTGCGGAGAGCTGGCACAGGACGTACTGGGCTGTGGAGGCGCACTGGAGACCTGGTGCGTGGAGCCGGCACAGATGGTACCGGACAGATGACACGCTCCTCAGGAAGAATACGGGGAGCTGACACAGGTGGCATCGGATGGCTAACACCCTCCTCAGGGCGAATGTCTTGCCTCCTCAGCCAAACCAACAGCACTTCCGCTTCACTCTCTTCACATTTCGCCAACCACTCCTCGAAGGTCTCTATCTCACCGCTCTGTTCACTCTCTCTCAATCTATCCAACGCTTCCTCCATGGTCTCTAACTCACCCCTCAGCGTCGCCGACCACCCCGTGTACCCCCCCCCCCCAAAAAAAAAAATTGGGGAAGCTGCTTCTTGGGCCTACGTCGTGGACGCGAACCCCGGTGTCGTCGCTGTCCCTCCTTCGCTGCTTCCGCCTGCTTCCATGGCAGGGTTTTGTCTCCTGCCATTATTTCGTCCCAAATCCAGGATGTCCTCCACTCCTGGCTTTCCTCCCAGGCCCAGGATCCCTGCTCCTCCTGGGCACGCTGCTTGGTCCGTGGGTGGTGGGATCTTCTGTCACCAACGTTGATGGAAGAATCGGACGAAAATGCAGCGTGGTTTGGGTTCATCATCTTTAATGAGAACCGCCACAAAAACAATAAATAGCAAAGAAATGAATGTGCAGCTTTGTCGTGCTCAACGGCAACAATACAAAAACAAGATCCCACAACCAACAGGTGGGAAAAGGCTGCCTAAATATGATCCCCAATCAGAGACAACGATAGACAACTGCCTCTGATTGGGAACCATACCAAGCCAACCTAGAAATAAAGAAACTAGAATGCCCACTCTAGTCACACCCCGACCTAACCAAAATAGAGAATAAAGGATCTCTAAGGTCAGGGCGTGACAATACAATTGCGCATTAGTTCACGCATTCTCAGTATGGGTGAGCCTAGTATGTTGATATTTGTTGCTTACTGCATACATTTTTACTAAACTGTATGTTCTAAATAGTATGTAGTATGATTAGTACACAGTATAATATGTACACAAAAAAATGCAACATATTAAAAGTCCATGAAGCTCAAATATCCAAGTTGGCTGGACTTCAAATTGGGAAATTGTTGAGCTCACGTGGAATTAAGCAAATCATTTTTGCTCAATTTGAGTTGAATTTGAAAAACAATCTTGAGTAAACCGAAGTTTGCCTTTGCAACACAAACAGCTTAGTTAGCTCTCTTGTGTGGTTAAGTTTGATGATGAGACCCGCAACGTAAAATACTGTGTTGGCTTAAATACATTTGTCTCATTAACATATTACCCAGTGTGCCTTTCTGCAAGTTGTATTTCACTTTATTTTAGACAATTTACTTGTCAGGTGCCAGTTTTTCCCCAGTCATGTCATTTTATTAATTGGATTCCAGTAGTTAAATACATGTAATTACAGTTTATTTTCCCCAATGTTACTTTCCCGTATGAAATTACACACTCATAGTTGTTTTTTAACCTTTTACTGCAGTGGGCTAAATCAGGGTCACACGGTCATCTTAAACAAATCTACTTTGAAGCAAAAGTATACACCTCATACACATGGTTATGGGCTTAAAAAGAAGTAACCTGTACCATGTCAGATATAGAGTTGAAATGCATTCAATATTGTATTCATCCCAATATTACACTTTATATACAGCACAGAAGAATGAAATACAGTGGCAAGAAGAAGTATGTGAACCCTTTGGCGTTACCTGGATTTCTGCATAAATTGGTCATCAAATTTGATTTGATCTTGATCTAAGTAACAACAATAGACAAAAATAGTGTGCTTAATAAACTAATAACACACAAATGATTGTATTTTTTCTTGTCTATATTGAATACATCATTTGAACATTCACAGTGTATGTTGGGAAAAGTATGTGAACTCCTAGGCTAATGACTTCTCCAAAAGTGAATTGGAGTCAGGAGTCAGCTAACCTGGAGTCCAATCAATGAGACGAGATTGGAGATGTTGGAGGGAGCTGCCTTGCCCTATTAAAAACGCTCACCAAATTGGTGGACAGATGAAACTACAGTTGAGTTGTTTGGAAGGAACACACAACACTATGTGTGGAGAGAAAAAGGCACTGCACACCAACATCAAAACCTCATCCCAACTGTAAAGTATGGTGGAGGAAGCATCATTGTTTAGGGAAAAATGAATTCCCAAATTTATCAAGACATTTTGCAATTGAAGCTCAACAGAAGTTGGGTGATGCAGCAGGACAACGACCCAAAACACAGAAGTAAATCAACAACAGATTGGCTTCAACAGAAGAAAATACGCCTTCTGGAGTGGCCCAGTCAGTCCTGACCTCAACCCGATTGAGATGCTGTGGCATGACCTCGAGAGCAGTTCACACCAGACATCCCAAGAATATTCCTGAACTGAAACAGTTTTGTAAAGAGGAATGTTCCAGAATTCCTCATGACCGTTGTGCAGGTCTGATCCACAACTACAGAAACAATTTGGTTGAGGTTATTGCTGCCAAAGGAGGGTCAACCAGTTATTAAATCCAAGGGTTCACATACTTTCCCCACCCTGCACTGTGAATGTTTACGCAGTGTGTTCAATAAAGACAGGAAAACGTATAATTGTTTGCATGTTATTAGTTTAAGCAAACTGTGTTTGTCTATTGATGTGACCTAGATGAAGATCAGATCAAATTGTATGACCAATTTATGCAGAAATCCAGGTATTTCCAAAGGGTTCACATACTTTTTCTTGCCACTGTATTAACCATTGATTAATGTTGATTAATTATGAAACGATGAAAATATTAATAACATTCCACCCATGAGGCCACTAGGTCATTTGACTGCAGGAAAGGGCTACATTTTCAACTTTGACTTCAAAATCATCACTTCTTACAGTATCATAAACCTTGGGTGTTGTCATGAAAACCACATGAAATACAAACACATAGCGATCCAGGACAAATCTGAAAGGCTCCCTCTCCTCGAAATGGGGAAATCATTCAATTTGTTCTGTAGTAAGTTCCACTAGGATGGGTGAACTGAACCAAGCTGGAAGAGGCCAGTCATGAAAGGTTACTGTGTCAACTCCAAACTCAAAAGGTTGTTTTTCAAGAGAGAACACTGTGGACTCATGATTCCCATGGCTGCTCGTGCTGCACACTGACATAGATGCAGGAATACTCATTCTCTCTCTCTCACGCACGCACGCACGCACGCACGCACGCACACACACACACACACACACACACACACACACACACACACACACACACACACACACCCTCTCTCTTCCATCAGCAGTAGGGGCTGGGACCCCTGGACGGTCCATTTTGCAGTGATTTAGTGCCTGTGACATCGGCCCGGCTCACTCTTCAATAGCACTAAAAGGTTCATCCTGTCTAATGGGGTTCCTCTGCGACGCATGCAGGGAAATGCCCCCCCCACTCTCCTCCTCTTACACACACTCACTCTCTCTCTCTCTCTCTCTCTCTCTCTCACACACACACACACCACACACACACACACACACACAAACACACACACACACACATTGTGTATACCAAACATTAGGAACGCCTTCCTAATATGTAGTTGCACCCCCCTCCCCCTTTCTCTCTCTCTCTCTCTCTCTCTCTCTCTCTCACACACACACACACACACACACACACACACACACACACACACACACACACACACACACACACACACACACACACACACTCACACACACACACACACACACACACACACATTGTGTATACCAAACATTAGGAACACCTTCCTAATATGTGGTTGCACCCCCCTCCCCCTTTTTGCCCTCAGAACAGCCTCAATTTGTTGGGGCGTTCCACAGGGATGCTGGCCCATGTTGACTCCAATGCTTCCCACAGTTGTGTAAAGTTGGCTAGATGTCCTTTTGGTGGTGGACCATTCTTGATACAAACGGGAAACTTTTAAGCGTGAACCCCATCACCATTGCAGGTCTTGACACAAACTGGTGCGCCTGGCACCTACTACCATACCCCGTTCAAAGGCACTTAAATATTTTGTCTAGCCCATTCACCCTCTGAATGGCACACATACACAATCCATGTCTCAATTGTATCAAGCCTTAAAATCCTTATTTAACCTGTCTCCTACCTTTCATCTACACAGATTGAAGTGGATTTAACAAGTGACATCAATAAGGATTCATAGATTTTACCTGGATTTACCTGGTCAGTCTATCTCACGGAAAGAGCAGGTGCCCTTAATGTTTTCTATACTCAGTGTACACACACACGCTCATATGCACGTACGCATACACACTTGATGATGCTTTGCCCACTAATGAAAAGGAAGGGGAATTAGACGACGCCAACTGACAAACAGTTTTGTAATTGCTGTTGGTAAACAACTCTCGTTGTCATCACTGAGTCTGCATTGATTCCCCGTTGTCCACTTCATTTGTCCACTGTAGAGGGATAATCAGGGATTTATCCACATTCAAGAGGGACTGGGGCAGAGATAATCACCATAAAGCATTAGCCATGTTATCATAATTCATACCACTGTTGTCTTTTGGCCTGAGGGGTATAACATGTTACCTTAATAAAGAATATAGGAACCCTCTATAAACCCTTCATAAGGGTACCTTCATTTAAAGTGTTACTGTGGATCATTTAGAAATACTTGTGTTCATACACTCAACTGAGATGACATTAAAACCAATTATCAGATGATTCAAATCTTAAATCTTGGTTCTTATGACGTAAAATCCTATCATTCTGAGGAGTTGAAGCCGTTGCAGTGATTTGTATTCATGATGGGAAATAAATCCTCTTTTGTTCGAACCACTCATATCATTGTGAACTTAGTTGAGTAGAACAACTTGAGTTTCAGCCTGAGACGGCGGAATTGACTGGTGAGTAGCACCAACCCAGGAGTGGATGGGACTGCAGTATACCGTCGTTCCCAGTAGATGGCCCTGCCTACAAGTACTTTGCTGTGGGCTTATCGATTTGGCATTTGAAAAATAGCATGCATGTAACATTTTTGGAATCCTATAAAATATTTATTGCTGGGGATGGTTTCTGTGGCCATTCATTAGATTAGCTCCGGTTTAATGAATGACCTCAATGCAAATGTGGATATCAAATGGTCCAAATGACAGTGGATTTTGTGAATGGAGCACTTAGTGACAAAAGAATGACGTCATTGCAAAGCCATATCCCTTATTAGTGTGCCAGAAGTAAGGGCCATCGTCCCATTGGCTCGCGGGTGCATCTCATCGACGGGATTGGCCGACAGGAGATAATTAAACACCTACACAGTCAATGCACATATCTAAGTGGTGGATATATAGGCTTGTGCATCGGCACTGCATGCAACACAACCAAGAGTTGGTCTTCAAGTTGAGAGAAGTCAACTTAGGCGTTTCATATAAAGCTATATATATTTTTTTGCCCGTTGATTAACACGAAAGGTAAGTGGATACTTTAAACCAGATTCACATGGTGGACGGACTGGTTTTGGATGGAAGGTTGACTTAATAGGTTGTGTCTTAGTGCTCCATTGTAACTCGTCAGATATGGAGAGTGTTGACCTGAGTTTTGGTGCAGTGTGATGTGATGGTGACGTTAATGGGATTGAAGTGTGACCGTAGGGGTCACAACTCTCCCTCAGTGAGGGTCCAGTCTGCTCTGTGGTGGAGGCAGAACAGAAAAGAGGGAAAGAAAGATGGAGAGAGCGAGAAAGATATAGAGAAAATGTGCGTAAGCACGAGTGAAAGACCAAATAGTGAGGTAGAGAGAGAAAAAAGACAGAAAGAAACTGTGAGTAAGCTAGAAACAGAGCGAGAGAGAGAGGGATGGGTGAGTGGAGGCTGGAGGCTCTCTGAGAGGAGAGATGGAATGCCTGTGTGTGAGAGAGTGGTAGCAGCTCATTACACTAATGCACTGGTCACCCCCCCCCCCCCCCCCCCCCGGGAGTTGGCACGCTGGATGGAGCCACTCTCCCCTCACAGCGGCTAGCTAATGCTACGTCCCCTCAGTTCGCACTGAGCAACAGGCTTGGACATGCCAAGGCACAACTCAGAGAATGTCCTGTCCTGTACTGGGCATGGCGAGACGGAGGGATAGTTTGCTCCATGGAGAAGAGTGCAGGACTATCAAGTTTCCTTTTGGCTGTTTGGATGGAGGGTGTCATGGAGCGATAGAAGGATGGATGTGTAGCTTGAGAGATCAGTGGTACTGAGCTGAACTAGCACGGTAGAGCGGCATCTGCCGTCTCAATACAGAGTTAGAAAGAGCCATCAATGTAGTAGCTCACTTCACATTTAACGAAGGAATCCTTTAAAAACTATTTGTGTTACATTAGCCGTACAATGCTTAATCTCATTCTGGTAAATGTACACTGATCGTTATTGTGATGGCGACCTGCTTCTCTCTTGTTAAATGTAGATGTTAATGTAATTGTATCAAGTCTGTGGAGCTCATGGGACTGTCTCTTTGCTGTAGGGAACCATGGTTATGTTGAAGATTTCTGCTTTCCTTGTTGCTTATGCCCTGGTCATTTGCCAGATGTACAGCTCACAAGCAGCCCCCTCCAGGTGAGACAGACAGACTTGCTGACAGACAGACGGAAATTACGAAATTACACTCAACGAGCGCGCACACACACACACACTCACGCACACACACACACACACACACACACACACACACACACACAACACACTTGTTTAATATGACATGAGAATATGGATTGGAAGCACTACCAAATATACATTTATTATTTAATAATGAACATTTTGAGTGACATTTTGGGGGAAATTCATATTTTTTTCTGTGATAAAAGGAATATAATACATAGATTTTCTTCTGTGAATTTAGACTACATTTTTTTTTGTTGTAATTTAGTCTACTGTTACAAATACATGAATTAATGTTCCTTAATCCAATATCACAGACGGGCACTCCAGTTAAGTGTAAAAGGGCTGTAATATATAAAAAAAAACACAATAAAAAAAAACAAGTAATTTAATTTAGAAGAGATACATTTGATACATAAAAACATCCAAGCCACTCCCCGTTCTCATGAAGCCATTGATTTTGTCATAAATCTGAATTTGGTCACTAGTCGGCCCTTTTAATGTTTTCAATGTTGGCTAGGGTCCCTTCCAGTCCCACGTCATACCTTTTAGACTTAGTGACGCTCCGTGCATGTTATTATTTTATTTTTTATGCGGGTGATAACTTTAGTTTGTTTTTATGCGGATCTCTGTGCTTCACCCACCCTCTTCCTTCCTCCTCTAGACCGGGCATAGAGTCCATGACAGACCGAGTCACCCTTACGGACTACGAGGCAAGAAGGTTACTCAACGCCATAGTCAAGGAGTTTGTGCAGATGACAGCCGAAGAGCTGGAGCAGCAAGAGAATGAAGGCAACGAAGGCAATAGGTACAGACAACTACTTCTTCTTTCTTTCTGCATTCTTAACAATATCCGAGTTTGCCTCCCAGCTCAGGGCTACTACCAATTAAGGGATTGATGATGAATTAAACGTGATGGTCAGTATTTTACGGTAAGAGCTACTTTCACACGGAGTGGAAGTGCGTCAACGGTCCATTGACCAAACGTTTTAAGCTAAGAATGAACTCGCACAATTGTAACCACAATTTTGTTACCTGTCTGGAGATATGTCTTTTAGCCACCTTAGCAGTGTGTCCTGCTGGAGTTTATTGTAAGCCATACAGAGAGGTATGTGCTCAGAGAAATTGGTTCTCTCCATTTTAAGGAGGGATATCCAACCCAATCCCCCCCAACAATACCTCTATCGTAACCCTCCCGCATGGATGAGTTTGATTTATTCATTTATTTGAATGGACGAACGTTAACAGCCTGTTTGCCTGCTGAAGATATTATATTAGCTGGGGAATGCTTAACCTTGATGGATAACTGCATGCTCTCAGTAAGTTGAGGCAGAAAGAGTCGCATGACAGCGGGAAGCTATACCGGTTCTGTTCTGCTTGGGTTGATATGAGAGGGTGGGTGTGACGACGTCAATGGAGTTGGGGCATGGGGGTTTGATATGTTAAAGTTCTTCAAGTGATTGGAAGGGAAGCATGATGTTTTGGAAATGTTCATTTCTTGCCTATGACAGCATGTCTGACAATGCATTTTGTAGGGGAAATGCATGAAGGAAAGGGGATGATACAGTACTAACATGAGCGAGAGAGCGATAGAGAGAGAGCGACAGTGAGAGTGTGTGTGCGGGAGAGAGAGAAATCTGCATGTGTCCTGCTACTATGAGCCTGTTTTCTGCATGTTTATCTCTCCCCTCTGACAGCATGGAAAGGCCCATTACCAAGCGCTGCTCTAACCTCAGCACCTGCGTGCTGGGCAAACTGTCCCAGGACCTGCACAAATTACAAACGTTTCCCCGCACGGACGTGGGCGCGGGCACGCCTGGCAAGAAACGCAGCGCGCCCGAGAGCGAACGCTATGCAAGCTACGGGAAGACATTTGACAGCATCTAACCCTCCGCCCTCCTCCTATTCCCTCTCTTTTCATTATAACGTCCTCCTGGTTTTTGTTTGACAAGTCTCAGTTGCATGTGGATTTTTCCTGCTTGATTGACCTAAGAGCGAATCTCCCATTGCAACCCCCACTTCTTCATTTTTGTATTCTTTTGACAATTCCTTTCCGTTTTCGGCAAAGAATGACATGTTGTATCTGTTCAGACAATCAACTCTTCTAAATTGCAATTATTCAAAAGAATGAATCAACATATATCGATTTTCTTTCAGTGTGTAAATTCATATAATTTGATTGCATTTCAAATTCCTGATAACCCAAATTCCTAAGAGATAACCTAAGTAATATTCAACCATAATAAATAGTTTCTTCATGCCTCACCATGTTTCTTGTTCAATAAACCTATTTTTCTACCAGGAAGGCTTTTACTTTTTATTCTTAAGAAATAGAATATTAGTAATTAAACAATTTGTTTTATGGACCTAGCTTTGGCTCTTCCAACAGCGGCATTTAATATTTTTTCATTGCAGGATAGAGTAAATCATAGTTATTATAGCATTTCCATTACCCTTGAACTATCTCTAGAACCTTCACCAAGTCTCAAGGTAAGAATTATGATCGACTGAACCATTCTAATGATCTAACATTTTCAGAGACTATATTAATCCACGGTCTACTTGTATGTGTTTAGTTGTAATTGTTCTACTCCTGTTAATGACAATGACACTTTCATTTTAATGTAGGTGTCGTAAAGCAGATGTTTTAATTACATTGAACCGTATTGCTTGATTAGATAAGGAAATAGTGTGTGTGTTTGATAGGGTGTGTGTTTGTGCATGTGCTTGAGTATGTGTACATTTGTAAGTGTCTGGCATGAGTGCGAACACAAATGCTTTTGTGCGTCTGTGTACTGTATGAGGTATGAGGTACTGTTAACCCTGTCTCCATTCCTGAAGCAGCGTTACAGCACAGAAGCGAGCCTGCAACACGGCCACCTGCGTGACTCATCGCTTGGCAGACTTCCTGAGCCGGTCGGGGGGCATGGGCAACAGTAACTTTGTCCCCACAAATGTGGGCTCCAAGGCTTTCGGCCGGCGGAGGAGAAACACCCAGATGTGAACATTCCGACAACCTTTAGGGATACGGTGAATAATACTCCTCCTCGTCTTTGTCCTTTCTGTCTCTGTTCTTTCAGCTATCTCTTATTTAAATTCTGTAGCTTTTTAATTCGTTAAATGCCTGACCTCACCATAGGCAAATAGTTTACTTGACTAAATTAAGATAGCATTTAAAAAAAAAAAAAGATTATACATTGAGAATTGATTTCCTGTGTTAATGAAAAATATTTGCTGGGTCTTATTTTTTGTTCAGAGGTGTACGATGTGTGACAGACAGAAGGCGCTGAGCTCTAAGTTGTTGACTTGTCCGTTCTCTCTTCCTCTCTCCCTTCCCTTTCAGAGGTTGATCCTTCTGAACGCGATGACATCAGAACATATCTGGGGGAAAACAACAAAACAAACAAAGAGAAAAAACACACTGGCCCCTTCATCCACTCCACCACATCTACAGAAATAAACCCCTTCCGATATTAGGACTCCTCCTCTCAATACCATAATGTTATGAAACTTTAATTTAGCTTTTGGCAAACCAGAGAAAAAAAGGGGGAGAATGACAGCAACCTCCATTATGTACATTGACAGCTGAATCCCCAAATCCCAAAGAAAATTTCCAGATTCCTTTTTTTTTTATTACATGAAATTCATTTAAAATGAATTGGAAAAAAGCACCAGTGCTTATTTATTATGATTTATTCTGTCTATAGAGCACATTTGTACCATGTGAACCATTCTCCCCGTCACTCATCCCTCCCTGTCCCCACCGGCACCTGTTTGCTGTGCTGTGCCCTGCAGGGATCGACATTAAAGATCAGCCTTCCCTAGGCTCCCTCACAACGGCTGTGTCTTGTGCCTTGATGTAAAACACTTTACATCACATGACTGTATAGTATGTATCAAGATTATAAGAAGACCATGAAGAGAATGACACCGGAAAAAAAATATTAAAGAGATTAATATTGTAACAATTGTGAATTTCAGCAAGATTAAAATGTATTTTAGATACATTCGGGTTTGGGGTACTTGTGTTGTTCTTCAAGGTTTAACGAAGTATTTAGGTGAAGAGAGAACCGTCGTGTTGTTGATCTTTTTTTTCACCTTTACTGTACGTGCGATGAGTAGCTTTCAGACCATGCCGATTTCTCCTGAACTCTCATGGACTCTCCTGAACTCGTGAATGCATTGGTCTCACTGTGTGACACACGTTGGGAATTCGACAGCACAGAAATCTGTCCAAACTAGTTCAGTCCAAACCACTCACACTGTTTTAAACATACTGTACACAACTTATGCAAATGGTCCCGTGACACATCCATTTCCATACAAAAGACAAACCTTTCATAGTAAATCCCAAAAATGGAAACCAATAATACTAGGTTGAAGATAACATGAACACATTCATATGAGTTTGAATAAGAAAATACAACTATAAAATAAGAGACAATTAGAAATGAATTGCTCAATAAAATCAGCAAAACCTTAAGCCAGTGTTCACTTGGTCTTGCTCAGTTTTTGAAAATGTGTTGCATTGTCTCCGTCAGACAATTCAAGTGTAAATTGTATGATACATTGTTTTAGCTTAAGAGGCACAACCCTCCTCCAACCAGCTGTTTCTCTGAGTCAATGAAGGCTTATAAGGATTCTATTACATTTCCATATTTCCATGATATCTATTTTTACATTTACCGCTTACTGGGCACACCACTTCATTTCAACATGGATATATTTGGTTGAGACGTTGATCAAAAGTTAGCGATAACACATTGGAAATTCAACTATGTTTTCAACCATCTAAAAGCACAACCAAATTCCAATGGAAAAACAATGTCTGATTTTTGATTTAGTTGTCACACATGTCTTGGGCTGTGCTTTGTTAATACCCTGGATGGGAGACAAGGGTAGCTGTAGATCAATTCTCCAGTAGGAGGTGCTGCCCAGCATATTTTTTTTAATAGTGGATATAAAATTGAAGATCTGGCATTGTTTTAAAGGTACAAATTGAACATACACTACCGGTCAAAAGTTTTAGAACACCTACTCATTCAAGGGTTAGTCTTTATTTTTACTATTTTCTACATTGTAGAATAACAGTGAAGACATCAAAACTATGAAATAACACATATGGAATCATATAGTAACCAAAAAAATGTTAAACAAATCAAAATATATTTTACATTTGAGATTCTTCAAATAGCCACCCTTTGCCTTGATGACAGCTTTGTACAGTCTTGGCATTCTCTTAACCAGCTTCACCTGGAATGCTTTTCCAACACTCTTGAAGGAGGTCCCACATATGCTGAGCACTTGTTGGCTGCTTTTCCTTCACTCCGCAGTCTGACTCATCCCAAACCATCTCAATTGGGTTGAGGTTGGGGGATTAGGGAGGCCAGGTCATCAGATGCAGCACTCCATCACTCTCCTTTTTGGTAAAATAGAGGTGTTTTGGGTCATTGTCCTGTTGAAAAAACAAATGATAGTCCCACTAAGCCTAGACCAGATGGGATGGTGTATTGCTGCAGAATGCTGTGGTAGCTGTGCTGGTTAAGTGTGCCTTGAATTCTAAATAAATCACGTACAGTGTCAGCAGCAAAGCACCCCCACACCATCACACCTCCTCCTCCATGCTTAATGGTGGGAAATACACATGCAGAGATAATCCGTTCACCCACACCGCGTCTCACAAATACACGGCGAATGGGACCAAATATCTCAAATTTGAACAGATTTCCATCGGTCTAATGCTCGTGTTTCTTGGCCCAAGCAAGTCTCTTCTTATTATTGGTGTCCTTTAGTAGTGGTTTCTTTGCAGCAATTAGACCATGAAGGCCCTGAACAGTTTATGTTGAGATGTGTCTGTTACTCTGAACACTGAAGCATGCAAAGCTGTCATCAAGGCAAAGGGTGGCTATTTGATTTGTTTAACAGTTTTTTGTTTACTACATGATTCTATATGTGTTATTTCATAGTTTTGATGTCTTCACTATTATTCTACAATGTAGAAAATAGTACAAATAAAGAAAAGCCTTTGAATGAGTAGGTGTTCTAAAACTTTTGACTGGTAGTGTATTTTATAGGTTTGTCTATGTTGATGTTTGGTTACCATGATGACATAATCCTGTGGTTGATTTCATCCTGTGTTTTTTTAATTCACGTGGAATTGGCAAGTACAACTATTCATTTAAAGCAGGGATGGGCAACTGGTGGCCCATGGGCATCTACAGTTATTCCTTTGTTTTGTCAGTCACTGACAGTCACTCAATTAGCCCATGTCAGCTACCATTTTTTAAATTGGTAAGTTAAAGACCGGGGGGCCCTTATTGATTTTGGTAGTCACTCTCACCCAGATATCATCAGAAGTCAGGTTAAAATGTGTAGAATTTAAAGAAATTTGCTTAGAAACTGCAAACATTTCTCTGCACCCATTTGAAAATGTGTAGAATTGCAGGAAATTAGTAAAACTGCTAATTTCTCTCTCCGCCCAATGACAAAATGAGTAGAATTGCATGAAATTAGTTGTTAGTTATGTTCTCTTCGTACATGGCAAAATGTGTAGAACTGTAGCAACTTAACTCTAAAACAGATTTGTTTTATTTTAGAGGCCCCCAAAAGGTTAGGGCTGGCTCTGATTGCATGTGTGGGTATGGATGTGGTTAAGCAGACCTGCGGCCACTGCGACCCCATGATAAATTCAGATTTTTTTTGTGTTCCTCACCCCATCAAAGTTGTCCATCCCTGACTTAAAGTGATCATTCTGTATTTGTCTGGTTTCCTAATTTAGCATCGAATTGCATTGTATTTCTTTTCCGGGACATGCTTCAAACCTACATCACTACAGGTGTTATGGTATAGGGCGATGCTAAACTACTGTAGCCTGTCACCTTTGGATGTAGGGTTCTCTTGTTTTTACAACAAGGTTCCAACAGGTGGCGATAAAACAGCCTTTGCATAAATGGACTACACGTCACAAATCAAATTTTATTGGTCACATACACATATTATGCAGATGTTATTGTGGGTGTAGCGAAATGCTTGCGTTTCTAGCTCCAATAGTGCAGTAGTATCTAACAAATCACAACAATACACACAAATCTAAAAGTCAAAGAATGGAATTTTAGGCTGGGTTTCTGTACAGCACTTTGAGATATCAGCTGATGTACGAAGGGCTATATAAATAAATTTGATTTGAATTAAGAAATAGATAACTATTAGATTGAGCAATATCAGAGTGGCATTGACTAAACTACAGTATAATTAAATACAGTATATACATATGAGATGAGTAAACCAGTATGTAAACATTATTTAAACATTATTGAAGTGACCAGTGTTTCATTATTAAAGTGGCCAGTGATTCCAAGTCTATGTATATAGGGCAGCAGGCTATAAGGTGCAGGGTTGCGTAACCGTGTGGAAGCCGGCTAGTGATGACTGTAATTCTGCAAGATCTACCAATATGAATTAAGAACTATTTACATTTTTGTAGTTTAGCAGACACTCTTATCCAGAGCGACTTACAGTATTGAGTGCACACTTTGTTTTCTCCATACTGGTCCCCCGTGGGAACAATCACACAACATTACATGGTATCATCAGTATGGTGAAGCACAAATTAAGTAAGCGTGTGGCCTCTATTGTGAGTTACTACCAGAATACCCATAGGTCAGAGCATAAGGCTTGCGTCCCAATTCTCCACTCTTTTCCAGAAGTGTGCACTTGCACACTCCCCATCATGGAGTTAAAAACATAGGATTTGTTGTAAGCATTGAATGAGGGGACACTCTAAAGTCCATGGGGAATAAGAGCACCTCCTCCCAGCTGCCCACTGCACTGAGGCTAGGTAACACTGTCACCACCGATAAATCCACGATAATCGAGAATTTCAATAAGCATTTCTCTACGGCAGGCCATGCTTTCCTCCTGGCTACCCCAACCCCGGCCAACAGCTCCGCACCCCCCGCAGCTACTTGCCCAAGCCTCCCCAGCTTCTCCTTCACCCAAATCCAGATAGCAGATGTTCTGAAAGAGCTGCAAACCCTGGACCCATACACATCAGCTGGGCTAAACAATCTGGACCCTCTCTTTCTAAAACTATCCGCCGCCATTGTTGCAACCCCTATTACCAGTCTGTTCAACCTCTCTTTTGTATCGTCAGAGATCCCTAAAGATTGGAAAGCTGCCACATTCATCCTCCTCTTCAAAGGGGGTGACACTCTAGACCCAAACTGTTATAGACCTATATCCATCCTGCCCTGCCTTTCTAAAGTCTTCGAAAGCCAAGTTAATAAACAGATCACTGACCATTTCGAATCCCACCGTACCTTCTCCGCTGTGCAATCCGGTTTCCGAGCTGGTCACGGGTGCACCTCAGCCACGCTCAAGGTACTAACCGATATCATAACCGCCATCGATAAAAGACAGTACTGTGCAGCCGTCTTCATAGACCTGGCTAGGGCTTTCAACTCTGTCAATTACTGTATTCTTACGGGCAGACTCAACAGCCTTGGTTTCTCAAATGACTGCCTCAACTGGTTCACCAACTACTTCTCAGACAGAGTTCAGTGTGTCAAATCGGGGGGCCTGTTGTCCGAACCTCTTGCAATCTCCATGGGGGTACCACAGGGTTCAATTCTCGGGCCGACTCTTCTCTCTGTATATATCAACGATGTCGCTCTTGCTGCGGGTGATTCCCTTATCCACATCTACGCAGACAACACCATTCTGTATACATTTGGCCCTTCTTTGGACACTGTGTTAACTAACCTCCAAACAAGCTTCAATGCCATACAACACTCCTTCTGTGGCCTCCAACTGCTCTTAAACGCTAGTAAAACCAAATGCATGCTTTTCAACCGTTTGCTGCCCGCACCCGCACGCCCGACTAGCATCACTACTCTGGACGGTTCTGACTTAGAATATGTGGACATCTACAAATACCTAGGTGTCTGGCTAGACTGTAAACTCTCCTTCCAGACTCATATTAAACATCTCCAATCCAAAATTAAATCTAGAATCGGCTTCCTATTTCGCAACAAAGCCTCCTTCACTCACGCCGCCAAACATACCCTCGTAAAACTGACTATCTTACCGATCCTCAACTTCGGCGATGTCATTTACAAAATAGCTTCCAATACTCTACTCAGCAAACTGGATGCAGTCTATCACAGTGCCGTCTGTTTTGTCACCAAAGCCCCTTATACCACCCACCACTGCGACTTGTATGCTCTCGTCGGCTGGCCCTCGCTACATATTCGTCACCAGACCCACTGGCTCCAGGTCATCTATAAGTCTATGCTAGGTAAAGCTCCGCCTTATCTCAGCTCACTGGTCACGATAACAACACCCACCCACAGCACGCGCTCCAGCATATATCTCACTGATCATCCCCTAAGCCAACACCTCCTTTGGGCCCCTTTTCCTTCCAGTTCTCTGCTGTCAATGAATTGCAAAAATCGCTGAAGCTGGAGACTTATATTTCCCTCACTAACTTTAAACATCAGCTAACTGAGCAGCTAATCGATCTCTGCAGCTGTACATAGCCCATCTGTAAATAGCCCACCCAATCTCCCTACCTCATCCCCATATTGTTTTTATTTACTTTTCTGCTCTTTTGCACACCAGTATTTCTACTTGCACATCATCATCTGCTAATCTATCACTCCAGTGTTAATTTGCTAAATTGTAATTACTTCGCTACTATTCCCTATTTATTGCCTTACCTCCTCACATTATTTGCACACATTGTATATAGACTTGTATTATTGACTGTACGCTTGTTCATTCCATATGTAACTGTGTTGTTGTTTGTGTCCCACTGCTTTGCTTTATCTTGGCCAGGTCGCAGTTGTAAATGAGAACTTGTTCTCAACTAGCCTACCTGGTTAAATGAAGGTTAAATAAAAAATAAATAGAAAGGGAGTTTCCACTATTGTCAAATTTATCTTAGTGTGCAAGTGTAGATTTCAGAGAAGGGTGGAGAATCAGTATGCAGCCTACATACACGTACTGGATCAGTGAGTTCCAGACCGCTCCAGTTAAGATGCTGCATCAGGATCCGTGTTTTCCAGACAGCTCCAGTTAAGATGCTGTATCAGGATCAGTGAGTTCCAGACCGCTCCAGTTAAGATGCTGCGTCAGGATCAGTGAGTTCCAGACCGCTCCAGTTAAGATGCTGCGTCAGGATCAGTGAGTTCGAGACCGCTCCAGTTAAGATGCTGCGTCAGGATCAGTGAGTTCCAGACCGCTCCAGTTAAGATGCTGCGTCAGGATCAGTGAGTTCGAGACTGCTCCAGTTAAGATGCTGCGTCAGGATCAGTGAGTTCCAGACCGCTCCAGTTAAGATGCTGCGTCAGGATCAGTGAGTTCCAGACCGCTCCAGCTAAGATGATGCATCAAGATCTTAGGCCTCTTTGTGAACCTGATCTGAGATAAGTGGAAACAATGAATAACAAAATCACAAGTATGTATACAAAATCTCCCAGTTGGAACAGGTTGGAGCGGACCTCTATCACACAAATCCACTGATTATACATTCCAGGGAGAGGCTTTGGCAGTGAAGACTACATTAAACTCATCCATATGTTTTAGAAGTCTAATGGCACTGAAACTATGCTACATACAATATGTGCCCCTGGGGCCTTATTCACAAAGCGTCTCTGAGTAGGAGTGCTGATCTAGGATCAAGTCCCCTCAGTCCATTCATTATAATCTAAAAGGCCAAACTGATCCTAGATCAGAACTCCAACACCGAAACGCTTTATTATGAATACGGCCCCTGGTGTTTGTATGTTCCTCTATGCTATTTGTCTACACAGAGACTAGACAGAACTGTGGATCTGTGCTCCATTCCCCTCCGGCAGTATAGAGGCCTCATCTGTCATTTGGTTATTTTTACAGCCTTACCGCTGTCTCTCTCTGTCTGGGCTGGAATCAGCTACGGAGTAATCGGGCCATGCTGGAATCCACATGGAAAGTTTCCTTGGATGACGGGGGAAAAAAACTCCATATTTTGATAATTGAGGGAGTCTGGAGTTTGAGGGCTGGATTGGGGAGAGTTGTGTGTCTTTCTCTGCAAACCATTCCCTTTTGCCAATGAGATAAACAGACATACTGTAATAGTGAACATTTGCATTTCAGTGGGTCATTTCAGTTGGAAATTAGATGGTTCGTAAGAGCTAGCAGGAAACAGCCATTTCCAGAGAGAAGGATTTACCATGGCTCCAGTTCCTAGAAATATACAGTACCAGTCAAAAGGTTGGACACATCTACTCATTCAAGGGTTTTTCTTTATTTGGACTATTTTCTACATTGTAGAATAATAGTGAAGACATCAAAACTATGAAATAACACATGGAATCATGTAGCAAACAAAAAGTGTTAAACAAATCAAAATACATTTTACATTTGATATTCTTCAAAGTTGTCACCCTTTGCCTTGATGACAGCTTTGCACACTTGGCATTCCCTCATCCGGAATGCTTTTCCTACAGTCTTGAAGGAGTTCCCACATATGCTGAACATTTGTTGGCTGCTTTTCCTTCACTCTGCGGTCCAACTCATCCCAAACCAGCTCAATTGGGTTGAGGTCGGGGGATTTTGGAGGCCAGGTCATCTGATGCAGCACTCCATCACTCTACTTCTTGGTCAAATAGCCTTTACACAGACTGGAAGTGTGTTGGGTCATTGTCCTATTGAAAAACAAATGATAGTCCCAAAACAGATGGGATGGCGTATCGCTGCAGAATGCTTTGGTAGCCATGCGGGTTAAGTGTGCCTTGAATTCTAAATGAATCACTGACAGTGTCATCAACAAAGCACCCCCACACCATCACTCCTCCTCCTCCATGCTTCATGGTGGGAACCACACATGCAGAGATCATCCATTCACCTACTCTGCGTCTCACAAAGACACGGCGGTTGGAACCAAACATCTCAAATTCAAACTCATCAGACCAAAGGACAGATTTCCACCGGTCTATTGTCCATTGCTCGTGTTTCTTGGCCTAAGCAAGTCTCGTCTTCTTATTGGTGTCCTTTAGTAGTGGTTTCTTTGCAGCAATTAGACCGTGAAGGCCTGATTCATGCAGGCTCCTCTGAACAGTTCATGTTGAGATGTGTCTGTTACTTGTACTCTATGAAGCATTTATTTGGGCTGGAATTTCTGAGACTGGTAACTCTAATGAACTTATCCCCTGCAGCAAAAGTAACTCTGGGTCTTCCTTTCCTGTGGTGGTCCTCATGAGAGCTAGTTTCATCATAGCGGTTGATGGTTTTTGCGACTGCACTTGAAGTAACATTCAAAATTCTTGAAATTTTCCAGAATGACTAACCCACATCTTAAATTAATGATGGACTGTCTTTTTTTCTTTGGTTATTTGAGCTGTTCTTGACATAATATTGATTTGGTCTTTTACCTATACCAAACCTACCTTGTCACAACACAACTGATTGGCTCAAACGCATGAAGAAGGAAAGAAATTACACAAACTAACTTTTAACAAGGCACACCTGTTAATTTAAATGCATTCCAGGTGACTACCTCATGAAACTGGTTGAGAGAATGCCAAAAGTTTGCAAAGCTGCCATCAAGGCAAAAGGTGGCTTGAAGGATCTCAAATACAAAATTTATTTTGATTTGAGTAGGTGTCCAAACTTTTGACTGGTACTGTATACAACAACCCAACTCTTGTTTCAAAACCTAGGACTTTGATGCTGATTCAGTCAATTGAAATGTCAGGATAAGTGAGGATTACCTTCACACCTGCCAATGTGACTCTCTCTGCCACTTACAGTGACTTCAAACACTTACCTGTTGCTAATGTCAGGAAATGAGCTAAAATTTATGAGGAAATTAGCACGTTTGGCTCAGATTATCTGACACTCAATACTTATTAATCCTACACTCCGGCATACCATAAAACAGATACCCTTGTATGTGTGCGTGTGTGCGTGTATGCTCTTGCATATATACGAACATGTATGAATGCAATAGTGCACATAACTGAAACTTAGGGCTCCTGAGTGGCGCAGCTGTCCAAGGCACTGCATCTCAGTGCTAGGGGCATCACTACAGAAACCCTGGTTCGAATCCAGGCTGTATCACAACCAGCCGTGATTGGGCGGAACACAATTGGCCCGGGTTTGTCCGGTGTAGACGGGTCATTGTAAATAAGAATTTGTTCTTGACTTGCCTAGTTAAATAAAGGTTAAATTATATATAAAAAAATACAATAAAATAAACGACCAATCATTCACTCAAATGTGTATGGCTAGGGGTTTCTGCGGACCTTGTGACCAGACCGGGAAAAACTCTGGGCCCTAGCAAGAAGTAATGCAGACCCGCCAAAGACTCCATGTGTTTCCTCGTAACGCAAACCACCCGACTCTTATTTAAAGCTACCAATTTTTCCAGTAGGTAGTCATTTCCAACCCTGACGTGCAACCAGACACCCTGAAAGGCTCACGGTAAAACTCCAGAAACAACACACTCACAGCCACAGCCTCTTACCTTCCCCAAACCCCTTTTTCTCCTGTGACTTCTCAGAGGAAGGTAAACACCCTTTCGCAGTGTCAGAAATGCGATTTCATTCTGCTGCGATGGCAAGTACTGGCGTCTGGCTCTTTTTTTTCACCCCCTTTCTTCTTCTTCTTCTTCTTCTCCCCCTCCCTCTGATCCCACATCTGGATCCCAGTTCCTCATTTATTTATGTGGTCTCCCTTGTTTTTGTGGGACTTTAAAAGTCCTCTACCTTGTTCACTTGGCAGTTTCTCCACAAATCTGATGAGGTCTACAATTACATTTCGCCATAACTGGTCAACTCAGCAATTACATGCTTGACCACAAATTCTCTCCAAAATACAGTGCTGCGGCTCATATGGCAGACAGAAATAGAATAGTTTTCATGTCTGTTTGGACGGCCGCCCAGCTGAAACTATGCTCCGCTGCTTGACTGACAGAGGGATGTGGGCTTTTTCTCCCCAAGAAAAACCTTAAGGTCACAAATCCTTACGAAAGACCGAGGGAGCTCCTTCCAGTTGAGCTACCAGTACCTCAGTTAAGCTGCAAGGAGAGAGGAGCTCGCAGGGCACTGGTAGAGGCTTGCTCCTCGACAATGAAAACTCCAGGGGACACTTAACCTTTACGACGCTGACCCGAGGCTGGGGTAAGTCTGGCAAACACTCCCCTCGTGTTTACTCCCTGGGGGGGGGGGGGGGGGGGATCCGCAGAAGACGGCTCTTGTGAGGTTGTCTGTACTTCTTTAAGAGATAAGTGACGTCACAATGGGATAAACTTGAGAATTGTCGATTACTACCTGGTGTCTGACTAAGTCCTGGGTGGCATCATTTTCCTCTTGCTCACTCACCTCGAAGCTCATAGAGAGCTCAGGGCATCTTTGAGACCGTTTCTCACTGTTTACCGCTGTTACTGTGTTAGTTGATTCATTGACTCTGTCAGCCACATTACAATAGTGTCTCCCATGGCAATGCTATCTTCATCTGCAGGTCAGGATGTTTAACTGGAGATGAAGTTAGTGTCCGTCAGGGGCGCACGGTGGTAGCGCCAAAACTGATATTTTAATGGAGTAACTTTTTGCCTAAATCACAGACAGGCATCGCAGTTGTAAATACTACATAACAGCACTGTAACATAGTGTACCGACGTTGATTAGGTTGCAAGAACAAAAGTAATAACACTGTTATTACAAGGGTAAAAGGTCGGTGCATTACAAAGCAGAACAGATTATTGTTGAAAGTGGGACTATCACTTCAATGTTGTTCTGCCATTATTACCAGGCAACCCATCCCATCGCTACAATATCTATAATAGTGTTGTCATTCAAATGTACCGTACCACTCAAAAGTTTGGACACACCCACTCATTCAAGGGTTTTTCTTTATTTTGACTATTTTCTACGCTGTAGAATAATAGTGAAGAAATCAAAACTATGAAATAACACATTTGGAATAATTTAGTAACCAAAAAAGTGTTAAATAATTCAAAATATATTTTATATTTGAGTTCTTTAAAGTAGCCACCCTATGCCTTGATGACAGCTTTGCAAACTCTTGGCATTCTCTCAACCAGCTTCACGAGGTATTCACCTGGAATGCATTTCAGTTTACAGGTGTGCCTTGTTAACAGTTCATTTGTGGAATTTCTTTCCTTCTTAATGCGTTTGAGCCAATCAATTTTGTTGTGACAAGGTAGGGGTGGTATACAGAAGATAGCCCTATTTCGTAAAATACCAAGTCCATATTATGGCACGAACAGGCTCAAATAAGCAAAGAGAAACAGTTTATTATTACTTTAAGACATGAAGGTCAGTCCGAAAAATGTCAAGAACTTTTAATGTTTCTACAAATGCAGTCACAAAAACCATCAAGCGCTATGATGAAACTGGCCCTCATGAGGACCGCCACAGGAAAGGAAGACCTCTGCGGCAAAGGATAAGTTACCAGCCTCAGAAATTGCAGCCAAAATATATGCTTCACAGAGTTCAAGTAACAGACTCATCTCAACTTGAACTTTTCAGAGGAGACTATGTGAATCAGGCCTTCATGGTTGAATTGCTCCAAAGAAACCACTACTAAAGGACACCAATTGCTTGGGCCAAGAAACACAAGCAATGGACATTAGACCAGTGGAATTCTGTCCTTTGGTCTGATGAGTCGAAATTTGAGATTTTTGGTTCCAAATGCCGTGTCTTTGTGAGACACAGAGTGGGTGAACGGATAATCTCCGCATGTGTGGTTCCCACTGTGAAGCATGAAGGAGGAGGTGTGATGGTGTGGGAGTGCTTTTCTGCTGTCACTGTCAGTAATTTATTTAGAATTCAAGGCACACTTAACCAACATGTCTATAACAGCATTCGGCAGAGATACGCCATTCCATCTGGTTTGTGCTTAGTGGGACTATCATTTGTTTTTCAACAAGACAATGACCCAACACACTTCCAGGCTGTGTAAGGGCTTTTTCACCAAGAAGAAGAGTGATGGAGTGCTGCATCAGATTATCTGGCTTCCACAATTACCTAACCTCAACCCAATTGAGATGGTTTGGGATGAGTTGGACCACAGAGTGAAGGAAAAGCAGCCAACAAGTGCTCAGCATATGTGGGAACTCCTTCAAGACTGTAGGAAAGGCATTCCAGGTGAAGCTGGTTGAGAGAATGCCAAGAGTGTGCAAAGCTGTCATCAAGGCAAAGGGTGGCTACTTTGAAGAATCTAAAATAGAAAATATATTTTGATTTGTTAAAGACTTTTTTGGTTACTTCTTGATTCCATATGTGTCATTTCTTAGTTTTGGTGTCGTCACTATTACTCTACAAAAAAATTAGTCGGTGTGTCCAAACTTTTGACTGGTACTGTATTTGAGAAGTGTTTGGGTATAGTAAGTGCTATTCTCTGCACAGTCAAACTGAGAGACAAAGATTCACACCACTCGTAACAGTACAGGGAATCATGTGCCCTAACAGAGATACTGCCAACTCACTGTGCCCCCACCTCGCCCATACATCCCCCAACTTGCCAAATGCTGCCAACAAGACAACATCATGGTCTACCCTTCCTCTCATAGAGCAATATGTGCCAGGCCAAACCACTCAGTGGATCCAGTTCTCTCTCTCTCTGTTTCCCTCCACAGAAAATATGCTTTGTGTGTGCTTTTCCAGAGTCATGCCCGGGCTGTAAACCACTGAGAGGCCACGGCTGGCTGGAGTCTGTAAATCTGTGGAGTGGGTGTGGGTGGATGTGGACGCCAGCTTTGTTTGCTGTGGAAGATGACAGTGATTATAGTGATGCTAATGATACTGATGAGTAGGCAACAATGATAGGTCTGTGTGTGTGTGTGTGTGTGTGTGTGTGTGTGTGTGTGTGTGTGTGTGTGTGTGTGTGTGTGTGTGTGTGTGTATGCCACGTGCATGCATACGTTCATGGTTGTGTGTTATTTGGATCCACTGGCTGCTTGCCTGCCACATTAGAAGAGAGTCTCTCTCATTTTTCTCAGGCCTGTTGAACAGCTGGGAAGGGGAGTGGCCTGTCTAACTAACTAACGTGACCCAACCGTGTAGGTGTGGCCCCTAGGTCTGGCTCCTGACTCTACTACCATACTGTTTAATTAGCTTCTCTCCATGGGTGGGGTAATTGGTAGCTTCAACTTTTTGAAAAAAACTCCTCTCTCCTCTATCATGACCCTCCACCCGTAGTAACTACTCATCATAAGAGAGCTATGATGGGATAATGTGTTGTCGTCGCCTTTGTCAGATCATGGGTATAGCACGATTGTTGTGGGTGTGGCTGAGTCCAGTGACGAATACTATAATTGGAACCCATTATGTTTCAGCTTACTTAAATGTGTTTCATTACAGTGGTGGAAAAAGTACCCAAGTGTCCTACTTGAGTAAAAGTAAAGATACCTTAATAGAAAATGACTCAAGTAAATTTGAAAGTCACCCAGTAAAATACTACTTGAGTAAAAGTCTAAAAGTATTTGGTTTCAAAATATACTTGAGTATCAAAAGTAAATGTAGTTGCTAAAATATACTTATGTATTGAAAGTAAAAGTTAAAGTATAAATCATTTCAAACCCTCTGCATTAAACAAACTAGACGGCAACATTTAATTTTTATTATTTTTTATTTACAGATAGCCAGTGGCACACCAACACTCAGACATCATTTACAAACGAAGCATTTGTGTTTAGTGAGTCCGCCAGATCAGAGGCAATAGGGATGACCAGGGATGTTCTCTTGATAAGTGCGTGAATTGGACCATTTTCCTGTCCTGCTAAGCATTCAAAATGTAACGAGTACTTTTGGGCTTCAGGGAAAATGTATGGAGTAAAAAGTACATTATTTTCTTTAGGAATGCAGTGTAAAAGTAAAAGTAGCTAAAAATGTGAATAGTGAAGTAAAGATACCCCAAAACACTACTTAAGTAAAAATACTTTAAAGTACTACTTGAGTACTTTACCCCACTGTTTTATTGTAATGTTTAATTTATCTGGAAACGTGGTGCTTCTTGTAGCTAAGCTACCAGAGTAGGTTCCTCCAGGTAATAAATGGAGTTCGAAGCTTTACAGAAACATTTCAAATAATAAAAACGTTCAAATATCCTTGTCAATAAAAGTATACTGAATATACCATTAAAGGGCGGGATTAAAAGGCCACAGATTAAACCTAATCCAGGACAACAAAAGATTTCTCAATGGAGAATTATTATTTTTTGACCAGGGAAAAGGCTTCATCTGTGACTGGGAAACTGGCCCATATAGTTAATGTTTTATGGTTATCTTCTTAGATTGGCGAGCTGTTGTTTTCTATCATCCATGAATTCTGACCTTCAATGATAAGAGATTGGCCTCCAGTTAGTATTTTGCCATGCCCATGACACACGTTTTTAGCTGTGTCTGGACGTGGCAAGTATCTTTTTCCACAAGTGGCTACTTTCCATCCTTCCCGGTTGTTATTCTCTGTCTCTCCTCTTCTGTCTTGCATCTGTGTGGCCGAAGCGTGAGTCAAGGCGAGGTCAGTTCGGGTTTCGCTCCCTGCTGTCTGGCGTCCCTTGGCTTAATCCATCGCTCACATGGTGTCGGCCTGCTCTCGTCTTCACATTTCCAACCCAAGCTAATACTGTGTTTTTTCTCAGGGCCCGTATTCATAAAGCATCTCAGTCTCAGAGGGTAGGATCTAGGATCAGTTTTCCCTTTTAGGTCATAATAAATAAGATTACATGGACAGGAAGGGACCTGATCCTAGATCAGCACTCCTACTCTGAGGTTTCACAGATTTCTCCTTCAAGCCTGACTCAAAGTCAGAATACGATCTGAAACTTTGTCAGACCTCTTTTCTCTTCTCTTGAGATGTTTTTATGGAAACGTCCACTGCCAAAAGAGTAAGTTAGTGCAATCCCTGATGAATTGCAAATGTTTCAAAAGTTGGCAACAGCTGAAGTGGTTAGCTGTGTTTAAAGACACAGTCATGCTGCTATTAGTCATGACAATACTTTGCCAGGTTAGCAGAACGTCCCTACATGAAACTCCATGCGCAAAAACAAACTTTGTCTTCTGTTCGGTTTCATCAAGCTTCTCGACGGACCAATTGAAAGCAGAGACGAGAGCCGGGCCCATTCCAGAACAATTCCCAATTTTAGAAACATTCCAGACAGGCATTGCCATGACAACAAGCCGGTTGACTCCCAGCTGTTGACTTTTAACCCCGGGAAGGAGTTCAATGTATTGCCCTCCACATGGAGCCAGATGCCTGTGTCTGTCACTAATAATAAACGAGTAGGCTAGCATTACACGAGCTAACCTCCGCTTACATGCTAACTGCTAACCAGCTAAAGACAAGACACCTAATCAATTGCAGACAAACGCTACATAATGGGCCTGCCCAGGTTAAGCATGAGATTCTGCTGTCATTTTTATTTGCAGCACAAATATGGATGACAGGCATTAACCGTTGGACATCTCTGGGTTCTTCATTGTGGACAGTTGGGCTGTTGATGCATCGGCGAGAGAAAGGGAGCTTGTGACTCAGTGGAGGCTCTCCCCATTGTGGGGCTAAATTAAGAGAGTGCACATATACTTTTCCGCGTAGTGGTGCGCACACTGGTTGAATCAGCATTGTTTCAATGTAATTTGTCAACGTATTGTGACTGACGTGGAATCAACGTGGAAATTACATTGGATTTTTTTTTTTTAAATATGAATTTTCTACCAGCGTTGTAAACATTGAAATTCATTGGGTGGTTGAAATAATGTACAATGTTATATTTTATTAGACATATTTTATTTGACCTTGTTTCAATGTTGATAGTAAGATGGTATGTTTGAATCAACGTCATGGTGTCTACTGAAATAAAGAGGTATATTGATATACAGTATATTGTGAAGCTACAGTAAAGCAATTTCTGCCTGAATAGGGATTCCTACTGGTACAGTGCCTTGAGAAAATATTCGGCCCCCTTGAATTTTGCGACCTTTTGCCACATTTCAGGCTTCAAACATAAAGATATAAAACTGTATTTTTTTGTGAAGAATCAACAACAAGTGGGACACAATCATGAAGTGGAACGACATTTATTGGATATTTCAAACTTTTTTAACAAATCAAAAACTGAAAAATTGGGCGTGCAAAATTATTCAGCCCCTTTACTTTCAGTGCAGCAAACTCTCTCCAGAAGTTCAGTGAGGATCTCTGAATGATCCAATGTTGACCTAAATGACTAATGATGATAAATACAATCCACATGTGTGTAATCAAGTCTCCGTATAAATGCACCTGCACTGTGATAGTCTCAGAGGTCCGTTAAAAGCGCAGAGAGCATCATGAAGAACAAGGAACACACCAGGCAGGTCCGAGATACTGTTGTGAAGAAGTTTAAAGCCGGATTTGGATACAAAAAGATTTCCCAAGCTTTAAACATCCCAAGGAGCACTGTGCAAGCGATAATGTTGAAATGGAAGGAGTATCAGACCACTGCAAATCTACCAAGACCTGGCCGTCCCTCTAAACTTTCAGCTCATACAAGGAGAAGACTGATCAGAGATGCAGCCAAGAGGCCCATGATCACTCTGGATGAACTGCAGAGATCTACAGCTGAGGTGGGAGACTCTGTCCATAGGACAACAATCAGTCATATATTGCACAAATCTGGCCTTTATGGAAGAGTGGCAAGAAGAAAGACATTTCTTAAAGATATCCATAAAAAGTGTCGTTTAAAGTTTGCCACAAGCCACCTGGGAGACACACCAAACATGTGGAAGAAGGTGCTCTGGTCAGATGAAACCAAAATGTAACTTTTTGGCAACAATGCAAAACTTTATGTTTGGCGTAAAAGCAACACAGCTGAACACACCATCCCCACTGTCAAACATGGTGGTGGCAGCATCATGGTTTGGGCCTGCTTTTCTTCAGCAGGGACAGGAAAGATGGTTAAAATTGATGGGAAGATGGATGGAGCCAAATACAGGACCATTCTGGAAGAAAACCTGATGGAGTCTGCAAAAGACCTGAGACTGGGACGGAGATTTGTCTTCCAACAAGACAATGATCCAAAACATAAAGCAAAATCTACAATGGAATGGTTCAAAAATAAACATATCCAGGTGTTAGAATGGCCAAGTCAAAGTCCAGACCTGAATCCAATCGAGAATCTGTGGAAAGAACTGAAAACTGCTGTTCACAAATGCTCTCCATCCAACCTCACTGAGCTCGAGCTGTTTTGCAAGGAGGAATGGGAAAAAATTTCAGTCTCTCGATGTGCAAAACTGATAGAGACATACCCCAAGCGACTCATCTTCCACACTCATTTGAGTAGACTACTTACATGACACTGAATATATAGTTGAATGTAACTCCTATCCTTTTTCTCACACAAGCTGTATGTGAATGTAAATTCAGAGTGAGGTTGGGTTTATGTAGGCTACGTTGACATCTGATTTACCCAACAAAGGACACCATCATTTCAACGCGAAGCTAGGTATTCATCCATGGCTGATTGGATTGGATGTTTAGAAGTTTAGAAGTAGTTACCATTCGCCCTATAAATAGGATGCCAAATGCGTAATATTAATAATACACTTTTACCTTTGCATATTGTCTTGTGTACATGAAGGACGGTTGGTTGTTATTAATATGTTGGTTTCATGTCTCCATCTCAACCAAAAATTCAAAGTTGAAAAATAGGACTAAATCAAATCAAACATTATTTGAAGTTAAGATGATTCGAGTCCACCTGTGGTCAAGTAATGATTTAGAAAGAAACACACCTGTCGATATAAGGTCCAACAGTTGACGGCGCATGTCAGAGCAGAAGCTAAACCACGAAGTCCAAGGAGGTAGAAATGTGATGAGGCATGTATCTGGGAAGGATATAAAATCATTTCTAGAGTGTTTAAAGTTTCCAAGAGCACAGTGGTCTCCAAAAATATGGAACAAACCAAACTCTGCCTAGAGCTGGAGTTTGCAGAAAGACAGAGCATTAGGCAAAGACCCTGTGGTCTGATGAGACAAAAATGTAACTATTTCACCTGAATACGAAGGGCTATTTCTGGAGAAAACCAGGCACAGCACATCACCCGTCTAACACCATCCTTACCATGAAGCATGGTGGTGGCAGCATCATACTATGGGGATGCTTTTCAGCGGCAGGGAGTGGGAGACAGGTAAGAATAGAGGGGACAATAAATGGAGCCAAACGCAGGCAAATCCTTGATGAGAACCTGCTTCAGAGTACCACCGACTGTGGCGAAGATTAACGTTCCAACAGGACAACGAACCCATGCATACAGTCCTTGAGTAGCCCAGCCAAAGCCCAGACTTGAATCCCATTGAAAATCCACAGCTAACAGAGCTTGAGAAAATCTGCAAGAAAGCTTCCAATTGCCTCATTCAATCCCCCCCCCCCCCCTCTCCTCTGTAACTATTCCCCGGGTTGTTGCTGTAAATGATAATGTGTTCTCAGTCAACTTACCTGGTAAAATAAGGGTTAAATAAAATAAAGAATGGTATAAAATCCCCAAATCCAGATGTGCAATGCTGATACAGAAATACCCAAGACAACAGAAAGCTGTAATGTGCTTCTACAAAGTATTGACTCAGGGGTGTGAATAATTATGTAAATTAGATATTTAATATATTTAATTTTCAATACATTTTCCCCAAAATATAAAAACATTCACATTATCATTATGGGGTATCGTGTGTACAGTAGATGGGTGGATTGAACATTCTTTTTTTAATCCATTTTTAAATCAGGCTAAAGAGGAAAAGTATATTAGAGTGTCTAGTTTCAGAAACAGACGCCTCACAAGTCCTCAACTGTCAGCTTCATTAAATAGTACCTGCAAATCACCGGTCTCAACGTCAACAGTGAAGAGGTGACTCCGGGATGCTGGCCTTTTAGGCAGAGTTGCAAAGAAAAAGCCATATCTCAGACTGGCCAATAAAAATAAAAGATTAAGATGAGCAAAAGAACACTGGACCGAGGAACTCTGCCTAGAAGGCCAGCATCCCAGAGTCGCCTCTTCACTGTTGACGTTGAGACTGGTGTTTTGCGGGTACTATTTAATGAAGCTGCCAGTTAGGGACTTGTGAGGCGTCTGTTTCTCAAACTAGACACTGTAATGTACTCGTCCTCTTGCTCAGTTGTGCAGTTGTGTATTCATATTACAGTGAGCGTAGTTTCAAAATGTAAGTCCACTCTCTTTGTCTCTCCCGCTCTTTCTTTCCCCACCCCCTTTCCATTGTGTAACAAGCTGTCATATCGTGTCAGTTCACGAGGGACTTTTATCTCATGTAAGTGTGTATGGTATTCTGTGTTACAGTTTTTGACAATTGCTTACACGTGATTTCTGAAACTATGGCTCCTTTTCTTTAGACTCTACACACAGAACCCCAAAACACACACACACAGACAACATGCGACACGTTACACATCTCTTGCAAAACCAAACACTTCATTAAAAACGATTTTAACTCTTCTCAAAACGTTGTTTTTGCGTCAACTCTACACGCAAACCATCAAATGACTAGCTCTTACACACGCCAACTACACACGGATGTGACAAATGTGAAACACTACTATCTTGTGTCTTTTGCATGTTCAGTGTTCAGTGTACAGAGTCCAAGGCAGTTTGTCATAGCTCTCACATGTACATGTATGTGCACAAATATATACAGTATGTATGCATATTCAGTATATATTTACACTATAAACAGAAATGCAAGGGGGGTGGGAATAAAATGTGTTTCTTTCTCAAAACATTGTATTTTCATCCAGATTTCGGGATGAACAGTAACAGATACAGTAGAATATAAACAAATAGGCTTGTTACTGTAAAGAAAAAAACAATTAGGGTGCATTCTGTCTCCTATTTGGGTCTGGCCATAGCACCTCATCAACGTCACAAGCGAGGTTCTCTCTGGCTAAACAGCGGGGGAAGTAGCGTCTGGAGTGGCGTCATCCAGCCCTGGCAAGCCACCGTGTCTATATCACCACAGGCCTCTTACATCGCCTGGAGAAGGGGTAAGCGTTGGTGGGGTTGGCGATCGTATACCTTCCAACGCCACGCCGAAAATAACTCTTCTATTGGGTTTAGAAATGGAGAATATGATGGCAGGTTGAGCATCAAAACTTGTGGATGGTCAATGAACCAGTTGCAGACCAGAGTGGCCTGGTGGAAACTTACGCTGTCCCAGATGACAACAAACCTGGACTGCTTTGGCCCATTCCTCTGGTCATTGGGAATGAGGATATTATGCAGGGTGTCAAGGAAGGTGATAATGTGGGCAGAATTGTAAGGACCAAGACTGGCATGATGATGAAGGACACCGTTCCGACTAATGGCTGCACACAATGTGATGTTGCCACCACGGCACATTGACGATGACGCGGTGTCCAATGAGGTTTCTTCCCCTGCGTCTTGTTTTGGCTAGGTTAAAACCGACCTCATCAACATAAACTAAATCATGATGCTCTGTAGCAGCATCTAGTTCCATAGCTCTCTGAAACAGATAAAACATTATTGTATGACAGTATGAATAGACAGAGCAGTCAATATGTAGCACAATACACTGGAATACAATACCAATGACTGGATAGTATAGCTTAATTGTACGTATTCATAGCGCAGTTATTTCACTCTGTCAGAATTCCGCTCAAATGGTACTCTGTAGAGCTGTTTCATACGAATCTGATGGCGTTTCAGGAGACTCACCCTATTTATGTTACTGAATGTTGTGTTGTCAGTGATGTGGTGTTGCAGTTGTCGTAAACGTATGCTGTTGTTTGAAATGACCATATTCACGTAGGTTTACTTACGTGCTCTCATTTCGAAATGTCCGGATGACACTTTCTGCAGTGTAACGGCTCAAGTTAGGCTGGACCCTCTGCCCAGCCTCCCTGAAACTCAAACCACGGTTGACCACATGGTCAACCAAAGTGGCCCGGATCTCATCTGTGATTGTTCTCCTTCCTCCTCGTTCTTGTCCTCTTCCTCCTCCTCCTCGCCCTCCCCCTTGTCCTCGTCCCCCTCTTACTCTCACTCCTCTTCCTCTAACCCTCTCTCCAAAATTGGCCTCCATTGTTGTCCAAACCAAGAAAGCCATCTTGAAGCCTATTTATAGTGCTCAAGCTCTGATTTCTAAGTGAAGAAATGTTCTATAAGTGTTTTCACACGTGAGCGAGCACTGGGTGTAGGTAATCGGTAAATGAGTGTGGCATTTTGAATGGAAGTGTTTCCCAAACAAAACACAAGACCTGTTAGTTTTGAATGATATGTCTAATGAACCGTGTTTAGTGTTTTGCAAAAAGTGTGTTTTACAATTGCAAACTGAGTGTAAAGCCGATAATGTGCTTGCAGTTTTGCAGACTTGGTCTGAAGATTAGATAATTAGTTAATGGTTTCACTGAGTGTGCCTCAAGTACCACTTTTAGTGTCTAAGCGATTGTAAAAAACTTTATTATTTAGTTAGTTAATAAATAAATAAATTGGTGTAGTACTGAATATTCAAAAGGGCTAGGGTTCTTGTGGATCCAGGGATATTGCGACAATCAGAATGAGACTGATGAGGTGATAATAAATAATTGACTGTCATTGATGTAAGAGATATTTATGAATCTTTAGAGTTTAAGTCGGGAGATAGTAACTCTGGAAATATCTTTTCCCGTGGTGCCCCAAATTCCAAATGAGTTAATTGTTACATGATCAATTGAATCGAGTAATAATTAAATGTAGTAGTTAATTATTCGATAAATAGCAGTCATCACATTAATGATAGTCACATCACGACAGAATATAGGATGAAAAATATGAAAATGTTTTTTTTACATTTGTACGTGGAATTTTCAACGCACTTTCAACATATACATAGTTCTGATGATAATTTTAACAACAAATTAGTAATGTGAAGTCAATATATTTAAGTTGAAGTTTTACCCTTATTTCAATGTTTACAACGCTGGTTGAAATGAGAAAAAAACAGTACTACTGTAGTTGGTGATTTAAAAAAAAATACAATGTATTTTCCATGTTGATTCCACGTCACAATACTTTGTCAAATTAAGTTGAAACAACATT
Organism: Oncorhynchus clarkii lewisi; assembly: GCF_045791955.1. Taxonomy (NCBI): domain Eukaryota; kingdom Metazoa; phylum Chordata; class Actinopteri; order Salmoniformes; family Salmonidae; genus Oncorhynchus; species Oncorhynchus clarkii. Next base: position 50,401,148 of record NC_092148.1, on the reverse strand, counting down.
GATTCAACCAGTGTTTGCCCAGTGGGGAGATTCCTCCTACAGTATGTTACTCCTCTGCCCACCCCCCTCTCTAGCTACCTCGCCTGCCTCTTTCTGTACCTCTTGTCTTTCCCCTTCTGTTTCTACCTCCTTTGTTTCCCCTTCTCTCCCTACCTCCTTTGTTTCCCCCTCTCTCCCTTCCTACCTCCACTGCCTGTCTCTAAACCCCCCCCCCCCTCTCTCTAAGCTCTGATTGGAAAGGTGGAAGAGGTCTATGAGCTGGAAGGTCTTTTGTATTGGACTATTGGGAGATGGAGTAGGGGAACTTTTCAGTTGAGTGAGTGGGTGAACATAGAAATCCATTGTGTGTGTGCAGTACATATAAGGGTCATGTCTATCTATCTCCTCCTTACAGCGAGTGTTGATGCAGTGGAGGGTTCCTCAGGGAGTCTTGAGAGGAGACTTCTCACCTGCATCGCAAATGGAACACTATTCCCTATATAGTGCACTACTTTGGAACAGGGACCATAGGGCTCTATTCAAAAGTAGTTCACTATAACGGGAATAGGGTGACATATGGGATGCAGGCCTCCTCATTCTCCCCTCTAGTTTCTGTGGCCTCTCACTTGTGCTCCCTCGCGGCTTCCTTTACAAGCTGGTCTGTCCTTTAGCAATGGTAGCGAATGAAGAAGTGTGTTTCCCATGATCTCCGCCCGTACCTTACCTTCTGGGAATGTGCCTGTTCACATCAAACGAGACAAGACTGAGTGTGTGACCTCTACACACACACGCACACGTTTCATTTGAAACACCAGAGGTGTTTTTGAAGTGGCGTGTGTGCTTAGCGGTTATGTGCCAAGGGTTTTGTACATGCCCAGCGAATTTTCTGACTAAATTGACTTATCTCATTGACCCAATGCGTGCCCCATTTACCGTGGGCTTTTGATTGTGTGGTGGAATAACACACAAAAAAACAAAAAAATACTGAATTCTACCTTGGCTCTGAAGTGATGCCTGTGTTTATTGGCACGAGTAGGGACTGGGCATAGGACTTGCCCCCCTCTCCACCTACACACACAATTCACCCCCCTCCTCTAATGTCAACCAGCTGGGCCCCAGAGAATCATTTCCGAGTTGCAAAGGATCGTACTGCCCCGCCCTTTCCCCTCCCTCTCCTCCTCCCCTTCTTTCACTTTCATGCCCTCAAGCTTTCTGTGTATCCCTTTAATGTAGGATTGATTCCACACCCAATGAGGAACCCAACACAGTATCCACACAGTACAAATGTATGGTTTGGGCATGGGATATGAGGGGCATTATCTACATGGCAGGTGTCAGTGGGTGGGGATGGATGGATGGACAGCGGGTTGTACAGTAAATCTGGCCTATGGATTGATTGCTCTTGACTCCTGTGTTTTGTAAGTCTGCCGTTCTCACAGGCAGCAAACTGTGGCAAAGCTATTGCAAAGGCACTCAATCTACCTGGGGAGCAGTGTCGCGGCAACTCCAAAGGCATTGGGAAGAGATTTACAGTAGAAGATTGAACCAAAATGGTGTTATCTGCGATGGATGACAATTTACTTCAAAGGACCTTTTGGTTTGATCTCTTTCTTGCCATGGGAGACGAACACACCAATCTCATAAAACCTTACCAGAAATATTACGCTGTGGCGTATTAGTGGCAGATTTTTTTCTGTGATGTGGCCATTGTTTCATCAATGCCTGTGAATTCAGGCGGTCTCAAATGGTGTCGGTACCGTTACCTGGCTAAATGCTCAGTACAAATGTGTCAATGCTGTTACCTGGACACATTTTCAGTTCAAAGCCATCTTATCTTATTCATCAGGTGATGTCTTCATGCCCAAAGGCCTTAATACCAGCATGTGTCAAGTTGACTATACACTCTTAGTAAAAAAAGGTGCCATCTACAACCTATAAAAGGGTTCTTTGGCTGTCCCTATAGGAGAACCTTTTGGAGAACCATTTTTGGTTCCAGGTAGAATTTTTGTGTGTTCCATGTCGAATCCTTTCCACAGAGGGTTTTCCTCAAAACCCAAAAAGGGTTCTCCTATGGGGACAACCGAAGAACCCTTTTGGAACCAGTGGCGGCTGCAGAAGGGAGGATGGCTCATAATAATTGCTTAAACCCTTTTTTCTAATAGTGCCCTACCCCACTACCTGACCATGTGATAACTGGTCTCCAATAATGACCGTATTACAGGACTCTGTCACCTATGTGCCATGTGTTATGTGGTCTCGTTCGATCTCTCTCTACCCCATTCATTATTAATAAGAAGCTCCTTGTGTTTTTCCTCCCCTCTGTTACTCGGTGTCAGGTACAGCAACAATCTCCTCCATTGGACCGAGGCTCAGGATTCATTTGCAGCTTAAGAGTGTGTCTCAAATGGCACACTATTGCCAACAATAGTGCTCTACTTTTGGACAGAGCCCAATGGGCCCTGGTCAAAAGTAGTGCACCATATAGGGAATAGGGTGCCATTTGGGAAGCAGATTTTGACTTTCGTAGTCTCCCTGCTGCTTAGAGCCATTCAGGGCCTCTATTAGCTGTGTGTTAGGCTGTGGCGCGGCTTCTCTCTCGCGTTTAATGTATTTAGCCCACTATTTTTGATGGACGGGGGATCTTAGAATGCACTCGGATATTTCTCTTGGCTTGCCGGTCATCTTTCAGAAGGTATGGCAATTGCATCATCCACTATTTTTTTAAGTCAACAATTTATTTATTTATTATTGACCGTTAAGTATTAAAATGACAGTGTGTTTGTTTGAGCAGCCTTGTGGTAAAGCTATTGGGATATTTACAGGCCCGAGTTGTATTTGGAAAAAAAGGGTAAATCGTTGGCTCTTGGTGTCCAAGCAGATGAGATGGTTGGGAAACACTTTGCGATTACACTCACTTTGAAGCAGAGGTTCCATCATTTGTAACGTATCTGTCTATGCTTGTTAGCGTGACGTTTAACAGAGCAGCTGACCTCAGAGCACACTTGTGTTTATGTGCCTTTGTATGGTTGTCTGTGTGTGTGTGTGTGTGTGTGTGTGCATTTGTGTCTGTGTCTGTGTGTGTGTGTGTGTGTGTGTGTGTGTGTTTATGCATTTGTGTCTGTGTCTATGTCTGTGTGTGTGTGCACAAGCGTGTCTATGTAACCTGACCCAGGCTGATCTCATTCTCCGCATTACATAAGGAGAGCAGGTTGCTATGAGATTTTAGGGAGAGAGCAGACCACTATAGGCAGCAGACCACTGGTCCTCTGATACGATGCCTTCGGAAATGATTCTCCGGGGGCCAAATACTTCACATGGTTTTTGGTAGACCACTGTCGGCCTGACTTGGCCATACAAGGATGTACTCTTATTTAGTCAAATCAATCTCTGACTGGAGCGTTGAGTTGTCCTCTCCCAAACTGGTGACTAACAAGGCTCCAGAGTGCAATTAGGAATTATTGTGGCATACAAGAGAAAACCAAATCTGCGGGACTCTCTCCAAAGCCTTATTACGGTGTGTTTTTACAGATCTTTTGTGTGTAGCCAGAAGTGGAACTAGAACTTTTGTGCGGTGTGCGAAGATTGTGTTTTCTATATGTGTGTGTGACAGTTTCAAAATTGTCACAATCGAAAGGCCAGAAAACCCTGATTTCCCTTTGTTGCAAAAGAGAAATCTATTCAGGGCAGTGAAGGAAAGTGACCTGGCTGGTCTAGCAGTATGCTGCAGCCTCCGTCACGTCTACAGTGTCGGCATAGGTTCAAATCCGGCCTATTGCCGTTTGAGAATTGGCAAATCTGGTGCAGTTCTTGAGGAGGAGATGCACTGCAGTACTTAATGCAGATAATGACTGTTACTTTTGAATTGGACACATTATTTGGTTCAGGGACACATTATTCAATTTCTGGAACTTGTTCAGTTTATGTCTCAGTTGTTGAATCTTGTTATGTTCATACAAATATTTACACATTTTAAGTATGCTGAAAATAAACGCAGTTGACAGTGAGAGGACAATTCTTTTTTTGCTGAGTTTATATTCTTAGACTTCAGTGGGGCTTTTGACATTATTGATCATAGTCTGCTGATGGAAAGAAGGATATGTTATGGGCTTACACCCTCTGCTATATTGTGGATAAAGAGTTACCTGTCTAACAGAACATAAAGGGTGTTATTTAATGGAAGCCACTCCAACATAATCCAGGTAGAATCAGACATTTCCCAGGGAAGCTGTCTGGGCCCCTTACATTTTTCAATCTTTACTAATGACTCAACACTATAGGCGTCAGCTACTTCAGCAAGTAAAATCATTGCAACACTTAACAAAGAGCTACAGTTAGTTTTAGAATGGGTGGCAAGGAATATTTTAGTCCTAAATATTTAAAAAAAACTCAACGCATTGTATTTGGGACAAATAATTCACTGAACCCTAAACCTCAACTACATTTTATAATAAATAATGTGTCAATTTAGCAAGTTGAGGTGACTACTACTTGGATTATTTCTGGATTGTAAACTGTCATGGTCAGAACATGTTGACACAACAGTAACAAAGATGGGGAGATGTCTGTCCATAATAAAGTGCTGATATGCCTTTTTAACAACACTATCAACAAGACAGGTCCTACAGGCTTTATTTTCTGTTCACTTGTGTGGTCAGGTTCCACAAAGAGGGACCTTGGAAAATTACAATTGGCTCAAAATAAGTCAGCACGGCTGTCCCTTAAATGTACACGGAGAGCTAACATTAATAATATGCATGTAAACCTCTCATGGCCCAAAGAGGAAGAGAGAATGAATTCACCACTACTTGTTTTTGTAAGAAGTATTGACATGCTGAAAGCACAGAGCTGTCTGTTTAAACTGCTAGCACACAGCTCAGACACCCATGCATACCCTACAAGACAGAAAAAACTGTGGGAGAGTGGCACAGTACTACATAGAGGGGTGGCTACATGGATCTCTATTCCACATCAAGTAACTGTAGCAGTAGAATCGGATTTAAAAAAAACAGATTAAGATACACCTTATGGAACAGCGGGTACTGTGAAGAGAAACACAGGCACAGACACATTCACATAAGACACGCTATCTACACACACGTACAGATGGATGTTGTATTGTAAATATGTGATAGTGGATTGGTGACCTGAGGGAATACACTAAATGTATTGGGTAAAGTGTTAGGAAATGTAATATCATGTAATATTTTAAACTCTATATACTGTAACTGTCTTAATGTTTGTTGCTGGACCCCAGGAAGAATGGGGATCCTTAATAAATACAAATACAAATGAGACCAAGTTGATGAAACAATCGTGATACGTACAATACATGTGAGGTGAGCGATGTGTGAGAGAGGAGAGGGATATGAAAAGAGTGATAGGAGTAAAGTTCATACTTAGTGCCACCTGTCAGCTGGGGATAACACGCACACTTAATATGTCAGACATCCATCTTTCTCTTCTCTGATAGCAGGCTCCTTTTCTCTCTTTCATTCCGTAATGGGCCACTTAAGTTAGGCAGAAAGGGGCTCATATACCTTACTTATAAAATACATCCCAATATGCTTCAACTCTCTCTCTCCCCTGTTTCCCTCTCTTTGCATCCCTTATTCCCCTATTCACACACTTGTGTTCTTGCAGTCTCACCAATGAAACTTGGTTTCCCTATATGGATGATTCTATAGAAGTGATGCAAATTGCTGTCCCCAATAAAATAACAATAAAAAAAAAACATGTCTCCAAATTTAGGAAATCTATTTACATCATGATATGTTTTAATTCATTAGTCAAGTTTGATCAAACACACATCATTTTGTGCGGTGCAGGGATGAAAAAAGTAGTTAAAAAAGGAATGGAGCCTAATGAGCTCCACCGCGCACCTTTATTTAATAAACAAACAGAGTTTCAATCCTACAAGGATCTTTGTCAGATTATTTCACCGGAAGTGTACCACACCCATGTTTACATTTTTTTGTGTACATCCATAAAATTGCCAGCTGATTCATGATTTCGACTGGCTGAGAAACGCTGCCTGCCTGTCTGTCTCGTCCCGACTCGTTCATTACTATGGGACAGCTGGAGACCGAATTTGAATATTGAAACAATGTTGCAAATGTCGGTGAGAAAAACAAGGTTTATGCAAATCTCCTTTGTTGAAAACTGAATGTTAGTCTAAAAGAATTGTGAAATAATGTCTAGATGCTTTTTATAGTGGAGATCTAGTTTATAAATTGCTTGGCTGGGCTGATGAGACAGTGGATTGCGCAGTCAGATGGAACAGAATAAATAGTAATTTTAACATCATTGTGGAATAGACACGGGCTGGTAACTTGTGGAATAGACACGGGCTGGAATTCATTTTTAACCAATCAACATTTAGGATTAGACCCACCAGTTGTATAAACATATTTAAGTTAAAAGGGGCAGCACAAAAACAATAATTTATACAGTGCCTTTGGAAAGTATTCAGAAAACCTTGACATTTTCCACATTTTGTAACGTTACAGCCTTATTCTAAAATTGATTTTAAAAAATTATCCTCAGCAATCTAAACACAATACCCCATAATGACAAAGCGAAAAACAGTAAAAAAAATTGAGCAAATGTCTAAAAAATAATAAACAGAAATACCTTATTTAAATAAGTATTCAGACCCTTTGCTATTAGACTCGCAATTGAGCTCAGGTGCATCCTATTTACATTGATCATCCTTTAGATGTTTCTACAACTTGATTGGAGTCCACCTGTGGTAAATTAAATTGAACCCAATGGAACATCGAAAATAGCTGTGCAGTAACGCTCCCCATCCAACCCGACAGCGCTTGAGAGGATCTGCAGAGAAGAATGGTAGAAACTCCCCAAATACAGGTGTGCCAAGCTTGTGCCCAAGAAGACTCGATGCTGTAATCGCTGCCAAAGGTGCTTCAACAAAGTACTGAGTAAAGAGTCAGAATACTTATGTATATGTAATATTTCAGTTTTTATTTGTAATAAATTAGCAATAATGTGCTTTGTCATTATGGGGTATTATGTGTAGATTGCTGAGGAGAATAATTTATTTAATCAATTTTAGAATAAGTCCTCATTTTGTTCTTTTGGCGACATGGTTTCCAATCGGAATATCTATTGATGTCCCCCTCCTCGCCTCGGGACTTTGACATGCTCGATACCCATGTACTTAAATGAGGCAACATTATGTCTTGCAGTCATTTAAAAAAACAAAAAGTTATTTAACCTTTATTTAACTAGGCAAGTCAGTTAAGAACAAATACAAGAACAATGACGGCCTAGTAACAGTGCTTTGTTCAGGAGCAGAACAACAGATTTTTACCTTGTCAGCTCGGGGATTCAATCTAGCAACCTTTCGGTTACTGGCTCAACACTCTAACCACTAGGCTATCTGCCACCTCATAAAGTGCATAGTGACTAGACTTTTGGGATCTTGGTTTCTGATACTACTCCTATGTTCGGATATGCGTGTCTTGAGTTCCCGGCGCATTTTGCCCACATAGGCCAGGCCTCAAGGGTGTTTAAATAGGTAGACTGCGTTCTTTGTAGCACATGTTATGATAACCTTTTCAAATGTATCAAAGGTTTCCTGTCATAGGATGGTTGAATGTGTGGATGGTTGAATGTGCGGAGAAGCGGTGACATGGGAGAACTCATGAAGGTTGAACATCAGGCGGGCTGCCGCATTCTTGGTAAATTGCAGGGATTTGATGGCATAAGCGGGGAGTCCAGCCAACAGAGAGTTGCAGTTGTCTAGATGGGGAATGGCAAGAGCCCGGATTAGGACCTGCGCTGCTTCCTGTTTATTATAGTAGACTCCAGACACCCAAGTCATGGACTGTTCTCTCTGCTACTGCACGGCAAGCGGTACCCGAAGCACCACTTCTGGAACCAACAGGATCCTGAACAGCTTTTATCCCCAAGCCATAAGATTGCTAAATAGTTAGTCTGGGTAGCTATCTGTTAACTATTTAACTATCTGCATTGACTGTTTTTGCAACAACAACAAAAATGACTCATCACATAATCTGCTACTACCGTTTATTATCTATCCTGTTGCCTAGTCACTTTATCCATACCTATATGTACAGTGCATTTGGAAAGTATTCAGACACCTTAACCTCTCACATTTTGTTACGTTACAGCTTTACTCTTAAATGGATCAAATGACCTACTGGATATTCCGATTACCATACCCAAGAAGACTCAAGGCTGTAATCGCTGCCAAAGGTGCTTCAACAAAGTACTGAGTAAAGGGTCTGAACACTTATGTAAATGTGATATTTTATTTATTTCTAAAAATCTGTTTTTGCTTTGTAATTATGGGGTATTGTGTGTAGATCGATCAGGAAAAATAACAATTTAATCCATTTAATAATAAGGCTGTAAAGTAACAAAATGTAGAAAAAGCCAAGGGGACTGAATACTTTCCGAATGCACTGTAGGTCTAAGAGCTAGCTTAAAGGGCAACCGGGATTTTTTGTGTTGTTGCTCTGCACTATTCTACTCATATAAACATAACTTTGAGGGTGGTTCTCAAACACACCAAACAACAAATATTTAAACATCACTCTTTCCAAACAACAGGAAGTACTTTTACCTTCCTGTCCAAAGACTACCATTCAAATTTGACAGCTGGCTAACCTTGGCACATTTACGTAAATGTTGATTAATGAGCATTGTCCCTGTCAAATAAACCTGCTAAAGAACAGTAAAGTAAATAAAGTTGTATTTTGAAAAGTTCTCTGACACTTCATTTCTCAGTTTTCTAATAAAATGGTGTGCAATGTGAAATCCAGGAAGTGAACAATCCACTGTGTGCATTCAACATGTCTCCCTATTTATATTACAGTTGGTCTAAACTTGGCTTTTGTTGAAATGGCAACACTGCCATGTTTTATTAATTCTCCCATCGCCCACACGAGGCCTTTAAGTTGGCCTGTCAAAATAATATAGCCTTCAAAGTGCCACTCAATCATTTCAGACAGAGCAGTCAAACAGAGTAAGGGACCTTCCACGGAAAGCACTGACAGCTCCCACAGTCAGCTTAGCTTCACGTAATCAGAGCTTTTCCGGTGCACGAGGAGATACACTCCATTCAATTGAAAACTTTACCTGACAACTAAGGGTTTATGATATATTTGACAATATTCAAATATGGTCTACTTGAAAAGAATTTAGAACTAGAGAAGTACATTTCCTGAAGACAAAAATATGTGGTGTGCTTGCTAGCTTGTTTTAAAATATTTACAGATTTGAAATAAGAAATAGTAGTGATAGTGTCTGCCGTAGTAATGGTGGTGACTAATTATCGTTGAAAAAGTAGGTAGAGGGAAAGGTTGATTGATTGATTCGATACGAACAGATAGCTTGAACATGTGAAAGTTGGTTTGGTGTCTCGAGCTCGAACAGTTCAAGAGTTGTTATAGTGGGCTAGTAGTGGAAGTAGTGGGGACTGTGACAGTAGTGGTGGTGGTAGTAGTGGTAGTTAATGTAATAGTATTGGTATTACTAGTGACTGCGGCACAGCCGCGAGGCTGCTGATGGTGATTTGTTCTTCTTCTGAATAAATCAAATTATGATAATACAAATAATTTGCCTTCAGCAAGCACACCTAATTCATATAAAGGGTTGGCACAGCGTTCCTGGGGACCCCAAAGGGTGCACATTTAGTTTTTTACCCTAGCACTAACCAGCTGATTCAAATAATTAAAGCTTAATGATGAGTTGATCATTTGAATCTGCTGTGTAGTGCTTGGGGTCCCCATGACCAATTGGGGAAACGCTGGGTTAGAACCTCATTATCTCATGTGCACTGTATTTTCCCCAAGTGCCTATTATATGGTCTTGCAAGTGCACTTTAAAAAATCCCCTTATCGCTATCAAAGAATAACTTGATACGATAGTTATTATAGTTTAGGATCTATAGCACTAACCATTTCCACAGGCGGTCTCACTGTGCAGCTAATGACACAAAAAGGTGTAGAACGTTTGACGTCTTCCTGAGAGATGCCTCTGCCTGCCTGGGGATGCTGACGGATAGAGTTCAGGAGCGTTATAGATGTAAGAGGCTGAGATGCACGGAGCAATGCTGGGAAGGAGTGGGCGGGAGAATGCATTGGGGGAGGTGATTGGGGGTGGGGTGGGGGGGGTCCAGTTTTTTTTTTGAAGTTGCTGTTATCGAAAGTCGCTGTTTCCTGTTTTGTAGGTTGAAAGAGCTGTGGAGCTGAGGGGACATGCGAGGGAGGAGGGGAGGGAAGGGGAGGGAGGGAGGATGCGTCCTGTGCAAAGTGAGTCACTATACAGGAGTGTCAGGTCTAATTAGGCTCTCCTACTCGGAGAGTTCCATCTCCATGGCAGAGAAGGGAGGGGAGGGGAAGGTCGGCGAGGGGGGTCATCCAGAGTCAGGTAGAGGCCAACTCTCAGTGTGCTCTCTCTCTCTCCGAGGGAGACTTGTGGATAGAGGGATGTGGGAAAGAGCGAAAGAGAGAGGAGGGGATGATATGGAGGAGGAGAGATAGAAGTAGGGAGGAAATAAACAGAGCAGAAGAGAAAGGGAGGACAGAAGAGGGAAAATAAAGAGGGGGATAGAGAGAAAGAGGGGCAGGAGAGAATAGGAGGAGGAAGAGAAGAATGTCAGGACAAGGCACAGAATTGTAGTATATGGGTGTTTCAACAGAAGTGGTGAAAATTGGGGTTTGAACATATTTTAAGTATTTTTCATCAAGGATCTCTCTGTACTTTGCTCCATTCATCTTTCCCTCGATCCTGACTAGTCTCCCAGACCCTACCTCTGAAAAACATCCCCAGACTATGATGCTGCCACCATCATGCCTCACCGTAGTCGATGGTACCAGGTTTCCTCCAGACATGACACTTTGCATTCAGGCCAAAGAGTTCAATCTTGGTTTCATCAGACCAGAAAATCTTGTTTCTCATGGTCTGAGAGTCCATAGGTGCCTTTTGGCAAACTCCAAGCGGGCTGTCATGTGCCTTTTGCTGAGGAGTGGCTTCTGTCTGGCCATTCTACCATAAAGGCCTGATTGGTCAAGTTCTGCAGAGATGGTTGTCCTTCTAGAAGGTTCTCCCATCTCCACAGAGGAACTCTGGAGAGTGACCATCAGGTTCTTGGTCACCTCCCTGACCAATGCCCTTCTCCCCCGATTGCTCAGTTTGGCCCAGTCAGCTCTAGGAAGAGTCTCGGTAGTTCCAAACTTCTTCCATTTCAAGAATGATGGAGGCCACTGTGTTCTTGGGGACATGTAGAAATGTTTTGTACCCTTACCCAGATTTGTGCCTCGACACAATCATGCCTCGGAGTTCTACGGACAACTCCTTCGACCTCATGGCTTGGTTTTTGCTCTGACATGCACTGTCAAGTGTGGGAACTTAAATAGACAGGTGTGTGCCTTTCCAAATCATGTTCAATCAATTGAATTTACCACAGGTGGACTCCAAAAAAGTTGTAGAAACATCAAGGATCATCAATGGAAACAGGATGCAGCTGAGCTCAATTTCGAGTCTCATAGCAAAGGGTCTGAATACTTATGTAAATAAGGTATCTGTTTTTTATTTTGAATAGATTTGCAAACATTTCTGAAAACCTCTTTTTGCTTTGTCATTATGGTGTATTGTGTGTAGATTGATGAGCGAAAAAAATGATGTAATCCATTTTAGAAAAAGGCTGTAACGTAACCAAATGTGGAAAAGGAAAGGGGTCTGAATACTTTCCAAATGCACTGTATGTTCTCTGCTTGTGTCAATGGGCTGCCACCCCAGCTCTACCAGAGTTGAGCTCCAACAACATCAAAGCTTTTCTTTTCTTAATATGAAGCTTCTCCCTTGCTCGACGAATGGAGAAGTATTTCAACAAAACAAGTGAAACTTGTCCTCAGTGAATCAGACTTCTGATATATTGTAGTACTTTCTCTTTAAAGTTAAGATGGCGGACAGGAAAAAAGGAGAAACGTGGAACATTTTAGAAGTAAATATGGAATGTGGGAATCCACAAGCCTTCTGGAAGATCTGATGAAGAAGAAGATGGTTGACAGAAAAAAAGGAGAAAAGTGGAACATGTTTTGAGTGAATATGGAGTGGTGGATGACACAGAACTTTTGGAAGAGCAACAGAAGGAAATTGAATGTAAACGAGAGTGAGGATGAATTAACTGCGGTGGCAGGTGTGGTGAAGACCGCTGAGTTTGAGCCTCTTCCTGATGATGACAAAGATGATTCTGGCCCTGTAGAAGTTCGATTTTTTTTGGAGAGAATGGATCCTTGTCTTCTGGCAGATCCATATGTGGTGTCAGGTTGGGTGGAAAGCAGGTTGGGGAATGTTGGGTTGGTGAAAGTGACTCGAAGTGGAATCGTGTAGATTTTTTGTGTTTCTGCTGTCCTGAGGGAGCGTGCACCACACCACGTGACTGGGGACAAGAACTGTGACTTGCTTTCCTCTCCGGAGCAGGGCGCCGTTAAAAGGAGTGATAACTGGGGTGGCGTTAGGTGTTGAGGAGGATCAACTGAAGTTGAAGATTCCCGGCGTCTGTGACGCCCGCCAATTGGTGCGACGCAGACCCAGTGGGGAGCGTGGTGAAACAGAGAAGACACTGTCTGTACTACTGAGTTTTGATGCAGAGTCTTTAACAGATAAAGTCAGTTATCACTTGGGTGTTTGTCCTGAATCCATTACAGTGTTTTAGGTGTCAAGCTTATGGTCATGTGGCAGCAGTGTGTAGGATGGAGATTCCTAGATGTGATAAATGTGCAGGAGAACATGAATGCCTAGAACCTGTAGTTTGAATAGATGTTAGATAGCTAAATAGTTATGCTCAGTGATTTCATACACGTGTTTAAAACTTACCAGCAGTTACCGCAGTCCATTGGCCTAAAGTAAGTAACTAGCTATTTCCCCCCTCTGTTAGCATTGGCAAGCCATAAGCTAACTCAGGGGGTTCCCAAACGTTTTGGCCCGTGACCTCAATTTGATAAACAATTTTTCATGACCCCACCATGTAAAAAAAAGTGATGTAATCAATGGCCAATGGACTATGACAGTCTATTACAAATCAGTCTGACAGAACTTTTGACAGTATTTCAATACTGAAGGAAGTATGGTTTGAAGTGACTGAAATCAATCAGAAAGGTATCGGGAAGTTCAGAAGATCATCAGGCAATAATTACGTGTGATCTTCTGTGTAGAAAATAAAGTTATCATTGATGATGTTCTTTTTCCCCCCAATCTGATTTAGTGCCTGGTTTTGTCCACTCTGACTCCTATGCGGCTTGTGGGCATTGTAGAGCAAAACAGTTTGATCTTCCAGTGATGGGGTTATAATATTTTGTAGCTTAAACTGTTCAAAAGGTAGAGCCACATTTGTAGGAAGAAAACAGACCTGCTCTGTTTATTACTGACATATCCCCGGTTCTATGAACCAAGCAAAATTTCTTTACATTTTATTTCAGTTTCTCTCGTGACCCCATTTTCAAATAAGGCAACCGCTAGTTTGGGAAAAAGCTAACTCAAACCAAAAATACCACTGTTATCTGGGGAATGCTCTACTTTTAGACTCTCTTGAGATATCAGCTGGAGGGGATTTTGGATTCTGGAAAGAACCTGTTGCTCTTTGCAATATTCTTAAACCTAGGGCAGATTGTTCAGTGTGCCAGCTAGCCCACTGATTATTTGGTCGTTGACTATTTTCTGTCAATCTGCTTAGCCACCTATGGTGTAGCTAGCAGCATTTTTGATATACCGGTTTGTTTCTTTGAACACCGTCTCCTCCCGTGCCCACCATGCCGGTGTTTATATCACTATGGGTTCCATGGTACCGTAGTCTGTTCCAGCATAACTATCTTTTGTTGCTAGCATTCCTATAGCTTTTGTTAGATGCTTCAGTCGCTGTGAACAGGCTCTGTTAGTGCTGCCCTGTGGGTCTGAGAGGACAGGGCCCACATTGAGACAGCCCACTGTGTGTGGGACTGGAATGCCAGAGCAGAGCAAAGTGCCGTCATGTTCCCACCACCCACCCAGCCATCCTACCCATCCTTCCCAGGCCTTCCCCTCCCGATGACAGCCTCGTAGCTGAGGTTGTGACCACAGTCTCCTCCTGTGAACCTCCTCTCATAGCTCAATTAGAGGACTGGTAGGACACTATGCCGTCTAGTCGCCCATACGGGGCATATCATGTCTATTTAAAGGCCAGGGAGGTCAGATGGCTGCGCTAGTTAGTTACTTCCCGGGAACCCACTCTCCCAAGGGAAAACAGAGCTGTGGGATTGGTTTGAGGAATTTGTCTAGCACCACTCTGAACTTAAAGCTTTTTCTTAGATGGTAAGTGGGCTTCCTTATTCCTTCTTAAACTGCATAGTATCCCATTTCTTCTTTTGTTTTATGCTATTTTACTTCCTCTGGCAAACTAATGAGGAGCTCTATAGGGCTGTATTTTGCTTTATGTTTTTGGCTTGTGGACCCAATTTCTGAATCCAGGCAGTAGTTTCACGTAAAGACTGAAACGGGCTTAATGTTCCCCCACAAAGCATTAAAAAGTCCTTAAAATGTATTGCTAACTGTGACTCTGCAATTATTAAGACCACAGACATTGAGGCCTGCAGACAATGACATGTTTGTCTGGAACTGTTTACAGTCTCTTACACCAAATAAAGGAAAATAGCAACGACTGTGTGGTGTCTCAGTGACTCTGTCAATTGTACGGTAGCTCAGTTTTTAAATGGCCGACATTCAGGACTTACTCCATAGTAATCAGTATAAACCTTTTGTGCAATGTATGTCACATGGTTTGCTACCCCATACGGTTAAGGAATTGAATATTTTGTGGTGAATTAGCGAGATGGATCTCATGCACAACGCAGGGGCTGACAATACACGCTGGAGATGGATACCACATAAGGCATCACACACGCGCACACACACACACACACCCACACACACAAACTGCAAGTGCCGCAATAAATTAAAGTGCACACCTGAGTGATTTCCCTCAGCAGCCCTTAGACACACACACCGCTAGGCGGTTGTTATTCTACCCCATATGTGACACGGCTAAAACAGAAGTGTCCTTTGTTTCTGCACCTGAGTCGACCACATTCTCCATCGCACGGGCAGGAAGCCATTTGGACACTCAGATTTCCTTTTAGACTTGAAAATAACACTGAAACATGGTTTCTGAGGAACGTTAGGAAAATACCTCAGCAGCACTATAATTTCAAGTCAGTAAAATACCTAGATGTCAGAGCTTTGACGTGTTCTAATAGGACCATGTTGTGCAAGTCACAAATCAAATCACAGTTTATTGGTCGTGTGCAGTACACCGTTTTTTTTAGATGTTATCGCAGGTGTAGCGAAATGCTTATGTTTCTAGCTCCAACAGTGCAGCAATATCTAGCAATACAAAGACAAAACACACATAATCCACAATAACATTTTAAAAAAGAACAAGAAAGTAAGACATATCATAACGAGCAATGTCAGTCCGGATTATAAATATATATTTGTGTGAATGGTGTGTGTATAGACAGTATGGACAGTATACGAATAGAAAAGGTGTGTACAGCAATAGTTATATAGGATGAGTCATGAATAAAATACAGTATGTACAGTACATAGGCCAGCAATCTCTAAGGTTCAGGGCAGGGTACTGTACTGTCTCTACCTTCTAGATGGTAGCGGAGCAACTACAGTGCCTTCAGAATGTATTCACACCCCTTGCTTGACTTTTTCCTCATTTTGTAGTGTTACAGCCTGAATTAAAAATTGATTACATTGAGATTCCGTGTCAATGGTCTACACACAATACCCCATAATGTCAAAGTAGAATTATGTTTTTTGAAATTTGTACAAATTCATTCAAAATGAAAAGCTGAAATGTCTCGAGTCAAGTATTCAATCCCTTTATTATGGCAAGCCTAAATAGGTTCAGGAGTAAGAATGTGCTTAACTTACCCGAGAAGCCTGAACTGTCAGCGCCTCATGAGGCCTGAACTGTCAGAGCCCATATAGGGAATCAGAACCTGCTGCAACTCTGCCATGCGCACTGACAGTCCATAGACCTCATGGTTCCAAAAACAATACTTACCTTGCGAGCCTGACATGTCAGAACACGTATCGCAAGGAACCGCAAGTCCAAAACAGAACCCTTGTCGTGACTTGGTGAAGAACACACGCTCGGCTGCATATTATCGACCAATCGATGAACAAGGCAGGCCGAGGCTCAAACCCACAGGAACCTACAGTAACTTGGAAACGGTGTACTCAGGCACTCCCAGGCAGCCCAAGGCTCAAACCCACAGGAACCTGCAGTAACTTGGAAACGGTGTACTCAGGCACTCCCAGGCAGCCCAAGGCTCAAACCCACAGGAACCTACAGTAACCTGGAAACGGTGTACTCAGGCACTCCCAGGCAGCCCAAGGCTCAAACCCACAGGAACCTACAGTAACCTAGAAACGGTGTACTCAGGCACTCCCAGGCAGCCCAAGGCTCAAACCCACAGCAAACTGTGGTAACCCTGATAATGCGCACTTCATGCGCTGCCGCACCCCAAGACAGCCCAAGGCTCAAATCCACAGGGAACACTGCTAACCCGAATAAATGCTCAACCTGCACACTGCCATAAGAACACCATGAGCCTCACCTGGAGCAGTTACATCCAAGCGATAAAACCTCACAAAGGTATGTGAGGAACCCCAACTCGCTGCATCACACATATCACCAATCATCATGCCCCTGAACTATGTCGAAGATGCAGCCACACCCCTAGTGGATTAAGGTATACCACACACCGCTAGGCAACCCTTGTCATTTGCTGTCGTATGCCAGGGAGATATACTCCACAATCCAATAGGAAAGACGCTGCTTAGAAAGCACCCTACCCCATGTGAGAACTCATAACAGGAAGGGTGTACTGCTAGCTCGTGGAGATCCCCAACGCGCTTGGCCGACGCCAATACCATTAGCGTAGTAGTCTTGTAGGAAAGGACCTTCAGGTCCACAGACTCCAATGGTTCAAACGGAGGCTCACACAGTGTCCAGGACCAAAGCCAGGTCCCTGAGGTCAGTGCCATAGGCTTAGACACTGGTCTGAGCCGACGCAACCTTTCAGGAACCGCACCACCAGGGGATGAGACCCCAGGGTAGAGCCGCCAATCTCTTCATGACACGTCGAGGTGGCTGCCATATAAACTTTTAATGTGGGAAAAGAAAGGCCCTGCTCAAAAGGTTATTGCAAGAACATCAAAATGGCCATCAAAGAACATCAAACACGCGCCACTTATGCACATAACCTTCTCGTAGAGGGCGCACAAGCCTGACTGCATAGTCGTAATCACTATCCGTCAAATTGAACCTTTTCAGGGCCCAACCCCACAGAGATCTGTGGTTGTGGGTGCCAAACTCTCCCATGCGCCGATGACACGGAACCCTTCAAGGGTCCCCGCCCAACAGGTGGATAATCTCCGGGAACCAGGGTTGTCTGGGCCAACAAGGAGCCACAAGATTCAATAACAGACTCTCCTGACGGACCTTCTCCACGGTGGCTTGAATCAGGTCCACCGGAGGAAAATCATAGCGCAGGGTTCGAGGCCACTGATACGCCAAAATATCGGTTCCCAACAGAGAGCCCAGCCAGATCGCTCATTGAAAAAAACAGACGACAATGCAAGTTTTCTCGTGATACTTAAAGACGTTGGCTCTGCTGAAACGGTCCTATGTCTGGGCAACCACCGAGGGGTGCAGTTTCCACTCCGTAGAGCTAGGATCCACCCTGGAAGGTAGATCCGCACCCACATTGACAGATCCGGGAAGATACGTTAGACATAAGCACTGCTCCATATGAGCCACCACCATCCTATTGTAGTACCTTACCAACATATGCTGGCCATCCAACATCAGAAGGAAAAGCATCAGCACTAGAAAAACAGTCAGTAGTTCTAGATAATTTATTTTTAATACTCATCCCTGAACAACAAAGCCCTACTCGTCAGTGGCATTATTGTGGACGAATGTGTTGATGTTCTGTGCCCAACAGAGACATGGCAACAACCTAATGACTATTACCTGCTTAACCAAGCAACACCACCTGGCTATGTTTACCTTGTCAAACCTTGTGCTCTGGGTCGTGGAGGTCGGCTTGCTGTCCTTCATTGGTCTGACTCGAAGATCAAAGTCACACATGTACTGCAGGTAACCTCTTTTGAACATATAGCCTGTACAATATCTGTCCCTCAACCGCTGCTTAAAGTCCTTATCTACCGGCCACCTAAAACCTCTCCAGTCTTTCTTTCTGAGTTAGCTGAGCTCCCTGTGTCCTGCCAAACTATTGTTAGGGGACTTTAACATTCACGTGGACTCTGAAGGATGTGCTTTGCCGGAGACTTTACTGCCCTTTTGGATTGCTTCAACTCTACATAGCATGTAAACTTCCCCACCCATGACAGAGGCCATGTACTTGACCTTGTGTGAACAACAGGCATGGCTCCCTCCAACCTGTCAGGTCTGGACAAATCCATATCTGTGTCACGTTCTGACCTCTATTTCTGTTGTTTTGTATTTATTTAGTATGGTCAGGGCGTGAGTTGGGTGGGCAGTCTATGTTTGTTTTTTCTATGTTTTGGGGCATTTCTATGTTTTCGGCCTAGTATGGTTCTCAATCAGAGGCAGGTGTCATTAGTTGTCTCTGATTGAGAATCATACTTAGGTAGCCTGGGTTTCACTGTGTGTTTGTGGGTGATTGTTCCTGTCTTTGTGTAGTGTTCACCAGACAGGGCTGTTTTGAGTTCTCACGTTTCTTGTTTTGTTTTTCGTTAGTTTGTTCATGTATAGTGTCGTAATAAAATACTATGAACAACCACCACGCTGCGCTTTGGTCCGCCTCTACTTCCCAAGAAGAGAATCGTTACAGAATCACCCACCACAACAGGACCAAGCAGCGTGTCAACAGGCAGGAGCAGCAGGAGAAGCAACAGCGGCTGCAGGAGATACGTAGTAAGGAATTCTGGACATGGGAGGAAATCCTCGACGGGAGAGGACCCTGGGCTAAGCCAGGAGAATATTGCCGCCCCAAGGCCGAGCTGGAGGCAGCAAAAGCAGAGAGGCGGCATTCTGAGAAGCAAGCACGGCGGCGCGGACGGAAGCCCGAGAGTCACCCCCAAAAATTTCTTGGGGGGGGGCACAGGGGGAGTGTGGCAGAGTCAGGAGTCAGACCTGAGCCAACTCCCCCCGTTTATCGTGAGGAGCCAAGGAGGAGCTCAGAACCAGAGCTGGTGTTGGAGGTGAGCGAAGCAGAGACTGTGAAGGAGTTAATGGGGAAATTGGAGGAGAGTGATATGAGGGACTTGCTGGTTTGGTGCATGAGGCACGACATTCGCCCGACGGAGCGTGTCAGGGATTTAATGGCACCGGGGACAGCTCTCCATACTCATCCTGAGGTGCGTGCGAGGGGTCTGGTGAAGACTGTGCCAGCCTCACGCACCAGGCCTCCTGTGCATCTCCCTAGCCTTGCACGTCCTGTGCCATCTCAGCACTACAGTGCTCCTAGCAGTGCTAACTGTGGCGGGCGTGGTGCTGGTCAGGCACCATGTTATGCAGTTGTGCGCACGGTGTCCCCAGTACGCGTGCTTAGCCCGGTGCGCTACATCCCAGCTCCCCACATCTGCCGGGCTAGGGTGAGGATCCAGCCAGGGCGGTTAGTGCCAGCCCTGCTCTCAAGATCTCCAGTACGCCTTCACGGCCCGGTCTATCCGTCACCACCTCCACACCCCAGCCCTCCGGTAGCAGCTCCCCGCACAAGGCTTCCTGTGCGTGTCCTCGGCCCAGTACCACCAGTGCCAGCACCACGCATCAGGCCTACAGTGCGCCTCGCCTGTCCAGCACTGCCGGAGCCTCCCGCCTGTCCGGCGCCATCGGAGCTTCCCGTCTGCCCAGCGCCATCTGAGCTTCCCGTCTGCCCAGCGCCGCCAGCGCCGCCCGTCAGCCCAACGCCGCCAGCGCCGCCCGTCTGCCCAGCGCCGCCCGTCTGCCCAGCGCCGCCAGCGCCGCCCGTCTGCCCAGCGCCGCCAGTGCCGCCCGTCTGCCCAGCGCCGCCAGTGCCGCCCGTCAGCCAGGGGCCGCCAGTGCCGCCCGTCAGCCAGGGGCCGCCTGTGCCGCCAGTCAGCCAGGGGCCGCCAGTGCCGCCAGTCAGCCAGGGGCCGCCAGTGTCGCCAGTCAGCCAGGGGCCGCCAGTGCCGCCAGTCAGCCAGGGGCCGCCAGTGTCGCCAGTCAGCCAGGGGCCGCCAGTAAGCCAGGGGCCGCCAGTGCCGTCAGTCAGCCAGGGGCCGCCCGAGCAGCTGTCCCTCTGTCCAGAGCAGCTGTCGCCCCTCTGTCCCGAGCAGCTGTCCCTCTGTCCCGAGCAGCTGCCCCTCTGTCCCGAGCAGCTGCCCCTCTGTCCCGAGCAGCTGCCCCTCTGTCCCGAGCAGCTGCCGCCCCTCTGTCCCGAGCAGCTGTCGCCCCTCTGTCCCGAGCTGCTATCGCCCCTCTGTCCCGAGCTGCTATCGCCCCTCTGTCCCGAGCAGCTGCTTCACCTCTGTCCCGAGCTGCCCCTCTGTCCCGAGCAGCCCCTCTGTCCAGTGGGGTCATTGAGAGGGGTGGTCATGGTGAGTAAGCCAGGGAGGCGGACAATAAGGCGGACTAAGACAATGGTGAAGTGGGGTCCGCGTCCCGCGCCAGAGCCGCCACCGCGGACAGACGCCCACCCAGACCCTCCCCTATAGGTCAAGGTTTTGCGGCCGGAGTCCGCACCTTTGGGGGGGGGTACTGTCACGTTCTGACCTCTATTTCTGTTGTTTTGTATTTATTTAGTATGGTCAGGGCGTGAGTTGGGTGGGCAGTCTATGTTTGTTTTTCTATGTTTTGGGGCATTTCTATGTTTTCGGCCTAGTATGGTTCTCAATCAGAGGCAGGTGTCATTAGTTGTCTCTGATTGAGAATCATACTTAGGTAGCCTGGGTTTCACTGTGTGTTTGTGGGTGATTGTTCCTGTCTTTGTGTAGTGTTCACCAGACAGGGCTGTTTTGAGTTCTCACGTTTCTTGTTTTGTTTTTCGTTAGTTTGTTCATGTATAGTGTCGTAATAAAATACTATGAACAACCACCACGCTGCGCTTTGGTCCGCCTCTACTTCCCAAGAAGAGAATCGTTACAATCTGACCATGAGGCCATACTGTTCAGTGTGCCCGCCCCCATGCCCAAGCCAACAAGTGCACCAACACCTTGAGAAATATAACAAGGATTAACACAGCTTGGATATGCAATCACATGACACCCCTGAACCTCATGTATCCTCAGTGACTGACCAGGTGGCTCATTATAACATTGAGCTCTCCTCCCACCTGGATGCTCTGGCTCCCCTTAAAACAAGGGTGGTCTCCGTCAACATCCCAGCGCCATTGTACCCTCCTGAGCTGCGTGCCATGAAAGCCATAGGACGACGACTAGAATGGCTCTACACACGGACAGGGCTTATTGTCCATAAGGAGGCCTACCAAGACCACAATGACTTACTTGCCACAACCAAATCTGCCTATTTCTCCATCATCATAAGGAATGAACAAGGAAACCCAAGACTGCTCTTCTCGATCATCAACAAACCTCTTTGCCCATTGGACAACCCCTCTCTCACAATCACCTCTGACCTATGTGACATTTTTCTGTCCTCCTTTCAAAAGAAAGGGGATGATATCTACCAACAGCTGCAACAATCTCACCCTTCATAGTATTAAAATGTATTAAAATGTGCTTAAAACAGTATGTGCATTTTCCCACCAGAGGTGTTTCCATCAAACTGACTTGTTGTGGATGACATAGTGCAGATAAAAATTACTTTGATACATTTTTTATCTGACATGTACTTTACTCACATAAAATGTTGGATAAAATCCTGGCTAGTGATGATATCAGATTTGCCCTCTCTAAGCAGAGTATTGTACTTGTGGTGCCAAGACTGCAGAGAAACAGTACTCTCTCTCTCTCTCTCTCTCTCTCTCTCTCTCTCTCTCTCTCTCTCTCTCTCTCTCTCTCTCTCTCTCTCTCTCTCTCTCTCTCTCTGTAGATTTGTCTAATTGACTTCGTCGTTATTTTTCTCACCAACAATGGCGATTTTAGCATGGAAATCTTGGTGGGCTAATAAAATGTTTTGTTGATGAATGCCAGCAAAGCCACTATACAACACTAAACAATACATGAATTGCACTATAACGGTGACAAACGGTGCCGACAAACTGTTAGGGCCTACATAAATCTATCCCAACAGCAGAGTCCCAACAGCAGTCCCAACACCTTACCACTGCTACACCTGGCTGTCAGCTGAGCCTTGTCTGTCAGCGAAACAGTTCATTCAGACTCATTTACAGCCTTTAATAAAAATATAGCTGATATGGCTGACTTGTTTGAACAAATGTGGTTTCTACTGACAATTGAGATTTACAAACTATGGCATAAGGGGACAAAGAGCGGATAAGAGGCAATCCGTAATTTCGATTAAGACATTAATGACCGAGCTAGGACGGACGTAGTCAATATAACTAGTTGTTCAGCACTTTTGAAATGTACTTGTAGGCTCTAGAAAGAGGCCCAAATCCCGACTTGGAATTCAGAGTTGGATGACCATTCAAAACAAAAATCTGTATTTTCCCAGTCAGAGCTAATTTTATCTGAGTTCCCAGTTGTATTGAACTCACTGTAGTATTTTCTGGCCCATGGCATTACCCCCTTTTTTTGTGATATCCAATAGGTAGTTACGATCTTGTCTCATTGCTGAAATTCGCCTACGGACTCGGCGAAGATCAAGAGCCAAGCCACACTGCTTCTTGACACACTGCTCGCTTAACCCGGAAGCCAGCCGCACCAATGTGTCGGAGGAAGCACTGTCAAACTGACGACCGACCGGCCCGCCACAAGGAGTCACTAGAGCACGATGAGACAAGGACATCCCGGCCAGCCAAACCCTCCCCTAACCCGGACGACGCTAGGCCAATTGCTCGCTGTCCCATGGGTCTCTCGGTCACGGGCGGCTGTGACATTTTATTTATTATTTATCTTCATATGACAAGGATTGAAAAGGATTTGCCAGTAGATTGCTGACTTGATGCATGATGATGACTCCTTGTTTAGCTTGCTAGCTCAGCCTTTGAAAGTATGATGTTGACATAATCAGTCCAATCAAAGCTAAGGTAGATATAACGTGATTTGACGTCATTTTATCTGTGATCAATGACCTTGAGCCTTGTTGGATGGGCACTTCTAATGTAAGTCTATGGCAGCACCCAAGAGGCTTGAATATTTTAGCTCTACCCGTACATTTTGCGGTGACGTAGTGTCTCTATGAGTGACAGAACACTGAGCCAATCACGACGCAACTAGAGAACAAAACCAACCCCTACACTTCGTATTTTCCGCCACCACAGAAAGCACTGAGCTAGGCTGAAACACCTGCTTGTTGGAGCTGCCTTAACCAAGAAAGCAAAAAAGAGACCAAGTTTGTATGCGGCTTTATTAACTCAATGATAAAAAAATATATATGTTTTTACATTGTTTGCAAACTGATATGTAGATTAAAAAAACATGAGCTGGCGCACACCCAGAAAAAATCATTTGCGTGGAGGTTCTAACTAACGGTGAATAAACTGTGCCTTCCTCACAGTGATGCCGAAACGTTGGTAAATACCCATTCAATTGCTGGGAGTTTGTACATGGAGTGTGCGACTTTCTTTATTTTGATAGTTTACGCAAACTGATATGTGACACGTATTAATGCCAAAATAACATGCAAACAGGTGGGGCTCTGCCACTGAGCAGCATAATGGCAACAATTGTTCAACAGCCCCTATTCAAATTGGACACACTTATGCGCAAATGTTCTGTTTGCCATTTCACACACTTTTAAAGAATACCAGGGGAGCTGTGCATGTTCATATGTGACTGTCGGGAATAAAGTAAGTGATATAAAAGGGGTTATTCACATCTATTGATTCAACAACACTCACCATTTCATAAGCCAAACCACGGTGGCTAAACCTGTTCCAAGTCACTGGGCCAGAGAAGTTGACTATGAGTCTCATATGTAGCTATGTGCTAATCATAGTCCTACAGTAAACATGAAATCTGTAATCTGTAATCATTCCACAGCAGGATGCCATTAACTAAATGGATTATAATATGGGAAAACCCCCCCCCCCCCCCCCACACACACACACCCCTCATGCCACAGCGGGTTTTAAAAATGGACTAATCTAAATGGGATACATCAATAAAAATGCAGAATAGAATTGCAGGCACTTAAGAACTTCAGCTCCCTTGCTTGGGTTCAAAGTGGAGAGTTACTGGCAGCCAGCCAATAAATTAGAAGATACGAAATATTATTCCACTGGCACACCGGGGCCTATAGCTATTTAAAACGGGAGCTTTATTGATAATTTAATTACTCTGGTAAAAAAAAGAATAGTAGGCTTGGATGCAGATCAATAAGGAGAGATTGTAGTGGATACGGTGCCGTGGAAACGACACAGCCAAAGAGGCCGTGTGTGTATGTGTGTGTGCGTCAGCGCGTGTGTGCATCTGTCTGTGTATGATTATGTAAAATTTTCAGGTCCTTCTTTTAAAATGTTCGATTTAGGATTCTAATAAAGTATACATTTGTGTTCAAGTGGATAGGTGATGCAATAAATTGTGTATTACTTATTCTACATTACCAAATGGTGAAATTGATAGAAAATAGCAATGTGTGACTTTGGATGGTCTAATAATAATCTAATGTTGTTTATTGCAGGTGCTGTGCTGAAGTGGTATGGACACAGGTAGAATGGCTAGTCCTCAGAGCTCCAGAATGGCTAGTCCTCAGAGCTCCAGAATGGCTAGTCCTCAGAGCTCCAGAATGGCTAGTCCTCAGAGCTCCAGAATGGCTAGTCCTCAGAGCTCCAGAATGGCCACTCCTCAGAGCTCCAGAATGGCCACTCCTCAGAGCTCCAGAATGGCCACTCCTCAGAGCTCCAGAATGGCCACTCCTCAGAGCTCCAGAATGGCCACTCCTCAGAGCTCCAGACACAGTAGCTCTGTTTCATCATCTCCAATGAGGTAAGTGCACACGACTCGCATGGTGCACATATGACATAATATGCTTTGTCTGTATCTATGGGACTGTCAGCCTCGCATCAGTCTCTTGAGACACACACCAACACACACACGGCTGCAAACACATTCAACAGCGCAAGAACCTACGCATGCGTACACAAATACAAACACACACATGCACAATAACACACACATATAGGCTACACAAGGGCACAATAATGTTGTGTACACTGTTGCTACTAATAGTAGTAATACTGGTAATAAAATAACCTCAGATTCAGATCTGTAAATGGGTCTAAAAACACATGGGATATATGGTGTCATTATGCAGTCTTTGCCTGGGTTTGAGAGCGAACGCATCACCGCCCTGCAACTGTTAGAGTGGGATGTGTCTCTGAGTTGCCAAAACACACACACACGCACGCACACGCACGCACGCACGCACGCACACACACACACACACACACACACACACACACACACACACACACACACACACACACACACACACAGTCTAGGATTAGACCTCCATACACGCAAATACATTCAAATGCACTGCGAGGACTGTTTCGTATACTGAAGATTCCAACATATGGCACTCACATACAGACAGTCATGAATGCACGGGACATGTTCTCACACACTTACTTTTCAATCAGATTCAAATGAATCGCATACACATGAATCACATACACATAGGAATAAAAAAAGAACATACACATGAATCACATACACATAGGAATAAAAAAAGAACATACACATGAATCACATACACATAGGAATAAAAAAAGAACATACACATGAATCACATACACATAGGAATAAAAAAAGAACATACACATGAATCACATACACATAGGAATAAAAAAAGAACATACACATGAATCACATACACATAGGAATAAAAAAAGAACATACACATGAATCACATACACATAGGAATAAAAAAAGAACATACACATGAATCACATACACATAGGAATAAAAAAAGAACATACACATGAATCACATACACATAGGAATAAAAAAAGAACATACACATAGGAATAAAAAAAGAACATACACATGAATCACATACACATAGGAATAAAAAAAGAACATACACATGAATCACATACACATAGGAATAAAAAAAGAACATACACATGAATCACATACACATAGGAATAAAAAAAGAACATACACATGAATCACATACACATAGGAATAAAAAAAGAACATACACATGAATCACATACACATAGGAATAAAAAAAGAACATACACATGAATCACATACACATAGGAATAAAAAAAGAACATACACATGAATCACATACACATAGGAATAAAAAAAGAACATACACATGAATCACATACACATAGGAATAAAAAAAGAACATACACATGAATCACATACACATAGGAATAAAAAAAGAACATACACATGAATCACATACACATAGGAATAAAAAAAGAACATACACATGAATCACATACACATAGGAATAAAAAAAGAACATACACATGAATCACATACACATAGGAATAAAAAAAGAACATACACATGAATCACATACACATAGGAATAAAAAAAGAACATACACATGAATCACATACACATAGGAATAAAAAAAGAACATACACATGAATCACATACACATAGGAATAAAAAAAGAACATACACATGAATCACATACACATAGGAATAAAAAAAGAACATACACATGAATCACATACACATAGGAATAAAAAAAGAACATACACATGAATCACATACACATAGGAATAAAAAAAGAACATACACATGAATCACATACACATAGGAATAAAAAAAGAACATACACATGAATCACATACACATAGGAATAAAAAAAGAACATACACATGAATCACATACACATAGGAATAAAAAAAGAACATACACATGAATCACATACACATAGGAATAAAAAAAGAACATACACATGAATCACATACACATAGGAATAAAAAAAGAACATACACATGAATCACATACACATAGGAATAAAAAAAGAACATACACATGAATCACATACACATAGGAATAAAAAAAGAACATACACATGAATCACATACACATAGGAATAAAAAAAGAACATACACATGAATCACATACACATAGGAATAAAAAAAGAACATACACATGAATCACATACACATAGGAATAAAAAAAGAACATACACATGAATCACATACACATAGGAATAAAAAAAGAACATACACATGAATCACATACACATAGGAATAAAAAAAGAACATACACATGAATCACATACACATAGGAATAAAAAAAGAACATACACATGAATCACATACACATAGGAATAAAAAAAGAACATACACATGAATCACATACACATAGGAATAAAAAAAGAACATACACATGAATCACATACACATAGGAATAAAAAAAGAACATACACATATGCAGATGTCACAAAAACATCTGCATCTACATAGACATACACTGAAATAGACCCTAGAAGGTAACAGAGGACACTACCTGCATGCAAACTGTTTGGTTGGTCACCTTCTGCCTCAGGTTCAAGCCTGAAAGAGGCCATGTCATGCACTGCAGCCAGGAGACCAGCAATCAGCCAGATGTGTGTGTGTGCTCTTTTACAGATGATGTTATGTGTGCTAGCGTGCATAGGCCTACTGTGTGTTTGTGTGTGTGTGTGTGTGTGTGTGTGTGTGTGTGTGTGTGTGTGTGTGTGTGTGTGTGTGTGTGTGTGTGTGTGTGTGTGTGTGTGTGTGTGTGTGTGTGTGTGTGTGTGTGTGTGTGTGTGTGTGTGTGTGTGTGTGTGTGTGTGTGTGTGTGGAGCCCATTCCTGGACTGCACTTTAGAGCTGTCAGTCTGCTTTGTGCTGATGGAAACATCTGGAAGTCAGATGTCTGCCTCATACCTCAGATCCCAATCACCATCTCTTAGTCTAGGGCAGGGCATTTTTATCCCATGTGCTACTTCAGGAGGAGTGTATGTGACAACCTCGATCATCAAAGCACAGCAGGCTAATTAATTGGTATATACAGCCTAGGGTTGCAAAGCTACCAGTAGTTTACCAAAGTTACCGTAATCTTCAGTAATGTTGGTAATTAAAGGAAAATCTATTGCAATCTATCGTAACTTTAATAATTTATTCTTGAATAACTCACTTTTTTTCAAATTCATAAATGGTATCCACAATATGGTTCAAGAGAAAATTGCCTAATTGCCTAATTAAGGAAAAAAGCATCTAATGAACTATTATTTTCAATTTACTCTGCAAGTCTTCCAACTATTGACGTTTTCTTTACAAACTGCCACCAGCACATTGACAACAAAAAAAAATGATATTTCATGCTGAAACCTTCATATTAAACACCAATGGCATTCACTAAATTGATGGTTATAATTAGGATAATGTTTTACAGCTTTGTCATTGTATTTTTGACATTATAATCATCTTATTTTATTATTTAATATTTGACATGTGATAAGGCTCAAACAAAAGTCCTTTGCAGGCAAGATTATAATAAATTGTTCCAAGTAGATGTTTGCGGTGCTAATTCTAAAAAGAGTCCATGTAAAAATATATATCCAAAGGGAAAAGCACACTTTGAAAGTTCCCAGTAATACCCTCCCTTTGCAACCCTAATACAGCCTGAAACATTTGTATGCAAAATCGTGTAAATGTTCCTTACAAGCCAGACTGTTAAATAAAATGACCTTTGAACTTACTCTAGCGCTTGTCTGTGCAGTTTATCCTTCAGCTGCTCTAAAGTTTTGACAAAATATCCACAGGAAAGTATTGTTTTCCTGACTATTTAGACAGTCGGTATGTATATGGTTCGGCTCTGCACCGAGATAAAGTTGGTTAGTATGACCATCTGTAGAGCATCTATCAACAAACTACACTACATGAGCAAAAGTATCTGGGGACCTGCTTGTCGAACATCTCACTCCAAAATCAAGGGCTATGGAGTTGGTTCCCCCTTTGCTGCTTTAACAGCCTCCACTCTTCTGGGATGGCTTTCCACTAGATGTTGAAACATTGCTGCGGGGACTTACACTGATGTTGGGCGATTAGGCCTGGCTCGTGGTCGGCATTCCAATTCATCCCAAAGGTGTTCGATGGGGTTGAGTTCAGGGCTTTGTGCATGACAGTCCAGTTCATCCACACCGATTTCGAAAAACCATTTCTGTATGGACCTCGCTTTGTGCACGGGAGCATTGTCATGCTGAAACAGGAAAGGGCCTTCCCCAAACTGTTGCCACAAAGTTGTAAGTACAGAATCGCCTAGAATGTCATTGTATGCTGTAGCATTAAGATTTCCCTTCACTGGGCCTAGCCCGAACCATGAAAAACAGCCCCAGACCATTATTCCTTCTCCACCAAACTTTACAGTTGATGCTATGCATTGGGGCAGGTAGGGTTCTCCTGGCATCCGCCAAACCCAGATTCGTCCGTTGGACTGCCAGATGGTGAAGGTTGGTTCATCACTCCTAAGAAAGCATTTCCATTGCTTCAGAGCACAATGGCGACAAGCTTTACACCACTCCAGCCGACGCTTGGCATTGCGCATGGTGATCTTAGGCTTGTGTGCAACTGCTTGCCTGGAAACACATTTAATGAAGCTCCCAACAAACAATTATTATGCTGACGTTGCTTCCAGAGGTGGCTTGGAAGTCGGTAGTGAGTGCTGAAGCCGATTTGAACGTGCTTCAGCACTCGGCGGTCCCGTTCTGTGAGCTTGTGTGGCCGACCACTTCACGGCTGAGCTGTTCAGTAAGGCCATTCAACTGTCAATGTTTGTCTATGGAGAGTGCATGGCTGTGTGCTCGATGTTATACACCTGCCAATCATATACTTTTGTATATATATCGTGTATCTGTTGAAAAGCAATTGTTGCTAAGGTTACGCTTGGAGTTAGGTTTAGAGAAAGGGTTAGGGTAAGGGTTTAGTTTAGGGTTAGGACAAGGGTTAAGGTTAGGGTTAGGGTTAGTAGATAGTTAGTTGAAATGTTACTGATAGTCTGTAGAGCATCTACAGATGGACTATCCAAATAAAGTGTTACCAAAGTGGTTTCTTCATCCCTTCCCTTATCATTCATACCTTTCCATTCTGCAATGCTATCATAAACAGGAAAGACTAGACATTTTTTGGTATTCATTTGGAACCTCCCAGCTCAAGCACTGCTATTGTGGCAAAGGCTGTTTGCCAAATGTAATTACATTTTTCAAATGTAACCTTTATTTAACTAGGCAAGTCAGTTAATTAAGAACAAATTCTTATTTACAATGACGGCCTACCGGGGAACACTGGGTTAACTGCCTTGTTCATGGGCAAAACGACAGATTTTTACCTTGTCAGCTCTGGGATTCAATCCAGCAAACTTTTGATTACTGGCCCAACGCTCTAACCACTGGGCTACCTGCCAATGTAGTGCACAATTTTCCATTCATGTGTATTTAATGTTCAGAACCCAATAAGAATACTTTAGCATTCTTGCTTACTACATTTTGTATACATGTTTATTTCTTTGTGTGGGACAAGAGTCTCCTTGTTTCCGTTTCCTCTGCTTCTCCAAAGCCTCATTGACCTGCTCTTCAAAATCTCACAGCTCATTCAGCCTACATTTTCCCTCGGACTGTCTGAATGTGGTTCTCTTGTGGTGTCTGCATAATATTCATATGTGGTGCCAGACATTATATGGTGCCATTCATGCAAACCAGACATTGAAGCACATGTGGGTTCACAATGCTACAATAGAGGTTTTCTTATTGGAGACTTAAGTAAAAATCTTTTGCTGAGAAGTCTAAGAGCATTTGCCTCTGGCTCCGGTAGATTGCCCTTACTTGGGGTTGGAACCTTCCAATTGCCATACCTTCGCTGCCCCGGTTGTGATTCCCACAGCACAGCCAAACTAGCCGCTTATCAATTGAATTCCGTCTCCAAAGACAGTTGAAGAGTTACACAGCCCAATGCATCACTGAGTTACTGTAACGTACCAGGCGGAGGTTTCACAATTGGGGATTGTATTTGTATAGTCCCATGTGGCTCCCATAGAGCATGGTGCTTGCAATGCGAGTTCCTCCTGCCCGATAACTCGCGCCGCGCTTGATCGAAGACAGGTGGTCCTCCCAACACCGCTGGGCTTTTTATCGTCTGTTTATCATACAGCGCTTATCGACGAAAGCACCCAAGCACCAAAATATAGTGATACATACACATAGTCGCAACTATAAATAGCGTAGCACTGGCGTTGACAGTTGAACGTGTTTTTCTCTCTGTGCCTGCCTGAAAGGTTGTCTCTGTGATGCAATTGCGTGACACACCAACAGCGCATCAGTCACACCAGAGGGAATGCTAGCAACATGCTAATGCTATGCTAGCACCGGGCAGTGCTATATTTAGCTCTCAAAACACGGACTCACCCCGGTTGGTTGGCCTCCATCACTAGAGGTTGATCTCTCTCTCTCTCTCTCTCTCTCTCTCTCTCTCTCTCTTTCTCTCTCTCTCTCTCTCTCTCTCTCTCTCTCTCTCTACGCAGAGTGGTGAGAGGTAGTTAACATCTCAAACATAAGAAGAATGGTTCGATTATTGACGTGGCTGCTGTTATACTGTATATTCCTTGTTTTATGCATTGCACATTTCGTAGGTTCGCTATCAAGAGGAAGGCTAGTAGGCTACACTATCCCAAAGAGCAGCCCCACTAAGCATTTTCCGGCGGCGACGTCTTTTGTGTGATTGGTTCAGATTTGGTCCGGTCTGGTCTTGATTTAGCCCAAACAGTCCAGTCTGGACCAAATCTAAACCAATCATACATAGACATCTATATTTCAAGTTTGGACAGCACAGTACCTCACATTACGGTACACTGTACAGTAAATGAAAGTAGAGTATAGTAGAGTATAGTGAAGTACAATACAGTAGAGCATAGTAAAATAAAGCAAAGCAAAGTATTGTATTTATTGTACCCTACTTTACTCTAATGCACTCTACTGTACTGTACTCTACTTAATTCAACTCTACTGTACTGTAGTGTACTCTTCTCCACTGAATGAAACTATTCTGTACTGTACCGTACGGTACTCTACTGAATAAAACTTGACTCTCCTGTACCATACATAATGTTCTGAAAGAGCTGCAAAACCTGGACCCGTACAAATCAGCTGGGCTTGACAATCTGGACCCTCTATTCCTGAAACTATCCGCCGCCATTGTCGCAACCCCTATTACCAGCCTGTTCAACCTCTCTTTCATATCGTCTGAGATCCCCAAGGATTGGAAAGCTGCCGCAGTCATCCCCCTCTTCAAAGGGGGCGACACCCTGGACCCAAACTGTTACAGACCAATATCCATCCTGCCCTGCCTATCTAAGGTCTTCGAAAGCCAAGTCAACAAACAGATCACTGACCATCTTGAATCCCACCGTACCTTCTCCGCTGTGCAATCTGGTTTCCGAGCCGGTCACGGGTGTACCTCAGCCACGCTCAAGGTACTAAACGATATCATAACCGCCATCGATAAAAGACAGTACTGTGCAGCCGTCTTCATAGACCTTGCCAAGGCTTTCGACTCTGTCAATCACCGTATTCTTATCGGCAGACTCAGTAGCCTCGGTTTTTCGGATGACTGCCTTGCCTGGTTCACCAATTACTTTGCAGACAGAGTTCAGTGTGTCAAATCGGAGGGCATGCTGTCCGGTCCTCTGGCAGTCTCTATGGGGGTGCCACAGGGTTCAATTCTCGGGCCGACTCTTTTCTCTGTATATATCAATGATGTTTCTCATGCTGCGGGCGATTCCCTGATCCACCTCTACGCAGACGACACCATTCTATATACTTCCGGCCCGTCCTTGGACACTGTGCTATCTAACCTCCAAACGAGCTTCAATGCCATACAGCACTCCTTCCGTGGCCTCCAACTGCTCTTAAACGCTAGTAAAACCAAATGCATGCTTTTCAACCGTTCGCTGCCTGCACCCGCACGCCTGACCAGCATCACCACCCTGGATGGTTCCGACCTTGAATATGTGGACATCTATAAGTACCTAGGTGTCTGGCTAGACTCTAAACTCTCCTTCCAGACCCATATCAAACATCTCCAATCGAAAATCAAATCAAGAGTCGGCTTTCTATTCCGCAACAAAGCCTCCTTCACTCACGCCGCCAAACTTACCCTAGTAAAACTGACTATCCTACCGATCCTCGACTTCGGCGATGTCATCTACAAAATTGCTTCCAACACTCTACTCAGCAAACTGGATGCAGTTTATCACAGTGCCATCCGTTTTGTCACTAAAGCACCTTATACCACCCACCACTGCGACTTGTATGCTCTAGTCGGCTGGCCCTCGCTACATATTCGTCGCCAGACCCACTGGCTCCAGGTCATCTACAAGTCCATGCTAGGTAAAGCTCCGCCTTATCTCAGTTCACTGGTTACGATGGCAACACCCATCCGTAGCACGCGCTCCAGCAGGTGTATCTCACTGATCATCCCTAAAGCCAACACCTCATTTGGCCGCCTTTCGTTCCAGTTCTCTGCTGCCTGTGATTGGAACGAATTGCAAAAATCGCTGAAGTTGGAGACTTTTATCTCCCTCACCAACTTCAAACATCTGCTATCTGAGCAGCTAACCGATCGCTGCAGCTGTACATAGTCTATTGGTAAATAGCCCACCCATTTTCACCTACCTCATTCCCATACTGTTTTTATTTATTTATTTTTCTGCTCTTTTGCACACCAATATCTCTATCTCTACCTTTACATAACCATCTGATCATTTATCACTCCAGTGTTAATCTGCATAATTGTAATTATTTGCCTACCTTCTCATGCCTTTTGCACACAATGTATATATAGACTCCCCTTTTTTCTACTGTGTTATTGACTTGTTAATTGTTTACTCCATGTGTAACTCTGTGTTGTCTGTTCACACTGCTATGCCTTATCTTGGCCAGGTCGCAGTTGCAAATGAGAACTTGTTCTCAACTAGCCTACCTGGTTAAATAAAGGTGAAATAAAAATAAATAAAAAAAACTGTGCTTTACTGTACTAAACTGTGCCGTATTGTAATGTGATGTTCAAACTTGTGAAACATGGCCTAGACATCTATCGTTCGTTCAGATTTGTAACCGTTACTGAGAATGTTATTGTAGTTGATGTGGCCTGTTGGTTTATTCTGTAAATTTGGAATACATTGAACATCATGACTGACCGCCTTGATTCAGTCTTATGTAGCAACATTTGAAATTGTGTTTTTTTTTTTACATTGGATTAAAGCAGAGACACAAATCTACAAAAAGGTATGTCATACACTGAATGTGAGGAACAATGGGAAAGTAATTCTGCTTTGAAAGTTGCTACATTTGTAACCTCACTTTTGAGAAAATGGCCTCTGACTGTTTTGGTACCAACTGGAGAGCTCTTCTTTGTCTACACCCATTCAGTATTGTTCACACCCTCTTAATCTTTAGCCTGACCCATCTCTTTAAGGGTTGATCCAATCGTTCTGTACCAACAGCAGCAGTCAAGCACCCAAGCTAACTAGCTAACTTGCTTTCTACTTCCAAACAAAAATGAGAGAACATCTCACTGAACATTACTCGTCCTAGCAGAGCTGGTTATACTGTTTTTATGTTATCCAGAGCGTTGGTGACTGCAACTGTGTTGTCAGATTGTCCGTTTGTAAATTCAGAGTATTTCGCTCTCGGGGCGTTCAGAGCGTAACACTGGACACTCTGGCCAAGAGTAGGGTTGATTCGAGCGTTGTGAAACGCCAGTCAAGCACCCAAGCTAACTGGCTAATTCACTAGCTTGCTAGCTACTTCCAGACACAAATTAGAGAACATCCCTTTCTGACCATTTTACTCACCCTAACAGCTGGTTAGGCTGTTTTTATGTGACCCAGAGCGTTGGTGACTGTAACTGTGCGGCTGTCAACAATTGAATTATGCTTTTTTGCCGAAGTTTACTGACACCGGCCATATTCAATGAACGTTCATACGTTCATCAGTTATTCTGCGATCTGGCACACTCAGATGAGAGTGCTCTGAAATCGGAGTAGATGGCCAGACTGAATATATGAACACACCGAAATGGTTACTTGCATAGTGGAGTCTTTTGTTAAGACATGTAGCTAGCTAGCTAAACAATGAAACATAATCCCAACTCATGACATTACTACCATGCATGAATCTGCAGGTAGCTAACCAACCAGGTTCAATGTCAGCTAACTAACATTAGGCTATATCTAACCAAGCAAATGGCTCTGAGATACAAATAAGAAGATCATACACGTAAAGTTAGCTAGAAAGCCAGCTAATGTTAGCTAGCTAGCTAACAGTACACTTTAACTTGAAAGGAAAAGACTACGTCAAAATTAGAAATGTGTAATATCTGAAATTATAGCAAGTTAGACTATCTTACCCACATACATCATGGTTGGACGCTTCTTCCTGTCACGGATGCCATAGTTGCCCTTATTTTGAAGATGTAATCCAGAGACAAGTGTTTTAGCTATCATACTCTAATTTCACTGATTTCAAAACTCGGAGCACAACACTTTTCACCTTTTAATTCAGCACCTAAAATAACCTGTCGTCAACGTAATTTTTCTTACTGGGGCCCTAGATAGCATACTCCGCCTACAAACTACACTGGAAATGACTGCTGTCCTCTATTTATAACTGCTAGTTCCTTTCCACCTCCGCAATTCATTGTGCGAAATACAATTCTCCAATTTTCTTTTCTCTTCAGCTCATTGTGCCGAGACATGCTCTGTGTGCAGAATACAAATTATATAATATTACACTGTTATTTCTGTCTATCACAGTCATAAAGATTAGGAATAAAGCTCACAGTCAAGGCCTATTTTACTGTGAAATGGTCTATATTAATTTTTTGGGCTTTGTGTATCTTAATGGCGCTACTCTAATGTACAGTATGTTGTGATTGTGTTGTCAGACGCAATGGACACATTAACATCAATTATAGCGCAAATGGAACCAGGGAGGAATGATGGAGCTTATTTACTATCCGCGATTCATTTGGGCCCTATTAGCCGGTACTATGTTCTGTGGCATCATTCTCAGAGGCTCATACAGGGCATTGACACACACACACACAGATAGGGCCGGTCCTAGCCTTTTGAGGGCCCTAAATGCATTTCTCATTTTAACATTTCAATTTAGCATTTAAGAATGCCATTTTCAAAGTAGCACTGATAATCCTCCATACATTTAACCGTTCAACATTTTAATGTTTATGTACAGTGCCTTCAGAAAGTATTCGTACTTCTTGACCTATTCCACATTTTGTTGTGTTACAGCCTGCATTCAAAATGGATTAAATAGATTTATTTCCCACCCATCTACACACAATACCCCATAATGACAAAGTGAAAACATGTTTTTAGAAATGTTTGCACATTTATTGAAAATGAAATTCAGGAATATCTCATAAATATACATAAGTATTCACACCCCTGAGTCAATACATGCTAGAATCCCCATTTCTTTACCATTTTTTTTTGCAGTTTTACTTTAGTGCCTCGTTGCAAACAGGATGCATGTTTTGGAATATATTTATTCTGTACAGGCTTCCTTCTTTTCACTCTGTCATCAAAGTTAGTATTGTGGAGTAACTACAACGTTGTTGATCCATCCTCAGTTTTCTCCTATAACAGCCATTAAACTCTGTAACTGTTTTAAAGTCACCATTAGCCTCATGGTGAAATCCCTGAGTGGTTTCCTTCCTCTCCGGAAATTGAGTTAGGAAGGACGCCTATATCTTTGCAGAGACTGGGTGTATTGATACCCTATCCATAGTGTAATTAATTACCTCACCATTCTCAAAGTGATATGATTCTTCCATCTACCAATAGGTGCCCTTCTTTGTGAGGCATTGGAAAACCTCCCTGCTCTTTATGGTTGAATCAGTGTTTGAAATTCACTGCTTGACTGAGGTTCCTTACAGATAATTGTATGTGTGGGGTACAGAGATGAGGTAGTCATTAAAAAATCATGCTAAACACTATTGTTGCACACAGAGTCCTTGCAACGTGTTGTGACTTGTTAAGCTCATCTTTACTCCTGAACTTATTTAGGCTTGCCATAACAATACATTGAATACATTTCAGCTTTTCCTTTTTTAATTAACTAAAAACACTTTAAAATTATGGGGTATTGTGTGTAGGCCAGTGACACAAAATCTCAATTGAATAAATTTTAAATTCAGGCTGTAACATAACCCCACCTCTTCACTGCCCAATCCCACTAACATGTCTCCATGTATCTCAGCCCATAGTTTTCCAGGCTCCGGGAGCTGGCTGACACCGGGGCCCCATCTCTCTGTCTCTGTATTTCTGTCACTGCGCCTCGAGTGTGTTTACACTCCAACCACTGTGTAAACGACTCTCCCTTGTCCCCCCAGCCTCCAGAGGCGGAGAGGGACGCCTCATCTTCACAGTCCCCGGTCTGTGATAACACACATTGTGGCATTGGCGACCCCATCCCTGGCCCCCTATGTAAATATTTGTCATCTCCCGCAAACTGGAGTGTGCTTTTTCACTCCCTTTTGGAAAACACACCTATTATTACTATGATTTGCTTCAGCGAAGGTAGGGTCATTTTACTGGAGGTTGTGTGTGTATACATTCATGTAATTCTGGAACCTCTAGTTTTTTAAATTCCGAAATGATCTGGACTTGTACTGTGTCTATGTGCGCCAAGTGGGTTTTAAAAGCAAATTCCCAGACTGTGCATTTTCTGGCTGAACCTTAGAACAACTCGCTTTAGATCATGATGATAATCTCAATATTGTAGCGGGAATGATAGCTCCTTGCTATTTGTTTTTTACAATGTAAGAAGGTGGCAATTATTTAAGTGCAGATTTAAATTCATCAGCTGGAAAATGTGTTGCATGCGACACAATCACCAGCTTTTGTACTCCAATCCATTTTAGATTCAGTGATTTATTTCAAATGCTATGGTCATGTTGAGAGGACCTTTTTACAGATAGAAAAATGTCCCTCATAGTGTTTAATGAAAACAGCTATTTCTGTCAGTAAACTTTTAGGATGATCATTGCCAGCATAAGATGTAAGCATGGCATGATATTGCGGGAGAAATCCAAACGTGGCCATTTTCCTGTTTTAGTCTTTTAAAAAAAAAACACCATTGAGTCATGTTCACCTGGTAAAATGTTGCTAGGGCATCTCTGCAGGGCTTGTGAAACAAATGGTAGGCAATTAAATCCCCTGACCCTTCCAATCTCCCCGTCACCCGTGACACATTACTAATTAGCGTCCACTCTGTCGAGATGGGGGTCCAGGGGGGCTGCAGGAGTGCTGCCCGTCTGATTGCTGGGGTGACCTGGTGGGGTGCAGTTTTCAGCAACCATGGCTGTGTCGTGTCTCTGCAGCATGAAGGTGGGGGCACCATCAAACCATTAGAAGGTGGACGCACACACACACAGCTCTCCGGCGCTAATTGGCTAGGGACACTATCGGCATCAGCAGCTATATCTGGGCCTTCAAAGGAAGCATTTTATTTTTCACTTTTACATGTCCGAGAGACAAGGTGCAGGCCCAGCTCTTGAGTTGAGAGAGTTAGAGCTGCTCCTCTTTTCCTCAAGAGCTGGGCCTATATTCGTCATGTCTCTCCCAATTGAGGAAATCAATCACATGGCACCTTTTGAGAGTGTGACCTTTGACCTTGAGAGTAGCACCCCTCTTCATTAGGAAGCAAATGAGAGCATATCTCCTCTCCAAAGTGAGTGGGTTTGTGGGATAGCTATTTGAACCGGTGAACCTCATCATTATGGATGATGTCGGAAATCTCTGCCTACAGCTTCCCATAATGCATCCCCACCGAGGAGAAGAGTGACAGGGCGGAGGACGATGTCAACTCCCAAAGTGCAAGAGTAGAGTTAGGATTTGATTTGGTTTTTTGTGAGAGAGAGAGAGAGAGAGAGAGAGAGAGAGAAAAAAAAACATTTAGAAAAAGGGAGAATGCCTACACTTGTATTTACAACAAAGTTGCCATTCTGTAGTGATAATGAAAACATGACACTTGTTTGTAGTTGAGTATAGTTATTTTAACCATTAACTCAATCAAACTGTAGATATTCTAATGGCTATATTCCAAAAGGGGGTATATTCAATTATGTGTCATTGGATGATGACTCATTTCCGTCTGCCTCAGACAATAGTTTGGTGGAATCAGATACCACACCACTGCTGACCTCATAAAACAAATGGATGGTTTTCTTTAGTAAACAGGCACACTCATAGTGACTGATATTGAAAATACTCTCGATTGGAAACGTGCCTTCTCAATGGCACGACAATGTTTACCCAGCTCTGTGTTAAAAGCTGAAACTCGATACGTGCGGAAAGACAGAATACAGGCAGTGTTTGTTCCTATGGGTCAATAAAATTCATGATACCAGACAATAGACATACATCATCATCATCCAGCATCACCATGGTCCCACAGTGATTCAGCTCTACATTTGTCTCAAAGGCAGGCTTTGACTATTCAAATTGGATTTTTGTTTGTTTAAAGTTCGCACACAATGACGCTTCCTTTTAGCACCCAAACACCCAAGGAGATTGGGGTACTTTTAGAGATCTTTGTCAACACAAGATGCAAAGCTTCCGGTATTTTACCAAAGTTACCGAATCTTCCGTAATTTTGGTAATTAAAAGAAAATCTAAGGCACTCTCTGAACTTGTTTAATTAATTAGGCTATTTTCTCTTGAACCATATGGTCTATCTACTAGAAACTCATGGACAATATGGACATAGATATAAAACACTATATGGATACATTTTTAAAACGTTATTCAAGTATAAATTATTAAAGCATCTAATCAACTATGACATGGGTGTCAAACTCATTCCACGGAGGGCTGGGTGTATGTGGGTTTGAGTTTTTTCCTTTCAATTAAGACCAAGACAACCAGGTGAGGGGAATTCCTTACTAATTTGTGACCTTAATTCATCAATCAAGTACAAGGGTGGAGCGAAAACCCCGCAAGACACTCGGCCCTCCGTGGAATGAGTTTGACGTGAACTATGGCATTAT
The DNA here is from genome assembly GCF_045791955.1 of Oncorhynchus clarkii lewisi. NCBI lineage: Eukaryota > Metazoa > Chordata > Actinopteri > Salmoniformes > Salmonidae > Oncorhynchus > Oncorhynchus clarkii. The sequence continues at coordinate 50,360,968 of NC_092148.1, read as the reverse complement.
ATATTACACCCAACATTTCGACTTGGTCCTGGGTGTTTATGTGCTGGCTCTAAGTAAATCAAAATACTACGCATAGAACTTTGATATCCTGTGGATATATTTTTACCTTGACTATTTTTGGAATTAGTGCCGCAAACCTCTACTTGGAACAATTTATTATAATCTTGGCTGCAATGACTTTTGTTTGAGCCTCATCACATATATGAATATATCAAATAATTGAATAATGTTATTTCAACATAAAATAAAAAAAATGGAATGACAAAGCTGTGAAACGTTGTTCTAAATATAAACCATGTGACAAGGCCGCAGAGGGCCAGAGATAATTAGACACTTGTAAAAATCTGAGGTACCCAAAAGGGCCACTATAGATGTGTTGTGATAGATTACATAAAATCCTTGAAATATACGTAAGCTTTGAAAGTTTCCAGTAATATACCCTCCCTTTGCAACCCGAATCCTGATGCAATATCCAGACTAACTCATTGACTCAGTATTTACCATGAATGCCAGATAGTCTAGAGTTTAGTGTAGAACTGCATTTCCTAAACTCAGTCCTGGGGACCCCAAGAGCTGCACGTTTTGGTTTTTCACCTAGCACTAGACAGCTGATTCAATGAACTCATCATCAAGCCGAGGACCGAGTTTGGGAAAGCTTGGCGTAGAATACAGATTGGTGAACCTCCACCCTCTTGTTTACTCAAAGCAGAGGAGGGCGTTGTAGCGGTCAACCTCTCAGCCTCCTTAACACTGGGTTGATTCCACTCATCCGGAGAAACCCCTCTGAAAGCCTCCAGTAAAGCCCATGTTCATTAGGTTCAATAAGCCTGAAGAGAAAGAACCCACTGGGCACAGACGTCAATTCAACGTCTATTCCACATTGGTTCAACGTAATTTCATCGATTCAACCAGTGTGTGCCCAGTGGGAAGTGTTTGGTCTGTTCGACCCAGTGGATAATGCAGTCTCTCCACCGAGGTGAAATAATAGGTTTGACTAACGAGTCCTAACACCACCAGTTATTGGTGGGTATTTGACCTCGCTCCCACACTATTGATTCTGAGATCCCTGGGTATTTGATTTGAAAACTTGGCTGCTCTTGGGGATATCAACTAAAGGCTAGGGCAGCATTGACGAGATCTCATTTCATGGGCAATCAGACTATATGTTTTGTATGGATATGGAAGAATCAACTCCGTCTCACAAGAAACATAAATATTGTCTGATTTCGATTCGTAACAGCCTTTTTGTCACGTTCGTTGTACGGAGGAGACCAAGGCGCAGCGTGATAGGAATACATCCTCTATTTATTAATGAAGACGAACACTAAACAAACTATACAAAACAACAAAACGAACGTGAAGCTAAATATAGTGCTGACACAGGCAACTAACACATAGACAATAACCCACGAAATACCCAAGGAATATGGCTGCCTAAATATGGTTCCCAATCAGAGACAACGATAAACAGCTGCCTCTATTTGAGAACCAATCTAGGCAACCATAGACATACATTACACTTAGACTAGTAAACACCCATAGACATACAAAACCCCTAGACAGGAACAAAAACACATACATCACCCATGTCACACCCTGACCTAACCAAAATAATAAAGAAAACAAAGAATACTAAGGTCAGGGCGTGACACTTTTTTTTTTGACAGTAAATGCAAGCGCACCAGGTTAAGTTTAGGCATGTTAGGGAAAGGTTAGGTTTAGGCATGCTAGCAAGTGGTTAAGGTTATGGCTAGGCTAAAGTTTCAAAAACAAAAACACACCTAGATTTGAACCGTCTCGGCCCGTACCTGTGTGACGATATCCGAGTATGCTTGTTTCATTGGAGTAGCAATATTGGGACAAGTTACAAATATGTGATACTATCTCTATCATGACTACCCAAAGTAGATGTGCATGCTCTAAACCACTGGTCACCAACCAAGGCATTCCTAGTCGATCACCAAACATTTTTGTAAAAAACCCAATAAAGCCTATTTTTTTGTATTCGTTTAGCGCTGTTGGAGGTAGGTGCACTTGATTCAGCAGCCCTAGAGTCGGGAAAACCATATGTTCGCATTTCAAACCATTTCATGTGTCTGGAGGTGGAACTCCGCCTACCCGGCAGGCCCAGGGAGCAAATCAAATGCACCTAAAGGCCTACCGCTGGCCAATCAGATAGCTCAGATCGCTGTGTCTGCACAGTTTCCTCGAGCCGTAGACTGTAAAAAGAAGCCTCGAACGCACAGCAAAGTTGATACTGTGAGATTTCAAAACATGTAAAACCACGACTAGAGAGAGACTCAGCGAATACAGCAAAGAGCTGCTGTTTTTATGTGTAACTTCAAGTTCTTACTCAGCACTTTCAACACTTTGTTCAACATCTTTATAAACCATAAAATGCGCATTCTCCCTACTTCCACACGCTACAACCAGCACTGCAGCTGCAATGAATGAGTAGAGCAAAGTGTTCCGATAAGCTTGCTATGTTATTATTCGTGGCTTGTGGCTTTTTTAATAGCGAGGAATATCTCACTTTCTCTGGTCATTGGAGTAACAACATGAATTGGTGCATGAGGCAGAGCAACTTTCATTTCGCAATCAGCTGGAAGACCGCGTCCCCTTTTCTCAGCGGAGGGAAGGAGGGCGGAGGGACGGCGAGTCGGGTGAGAGGCCGCCTCACCGCTGCTCCTCTGCTCAGACTAACCATCAGATGCAGGCCATCAGCCCATAAACAAAATGCCAATTCTTATGCTCACTTAGCTGTGCCACACAAGAAATAGAACAAATTATCTATTACCAGTGCGATCACATACCTACATTTTTTTACATTTAATTTCTAAATGGTCAGAGAAGAACAACATTGGCAAGGCAATTCAAGCATAGTCCATATAAAGTGATAATGTATTGGGCCTATAGCCTACTGCACAAACCTCATTGACACAGAACAGTTTTTAATTGGTTAATTTTGTATAGGCTTACATTTTTTTTAAGTCAAGATCTTGACTTGCATTTTGACTCAGAAAAGGTTGGTGACCACTGCTCTATACTCACATTACCTGTGTGTGTTTGTGTGTGCCTGTACGTACGTGTGTGCATGCAGCAGGATGCACTCGCTCCAGGTGGACTCGGTGCAGCGCTGGATGGAGGACCTGCGTCACATGACGGAGGTGGAGTGCATGTGCGTGCTGCAGGCCAAGCCCATCGGCGTGGAGGAGGACACCCAGGGCGAACTCATCGTGGCCACAGGGGACCACGTGGCCCGCAACAACCTGCAGACGCTGCTGCGGCGGGCGCTGGTGGTCAGCACCGAGCTGGGCAAGATGTTCCAGCGGCTGGAGAAGGGCCGCTGGCAGCGGGTCCACAGCACCGCCGTCCGGGCAAACTGCCACGTGCGCTCGCTGGTGCATGAGTATAGCACCGCTCGCAACACCCCCGCAGAGATGCAGAAGGTGAGGATTGCCCATTGTCTATTCCACGTTGGTTCAATTTAATTTAATTGCAATGACGTGGAAACAACATTGATTCATCCAGTGTGTGCCCAGTGGGTGGCCTTCTTCTGGGGGGGATGAGAACCGGCTTTTTTTTAAAGGAGTTTAGCTACTTCCTTCACTCACTCGTTTAACACCAAAGGAGTATTGTTGACTCATAACTACGCGCTTCCAGTAATCTTCTGTCTGTGTGATTCTACTGTATTTGCATTTGCTTGGCTCTTAGTCAGTAACACCAGAGGGACAAATGAATAAAGACTTCCGGAATACTCTCTTGTACATTTGCCACATGTAAATAGTCCCTATTATAGGTCCCGTACGCTATTCATGCCCAGAGCGAAATTCAGACAAAAATGATATTAAAATGAGTCTCTGAGAGCCACCCGTCTGGTTCCATCTTGGACGGGCTGCTGAAGACACGAATTAGCCGCCACTGATGGCCCTTTCCCTAAAGCAGTTCATGCAGGTTTCCCGTCGAGTGGAATCACACTTGCAACGTCTGATACGGAGTACACTCACTTCATCCATTTTAAAATGATGATGTGAAGGTTCCGCTTCTGTTACATAAAGCTGATCATCCGCCGTGACTGGAGAATTGCATTAGCTTCGGCTTTGTGTGTGTATGTTTGTACTGTCTGTGTGTGTATGTTTGTACTGTCTGTGTGTGTGTATGTTTGTACTGTCTGTGTGTGGGTGTTTTACTGTCTGTGTGTGTGTATGTTTGTACTGTCTGTGTGTGGTTGTTTTACTGTCTGTGTGTGTGTGTGTGTATGTTTGTACTGTCTGTGTGTGGGTGTTTTACTGTCTGTGTGTGTGTGTGTATATGTTTGTACTGTCTGTGTGTGGGTGTTTTACTGTCTGTGTGTGTGTATGTTTGTACTGTCTGTGTGTGTGTATGTTTGTACTGTCTGTGTGTGTATGTTTGTACTGTCTGTGTGTGTGTATGTTTGTACTGTCTGTGTGTGTGTATGTTTGTACTGTCTGTGTGTGGGTGTTTTACTGTCTGTGTGTGTGTATGTTTGTACTGTCTGTGTGTGGTTGTTTTACTGTCTGTGTGTGTGTGTGTATGTTTGTACTGTCTGTGTGTGGGTGTTTTACTGTCTGTGTGTGTGTGTGTATATGTTTGTACTGTCTGTGTGTGGGTGTTTTACTGTCTGTGTGTGTGTATGTTTGTACTGTCTGTGTGTGTGTATGTTTGTACTGTCTGTGTGTGGGTGTTTTACTGTCTGTGTGTGTGTATGTTTGTACTGTCTGTGTGTTGGTGTTTTACTGTCTGTGTGTGTGTATGTTTGTACTGTCTGTGTGTGGGTGTTTTACAGTCTGTGTGTGTGTATGTTTGTATTGTCTGTGTGTGGGTGGGTGTTTTACTGTCTGTGTGTGCGTGTGTGTGTACTGTCTGTGTGTGGGTGTTTTACTGTCTGTGTGTGTGTGTGTGTACTGTCTGTGTGTGCGTGTGTGTTTACTGTCTGTGTGTGGGTGTTTTACTGTCTGTGTGTGGGTGTTTTACTGTCTGTGTGTGCGTATGTGTGCGTATTGTCTGTGTGTGCGTGTGAGTGTTCTACTGTCTGTGTCTAATGTGTGTTTGTCTTATTGGAACTTGAAATGTGTCTCTCCTCTTTGAGTGCAGTATGAGAAGTCTTTGCTTGAGAAGTGCATGGAGCTGACCACCATAACAGAGAGGTAAAACATTCACACAAAAACTCTTAAAGATCTCTGAATATTGTCGTACACATTTGAACACAGTAGCTATATAAGTGTTCAAGGTTTACCCAAACCATTGCCCTCTCTTCCCCAGATGCCTTCATACTGAGGATGAATTCTTCCTGAAGTCCATGAGGGAGGCCATTCACGAGATCCTCACTGATGTCAGCGATTCGTTCAGCCACATGATTGACATGGCCCTGGCCAATGAGATCCAGGTATGAGGCTTTGACTACACCCAGAATTCTCTTTTGACCTACTTAGGCCATTGGCACACTGGGATTTAGATTCCTAGAATTTCGAATGGAGCCAATACTTACTCAATAGAAGTCATCCGTTGCCGGATGAATGACAACGAACGACTGTCCGACAAAAACCCCCATAAACTGTCAACTTTTGATGGGCAAATTCGTCAGAGAATAGTTGACTTGACTTGTACCGTTGACGGACAGAAAAGGACAATGATGTGTTCATGCCTTACTCATTCTTGACATGGTTGATAGATAGCCACTCACACACACACTCCACAATCAGACCCATTCCTGGCTAGCCCGTTAGTCTCCCTGATGTATTGTTATAGAGACTAAAAACAAACCAGAACAGTTCAGGAAGGGTGAATACAAAGGTAAACATTTACCAAGTCTAATATAGCCGCCACTATAATATGGGATTACATCATTCCTGCATCACTGGTTTAGACTTTCGCCTCTATTTGAATGATCACAATAGTGTGGAGTATGAACTGGTAATAAGGAATTGCGTACTGAGTTCAATGGAAAATGAAACCTGTATTCAGATAATGAAATGACGCTGAGTTTGTTGTATATAATATAGCATATAAACTTAACCACAGTGCGATCCACAATACAGTCATTAATTAGTGCTACTATTGATCTTCCAAAACGTCCTCCTTACATTGAAATTGAACTTGCTGCTTCCCACTTGCTGAAAAGAGATGTCAATCTCAGTGACTTCCGTGTGTGTGTGTGTGTGTGTGTGTGTCGTACCCGGGTCCTCTCCAGATCCTGATCAGGCAGATTGAGTCATCAGACAGTGTGTACACCATCGGCAGTGCCATCAGCAACCTGCTTTCCCTCACCCAGGACGGCCCGCAGCTCTGCAGAATCATCGCCAAGGTGACACACCCCTCAGGCAGACGCACCCTTGTGTCTGCATACACACAGGAGGACCATTATGTGAGGGGATGATGGTCTAGGTCATTTTCATTAGGACACGCAACAGACCCCCTCCCTCAAAAAAACCCATTATGCAACAGAAATAGAGTGTTTCTTATTGGACAAGTGTAAGTAGTCCCTCACTGTCTCAGTCTGTTTTCTTCTGTTTGGTGTCAAATCAACATGACCCTGCTACATCCCCATGTTAACACAGTCCCACCTCTCTCTGCCATCAACTTCCCCATCCTTCCACATGAACCTTTGGCCCAATCCAAAACAGATCCCTGGGCCCCTGTATGTCCCCGTTCACTCTTCCTTGCAGGTCGTAAAGGGGCTAGGGATTGATTTGGGATTGGGCACCCACCCACCATAATAAGCTCTATAGCTAAAGAGTAATTTGCTCCTGGAGATAAGAGGGGACAGGCCAGACACTATGTCCATGTGGCCATTAGCCAACCAGACGCTTCCAGGATGCTCCTGATAAGAATTTTCCGGGTGGGAGACTGAGCCCCTCCCACACACACTCACACACACACCTCCCTTGTTGCCAGATGAGATCAATAGTGTCAGTTACCATTAGGACTGGGCATTGATCACACCGCCTCCCTGCCACTGTTTTACCTATCACTCCACTCTACCTTCCCCCATACAGCATCTCTCTCTCCACTCTGAGAACCCTCAGAGGGCTGGTTAAGAAATCATGGCTGCCAATGGGGCTAATGAATACAGAGCCCAAAACATCTGTTGGCATCTGAATGTAATTACTCGGCTTTCTTTCGAAAGCCTTTGTCTCTCGGGTGGATGGCCAAGTTCCTCTGTCATCTTTGTGCTTTGGTAGCCCTGACATCCCCCTTCTTTTTAGCTGTTGAATATCTGCCATTTGCCATCTATTTCCACTCCCCTCCGTCCCCCTGCTTTCCTGGAACTGTTGATAGATGTGCTTTTAGTCTACGATGTGCTGCATAACGGTCTGCGATAAAGTCTGGCAGTGGCGAGATGAGAAGCTCGATGCAGCAGGTCCGGTGAGTGTACTGGAACCCAATCAGGTGTCCAGGGAGCTAACTTGACTCCATGAGATGAGGGTGTGTGCGAAGCCCAGCCTGTCTGTTTTTAGCCTGGAGTACGTTACTGTATAATGAATTGTCTGTTGGTGTTTCAATCACCGTTGTTTAAATCCTCCCACCAATCCATTATGTATTCTAGGTCTGCTCATTCTGCACAGTATATACAGGCAGCGCTCACTCATGTCAATGCACACTCTGCTTCCTTGCCAGACTCACGCATGAGTCTGGCCCTTAGCCTAAATATGAATTGAGCCATGAAAGAAAGACATTTGATTAAGTATGAGGAGAATAGAGAGAGCTGCGTTTTGGTGCATATACAGTGCAAGTCAAAAGTTTGGACACATCTAGTCATTCCAGGGTTTTTCTTTATTTGTACTTTTTTCTACATTGTAGAATAATAGTGAAGACATCAAAACTATGAAATAACACAGATGGAATCATGTAGTAACCAAAAGAGTATTAAACAAATCAAAATATATTTTATATTTGCGTTTCTTCAAAGAAGATACTCTTTGCCTTGATGACAGCTTTGCACACTCTTGGCATTCTCTCAACCAACTTCATGAGGTAGTCACCTTGAATTCCTTTCAATTAACAGGTGTGACTTATTAAAAGTTAGTTTGTGGAATTTCTTTCCTTCTTAATGCGTTTGAGCCAATCAGTTGTGTTGTGACAAGGTAGGGGTGGTATACAGAAGATAGCCCTATTTTGTAAAATACAGCTTAAATAAGCAAAGAGAAATGACAGTCCATCATTACTTTAAGACATGAAGGTCAGTCATTCCTGAACATTTCAAGAACTTTGAAAGTTTCTTCAAGTGCAGTTGCAAAAATCATCAAGCGCTATGATGAAACTGGCTCTCACGAGGAACGCCACAGGAAAGGAAGACCCAGAGTTACCTCTGCTGCAGAGGATAAGTTCATTAGAGTTACCATTAGATATTTGGGAACTCCTTAAACTATTGGAAAATTATTCCAAGTGAAGCTGGTTGAGAGAATGCCAAGAGTGTGCAAAGCTGTCATCAAGGCAAAGGGTGGCTACTTTGAAAAATCTCAAATCTCAAATATATTTTGATTACTACATGATTCCATAGGTGTTATTTCGTAGTCTTGATGTCTTCACTATTATTCTACATTTTAAAAATAAAGAAAAACCCTTGAATGAATAGCTGTGTCCAAACTTTTGACTGGTACTGTACATTGGAGTGCTACAGGAAGAAGAAGTACGACCACGTCATGATTTAATGGGAGTTCACTGTCTTGCTGTTTACCTTCTGTGATTATGTACAGTATATGGATCTAAATGTCAGCCATGTCTGCAGATTCCAAAAATCTACATCTTGGCTCTCCTGCAGCCGTTTGAAACAAAGAAAAGGCTGGGGCGTGAAAGCATAATGTAGTTATAATTGTAGCACGCAATCATCACGTGAGTCCTGTTCAAACCATGCGGGAGTTCCCACGGAGTTCAGAAACATTTAACATGGGAAGTTTTCAGATCCATTACTAAGATTACACCATGTAAGGACAGAGGCTGTGTTCTCTCTCTCGCTTTCTGACTCTCTATCTATCTCTCTCTCTTTCTGTCTCTATTCGCTAAAATGAATCATTAGGCTTCCCAGAGACAAACCATATGTTAACATGTCAAAGACAGCTTCATGGATAAATCGTGGATGAATCATGGATTCATTCAAACCTTGTGTTGGAGAGGCACCATTTACTTGATTGATTGCGATGGAGTTCAGTCTTTTTGAACTCCTTCAAAGGCGACGGCCATGCAGGCTTTACATCATAAATGTAGATCAGCTGTTTTATGAGTTAGTCTCGTGCTATACTTCATACACTTGCATGTGTGGTAAGTCTACTGTAATGCCTTTTTTTCTGAATCCACTCTCACAAACTCACGTCAGAACGCCATTGAGTTGTATAATGTGATATTTAAATATATAATATTAAATATTTAAATATACACATATAAAGCAATGGGTAAACCTCTTTCCTCTCCTCAAAACTGTTTTTATTTATCACATGGGGACTACCTGGTCAACTAAAGGTTCAATTAAATTGAAAAAATGCATTAAACCTCTGAGGGCTAACATCAACAACTGCGTCACAGAAAAGTGATGAAACGATTACAGGCCTCCTCCATTAGATTGACAAATAATAACTTGTTTTGGAGTTTCGCTCTTTAGAATGGGTGGAAGATTGAATGAAGAATGCTGCTCGGGGATTGGCTAAAATGTTTGGTTTTCTAGGGAATGTATTGCGTGGGCAGAGAAGGTAAGAGTGTTTAGGGTGTAGGGGCAGGACGATTAGCCACTCCAGGCTTGGCTGTGTGGCCCTATCTGTGCATGAGACATACCACCACCTCCTATAATGGGCCTTATTAGGATAATGGTGGTAGTTACAGGGCCTTGTCTTGCAGGTAATTCTATCAATCTCCATGGTGAATAGAATTCTGCCAGCAAGTGTTTTTGTGAGAGGAAATGGCAGCATGTGGAAATGACCGGACTGCTTACGTTTGCTTACCCTAATCTGCAATGCAAACAACATAAACAACCATTATAGGAAGCATGTCAAAACCTTGTGCTCGGACCCTTGAACATATCAAACCCTTGTTTGACATAAGCTCAGGCTAGCTTGTTTAGCACTGAGCGTTGTTTGCGATGCTAATGATGCTAATGGTGTTGTTTTTGTCTGTCCACAGGAGGGCGCTGTGGTGGCCCTGTTTAAGATCTGCCGGCAGGACTGCTTCAGCGACCTCTACGCACATGCCCTGAGGACGGTGGCCTCCATATGTTGCGTGGAGGAGGGCATTAACCAGCTAGAGAAGGTACTGTAGTGCAGGGTTTAAACATGTAGACACTAGCGCACACACACATTCAGAGGTTGGTACTCACCGATGTGGGCAGTGGAATATGTCCTGCATGCACTCCAGAAAGCTGCCCAGGTGCTGGGTGGGGGTGTGGTTGGACACCACTACTGGTGTCTGATACACAAACAAATGGATTTACACAGAAACGTATGGATGCAGATACAAACTGACACACATACAGTACCAGTCATAAGTCTGGACACACCTAGGCCTCCCGAGTGGTGCAGTGGTCTAAGGCAATGCTAGCTGTGCCACTAGAGTTTCAGCCGGCTGCGACCGGGAGACCCATGGGGCGGCACACTATTGGCCCAGCGCCGCCTGGGTTAGGGGAGGGTTTGGCCGGCAGGGATATCCTTGTCCCTTCGCACACTAGTGACTCCTGTGGCGGGCCGGGCGCAGTGCACGCTGACACGGTTGCCATGCACAGTGTTTCCTCTGACGCATTGGCGTGGCTGGCTTCTAGGTTAAGTGGGCATTGTGTCAAGAAGCAGCGCGGCTTGGTTGGGTTGTGTTTCGGAGGATGCACGGCTCTCGACCTTCGCCTCTCCTGAGTCCGTACAGGAGTTGCACTGATGAGACAAGACTGTAACTACGAAATTGGGGAGGAAAAGGGGTAAAAGTAACTAAATAAATATTTAAAAAATGTATAGTTTGGACACACCTACTGATTGCAGGGTTTTTCTTTATTTTTACTATTTTCTACATTGTAGAATAATAGTGAAGATATCAACACTGTGAAATAATACATATAGTAATCATGTAGTAATCAAAAAAGTGTTAAACAAATCAAAATATACTTTATATTTAGATTCTTCAAAGTAAGCCACCCTTTGCCTTGATGACAGCTTTGCACACTCTTTGCATTCTCTCAACCAGCTTCACCTGGAATGCTTTTCCAACAGTCTTGAAGGAGTTCCCACAAATGCTGAGCACTTGTTGGCTGCTTTTCCTTGACTCTGCGGTCCAACTCATCCCAAACCATCTCACTCCATCACTCTAAAATAGTAAAAAACAAAGAAAAACCCTTGAATAAGGCATGTCCAAACTTTTGACTGGTACTGTACATCCATACACTAAAATGTTTGTACTAATAAGCAGCAGAGGATAGGCAGATAGGCAGACTAGACAGACAGGCTGAGAGACAGACAGACACAGACTTATCGCCATTGGTCTGCTGGAGTGAAAGCTTTGGTGGGAGATGTTTAGTCTCCCTGTGGGCAGGTATAATGCTCCACTAATACACACTGGGACTGTAGGCCACACACAGGCATAGCTTATTTTCACAGGGGCGCAAGTTTATTTTCACAGGTGAAAACATGCTAACAATGATGGTAGCGGGAGACTTGGCCATGTGAGTGATGCTCGCTGATCAGGAGCTCACAGACACCGTACAAAGGAGTGTTTATTTCGCTGCTCACCATGGGCTGTTTGCAGATTGATTTATGTAATGCTGCGTTTCAATTTGCTCTGCAAGTAAGAATTTTAGGTTGGTAAGAGACCACTGGACCGAGACACAGTTGATGTGCATGTGCGTTTGAATACATAGCGTGCACGCCTGCAAGTTCTCGTGCTTTTCGACCTATATAAACAGTATTTTCGGTGTTTTTTCCCCCTCCTTTTGAGGATAAACAAAAAACACAAAGTATCTCAACCCAGTGGCAGCCATGAAAGACAAATACAATCCCATTCCCTGATTAATGATGCCACACCGGCGTCTGTGTTTGCTCAAAGAGCAGCTTGGAGAACGGAGGCAGTCAGGTGTAGAAACGCCAGACAGAACAAGAACGACAATGGGCCCCAGATTAGATCCAATGCCTCCAGGGGGGAACTGTTGCTGAAGTTGATGCTATGAACCGAACGCAAGCCATCGCTCAGCCGCGACAACCACACCTGTCGCAGTTGCCGGGTGATGGAGGAAAGAGACTGATTTCCACCGTTTTACCTCATTGGTTGGAAACTGTTTGTTTACGTCTGTTGGGGGCATGTGGTTAAAACAGTAAGGGCTCTATTCAATTCGTGGAAGTTCAGCGTTACAGCTTGATTCCTTTGGTAAACGCTGCATATGTCGGCTCAGTCGTTGCGCAATCTGCAATGCTTCAGCGATACATACTGAATAGAGCCCTAAGATATCACAAATGATCACGATGAAGTTTAACCTCCATGGTCGTGGAGGTTGGATGAGTGTCTACTGCACTCGGAGACAAAATTCACACCGACAAAAAGTACATCGTTTTTGGGCAGCTTAACTTCAGAACAAAGTTATTATATATGCCCCTTTCAAAAAGTAGGTAGTAGACATTTGTTATTAGGCTACAAAACTGCCATAAATCAAGCCATGTGAGTGTCTTCTTCCATACGATGAGAAACAATTTTAGGAAGAGACCCGGAGTAGACCCATGGGCAAAATATGAATGAGAAGTTCATCTCAGTGCAGAATATTGCTGAGGAAGACGGGAGTTAGAGGTGGATTGTTCTGCGTCAATGGGCTGTGTTGGCACACTGGTGACGGATTAGGAGCCAGAAATATGGAGTTGCCCTATCATGAAGCTCATAGTGATGGTCTTCAGGAAAGGACTGACAGGTGAATCTATGAGGGATAGATTGTATGAGCTCCCTCAAACGATTCTACTCAAGCTGAGACATAAAAGCAAAAAGTGCCAATTACTTTAATGTTTTTCTGTTTGCGTGCTCTGTGTTGTCATTTGCTCGCTACTCTAACAGACTAGACTTTCAAATCCTTCAAAAGGCAGAGTTGTACAGGTTATTTGTTTTAAGGTAACATCTAGTGCTAATATTAATAATAAAATAAAAAAATTCATCCACAGTATATTTGGGCACTAATTAATATATGCTAGGTCACTGGCACCACTGCTCAAAGACACAAGGCCAAAATGGTTTAGTGTAGCAGTGGTAAGCGTACCAGAGTTTTGTCTGTACAACATTGCCACCATGTGGATAAAGATTTTATTTCCAGACCTTTATGAAAAAGTTCACTGTATAGACAGACACACTCCTTATTTGACTCAACTTCCTTGGGTTTACAGGCACTCTCTCACACACACACACAAACATGCTATGTATGTCTCTTAGTTTGCCTACCCCCACCACACAACACACACGCATACATACACATACCCACCCACAATCCTCGACCATCTTAAACAATGTCCAATCAGAATTAAGATAAAAGCACGGCAAAAACATCCAGAAATTTTTGGGAGGAATTTACGGCACCTGGTATTCCCAGGCGGTCTCTCTTCCAGCAGTGGTGGAAAAAGTAACACATTTACATACTTGAGTAAAAGTAAAGATACCTTTATAGAAAATGACTGAAGCGAAAGTCATCCAGTAAAATACTACTTGAGTAAAAGTCTAGAAGTATTTGGTTTGAAATATACTTAAGTATCAAAAGTAAATATAATTGATCAAATATACTTAAGTATCAAAAGTAAATATAATTGATCAAATATACTTAAGTATCAAAAGTAAATATAATTGATCAAATATACTTAAGTATCAAAAGTAAAAGTATAAATCCTTTCAAATTGCTTATATTAAGCAAACTAGACGGCACCGTTTTAAAAATATTTTTATTACAGACAGCCGGGGGCACACTCCAACACTTAGACATCATTTACAAATTAAGCATTTGTATTTAGTGAGTCCGCCAGATCAGAGGCAGTAGGTATGACCAAGGGTTTTTCCTTGATAAGTGTGTGAATTGGACGATTTGTCTGTTCTGCTAAGTACTTTCAGGTGTCAGGAATGTAGTGAAGTAAAAGTTGGCAAAAAATATAAATAGTAAATTGAAGTACAGATACCAATAACAAAAAAACATACGTAGTACTTTAAAGTAATTTTACACCACTGCGTCCCAGTGCTAACCATGCCCGACCCTGAACAGGCGTGTTCAGGGTGGTATGGCCACCAGCTTATTTTTGTTTCACCCCCTTTTTTCCCCAAATTAGGTTCCTTGGCTCAGGAAGAGGAGAAGGGCGAGTCACGCCTCGTCCAAAACATGACCTGCCTGGCCGCCTACTTCTTATCACACTGCTCACTTAACCAGTATTTCAGCCACACCAATGTGTTGGAGGAAACACTGTTCGACTGACAACCGGAGTCAGCTTGGAGTGGTGTCGTATAATTGTGATGGCTTTATAGGCAGAGCTACTAAGTCTCACCCAGGTTGACCCCGAAACTTAACTATCTGTCTGGACCGCCTAAAAATATAACTACTATAAAGGGATTCTTTGATTAATCAAAGGCGCCTGCTCGGGGCTTGTTACATCATATGTGGCTCTGTACATGGCCAGAGATGGGCAGTATTTATGTTACATATATTTGAAACATGTATGTCAATTACTTTTGAGTATTTTGTCATTTGTATTTCACCGGAATGAACTAGAATCCAATGTATGTTGTGACAAGACACTTTTGAAACTTTTTGAGACCTGTAATTTGTATGTTGAAAATACTTTTCTATACATTTTTTTCACTGCAATTCCCCTTTTCACCCTACGTTGGTATCAGAAGTCTGATGGCACTATGTTGTGACAAGAGTGTCAGCTAAATGACCAAAATGGAAACATTAATACTTTCAAAGCATGCTGGATATTATTCTAATGACCTCCGTCGGCGAAACAAGGCCAAATGCATGTACAGTGCATTCAGAAACTATTCAGACCCCTTGACTTTTTCAAATTTTTGTTACGTTACAGCCTTATTCTAAAAATAAATATTGTTTTTTCCTCATCAATCTACACACAATACCCCATAACTGCAAAGAAAAACAGTTTTTTAGACAAAAATTTAACTATCACATTTACATAAGTATTCAGACCCTTTAATTAGTACTTCCTTGACGTACCTGTGCAGCGATTACAGCCTTGAGTCTTCTTGGATATGATGCTATGAGCTTGGCACACCTGTATTTGGGGAGTTTCGCCTGTTCTTCTCTGCAAATCCCCTCAAGCTCTGTCAGGTTGGATGGGGAGCGTCGCTGCACAGCTATTTTCCAGTCTCTCCAGAGGTGTTCGATCTGGTTCAAGTCCGGCCTCTAGATGGGCCACTCAAGGACATTCAGAGACTTGTCTCGAAACAACTCGTGCATTGTCTTGGCTGTGTGCTTAGGGTCATTGTCCTGTTGGAAGGTGAACCTTCGCCCCAGTCTGAGGTCCTGAGTGCTCTGGAGCAGGTTTTCATGAAGGATCTCTCTGTACTTTGCTTCGTTCATCTTTCCCTCGATTATGACTAGTCTACCAGTCCTTAATGCTGAAAAACATCCCCACAGCATGAAACTGCCACCACCATGCTTCACCGTAGGGATGGTGCCAGGTTTCATCCAGACGTGACACTTTGCATTCAAGCCAAAGAGTTCAATCCTGGTTTCATCAGACCAGATAATCTTGTTTCTCATTGTCGGAGAGTCCTTTAGGTGCCTTTTGGCAAACTCCAAGCAGGCTGTCATGTGCCTTTTACTGAGGAGTGGCTTCAGTCTGGCCAATCTACCATAAAGACCTGATTGGTGGAGTGCTGCAGAGATTGTAGTCCTTCTGGAAGGTTCTCCATCTCCACAGAGGAACTCTGGAGCTCTGCCAGAATGACCATTGGGTTCGTGGTCACCTCCCTGACCAACACCCTTCTCCCCCGATTGCTCAGTTTGGATGGGCGGCCAGATCTAGGAAGAGTCTTGGTGGTTCCAAACTTCTTCCATTTAAGAATGATGGAGGCCACTGTGTTCATGGCGACCTTCAATGCTGCAGACATTTTTTGGTACCTTTCCCCAGATCTGGGCCTCAACACAATCCTGTCTCTGAGCTCTATGGACAATTCCTTCAACCTCATGGCTTTGTTTTTGCTCTGACATGCTCTGTCAACTGTTCTGACATGCTCTGTCAACTGTTCTGTCATGCTCTGTCTGTCAACTGAAGTAACTTTTACTTCACTAAATTCCTAAAGAAAATCATATACTTTTTACTCCATACATTTTCCTTGACTGCCAAAAATGTTGAATGCTTAGCAGGACCGGAAAATGGTGCAATTCACGCGCTTATCAAGAGAACATCCCTGGTCATCCCTACTGCCATCTGGCGGACTCACTAAACACACATGCTTCATTTGTAAATTATGTCTGAGTGTTGGAGTGTATCCATTTAAAAAAAACAATAAACAAAAACAATGGTGCCGCCTGGTTTGCTTAATATAAGGAATTTGAAATGATTTATACTTGTACTTTTGATACTTAAGTATATATTTAGCAATTACATGTCATTTGATACTTAAGTAGTATTTTACCAGGTGACTTTCACTTTTACGCAAGTTATTTTCTATTACTTTTACTCAAGTATGACAATTGGGTACTTTTCCCACCACTGGTTGGATGTCATTGAACCCGTTGCCACGTTGTCGTGTCACCCTTATGTCTAGCATGAGATGATTTGACGTAACAGAATGTGCTTGTTGTCGCGTGCAACGTGTCAATCCTTCTATGCTCTAGGTGGATGGGATCCTGTGCCTGGCGGACATCCTGACCGACGGGAACAGTGTTGAGGCGGCGAGGGCAGAGGCAGCGGCCGTGGTGGCCCAGATCACCTCGCCCCACCACACCTCCACCCAGCACCTGGGCAGCTTCTTAGAGAGCATGCAGGACATCGTCACCGCCCTCATCAGTGAGTGCATGGCTGCTGTACTTCAGGGCTTTGATATATTGCCAAAGGTCCTTGAGCTGGATCATTATTCGTTCAGGGAAACACTTTAAACGCCCACTCTTTAATACGAAAAACAAGAGAACGGCAGCTAACTTTGTCCTGGGGTGGGGCTGCAGAAATGTGACCACTCTCAAATTCATCGACGGAGCTATGAATGTAAGGTCAAGATGAGGTCGAGGTGAGTTCCGGAGATAAACGCGTGCATGCGTTTCTTCCAGAGTTGTGCGAGAGTGCCTCCTGTGGCGAGGTCTTCCTCCTGGCGTCTGCTGCCCTTGCCAATATCACTTTCTTCGACAGCATGGCTTGTGAGATCCTTCTCCAGCTCAACGCCATCCACATCCTCCTCCAGTCCTGCAAAGACCGCCAAAGAGTGGATACTCCCTACTCTAAAGACCAGGTAGAGGACACACTGATCCATAGCTAAAATGTGTTGAGCGTGGTCAAATCCCTGGTATAACATGCCCTGTTGACTGTGGTCCTTTTTCAGGTGGTGACCATCTTGGCAAACCTCTCTGTTTTGGAGCAGTCTTCATCTGAAGTCCTACAAGAGAAGGGTATGCAAAAAAAACACATTTTTAACAGTATTTGATATCTCAAGTTTCAAGTTTTATTAGTGATATGTCCAGAATACACATGGTATATACAGTTAAGTGGAATGTTTACTTGCAGGTTCCTTCTCAAAAATGCTACAACAATAAGAAATAATAAAATATAAGAATATGAACATAAAGTAAATGGCCCAGTAGAGTAAAATTTGAGCATTAGTATAATACAGGAAGGCACTGAATGAGGATGACTTCACAATTGACATCTCCACACATGTGTTCACTGGTCATGATGGAGAAATGGATTAATATCAAAGAATGCTATCAAAAGTATTGCAGATAAATTACAGAATCCCACAGGACAGCTAAAGGGGGAAAAAACCCATCCATTTTATTGCAGTTATAATCCACAAGATGGCAACGTAAACCCACATTTTTGTCATGTCGACTGCTTCTTCAGCCCTATTAGTTTTGTCGTCGAACCTGTTGTTGTTTATGTTTTCTATTGAGCCCTTGCCTCTGCGTTTGTCTATTTTTTCATATTCTGTGTGTTCTGTGTCTACGTCCTCTTACTGCAGGGCCCGCCCGCCCATGAGGCAGTATTAGGCGGCCGCCTAGGGTGGCAGATTGACGAGGGCGGTATTTTCCAAGTTAATTGACAACGACGCACATCTAACAACACATACAACTCTCACATAATTCTGCCCCAAAACAATTTCTCTCAACCAGTGGCATTTGGTCTTTTTGGTGAGCGCTGATGCTGCCCTGTGATAAGCAGTGCACACTTTTTTATTTCATGCACGTTTCTCCGATCAAATAACCTAAATAGTGCACAAACAGGTCAAAGTAAAATGGACAATATGGAATGGACAATAAAGATACTCACAACTGCTGTCTAGGAGTTTCAACTCGTGGGCTAAATTGTCATGAATCAGTGTTTTCAAGTTTGTATCCATAAATTTTTTACGAGCTGATCACAGCGAAAAAATAAAATACTTCTGCATTTCCCACTGTGTAAACACTTTGCAAATAAGCTCAGGATAACTCCTGGTAAAGTTGGGTAGCTGATATTCAGAGTTTAAATAGCCAAATTGATTAGTCACAGAAATCAGGAATAAATAAGCCAATGCAATGCCTGTTTTATAAACGGTAAGCCTACCATATGGATGGGCATTTCTAAAATTCCATAGCAGGCTGACACTGTAGGCTACACCCCAGTAAACACAGGCTGACAGCGACATCTTTTTTTGGTCCTGTCCAGACATAATTTTTTTGGCCCAAACATATGTTTGGTTCAGATTTGGTCCGGTCTGGACCGGCCTTGATTTGGTCCAAAAGAGACATCTATAAATTACATATTTTCAACTTTCATTCAGAACTGAAAAATGAACCTGTTTTCAACATCCGGAAAATACGTATTTTCAATGTCTGGAAAATATGTGTTTTCACCTTTTGTTTAGAACTTAAAATTAACCTAACTTCAACGTCTGTAAAATATGCTGAACAAAAATATACACGCAACATGTAAAGTGTTGGTTCCTTGTTTCATGAGCTGAAATAAAATATCCCAGAAATGTTCTATACGCACAAAACACATATTTCTCTCACATTTTGAGCACAAATTTGTTTACATCCCTATTAGTGAGCATTTCTCCTTTGCCAAAATAATCCATCCACCTGACAGGTGTGGCATATCAAGAAGCTGATTAAACAGAACGATCATTACACAGGTGCACCTTGTGCTGGGGACAAAAGGCCATTCTAAAATGTGCAGTTTTGTTACACAACCCAATGCCAGTTAATTTTTTTATTTTACCTTTATTTAACTAGGCAAGTCAGTTAAGAACAAATTCTTATTTACAATGACGGTCAACCCCGGTCAAACACTAACCCGGACGACGCTGGGCCAATTGTGTGCCACCCTACGGGACTCCCAATCACGGCCGGTTGTGATACAGCCTGGAATCAAACCAGGGTCTGAAGTGACCCCTCTAGCACTGAGATGCAGTGCCTTAGACCGCTGTGCCACTCTCAAGTTTTGAGGGAGCTTGCAATTGGCACGCTGACTGCAGGAATGTCCACCAGAGCTGTTGCCAGAGAATTGCATGTTCATTTATCTACCATAAGCTGTCTCTAACCTCATTTGAGAGAATTTGGCAGTACGTCCAACCGGCTTCACAACCGCAGACCACATGTAACCACGTCAGCCCAGGACCTCCACACCTTTTTCACCTGCGGGACCATCTGAGACCAGCCTCTCGGACAGTTGATGAAACTGAGGAGTATTTCTGTCTATAATAAACCCATGGTTGCGCCCCTGCCCAGTCATGTGAAATCCGTAGATTAGGGCCTAAAGAACTGAATTGAATAATTTCCTTATATGAACTGTCACTCAGTAAAATCGTTGAAATTGTTGCATGTTACGTTAATATTTTGGTTAAGTGTATATATATATTTTAAACATCTTTTCAAAATAATTATGCTTACTGGGACTATTCTAGATTTGCAGGGTATAGGAGGGCAGCAATTTTTGGCCTTGCCTAGCCTGCGGCAGGGCCCCCCGAGTTTTCTGAGCCCCAAAAAATGTATACATTTATTTTATTGTTGGATATAAAATACTGTAAAAACCCCAGGAAATCAGCTTCAAGTGATTTTAATTTAAGAAATCTGTTCCCAAGTATTACCATGCATAATAGAGATGGGATCGTATACAAATGTAAACAAGGTCTGAAATTATTATGTTTTAGTCAAACATTATATCTGTTTGGGCTTCTTGCGGTCAATTTGCAGTCTACAAATAATTTGTAATTATGTTCATGCCCCCCGACCATCCGCTCAAGGAAAAAATCTTCCTGCGGTTGAATTTAGTTGATGATCCCTGGTCTACGGCCTCTGACTGTCTGTGTTGTGTGTCTACGTCTTCTGACTGTGTGTCTGTTGTTTGCTAGGTATTGAGAGACTGCTCCAGCTGCTGGGCGAGAAGCCATCCTCCTCCAGTCCATCGGAGGGCGCGGCGTGCGAGCGGGTCCAGCAGAAAGCCGCTGTCACACTGGCCCGTCTGAGCAGAGACCCGGACGTGGCCCAAACAGCCATCCAGCTGCAAGGTATAGGCCATTGCTCTGGGGTCAAGTTTCCCCTAGGTACAGATCTAGGATTAGCTTCCCCTCCCCCAATCGTACATTTCACAATTAGTGGGGAAAATGCTAAACTGATTCAAGATTTGTGTCTAGAGGCAACTTCCCCCTACTTCATAGGCCATTGGCTTCTCTGCTACCTAAGCGTATAGCATTTAGACCACTCTTTTGGCCTTTTACTTTTAGTTGCACTCAAGATCTCGACTGGGATGACCCCACTTTTGAGACATTTTGGTGTGATGAACGCATATGTGTCCAACTCGCAACAGAAATTCCGTCTAGGGGGATATCTATTTATAGGGACTGATTTTACTAGAGGAAATTCTTACCTTTCAATTCTTTTTTGGCTCTCTTAGGGCTCGATTCAATCCATATCGTGAAAGATCTGCGGTATAGCGTGATTGAAATTTAAAATCAAAGCAAATCAAATCACATTTTATTGGTCACATACACATGGTTAGCAGATGTTAATGCGAGTGTAGCGAAATGGTTGTGTTTCTAGTTCCGACAGTGCAGCAGTATCTAACAAGTAATCTAACAATTCCACAACAACTACACAAATCTAAAGAGATGAAATAAGAATATATACATATAAATATATGGATGAGCGATGGCCGAGCGGCATAGGCAAGATGCAATAGATGTTATAAGATACAGTATATACATATGAGATGAGTAATGTAAGATATTGCGGCAGACGGCAGGGAGAGGTGAGGGGAGTGGTGAATGAAGGGAGATACCGCCCCCGAGCCGTATATGGACTTCCTGCCCCAACGAGGGGAGCCTGTGGATCATTAAGCCAGGGACTGCTTGGGGATAAAAGAGGAAGCTGCCTGCACAAAAGGGCAGAGAATGGAGAGGGTCAAGTATGTTATGAAGAGTGTGAGAAGAGTGTGAGAAGAGTGTGAGAAGAGTGTGAGAAGAGTGTGAGAAGAGTGTGAGAAGAGTGTGAGAAGAGGTGCAGCAGTCTCTCGTCCCAAACCCAGTAGGTTTATACTAAAGCTGATGACATTGAGGCTTCCTCCAAGCCTTCGAGAGGACGGCGGATAGGGAGAAATGGCCCCATGTGCAACGGGCCAGTCTGCTAGCACCCTTCCAGTCAGGCGTGGCACAGAAGACCTATCAGGTATTGTTACACCCTGATTAGCAGTGCACAAAGATTCCATGATTGGGCATATGATGCTACAACATTCCCCCGATCGTAAATGCATGATCTAATTAGACTGGCCAAGAGCTGGCTAACTGCTGAACCACTGATGCTCACGCCCATTGAGAAAGTGGTCATAGATACATTTCTATGCCTCTCTCCTGTTCGAAGCTAAAAAGTTAGTAAGCCAAGCTAACCCGCAGAGCCCAGATCAGCTGGTGGAACTGTTGAAAGGACAACTGGTGGCTTTGGAGTATCTGCACAGCGGACAATCACGGAAGGCGGAACCCTCCACTCGCCTAAAGGAGTGGAGGACCATGCCGGGACCCCGGCCAAGGATGGGGGGGTCAACAAACAGCCAGCTCCCCGAGACAATTCTCTTCCTGGACAGCAGGAAGTGTCCTTCGGCCTCAGGGACAATGACAAAGGGACAACACACAGGGCCAGTGGGAGTCGTCCCGAACCTGCCTGTGCCGGGCCTTACCGAGAGGGATTTCCCGACGTTCCACCAACCGTGGACCAGTATGTCCGGAGACGTGAGGAACTGAGGGAACCAGAAGCCGGAGAGATGGGATGGATGCCAGAAGGAGGGATGCCCAGATGTGTGGATTCCAGGAAGTGGACCCCCAGGCGTCAACAGAACCCCTCTCAGAGGGCGACTCGGGTGAAGCCAGACTGGAGGGTGAGGTGGCGAGTCTAGAAGACATGTTCCCGATGGACCATGAGGTGGCGCCAGAGCCCACTTCTCCATCGGTTCGGCACGGCCCAACTGGAGGATCCCAACTTGGCCAGCGCTCTTTAGCAGGTAACCATGGTGGATGGAAAGCACATGGACGGGGTAATTCAAATCACCTCCCCCATTTTTCTATAAAGAAGAAGTTGCTATATCAGGTTGTGAAGAAGAATGACGAATGTATGGTGTTGTTGTTGGTACCCCGTCCCTTTGTACCATCTGTCCTGCAGTTGGCGCACTCCCACCTCCTTGGGGTTCACCTAGGGGTGGAGAGAACCTTAGACCAGATCAAGGCACGATTTTACTGGCTGTGGGTGAAGAGAGCAATGGAAGATTACTGATTACTAATGAAAATAACCCAGTTGCGCACCTCAGTAAATCACCAGCAGACCGATGGGTTGGTGGAACAATTCAATCGAACCCTGAAGCAGATGAAAAACAAGGTCATGGAGGCAAACAGAAAGAATTGGGACCAGCTGCTACCCTACCTGATGTTCTCGAGCCAAGAAGTGCCCCAAGCTTCAACAGGATTCTCTCCCTTCGAACTCCTGTACGGGAGACGAGCCCGAGGACTGCTGGACGTGGCTAAAGAAGCCTGGGAACAGCAACCGTCGCCCCACCAAACCATGGTGGAGCACGTGGAGGACATGAGAGACCGGATGGCAACCCTGTGGCCCCTGGTATAGGAACACACGCTGCAGGGCCCAGGAGGCCCAAGTGCGGGTGTACAACAGAGGGGCACAATGAAGGAACTTCCAGCCAGGAGACAGTGTTGGTGTTGATCCCCACCTCAGAATGTAAGTTTATGGCCCAATGGAACAGGCCATACGAAGTCCTTGAGAAGGTGGGTGAAGTTAACTATAGGGTCAGACAGCGGGGACGTAGACATCTGACCCAGATTTACCATGTGAATTTGCTAAAGAAATGGAATGCATGTGATGTACTCTATTTCCCCGAAGAAGGCTACCATATAGACCAAGCCGGGGGAGGTGCCACTGGGGGAGCAGCTGAACCAAGCACAGAAGCACGAGCTGAGGGAGTTGGTCGGCCGGAACCAGGATGTGTTCTCCAGTGAACCAGAACACACCAATCTGGTAAAGTACAGCATCATCCGGGAAAAAGGTGAAGTTGCGACCCTACCGCATACCGGAAGCAAGGAGAGAGGCTGTCAAGACCGAGGTAAAAACAATGTTGAAAGCTGATATAATCGAATAGTGAGTGGTGCAGCCCCATAGTGTTGGTGCTGAAACCAGATGGTACCATTTGCTTCTGTAATGATTTTAGAAAGGTAAATGAACTCTCAAAGTTCGACGCCTATGCCATGCCCCGACTGTATGAATTAATCGAATGGCTAGGGACCGTCTGCTTTATCAGGGTTATTGGTAGATGCCCTTAGCTCCCGAGGCACGGGAGAAAACCGCTTTCGCCACCCCTGACGTGCTGTTCCATTACCAGAAGCTGCCCTTTGGGCTACACAGGGCCCCAGCCACCTTCCAGAGGTTGATGGACCGGATTCTCCGTCCCCATCGTGAGTGTGCCGCAGCCTACAACAATGATATTGTGATCCATGGGAGCGAGTGGGAGACACATCTAAACCAGGCGAGCTCGGTACTGCAGGCCTTACGGGAGGCGGGGCTAACAGTGAACCCAAAGAAATGTCAGTTATGCCTGCGGGAGGCTGAGTACCTGGGGTACACAAAATCGGTAGGAGATGTCAAACCCCAGGTGAAGAAAGTATAGGCTATTCTGGCCCCGCACCCTCACCAAGAAGCAGGTACGCACATTTGTGGGGTTGACTAGTTACTACCGGAGATTTATTCCCCACTTTGCCTTCCTAGCCAGCCCACTGACAGATCTGACCAGGAGTCGTCTGCCCGCCCAGGTGACGTGGACAGAGGAGATGGAGAAAGACTTCAAGGACCTAAAGGGAGCACTGTGTTTTGGACCTGTGCTGGTGACCCCGAACTTCTCCAAACCACTGGAGGTACAGACCGATGCGTCCGAAACAAGGGTGGGTGCCGTCCTATCACAGCTACAAGAAGGTGAGGAACACACAGTCATGTACATTAGCTGGAAGTTGTTGCCGTGGGAACAAAGATATTCCACTGTGGAGAAAGAATGTCTAGCGATCAAGTGGGCACTTGGTGACGCTGAAATATTACATATTGGGACGGCACTTCACCCTAGTTTGGATGTTACGGAATAAGAACACCCTCTGGTTCCTATCCTTGCAGCCATTTGCTTTCTCTGTCGTACACTGATCAGCCGCAGCCCATGAAAATGCCGATGCCCTCTCCAGAAGGGATGCTCTAGGGAGTTGGACCGCCCTTCCATCCCGGAGTGGTGATTGAAAGGCGATACCTTGCTTGCTTGCTCCACCCCCAAGCCTTATATGGACTTCATTAACCCAGGGAGTGCTTGGGGATAAAGGACGGAGCGGCCTGTACAAAGGGGTAGAGAATAGGAGAGGGTGTGAGAAGAGACAACTATCTGTCTGATTACCTCCACTGTGTACTGATCTAGCCTTCGAGATCGTAGCGGGGTGAACAGGCAGTGGCTCGGGTGGTTGTTGTCCTTGATGATCTTTATGGCCTTCCTGTGACATATAGTGCTGTAGGTGTCCTGGAGGGCAGGTCGTTTGCCCCCGGTGATGCGTTGTGCAGACCGCACCGCCCTCTGGAGAGCCTTGTGGTTGAGTGCGGTGCAGTTGCCGTACCAGGCGGTGATGCAGCCCGACAGGATGCTCTCAATTGTGCATCTGTAAAAGTTTCAGGTTTTTAGATGACAAGCCAAATTTCTTCAGCCTCCTGAGGTTGAAGAAGTGCTGTTGCACCTTCTTCACCACACTGTCTGTGTGGGTGGACCATTTCAGTTTGTCTGATGTGTATGATGTGCTTTTCACCTCCACTACTGTCCCGTCGATGTGGATAGGGGGGTGCTCCCTCTGCTGTTTCCTGAAGTCCACAATCATCTCCTTTGTTTTGTTGAGTGAGTGATTGCTTTCCTGACACTACACTCTGAGTGCCCTCACCACCTCCCTGTAGGCTTGTGGTTGTTGGTAATCAAGCCCACTACTGTTGTGTGTGTTGTCTGCAAATTTGATGATTGAGTTGGAGGCGTGCATGGCCACACAGTCATGGGTGAACAGGGAGTACAGGAGGGGACTGAGTACGCACCCTTGTGGGGCCCCAAGTAATGTTTGTGGAGACTGCATAAACGCTCAATCGGAAATGACCTTAAATTTGATTTGCGCTATACCGCGGATCTTCGGTGATATGGATTGAATCCAGCCCTAAATCACAGTAATCAAAGGAACTTTATGTGGATCAATCAGCAACACAATTGCTAAAACTAACCATGTTCTTACATTTCTCCAGCTGTTCCTCGACTAATCGAACTGTGTCGCTCACCAGCAGAGAGGAACAACAGCGACTCTGTACTGGTTGCATGTCTGGTATGTACTAGATCTTTGAGTATGTATTAGTATGATTGTCTGTGTACAATAGTGATATTCCTGAGAATGTGTTTGAATGTGTATTTTATGTACATTTTTAAAGCATCTGCTATGTATATTTCCCATATACCTGTACTGCACTCTGAAGTAATATCTTTCCAGGGCATAGTGCATAAGTGTAGCTAATTACTTTGATGTAAGTAATGAGAGGTTGATGTCCATGGGGCAAAGTTGAAAGACACTGCAGTCCTTGCATCTGAACCAGTCTTCTCATTATAAGGAGATCCCACTATGTAGCCGGGTATGCTTAAATAGGCACATATCATACATATTCCTGTTAATTCTTTATCATTCAGTCAGCCTGCTCATAATTGATAAGGCCAGATCACAGGCTAGATAAAGAACTCTTTAGGTCTGTGTATAAGAGTCATAGGCTTAATTAAGACTGATGGATGGCTCTTGTACATAAGGGCTCTCTCCTTCACTGTTTTACAGTGTTTGCTATAATCAAGTCAATTTAATAGGATACTTTTTTTTATCGTTATCGCCAGGGGTAAAATTGAGATATTGTAGGTCTTGAACCAGCCTTCAAAGAGGGTTGGCTTTCAGAGATAATGTTGTTAATTGATATGTAAATATGTGGTATTCCCCTGCTGCAGAACTGTAATTTTGTTTCATACTGCCATGCTCCCTCTGTTTTAATGCAGAATACTGAAGCAGTCATGCACTGCAGAGTCAGTCAATCCTCAGCCCATCAGCAAGTAGCTGAAGTATTTACAGTGTCTTCGGAAAGTATTCAGACCCCTTGACATTTTCCACATTTTGTTAGGTTACAGCCTTTTCCCTCATGAATCTACACACAATACCCCATAATGACAAAGCAAAAAAACGGGTTTGCTAATATCACATTTACACAGGTATTCAGACCCTTTACTCAGTATGACGGTAAAAGCTTGGCACACCTGTATTTGGGGAGTCTCTCCCATCTCTGCAGATGCTCTCAAGCTCTGTCAGTTTGGGTGGGGAGCGTTGCTACACAGCTATTTTCAGGTCTGTCCAGAGATGTTAGATCGGGGGCAAGTCCGTGCTCTGTCTGGGCTACTCAAGGACATTCAGAGACTTGTCCTGAAGCCACTCCTGCGTTGTCTTGGCTGTGTGCTTAGAGTCATTGTCCTGTTGGAAGGTGAACCTTCACCCTAGTCTGAGGTCCTGAGCGCACTGGAGCAGATTTTCATCAAGCATCTCTCTGTACTTTGCTCCGTACATCTTTGCTTCAATCCCGACTAGTCTCCCAGTCCCTGCCGCTGAAAAACATCCCCACAGCATGATGCAGGGATGGTGTTAGGTTTTCTCCAGACGTGACACTTGGCATTCAGGCCAAAGAGTTCAATCTTGGTTTTATGAGAGAATCTTGTTTCTCATGGTCTGAGAGTCTTTACACGAAATTCAAACCGGCAGCGTGTGTGCGCCATCGTGCATAAATGTATTTTGTTCCCCCACACCAAACGCGATCACGACACGCAGATTAAAATATCAAACAAACTCTGAACCAATTACATTAATTTGGGGACAGGTCGAAAAGCATTAAACATGTATGGCAATTTAGCTAGCTAGCTTGCACTTGCTAGCTAATTTGTCCTATTTAGCTAGCTTGCTGTTGCTAGCTAATTTGTCCTGGGATATAAACATTGAGTTGTTATTTTACCTGAAATGCCCAAGGTCTTCTACTCCTACAATTAGTCCACACATAAAATGGTCAATGGTTTCTAGTCATCTCTCAACCTTCCAGGCTTTTTCTTCTCTTGACTTTATATTGCAATTGGCAACTTTCATAAATTAGGTGCATTACCGCCACTGACCTCATTCGTCTTCAGTCACCCACGTGGGTATAACCAATGAGGAGATGGCATGTGGGTACCTGCTTCTACAAACCAATGAGATGGGAGAGGCAGGACTTGCAGTGCGATCTGCGTCAGAAATAGAACCAATTTCTATTTTAGCCCTTGGCAACGCAGACGCTTGTTGGCACGCGCGAGCAGTGTGGATGCAATAATTGAATAACATGGATTTCAAAATTTATTTTGCAGCGCTCGCGGTGTGGTCAGCCTATTAGGTGCCTTTTGGCAAACTCCAACCAGGCTGTCATGTGCCTTTTTACTAAGGATTGGCTTCCGTTTGGCCACTCTACCATAAAGACCTGATTGGTTGACTGCTCCCATCTCGACATAGGAACTCTAGAGCTCTGTCAGAATGACCATCGGGTTCTTGGTCACCTCCCTGACCAAGACCCTTCTTCCCTTATTGCTCAGTTTTGCTACCCTTCCCCAGATCTGTGCCTCAACACAATCCTGTCTCGGAGCACTAAGGACAATTCCTTTGACCTTTTGGCTTGGTTTTTGCTCTGACATGACTTTATATAGACAGGTGTGTGTGTGCCTTTCCAAATAATGTCCAATCAATTTAATTTACCACAGGTGGACTCCAATCAAGTTGTAGAAACATCAAGGATGATCAATAGAAACGGAATGCACCTGAGCTCAATTTCGAGTCTCATAGCAAAGTGTCTGAATACTTATGTAAAGACGTGTTTTGTTTTTTTATATATATTTGCCCGTTTTTGAACCAGTTTTTGCTTTGTCATTATGGGGTATTGTGTAGATTGCTGATGTTTTTTATTTAATTTAATCCCTTTTAGAATAAGGCTGTAACATAACAAAATGTGGAAAAAAGTCAAGGGGTCTGAATATTTCAGAAGGCACTGTATATCTGCGAATCAGCAATATCTAGCTCTATAGTCTATTGACCTACAGGTACAGTGCCTTGCGAAAGTATTCGGCCCCCTTGAACTTTGCGACCTTTTGCCACATTTCAGGCTTCAAACATAAAGATATAAAACTGTATTTTTTTGTGAAGAATCAACAGCAAGTGGGACACAATCATGAAGTGGAACGACATTTATTGGATATTTCAAACTTTTTTAACAAATCAAAAACTGAAAAATTGGGCGTGCAAAATTATTCAGCCCCTTTACTTTCAGTGCAGCAAACTCTCTCCAGAAGTTCAGTGAGGATCTCTGAATGATCCAATGTTGACCTAAATGACTAATGATGATAAATACAATCCAACAATCAGTCGTATATTGCACAAATCTGGCCTTTATGGAAGAGTGGCAAGAAGAAAGCCATTTCTTAAAGATATCCATAAAAAGTGTCGTTTAAAGTTTGCCACAAGCCACCTGGGAGACACACCAAACATGTGGAAGAAGGTGCTCTGGTCAGATGAAACCAAAATGGAACTTTTTGGCAACAATGCAAAACGTTATGTTTGGCGTAAAAGCAACACAGCTGAACACACCATCCCCACTGTCAAACATGGTGGTGGCAGCATCATGGTTTGGGCCTGCTTTTCTTCAGCAGGGACAGGGACGATGGTTAAAATTGATGGGAAGATGGATGGAGCCAAATACAGGACCATTCTGGAAGAAAACCTGATGGAGTCTGCAAAAGACCTGAGACTGGGACGGAGATTTGTCTTCCAACAAGACAATGATCCAAAACATAAAGCAAAATCTACAATGGAATGGTTCAAAAATAAACATATCCAGGTGTTAGAATGGCCAAGTCAAAGTCCAGACCTGAATCCAATCGAGAATCTGTGGAAAGAACTGAAAACTGCTGTTCACAAATGCTCTCCATCCAACCTCACTGAGCTCGAGCTGTTTTGCAAGGAGGAATGGGAAAAAATGTCAGTCTCTTGATGTGCAAAACTGATAGAAACATACCCCAAGCGACTTACAGCTGTAATCGCAGCAAAAGGTGGCGCTACAAAGTATTAACTTAAGGGGGCTGAATAATTTTGCACGCCCAATTTTTCAGTTTTTGATTTGTTAAAAAAGTTTGATATATCCAATAAATGTCGTTCCACTTCATGATTGTGTCCCACTTGTTGTTGATTCTTCACAAAAAAATACAGTTTTATATCTTTATGTTTGAAGCCTGAAATGTGGCAAAAGGTCGCAAAGTTCAAGGGGGCCGAATACTTTTGCAAGGCACTGTAACTGCCAAAATAAAGGAAACACTTGAGTAAATGATGGATACAAAGTATATTGAAAGCAGGTGCTTCCACACAGGTGTGGTTCCTGAGTTAATTGAGCAATTAAGGGCCATGTATAAATATGTCATTTATTTTGGCAACCATGGCTAGAAGAAGAGATCTGTGACTTTGAAATAGGGGTCTTGAAAAAGCATAGTGGGTTTAAAGGTTGTGTGTCTCAGTCACCAGATCTCAACCCAATCGAACACTTACTCGAGGTTCTGGAGAAGTGCCTGAGACAGCGTTTTCTACCACCATCAACAAAACAAATTACGGAACTTCTTGTGGAAGAAAGGTGTCGCATCCCTCCAATAGAGTTCCAGACACTTGTAAAATCTATGCCAAAGTGAATTGAAGCTGTTCTGGCAGCTCGTGGTGGCCCAACGCTCATTTTGTCAGTTACCTGTGTATTTATAATGATCAATCTTATTTTATGCTATGTCATGTGCTATAGTGCAGTCATTGGAATAGGTGTTGAGTGTCTTCACTGATCCATTCCTCTCCTTGTGCTTTGCAGGCTGCCCTGAGGAGGCTGGCGGCGGGGTGTCCAGACAGCATCGAAGCCGCCGACCACCAGCAACTGATCAAGCCCAGACTGGTGGACTCTTTCCTGCTGTGCTCCAACATGGAAGAGAGCTTTGTATAGGAAGATCCAGAGCAGAGGGGTTGGGTGGTTAGCAGTGGAGGCTGCTGCGGGGAGGTCGCCTCATAGTAATGTCTGGATTGGAGTAAATGGAATGGTATCAAACACGTGTTTGACTCCGTTCTGGACATTATTGTGAGTCGTCATCCCTTCAGCAGCCTCCACTGGTGCACAGGTACTGGGGTAGTCACAGTGAGCTTTTGCTTCAGCCTGAGACTTAAAAACACAGACAAAGGAAGGGTTGATGAAATCAGTCCCTATATCCCAAAGCACGCCTTGACTGTTTACCAAAAAATCTGAGCATGAACGGAATTTCCGTTAGTCATCTCAGAACTTCCATTCTCAGAGTACAAAACACCAAAATTCGAGGACAAGCTGGTAAGCTAAAATAATGTACATGATGGAAGCATTCATGAATTAGTACCAAAATCTCCTTAGTGATTTTAACACCCACAGTGTACATATGGGACCATCATTCAACCAAGTGTTAAAAAGTCAGTGGGTGTTGGAACTTTACAAAGTTACCCATAATGAATCAAGAGCTGTTTTTAAAGTGTTAGGCTCCTAACACTGTGGGTGCTAGAAATGAAATTCAGAGTGACAGATAATGAACCAAGAACACTTTAAAGGTAGACTCAGCGATATGACGTAGAAGCAGAACGTAAACAGCGTTTGAAGCGCGAGGCTCAACTTCTCCACTGTTTTGGTGCCCTGGCTACCACACTGTGAACAACCTGAAGCAAACCTGTGCACATGTGCAGAAACTGTGTGACTGTATAGTCCAGCATATTGCTCATCTCAATATCTGAGGTGCTGCTCGTTGCAACATCGTTTCACCGAGTCTACCTTCTAAAGTGTCAGGCTCCCAACACACTGTAGGTGTTGGAAATGAACAGCTTGTTGGTCAGTTCCTTCATCATTTTAAATCAGTCAGTTTGTCAAAGATTTCACTGACGGTCTATTTTACATCTTGTCAGCTGCCAATTTAATCAGTTGTTAATATATTAGAAATGACTATAGTGCTCTGTTACTTTCAGATAAGAATTTGTTTAATGAGTTTGTGGCACAAACAGTATATTGTCAAGGTATTTGATTACATGATCTAATTATACCTCCCTAGTTCAGAGGAGTTAATAAAATAGGTTACTGTTTGGAGCGGAAGACGACTCCTGAAGTAGGTTTATCTGGCAACAAAGTTCTTTGAAATTGATCATATTGTATTTTACAATCTCGCCTTGGATCTCAAACATTGTATTTGCTACTAAGAAACGTAAATGGAACGTAAAACACAATATCTGCAGTGAAACTGTTTAAAAAAATATATATATTTAAAAATAAATGACATTGTATAGCATGCATATACTGTAATAAAGGGAGCATATCTTATAATGGAATGTTTTTTTTGTTTGTCACTGTCAAGACAAGTATCCATTCAGAAACTGACTCCATTGAAACTTCACTACTGTGCTAATGTGACCAGAAAAAACTATGAAGAACAAGTGTAACATGCCACGCCAAAGGTAGAACTTGGCTCATCAAAGCGAGAACATGTCACAGGAGATGACTGTTCAATTATTAATGAGGCATTATATCCCTTCATAAGGCCTAATGAGGGCCCAAGGTCTGGAGCCACGCCTCTCTCACGAGAGATGCTACACCGCCAGACATACAAGATCGAATTATAGTACAGCGGCTCTGACGCTTGTCAGATGTGGCAGGGCTTGGGAACTATTACAGACTACAAAGGGAAGCACAGCTGAGAGCTGCCCAGTGACACGAGCCTACCAGACGAGCTAAATTACTTTTATGCTTGTTTCGAGGAAAATAACACTGAAAATGGCATGAGAGCACCAACTGTTCCGGAAGACTGTGTGATCATGCTCTCCGCAGCCGATGTGAGTAAGACCTTAAAACTGGTCAACATTCACAAGGCCGCCGGGCCAGAAGGATTACCAGGACGTGTACTGTGAGCATGCACTGACCAACTGGCAAGTGTTTTCACTGACATTTTCAACGTCTCCCTGTCCGAGTCTGTAATGCCAACATGTTTTAAGCAGACCACCATAGTCCCTGTGCTCAAGAACACTTAGGTAACTTGCTTAAATGACTACCGACCCGCAGCACTCACGTCTGTAGCCATGAAGTGCTTTGAAAGGCTGGTCATGGCTCACATCAACACTATCATCCCAGAAACCCTAGACCCACTCCAATTTGCATACCGCCACACAGATCCACAGATGGTGCAATCTCTATTGCACTCCACACTGCCCTTTCCTACCTGGAAGGAACACCTACGTAAGAATGCTATTAATTGACTACAACTCAACGTTCAACACCATAGTGCCTTCAAAGCTCATCAATAAGCTAAGGACCATGGGACTAAACACCTCCCTCTGAAACTGGATCCTGGACTTCCTAGCGGGCTGCCCCCAGATGGTAAGGGTAGGTAACAACACATCCGCTACGCTGATCCTCAACACAGGGGCACCTCCGGGGTGCGTACTCAGTCCCCTCCTGTACTCCCAGTTCACTCATGACTGCACTGCCAGGCACGACTCCAACACCATCATTAAATTTGCCGATGACACAACAGCCTGATCACCGACAACGACGAGAAAGCCTATAGGGAGGAGGTCCGATACCTGGCTGTGTGGTGCCAGAACAACAACCTCTCTCTCAACGTGATCAAGACAAAGGAGATGATTGTGGACTACAGGTAAAGGAGGACCGAGCATGCCCCCATTCTCATCGACGGGGCTGCAGTGGAGCAGGTTGAGAGCTTCAGGTTCCTTGATGTCCACATCACCAACAAACTAACATGGCCAAAGCACACCAAGACAGTCGTGAAGAGGGCACGACAAAACCTATTCCCCCTCAGGAGACTGAAAAGATTTGACATGGGTCCTCAGATTCTCAAAATATTCTACAGCTGCACTATCAAGATCATCCTAACTGGTTGCATCACTGCCTGGTATGGCAACAGCTCAGCCTCCGGCTACAAGGCACTACAGTGAGTAGTGCGAACAGCCCAGTACATCACTGGGGGCCAAGCTTCCTGCATTCCAGGACCTCTATACCAGGCGGTGTCAGAGGAAGGCCCTAAAAATTGTCAAAGACTCCAGCCACCCTAGTAATAAACTGTTCTCTCTGCTACTGCATGGCAAGCGGTACCGGAGCGCCAAATCTAGGTCCAAGAGGCTTCTAAACAGCTTCTACCCCCATGCCATAAGAGTCCTGAACATCTAGTCAAATGGCTACCCAGACTATTTGCCGTGTCCCCCCAGCTTTACATCACTGCTACTCTCTGTTGTCATCTATGCATCGTCACTTTAATAACTCTACCTACATATACATACTACCTCGACTACCGGTGCCCCCGCACATTGACTCTGTATCGGTACCCCCCGTGTATAGTCTCACTATTGTTATTTTACTGCCGCTCTTTAATTACTTTTTAGTTTTATCTCTTATTCTTATCTGTATTTTTTTTTAACTGCGTTGTTGGTTAGGGGCTCATAAGTAAGCATTTCACTGTAAGGTCTACTACACCTGTTGTACTCAGCATTTCACTGTAAGGTAACCTGTTGTATTCGGCGCATGTGATTAATAACATTTGATTAGATTACATGTCTCTAAAACAGCAGTTAGCCCCTGATTCCTACCAAACCACTCATTGTTGAATTTGCGATTTCCAACTTGTTGTGTAATGTCCAATGGCCGATGAGCACCGTTACGTTTTATCTATAATTTCTCTTTATATTACAGGGGTAGAAAAGGATTTGCCAGTAGATTGATGACTTCATTCTCGATTATGACTGCTTGTATAGATTTTGAAAGTATGATCTTGACATGATTAGTCCAATCAAAGCTACAGCAGATGTAACGTGATTTGATTTTATCCATGGCCAATGACCTTGAGCCTTCTTTGATCGGCACTACAAATGTAACTCTATGGCAGCAGCCAAGACGCTTGAATTGTCGAGCTCTCCCCGTAGAATTTGCGGTGACGTAGTGTCCCCATGACTGACAGAACACTGAGCCAATCACGGCACAACTAGAGAACATTACCAACCCCTACACTCTGTGTTTTCCACTGGCTGCCCCATCACCACAGAGAGCAATGAACTAGGCTGAAACACCTGCATTTTGGAGCTGCCTTACTCAAGAAAGCAAACAGGTGACCATATTTGTATAGTTATAGAAGTACATCAGGCCGTTTCTTTCTACCGGAATTCAGCCGACTTTGCCGGCATCTTACCAGAATCCCCCCGAAGTGGCCGATGCAAATTTAAATAAATGTATACAAAATTACCCGATTTAGTCATTTTAAATATTACTATTATACATTTTATACATACAAATTATACCCATCCACAAAGTTTTTAATGCTGATCAATTGCCTTGCGCAAAGTATCAAAATACTAAAATACTACTTAAACAGGAATGACTCTTAAAGAATTACATTTAAATGTTAATTAAATTTTTTGATAACAGAAACAATGAGAAGTAGTTTGATTTTGTCTATTTAAGCTTTCTTTATATTTAAGCTCTGGTAGGCATTCAGTTTTCTCCATCACTCCTCCAAGGTCTGGTCACTTCTCACTCGTCCTCTCCTTTTTCTCCATCCATGTCGGTCAGTGGATGGATTTTTGCGACGCACATCACCTTTGTAAATATCAGCTAGAGAGAAAATAAAACACTTATTGAGATACAGCCTGAAATATGACTCATAGTTTATGCAACTCCCCTATCCCTACAAAATTGTTTTATCAACGGGTTTTTGTGAAATATTTCCATTTCATTATATTCTTCCTGCCTTGAAAACTGTGTTGTAATAATGAACTTCCCTGCAGACAATCAAATTGACATGCTTGCCTGTTTTATTTAATTAATCACTTCTGTGACATTATGCCTCTCTGCCCCATGCAAACTTACCGATAACAACACTTTTTTAGGCAAGAAGTTCAAAAGCCTGTTTCCCATTGGCCCCTCTCCAACTCATTTTCATGGCCAGGCCATTTAAAAGGAGATTTGAGAGGATTCTCCAAAGATTCTCCTTAGTGGTCATCCCTCCAGACAGTACCAAATACATGGACATAAAAAAACTAAACTTGTATATGATGAATATAAAACTAATTTGAAGAAAGCTGAAATGGTACCTTGGGTCAGATTGTGGATTGGTTGATTACTTTTCAGCAATACATAATGATATCTTGTCATACCAGGTTCTTTTTTAAGTCTTGATCTAAGTCTTGAACTCTCCTCAAGTCTTCCAGCGAGGACATTGGAAGTCGGAGGTCTGTCCAATCTGGAACCTCATCCAGAGTCGATCTGTTTGCCTGGAGCTTTTGCAGCTGCAGCAAAATCAGCTTTTGCTGTTGCTTAATCATTTCTATGAAGGTTAAGATCTCACGAAGAAGCATGTGCTTAATGTTAGCAGCTGAGAAATAAATATAGTAGCAGCTGCCATCCTCCTCTTTTTAATTGCAGCCATCAAAACTCTGCTTTCACACGGCATAAAGAAATGTCTGGCATATAGAAATGTCTGGGCTTATAAGAACACACTTATTTCACAACATGCATCAACCACTATTTGAGGATCATGCAGCCTCTAGCTGCGCGACAGGTGATATTCCGCACAGGTGATATTTCACCCAAACTCTGTATGGCATGGGCTTTCCAACCCTAGTATTGCAGCTACCCAGTGCTTAATTTGTGAAAGCAAGTGAAATCTGTTAGGGAACATCGATAGTAGCATGTTTTCATAATGAAACATATGTCATTAAACTGTTGACAGCCCCTCTCGCTGCACACTCCAGAGGAGAGCGAGGAGATGAAAACGCACGGTGGTGAGATATTCTAGGTAATTTGGCAGCCTATTAATTATGAAAAGGTAAAATATGCCCTATTACTTGGCTATTCAAAATCAAATTCATACAAATTCACTATAATTGTAACTCTGTAAGCACAATCAATGCACCAACAGCATTGCCTAGGCCTATACATTCTTTCCCAGACTCATGGATAGAATGTTTGGAGCGTAGCATAATGTAACCAGTCCATCCAGTATGCATAATAACACAGTCAACACTCAAAAAAAGGCGATTACTCGAATTTGTTTGATTTAAGTAAAGACATCTCAAAACTGTGCTTATTAAAATGTTTTTCTGCCGTGCGTAATAGGTCTATGCGGTAGGTTTTACACACTGAATTGTATAATGGCACAATTATTATTTGAATAATGTTTTTTTCCCGGGCTGGGCACATATATAAACTCAGCAAAAAAAGAAACATCCTCTCACTGTCAACTGCATTTATTTTCAGCAAACTTAACATGTGCAAATATTTGTATGAACATAACAAGATTCAACAACTGAGACAAACTGAACAAGTTCCACAGACATGTGACTAACAGAAATTGAATAATGTGTCCCTGAACAAAGGGGGGGTCAAAATCAATAAGTATCTGGTGTGGCTACCAGCTGCATTAAGTACTGCAGTGCATCTCCTCCTCATGGACTGCATGTGTTGTTACACATGGTCTACCACTGAAAGGACAATCAGCTGTCCTCCCTGTCTCCCTGTAGCGCTGTCGTAGGTGTTTCACAGTACGGACATTGGCCACATCTGCAGTCCTCATGCCTCCTTCTGCAGCATGCCTAAGGCATCTTTCTTTTGGTGTTTTTCAGAGTCAGTAGAAAGGCCTCTTTTGAACTGAGGTCCACACTCCAGTACAGTTGGTGGTGGTAATGCACCATAAAGTTGGTTGCCAACCCCCATATAAAGTCCAAAGAAGAAGCCTTAATGCACTATAGTGAACATCTGTCAGAAGCTCTAATGGGGCAGTCCCGTTAGTTCTCTTATATACTGCAGACAAATCATATTTGCATGATATAGCTTATTCATAATTGATTAATCATTAACGTTTGCTTCATTCATGTGACCGACCAATACTGGGTCATGCATGTTACAGACCAATACCTCAGGAGACTTCTCTCTAAGCTGAGACCTTGAAACTGAGATATCCCTTTCTCTAAACAAGGTTATGTGAGGATTCATTCAATCAGGCACTTGCATGAACACAGAAATTTGTTTTATAGAAAAGCACAAACATAGAACATAGAAATTGGTAAAATAGAAAACCACCAACATAACATTTTCCATCACATGACCTTTGACTGTTTTTAGTGAGTTGGGTACTACCATGGCATGTCCAAAGTGCATAAAGGGAGATTAAGCATTGTTGCTAGTTCACTTGCATGAGCAGATCCTATCCAGGCAGACTACAGTGTTTTATTTCCTCAAGTGGTTCGCGCTCTGGTTGTCTGGCAAGCTCGCTCATTCCACCCACACTGCCACTCAGCCAGGCAGGTACAGAACTGACTGATAGCTAAAATACAGGGCAAATGTAGATTCTAGCCTGCCTGGCAGGATATTAATGTTTATGAATGGTTTTGTCAGACCTATCCAGTGATGTAGTCAAGGGTAAATGCTTTTTACTCACCTTTTTATTTATTTATTTATCGTTTACCCACTTATTATTGCGTTCCCAGCGTTGATTAATGGTCAGAAGGCTTCTTGATCTGAGTTGTAATTGCGCCTACCTCTGCGAACGAGTGGAATCATAAATTATTCACATATGCTTGTTATGTTCGCCTGCTCCCCCGGATTTGCCTAGTTAACGTCGCATTCACTCGCCACTCTGTCCAATGGAAAACATTTTATAAACATCCCTCGATGCCTTCTGTGCCAACAGACACCCCCCCCCCCCCCCAAAAACCTGACTCTCTGAGAATGAATTTACAACTGGTAAATAGGTGCTGATATTTCAATCAGATGTCTAGCTAGGTAGCTCAAGGTCTGTGGTTGTTAGCCAGGTAGCTAGTTATATCTGCCTAGAAGGATAAGGTTATATATATATATATATATAGTGAGTATTGAGTCAAGCTATAATGAGGGAGACAAAGGAGATACAGAGAGAGGAAGCATTGTTGCAAGCAGGGAGATAGGTTAGTAGTACAGGGGTCTGGGACCCATGTGTGGTCTCCTAAAATGTAAATAGGAGAGAGAGAATCTTTCATCTTATCAAACACTTTAATAACTTGTTTCTCTTGAAATGGGTGTAGAATACAACATTTTAGAGTCAACTAAGGGCCTTTTACACTGTCAGAATTAACTTTCATATTATGTGTTGGGACCTACATTTTTGTGAAATATAAAGACAATTTAATATTATCATGTACACTGAACAAAAATATAAACGCAACAATTTAAACGATTTTATTGAGTTCAGTTCACGTAAGGAAATCAGCCAACATCATCAGTAATGACTTACCACTCATGTATTAAATAACTAGTGAAACACGTATTATTGAGTAGAACTTATAACGTAGTGATTCATAGTAAGTTAGTTGTTCTTTCATGAGGTTGTGGCGATATACTGCTATCTGGTGGTGACTAGAAACAATTGCATAATAGGAAGTATTGCAAAGTAGGCCAGATGGCGGACTGAACACAGCGGAGCAGATCGCCTCAAGATAAAAACATAATATTCAATATCTGTAAGTTTGACTAAATATTAGCACTTCACTCCACATTCGTGCGTAATAACCTTCAATCTGGATAACAACACAAAACAAATTATAACTTCTTAGGGCTAGGCCCCTTTTTCCCTCAATTTCTGCCTGTATGACGTGCCCAAAGTAAACTGCCTGTTGCTCAGGCCCTGAAGCCAGGATAAGCATATAATTGGTACCATTGGAAAGAAAACACTTTGATGTTTGTATAAGTGTTAAAATAATGTAGGATAATGTAACACAATAGATATGGTAGGAATAAATCCAAAGAAAAACCAACCTGAAATTGTTTTTGAGAGAGACCATGCTCTTACAATGGCAAGTATAAGGGCATACCCAATTCTAGCTCCCAGGATGCAATTCATATGGCTTCCACGGGGTGTCAGCAGTCTATGTTCAAGGTTTCAGGCTTGTAACTTCCAAAATGAATAAGAGATACCAGTTTTAGTACAGGGACACAGTCTTGGAAATTTGTGTTTGCGCTCGCCATGAAGACAAGACGCACCTGCTAAAATCGGTTTCCTATTGAACATACTTGTTTCCGTAAGAAATATTGTAGTTTGATTATACGAGTAGATTACTCAAGTCGATGGCGCCAACTAAACAGACGCTTTGGGATATAAAGGAGGATTTTATGTAAGAAAACGACACTACATGTTATAGCTGGGACCCTTTGGATGACAAATCAGAGGACGATTTTTTTAAAGGAAGTGAATATTAAATCCCTATTTGTGAATTTATGAAATCTGTGCCGGTGGAAATATATTTTGATGTGGGGTGCCATCCTCAAATCGCATGGCATGCTTTCCCTGTAATAGCCACTGTAAATCGGACATTGCAGTTAGATTAACAAGAATTTAAGCATTCAACCGATAGAAGACACTTGAATGTACCTAAATGTTTAATATCCATAATTTTTATGATTATTTATTTGAATTGCGCGCCCTCCAGTTTCACTGGAAGCTGTTAACAACATAACAAATTATAAGGCTAGAGAAATGTATCAACCAATATTATCAAACCATGACTGAGACTAAACATAGAGATCCAATCCCCCCCAAAAAGTGACTCCGACGGACACAGTCGAATTATGCTTTTCACCACCCGGAATGGTAAGGGTGGAAACAGATCTGTTAAAGTCAATAAATGAGAAACTGGGCATACTTGAATTAGTCAGTAAAGGTGAAGACGAGCCTTGAGATGAGTGACGAAAAAGCTGCGACAATGGAGAAAGAAACAAACAAGCTAAAAGGTATAGTCAATAAGATGGAAATGGACTTTAATGAACTTAAAAAGGAGAACATGTTTTTAAGACAAGCCTTACTTGACGTACAGAATAGATCTATGAGAGAAAATCTGGTACTTGCTGGTATCAAAGAAAATGGCGAAAATCCTGAAATCGTGGTGAAATAATTATTTCTTACAGTGCTCAGATCCCAGGCGATGTTTTCGTCAAAATCCAATTTGAACGTGTACACCGTATAGGACAGAGATGAGCACCCAATCGTTGCCAAATTTGCATTCTTTATAGATAAAATAATGGTTAAAAGCCTGGGTAAAAGACTCGCTGGCACGAAAATAGGCATGAGTGATCTTTTCCCGAAGGAAATTGCAGTACCGTACAAAGTTTTGTACCCACTCATCATGGAGAATAGATTAAAAGTGAAACGTGTAGCTCTTGTAGTCGATAAACTATATATTAATAACCAAATGTTACAAGACTACTCCATGACTATTCTAAATATTCCATAGAGGAATTGAATAATGGAATACCATCCATGGTAGGAATTGTAATAGAAAAAATATAGGAAAACAATAAACTAATGAAATAAACTGCAACAACACTACTATTCCAGATAGAGAATGTGGTAAAATAATGAGTATTCAACTTTCTATTTATA
Source organism: Oncorhynchus clarkii lewisi (assembly GCF_045791955.1). NCBI lineage: Eukaryota > Metazoa > Chordata > Actinopteri > Salmoniformes > Salmonidae > Oncorhynchus > Oncorhynchus clarkii. Next base: position 50,319,737 of record NC_092148.1, on the reverse strand, counting down.
GTATTTTATAAATAGATAAAGCATTAGAATAAAGGATAATTAGCTAAATAATAAATCTTCAAATATAAGGAACTGGAAGATAAAAACACAGCACACAGAGAACATAGAAAGCACAGTATGTGGGTATGTGCGGATGTATTGTGACGTTAGAACTGTCACAAAATAACAATAATTAGACGCCCCTTTTGTTAAGATGGAAACAAAATAGCAGGCCATCTAATTATTGTTATTTTGTGACAGTTCTAACGTTAAAGGTCATCTATTTATGATATTTTGTTTTGTGGTATCGTTTGCTAAATGATCTGGTAAAATGATTGGGAAATCAGGGTGCGTTCATGTTATGTGTTTCTGTGGTTGTGCGATTGTGTTTACATTATAACGTTAAACTTCCAATGGAAAATAATATTTCTTATCCAATTTGGTCATTAAGTAACTGGATCATTTTTGTAATATTCTGCAGAAAAGTAAATGAAATGTATTTTACTGCCGCGTAAGTTAACAGTATGAAAAGGCAGGTTAACAGTAGTCTAACGTTAATTTATAGGACTGAGTAGGTTATCGACACATGCAACGACTAACGTAAAGGGATTTCTAACACGTTTAGGCCAGTTTCATAATCAGCAATCAGATTGTGTTGTTAACTTACAGCAAACTGCTAACAAACCCCTTCTGATTAATCAAGGTGAGTGTTCCCTGAAAATGACAGAAGTTTTTGAATGTTAACCTGTTATGGCTGCAATCCCGATACCGGGATCGATATGACAACTACCAGTAAAAATAGAGGGCGCCAAATTCAAACCACAGAAATCTCATAATTACAATTCCTAAAACATGTCTTATATCACTTTAAAGCTTTTCTTGTTGTTAATCCCACCAAAGTGTCCGATTTCAAATAGGCTTTTCAGCGAAAGCACCACAAATGATTATGTTAGGTCTCCACCAAACCACAATAAGCACAGCCATTTTCCAGCAAAATATAGCATTCATAAAAACCAGAAATAAAGATAAAATTAATCACTAACCTTGAATTATCTTCATCAGATGACACTCATAGGACTTTATGTTACACAATACATGCATGTTTTGTTTGATAAAGTTCATATTTATATTTAAAAAAATCGGAGTTTACATTGGCGCGTTAGATTCACTAGTTCCAAAAACATCAAGTGATTTTGCATAGCCCCATCATTCAACAGAAATATTCATCATAAATGTAGATGATAATACATGTTATACACATGGAATTATAGATATACCTCTCCTTAATGCAACCGCTGTGTCAGATTTCAAAAAAACTTTACGGAAAAAGAAACGCATGCAACTCAGGATTTTGCCTGCCAATATGAGTTCTGTTATACTCACAGACATCATTCAAACAGTTTTAGAATCTGCAGAGTGCTTTATATCCAATAATAATATCCAAATATTAGCAACTATGACTGAGGAACAGGCCGTTTGATAAGGGCACCTTTCATCCAAGCTACTCAATACTTCCCCTGCAGCCATAAGAAGTAAATGCAGTCACCTTGACACCTAAAAATCTCTGCTCTGTCTCTCTAACCTGCCAGCTAATTCCAGCAGTAGCCCCAGCTCTTCCCCCTACAGCCAGCCAGCTATTCAGCCAACAAAGGTGATTAAGGTTCCTAAGAATGAATGCAAGTCACTTTCCTTTAGTAATTCAGTTCATCAATGTGTGTTTTAGAGCTGACATTTGTCAGAAATGACTGAGAAGTTTTCAGAGTATAGTGAGATTTCAAACATCCGGTGAAGGTATACTGCAAACGTATCAAGATTTCTGACCTCTATCCAACAAGAGCAGTCTACACTTCATGTTGAAAATAATGCTGTTCCTCAGACATTTTATATGTCCAATGAGGCCGCTGAGGAAACGTTGCTCAGTGGTCAGGATTTTGAGGATGAACTGTTTGTGGATGCGTTGATGGACACTGCAGGTGTAGAAGGTGGAGGTCAGGGTCAAATCAAATCAAATTTATTTATATAGCCCTTCGTACACTAGCTGATATCTCAAAGTGCTGTACAGAAACCCAGCCTAAAACCCCAAACAGCAAGCAATGCAGGTGTAGAAGCACGGTGGCTAGGAAAAACTCCCTAGAAAGGCCAAAACCTAGGAAGAAACCTAGAGAGGAACCAGGCTATGTGGGGTGGCCAGTCCTCTTCTGGCTGTGCCGGGTGGAGATTATAACAGAACATGGCCAAGATGTTCAAATGTTCATAAATGACCAGCATGGTCGAAATAATAATAAGGCAAAACAGTTGAAACTGGAGCAGAAGCACGGTCAGGTGGACTGGGGACAGCAAGGAGTCATCATGTCAGGTAGTCCTGGGGCATGGTCCTAGGGCTCAGGTCCTCCGAGAGAGAGAAAGAAAGAGAGAATTAGAGAGAGCATATGTGGGGTGGCCAGTCCTCTTCTGGCTGTGCCGGGTGGAGATTATAACAGAACATGGCCAAGATGTTCAAATGTTCATAAATGACCAGCATGGTCGAATAATAATAAGGCAGAACAGTTGAAACTGGAGCAGCAGCACGGTCAGGTGGACTGGGGACAGCAAGGAGTCATCATGTCAGGTAGTCCTGGGGCATGGTCCTAGGGCTCAGGTCCTCCGAGAGAGAGAAAGAAAGAGAGAAGGAGAGAATTAGAGAACGCACACTTAGATTCACACAGGACACCGAATAGGACAGGAGAAGTACTCCAGATATAACAAACTGACCCTAGCCCCCCGACACATAAACTACTGCAGCATAAATACTGGAGGCTGAGACAGGAGGGGTGAGGTTGATGATGCTGAGGAGATGGTTGACAATACGGTTGAATTGGGCTCTTGAATATGGAATAACATTAGTTGCGTTAACAGCCCTGCTTTCGATTCTGAGGTTCCATCATCCAACCTTGCCAAAAGATGCAAGTACCCTCCTCAATACCAACAGGCTAAAGAGTTGCTGGGTTGCTGGTGGCACTTTTTTTTTAAACTTTGGTATTCTCTATCTTGCACACTTGTCAAACTTTGGCAGAAACTCCCAAAATCAATTTTGATGGGCTTCCTCTTTTCAAAAGTTATTCTATGCAGCTGTGGCCCATATTGGGACTAATGCAAGGATTTAACATTAAGAAATCAAATTCATTGGCAGTGTATCTAAAAGATTTAGTTGAAGAAGCAAAACAATTACACTCTGGCTTTATGTTTAAAGGGAAACAACTGTTCATTACAATTAGTTCAGTAATGGGTGATGCCCTGCACAGGCTTTCATCAAAGGCATCAAGTCACACATGGGCTATCCTGGGTGTGATAAATGTACAGCATATGGTTTGCTTTTTCAAGGTAAAGTCTCAGAATCTACTTTCTCTAAAAAGCTATACTCCCTCTGAGAAAGCCCTAGGGCTGTTGCTGAAAGACACAGGTGGAAGGCTACAGAATTCAGACAATTTTTGTTATACACTGGGCCAGTTGTGCTTTACAATTTTGAGTTTTGAGTGCACCGGTGTACAATCATTTCGTGCTCCTTTCAGTTGCAATATCAAATCTTGCTCGTCATTCCCTATGTGTTCAGATGTGTGACTGCTAAAGACTTTGCTGGTGTCTTTTGTAGAGCACTTTGCCAGCTCTATGGGGATAAGAATTTGGTACAATGTGTATGTCCTTATCCATACTGCCCTCCCAAGCAAAAAGGCAGTAACTGCTCATTTGGTCGAAAAGTGAGTTGTCATTTTTGTTACATTAAATGCATGCTTAATCATGTGGACAAGTACCCTGCCTCTACTGTATTGTGTTTTGGAGACAATGGGGGTCATATTAGCAGTAACTGCAAAAAGTTACCGTGAAACCAAGGTAAATGGCAGTAACTGAACTTACTGCCTTTTAGCTTGGTTTCAACCTGCCCTTGGCTGCAGTTACTGCGTTTTACCTTTGCATCTTATCATTTTATTCTGATAGTGATGCAATCGAACCTGTATGACACTGACTGACAGCGACACACACATACATTGCTAATCTAGGGATACAACACCATGGCACAGCATTCCCGGGGGGAAATGATGGTTGAACTTGCTCTGAAACGCCAACATCCAGACACTGCTAAGAACTAGCTAGCTAAGTAGATCTGACATCAAAATGAATTAGCTAGCTAGCTAAGCTACCTAACTAGCTAGCGTGCATAGACTAACAATGCTGCCTACTCTCATAAGAGATCTGCAATTGATGCTAACTTCAATCTATTACCCATATAATGAATTATATTCTGAAATGTCATCTGATGGTTTCTTTGAATCAGTACACCATACACACGATTTCTAGCCAGTGACAGCCACCTAGCCAAAACGTCAAAACCTACCTAGCTAGCATTAGCATGAAGCAATAGATTTGTGCTACATATTCCCATAAGAAACGATCAACAGTTTATACTAGCTTCAATCTATTATACCTAGAATTAATATAATCCTTATAGTTGTATTCTGACATTCCATGGGTTATTTGAATCCGTAACGTTACACCACACACACGATCTCTAGCCAGCTGACGGTCAGTTGGACGTGCACCCCATACTGAATTGTCAAAAACCACGCACACTCGTTTTCCGGATGAGCGCACACACAGCATTGCTAGCTCAATAATATCTCTACTCACATGTTCAGGGTTTCTGGCTTTGTTTTATATTCAAGTATTGCATGACTGTCCCGGTCAGGAAAGTTAAAATCCCAAATTGTATCCATCCCCTTTGTTGGTGGCATATGTAATTAGTACAACAAGCTTTGACATGCCAAATGTGTGCTCAATGGGTCTGCTTCAGTGCCATCATTACATGAATGCAGAAAAACAGTTTTGCATGACTTCCACCAATCTCTGCAGTGTAGATGATTAGTATCTATGCGGATCAAAGTTGCCATGTGAGGGTGTATTAGGACAGTACAACCACGTCAATACTAGATTTTTTTCCTGTCAATGTCCATCCATGCAATTCTTTTGTATTTGTAAATAAAGATGAAAATTTAAGAGCATTTTTGGGAGCAGGTATGACATTTATAGATTAACTGAGTTATGACAGTGAAAATTATTATGATAATGTTTGCACAAGATAAAATCAACATTGATTATATCCTATATTATAGAATAACTGAAAAGGATTATGGTCATATGTTTGCACACCACAAAATGTCAGTATTCATTATTATCATCCATGACAGATTAGAATCATTAGGATGCATGTCCCTGATTATTTGCTCTATTTATTTCAGTTGAGTTTGAGGGCTACATTCCAACAAAGATTCCTGATCTACCCTCTTTAACTGAAGTCACAGTGTCAACACTATTTGAATAAATAGAGAACCAGTGGGTGGTCTCTGACTCCTTAGACATCAGTCTATCAGATGAGAAATCAATTGCCAATGATGATGATGACCAGAGTTGGATGTTCCAGTACAAGTGGCAGCTGAGCCCGTGGACACAACTCCAGACAACCTATCAAACAAGAAATCCACTATTTCACCAATGGGTAAGCCGTGTGGTCCAAAATGCAAGAGGCAATGTGCTCAAAATATTTCAGAGGTTAGGTGAAAGGAAATATGGGAAAAGTATCGGGAGATGGAGAAGAGGACATGAAAAATATTGCTGTTGGCGCTGACAGTCGACGCAGCAGGTCGTTTCTGTACCATCTTCCAAACCAGAGTGGTTCCGCACAACAGGTGTGCAAAGTGTTTTTTCTGACAACATTGGGCTACCATCCCAAAAATGACGATGATGGGCAAGTCAATCACCACCAAACTGATTCCACCAAAGGATCCGAGGGGAAAGAAAGCTTCAGTAAGAAAATTGAACATGAATCCAATCCTGCAACACATTGAGTCGTTCCATCCCCAAATCAGCCACTACAGACGAGAGCATGCCCCACATCGCATCTAATGACGTCAATATTCGGTTCATGCATAATGACTAAAAGGAGAAGAACAAAGATGCCAGCTGCGGTTACGAAACCTACCCAAAGCGGTAAAGGGAAGGAACATCAGCTTTGTGAAGCTTGGAGAGGAGGAGTGCGAGCTCTGTTTGGTGCAGGGTCATCATCTGAAGATGGAGCACAGGGAGAATGAGGCCATGGAAACACAAGCCTGCCAAGACAACAGCCATGCAGCACCTGAATTCATCATCCCCAACCCCAACTGCATGCAATGTAGGAAATATGAGGACCTGAAGAAGACTGCAGGGCAGACAGAATGATTGGCTTGAGGACTGGTCTGTGAGGAACGTTATGCAAAAAGTCATCATGCTCCCTCGCATGCCAGGTGTGAAAACAGCATTGTTCACAAGAAGAATCGTTGCCTATCACGAGACATTCGCCACCACTGGAAAGAAGTATCAACAGAAGAAGAAAACAATCTCAGTGGTATGGCATGAAGGAACAGCTGGTCGGAAGGCAGAGGAGATTGCTTTATCTTACGTAACAGCACTGGAGAGGGAGAGAGATGTCAAGCATGCAGTGTATTGGGTGAATAACTGCACTTCTCAAAACAAAACTGGTGCCTCCTAACATCACTGGTGAGTGTTGTCAATGCTGACTCAACTTTGATGGAGGACATCACCATCAGGTTCATCGAGCCAGGACGCACCTTCATAAGTGCAGACAGTTTCCACCATTGCGTGGAACAGGAAATTAATGCTCGACCTGGAGGTGTGGTGTACGACTTCGGGGACTTCCTCCATGTGGTCGCCACTTCCAATGCAGGCAAGTTGGAGGTGGTCGAAATGAAAAAGGAAAACATCCTGGCATGGAAAGCTGGCCATTCCATCGTCAAGCTGAAGAAGGCAGCAGCACCAAAGCTGGCAGAGATGGCTGAGATCCAGTTGAGGTGTGGATCCAGGAGCCTCTTCTACAAAGTCTCCCATGAAAAAAAGGACTTCACAGAGCTTAATTTCATCATGAAGAAAGTCACTCTAGAGACACCCTCAACACTACGTACACATGATAGAGGGATAGAAGAGTCCAAGAAGATGGACATAATCACCAAGATGTATCCTCTGATGCCTGCAAATCGAAGGCAGTTCTGGAATGACTTGGCTGTGAACAGCATTGATGAGGATGAGGAGTAATATGGAAGAGCACTGAAGAAGTTTTTCTTAAAAATGAAATGAACTATTCAGCATTTGATCAATTGTAGCTTAATGTCATTTGTGTCCTCTTATGAATAGGAACATGTAAATACGTTTAAAATGTATTCTTAACGCTGTTATTTATTTCTTAATTTTAAAAAATACAAATAAATGTTTTTATTAGCCATCTCATGGTCATTTTATATAATTTTATTACCCTACGTCATACTTCTGTCATGTTCCATCATTATATATTACAAGACAGGTAATCATTTCATGTAATTCAAACAATTGCAGTGCTGCTTTTCACATTTATTCTTATAACAAGACATGGGCTACTTGTCAAACACAGTATGTAATGTGACTGACGCAGGACATACATCTCTATGTAAATGCAACTGGTATCTTAGTGGAAGACACACAAAGGATGCAGTTTCAACTCTGTTACACTGTCAGACATTGCACTGCTCTTGTATTAATAGCATACATGAGAGGTATAGTAAACTAACAAATGAAAATGGCCGATACTGCTCTTTGCTTTGGTATTACCCTGCAACTTATAACATATCATGCCAAGGAAGAAGGCAGTAACTGCTGTTTAAGGGTCAAAGGTCATGTCAGAGGTCATGGTCAACATGAATAAAAAATGTACTCATAGTAAGGCAATAGATAATTACATCTCCAATGATCTACCTAGAATGCATTTGGCTCGACAATTAAAAAACTCGGAAGACATTTTTCTCAGTTTCACTCTATGAGCAGTTACTGCCTTTTTGCTTGGGGGGGCAGCATAAGGCCTTATACATCTAAGTGATGATGTGAAACAGCACGGTCACCTTGATACTATCTTCGGTTTTCCTTTTGTAAACTTCTTAGGTCAAATTTAAAAAATGTTTAAAGTCCACACTTTCCTGTGGCACGGATATCAGAGTTGGAACATATGACCTCTGATGGTTGTAGTGACATTTCTTAACCTAAAGTGATTATTTTTTTCACATTGATGGTCCTATTCCACAACATGTTACCTGTCCAGTAAGTAAATACAAGGAAATATATGTAGCCAAATTCTGCGTCAAGGTTGTCACTGGTGACAATTGCATCCAAAGCAAAGACAGTATAGGTTTAGTTAGAAATATAATTTTGATTAAAGGGGATATCTATGTTGTACAGTTGGGCAAAATAGTATTTAGTCAGCCACCAATTGTGCAAGTTCTCCCACTTAAAAAGATGGGAGAGGCCTGTAATTTTCATCATAGGTACACTTCAACTATGACAGACAAAATGAGAAAAAAAATCCAGAAAATCATATTGGAGGATTTTTAATGAATTTCTAAGCAAATTATGGTGGAAAATAAGTATTTGGTCACCTACAAACAAGCAAGATTTCTGGCTCTCACAGACCTGTAACTTCTTCTTTAAGAGGCGCCTCTGTCCTCCACTCGTTACCTTTATTTTATGGCACCTGTTTGAACTTGTTATCAGTATAAAAGACACCTGTCCACAACCTCAAACAGTCACACTCCAAACTCCACTATGGCCAAGACCAAAGAGCTGTCAAAGGACACCAGAAACAAAATTGTAGACCTGCACCAGGCTGGGAAGACTGAATCTGCAATCGGTGAGCAGCTTGGTTTGAAGAAACCAACTGTGGGAGCAATTATTAGGAAATGGAAGACATGCAAGACCACTGATAATCTCCCTCGATCTGGAGCTCCACGCAAGATCTCACCCCGTGGGGTCAAAATGATCACAAGAACGGTGAGCAAAAATCCCAGAACCACACGGGGGGACCTAGTGAATGACCTGCAGAGAGCTGGGACCAAAGTAACAACGCCTACCATCAGTAACACACTACGCCGCCAGGGACTCAAATCCTGCAGTGCCAGACGTGTCTCCCTGCTTAAGCCAGTACATGTCCAGGCCCATCTGAAGTTTGCTAGAGAGCATTTGGATGATCCAGAAGAAGATTGGGAGAATGTCATATGGTCAGATGAAACCCAAAATAAAACTTTTTGGTAAAAACTCAACTCGTCGTGTTTGGAGGACAAAGAATGCTGAGTTGCATCCAAAGAACACCATACCTACTGTGAAGCATGGGGGTGGAAACATCATGCTTTGGGGCTGTTTTTCTGAAAAAGGACCGGGACAACTGATCTGTGTAAAGGAAAGAATGAATGGGGCCATGTATCGTGAGATTTTGAGTGAAAACCTCCTTCCATCAGCAAGGGCATTGAAGATGAAACGTGGCTGGGTCTTTCAGCATAACAAGGATCCCAAACACACCGCCCGGGCAACGAAGGAGTGGCTTCGTTAGAAGCATTTCAAGGTCCTGGAGTGGCCTAGCCAGTCTCCAGATCTCAACCCCATAGAAAATCTTTGGAGGGAGTTGAAAGTCTGTGTTGCCCAGCAACAGCCCCAAAACATCACTGCTCTAGAGGAGATCTGCATGGAGGAATGGGCCAAAATACCAGCAACAGTGTGTGAAAACCTTGTGAAGACCTACAGAAAACATTTGACCTCTGTCATTGCCAACAAAGGGTATATAACAAAGTATTGAGATACATTTTTGTTATTGACCAAATACTTATTTTCCACCATAATTTGCAAATAAATTCATAAAAAATCCTACAATGTGATTTTCTGGATTTTTTTTTCTCCATTTTGTCTGTCATAGCTGAAGTGTACCTATGATGAAAATTACAGGCCTCATCTTTTTAAGTGGGAGAACTTGCACAATTGGTGGCTGACTAAATACTTTTTTGCCCCACTGTATCTGGTTTCTGTTATTGTTAAGTTTGAGTTCTAACAAAAAACAGTCTGTGGTTTGCTACACTACGTTCTGTATGTGTCCGTTTTTATGTTATTCTGTATTTTTCCATCATGAGAAAGGCCCATGGCCCTGAAACTGTTAACAATGTTTCAAGTCAGCAATGGTGCATAACACATACATACATCCACACAAGCCAACAGCAGATAATATTCAATCACATATATGGTAACTGGCTATAGTGCATAACACAGAATCCTCATAGTGTCTGATCAGCATGCACTGCGCCCAGCCTGCCACAGGAGTCGCTAGTGTGGGACGAGACAGGGATATCCCTGCCGGCCAAACCCTCCTGATCTGTGACACTGGGCCAATTGTGCGCTGTCCCATGGACCTCCCGGTCGCGGCAGGCTGTGACAGAGCCTGGGCTTGAACCCAGAGTCTCTGGTGGCACAACTAGCACTGCATCTTAGACCAATGCGCCACCTGGGAGGCGCATTGTACGGAATGGGGTTAGCTTACGTTACTGCAAATGTAATGTACCATTGTGTAAGCTTGCCTTGCAATGCAGCTGAAGTAACATAGCTAGCTAACTATTTACTTTCTTATTGTGTACTGGAGGATAAAAATAACTGTATGCCTATGGATGTGTAGCCTGTCTGTTTATGGACCCTTAAACGTTAGATTGTTATGAATATTAGTTCAGAACCTATGAACCTCAGCTATCATAGTTGTATCAACTTCCAAGTCTGAATGGAATTAATGAAGCCTGTTGAAAGAGTAGAATATAATAACTTTGTGCCAAGGATGCAAGTCCTATATACACATGTACTGTAGTTATTACCACGCATGAGATTCCCACATTGTAGCCTGTACATTGATTATATTCACGTGTATATTCATGTAATCTTCCCTGGCAAGTAAAAGTGCGGTTCAGGTATGAGAGTCTGAGACATGATTTTTCAGTCATATCAAACTCCATTATTTGAATGATGCTGTGTCTACATGTATGTATTACAAATATACACACTTTAACAGTGTCTACTGCTCCTGGGACATCAATGATTACACATTGTAGCTATGCAATAGACTAGAAACATGATTGATTTGTAATTCATATATACAGAAAAAAAACTATGCATATATAACTCCCTTCATCTGCGGACACAGGATAGTATTTCAATGAGATACTTAATTTCAACCAGTGGAGAATGTGAAACGCTTTATTGAAAGAGGTTCATTATCCAGGTTTTGTAAATACATATGCATTATAATTATGGTAATTGTAATATATTATCAATACAAGTTCAATCTGTACTTCAACGCATGATAAAATGAGGAAGAAAGACGAGGTGGGGAGAGAGGTGTAGAAGACAAAGGGAATGAGGTAAGAACAGCGGCAGACAGTATATGATTAATTAATTACAGTGCTACCCTAATATTCTCTCAGTTCATTACAATTGCGGTGTCGCCTAACCAGCCTTGGGTCCCAAGTTTGCCCGAAGGTTCTTTTAAGAGCGGGTGAGGTGGCAATGACAGGACTGGCTTCCTCTCACATCAAAACATACCTGCAGACGAGTGACAGATGGATAGAGAGAGAGCCTTGTTTTTTTTATTCTATCATGGTCAGTCATCATAAATAAGGAGGTGAAATGCAAAACTGACCTTGGATCATTAACTCTGGGACTACTACATCTCTGTCTGTATTTCAATGAAAAGCATCTCTTTAATAATACTTCCTGTTGACCCGACAAAGTGACGCAGACACCTATTGGAGTGTACCTGAAACATTTAAATATAGAGGGCTTGTAACGGCCGTTGGTGGAAGAAGGTGAGGACCAAAGCGCAGCGTGGTACGTGTTCGTCATTTATTAAATAGAACTGAACACTAAATACAAAGTAACAAAAAGAACAACCGAAACAGCTCCGTCAGGTACAAAACAGAAAGCAACTACCCACAAAACCCATGTGGGCAAGAGCTACCCAAGTATGGTTCTCAATCAGAGACAACAATAGACAGCTGTCCCTGATTGAGAACCATACCCGGCCAAAAACAAAGAAATACAAAAACATAGAAAAAGGAACATAGAATGCCCACCCTAGTCACACCCTGGCCTAACCAAATTAGAGAATAAAAGCCTCTCTATGGCCAGGACGTGACAGGGCTATGTGTCTGGTTATTGCAAGGCTAACCTCCAGGGAAATCATGACTTGGCAGCAACAGATAGTCCAGTGAAAATGACTGTTTATGTGGTGTAAATCTGAAAATTAGCAGCTGACATCTTAAGGGTTTAAGTTTTTTTTCCATGTACAACAAAACAGGCAGAGATGGAGAAAAAGAACACAGAACAGTTTAATTACCTCTGGTTATGGACACAATAAAGCCAGCAATAAAGCTTCCACGGCCTGTTCCTCACACAGTGAACATCTGGCAATATCTACATTTTTTGACCCCTTGATCAGCTCGCTCTCTGAAAGTAAAGAAAACAGCTTATTTTTTTTATAGATATGAAAACAATAACTGAGATATCTGTTAAAGAGGCTGCGAATTTTTGCAGCTTTTTGTTAAAAATCGCGCAACATTTCAACGTCCTGCTACTCATGCCAGGAATATAGTATATGCATATGATTAGTATGTGTGGATAGAAAACTCTGAAGTTTATAAAACTGGTTAAATCATGTCTGTGACTATAACAGAACGCATTTAGCAGGAAAAATCCCAAGGAAAACTGTTCACAAAAAAAAATAAAAAAAATATCCCTCCGCCAGTCTCTGTATTGTCTATGGCAAGGGAAAATAGATAGGGCCCTGTTTACAATGCCTACAATGCTTCCACACGATGTCGCCAGTACTGTCAATTGATTTTAAATTAATCCTTGGTAACATAAGGAATAGGCACTTCCTGTCGTCGAGCACACCACAGGAAGTTATGAAAGAGAGAATGTGGACCATGATTTCAAAACGTGCTGCTATTGAATACAGATCGCCCCGTGATCAATTTGATCAATTATTAACGTTTACTAATACCTAAAGTTTGATTACAAAAGTAGTTTGAAGTGTTTTGTCAAAGTTTATAGGTAACTTTTTTTATTTAAAAAAATTACGGTGCGTTTTGGAACGATGCTTTTCCATGGATCAGACGGCCTTCATAAATGGACATTTTGGGTATACATGGACGGATTTAATCGAAAAAAAGACCCAATTGTGATGTTTATGGGACATAGGAGTGCCAACAAAGAAGCTCGTCAAAGGTAATGAATGTTTTATATTTTATTTCTGCGTTTTGTGTAGCGCCGGCTACGCTAATTATTCTGTTTACGTCCCCTTTGTGCATTTCGGGGGTTGCATGCTATCAGATAATAGCTTCTCATGCTTTCGCCGAAAAGCATTTTAAAAATCTGACATGTTGGCTAGATTCACAACGAGTGTAGCTTTAATTGAGTACCCTGCATGTGTGTTTTAATGAAAGTTTGAGTTGTATCGAGTACTATTAGTTGTCACTCTGAAATTTCCGCTGATGTTGATCCCTGTACAGGGACAGCAGCCGTAACTAAGACCTTTCAATCTAAAGCAGCAGATGTCATTTTTAGGATATGTCAATACAGCCCAGTGCTGCTTACCTGAGATGCCATCTTCTTAGGTGTCCACTTTGACTTCCTTTGTGTTGGAAAAAAGTTGCTTTCAGAACAATTATTTTTGATTGAAAATAAAGGTTTCGCTCTTGACAAAAAGACACAAACGCACCTCCATAGCATATAACAATTTGCCTGTGAATAACCACACCTTCATACAAACGTGCTACTGTATGCAGAATTCTTGAGCCACAACCAAAAAGGCTGCCATATCCTGCCAGCATGCCCACAAGCAAGCCACTGAGAATGATGACGCATGGAAGAGGGAAAGGAATGAGCTGGGAACAGCAATTTGTTGCAAGTTGGGGAGGAGGGCTAATAGCAGAACAATAGACTATTCAACCTTTACTACGGAAGGTTGCAAGTTCAAACCCCCGAGCAGACAAGGTCTGTCGTTCTGCACCTGAACAGGCAGTTAACCCACTGTTCCTAGGCCGTCATTGTAAATAAGAATTTGTTCTTAACTGAAAGTAAAAAAATAAAATTAAAAAAAAGAATAGTCTAATAGCCGAGCTAGGTGTAAACCTCCCCATCACAGACCAGATTTGCCCTATCAAATTAGTTACCTTGTTTGCATAAATTACCTGTGTTCTCCTGAAATTTATGCAAGATTACTAATGAGGGAATGCAAACCAGGTGTGTGGGAAAACAAGACAAAACAAATGGAAAATTAAAGGTGGAACGGTGATGGCTAGAAGACCGGTGATGTCGACCACCGAACGCCACCCGAACAAGGAGAGGGACCGACCTCGGCGGAAGTCGTGACACTTGATGTCACAAATACATGGTAGATAGGTTTGAGCCAAAAACCCATTTCCTTACATGCCAGATTGTTGACCAGTATCATACATTTACTATAGTACTTATCCATTATTTATTAGTTATTACATTAAAAGTTTCATTTGTTGTGGTCAGGATAGACTTCCATACCGTTCCACCACTTACTCCCAGCCCAGCTCTGCAGCATTCCCCTTCCCTGTAAACAACTCCTCATTTGCTGCTCGAAGAGTAATGAGGGTTTTGGTCTCGTCGTCTGACTCTGTTGTATACATCAACCTTGGGTGATAATTTGACAGTCAAGTATCGAGATAGATATCTAATTAGAATATATGATTATACAGTGCCTTGCGAAAGTATTCGGCCCCCTTGAACTTTGCGACCTTTTGCCACATTTCAGGCTTCAAACATAAAGATATAAAACTGTATTTTTTTGTGAAGAATCAACAACAAGTGGGACACAATCATGAAGTGGAACGACCTTTATTGGATATTTCAAACTTTTTTAACAAATCAAAAACTGAAAAATTGGGCGTGCAAAATTATTCAGCCCCCTTAAGTTAATACTTTGTAGCGCCACCTTTTGCTGCGATTACAGCTGTAAGTCTCTTGGGGTATGTCTCTATCAGTTTTGCACATCGAGAGACTGAAATTTTTTCCCATTCCTCCTTGCAAAACAGCTCGAGCTCAGTGAGGTTGGATGGAGAGCATTTGTGAACAGCAGTTTTCAGTTATTTCCACAGATTCTCGATTGGATTCAGGTCTGGACTTTGACTTGGCCATTCTAACACCTGGATATGTTTATTTTTTAACCATTCCATTGTAGATTTTGCTTTATGTTTTGGATCATTGTCTTGTTGGAAGACAAATCTCCGTCCCAGTCTCAGGTCTTTGCAGACTCCATCAGGTTTTCTTCCAGAATGGTCCTGTATTTGGCTCCATCCATCTTCCCATCAATTTTAACCATCTTCCCTGTCCCTGCTGAAGAAAAGCAGGCCCAAACCATGATGCTGCCACCACCATGTTTGACAGTGGGGATGGTGTGTTCAGCTGTGTTGCTTTTACGCCAAACAGAACGTTTTGCATTGTTGCCAAAAAGTTCAATTTTGGTTTCATCTGACCAGAGCACCTTCTTCCACATGTTTGGTGTGTCTCCCAGGTGGCTTGTGGCAAACTTTAAACAACACTTTTTATGGATATCTTTAAGAAATGTCTTTCTTCTTGCCACTCTTCCATAAAGGCCAGATTTGTGCAATATACGACTGATTGTTGTCCTATGGACAGAGTCTCCCACCTCAGCTGCAGATCTCTGCAGTTCATCCAGAGTGATCATGGGCCTCTTGGCTGCATCACTGATCAGTCTTCTCCTTGTATGAGCTGAAAGTTTAGAGGGACGGCCAGGTCTTGGTAGATTTGCAGTGGTCTGATACTCCTTCCATTTCAATATTATCGCTTGCACAGTGCTCCTTGGGATGTTTAAAGCTTGGGAAATCTTTTTGTATCCAAATCCGGCTTTAAACTTCTTCACAACAGTATCTCGGACCTGCCTGGTGTGTTCCTTGTTCTTCATGATGCTCTCTGCGCTTTTGACGGACCTCTGAGACTATCACAGTGTAGGTGCATTTATACGGAGACTTGATTACACACAGGTGGATTGTATTTATCATCATTAATCATTTAGGTCAACATTGGATCATTCAGAGATCCTCACTGAACTTCTGGAGAGAGTTTGCTGCACTGAAAGTAAAGGGGCTGAATAATTTTGCACGCCCAATTTTTCAGTTTTTGATTTGTTAAAAAAGTTTAAAATATCCAATAAATGTCGTTCCACTTCATGATTGTGTCCCACTTGTTGTTGATTCTTCACAAAAAAATACAGTTTTATATCTTTATGTTTGAAGCCTGAAATGTGGCAAAAGGTCGCAAAGTTCAAGGGGGCCGAATACTTTCGCAAGGCACTGTATACTGCCATTGCTATGTAAAGTATTTTTCAAAAGGGACTTGCAGTGATTTTCTTCAGTCACCCTTTCAAAACGAAACTTTTAAAGAGATAAAAACATCAACACAACAATTAAAGAGTTTGCTGTCCATTTTTAGCTACGTTTTACCCTCTACTGACCCTGACCAAACACTGTGACCACAGAAATGTTCATATTAATGCAGTGTTGATGTTTAAGTGTATATTAGCAATTAAAATCCCTCTGGGTCCAAATATGGCGACCATACCACCATGGACCCAAGTAGTACTAAATAAATATACATATTTTAATTGGCTGTCAAACCAATGGTGAAATGTGCACTAATTAGTCTCAGGTTTGAGTCTGGACATAAACGCTCTAATAACTTATTTATGAGGAAATACCCCCCAATATTTAGGCTAATGGCAGAAGACTACTTTCTAAGGATGTTATGCTCGACATTCACACTTGAAACTGTAGTGCTAGTGTTTTGACATCCGCCTCAAAATGCTGTTTCGACCATTCAAAACTGTTTTCGAAACAGCATTTCGAGCCAGATGTCAAAACACTAGAGCTACGTTAGCAATGACTATGGACACAGGTTTTTATTTAAATGTAACTATAAAATTCAAATATACATAGAATGCAAATTTTAAATAAAAATCACATGGCCATATAGTTTCACAAACAAATAAAAATTATGATGAGCAAATAAATTCAAGACAGTTTTTTTCTGATTAATAAACATTTCTTATCATGCAAACTAATTTGCAGTGGTCATATGTTTTTGTGAATGTGACAACATTTGTGACTCCACAGATTACCTTTGTGACCTACATTTTCCGTATTTGTGAATTTAATTGCGTTTGTGACTTGCGTCGCATTTGTGAGTTTTCTCACATATTTGTGAGTTGTGTTTTATGGATCAGTATGTGCAGATCAAAGATACACGATCCATATTAGGACATCCTCAGCTCTCAAGTCAAACTCCCTCAGTTGTTATTTTTCCTCCTCGTACCAAACTTCTACAACTTCTACTGCTTCAGTCCTACAGCTACTACATTAACTATTAATACTAAGACTACTACAGTAGTGACTTTGGGCATTCTACACTGCTACTATTATAGTCACAATAACAGTAGCAGCGAATCAGTGGCCATGTGGTTGTCACGCCCTGATCTGTTTCACCTGTATTTGTGATTGTCTCCACCCACCTCCAGGTGTCACCCGTTTTCCCCATTAGTCCCTGGGTATTTATTCCGGTGTTCCCTGTTTGTCTGTTGCCAGTTCGTTGTTCAGTTAAAGTCTCAGTTGTTGAATCTCGTTATGTTCATACAAATATTTACACATGTTAAATTTGCTGAAAATAAACGCAGTTGACAGTGAGGGAATATTTCTATTTTTGCTGAGTTTAGAAGCAACTCCTATTTTAGCAGCTGGCAACGTAAATGCTCATTGTCACATGCACAATGATTGAATAACATGTACAGTTGAAGTCGGAAGTTTACATACATACACTGGACGATGACCCCAAACATACTTCCAAAGTTGTGGCAAAATGGCTTAAGGACAACAAAGTCAAGGTATTGGAGTGGCCATCACAAAGCCCTGACCTCAATCCTGTAGAAAATGTGTGGGCAGAACTGAAAAAAACGTGTGCGAGCAAGGAGGCCTACAAACCTGACTCAGTTACACAAGTTCTGTCAGGAGGAATGGGCCAAAATTCACCCAACTCATTGTGGAAGGCTACCCGAAACGTTTGATCCAAGTTAAACAATTTAAAGGCAATGCTACCAAATACTAATTGAGTGTATGTAAACTTCTGACCCACTGGGAATGTGATGAAAGAAATTAAAGAGGAAATAAATCATTCTCTCTACTATTATAATGACGTTTCACATAATTAAAATAAAGTGGTGATCCTAACTGACCTAAGACAGGGAATATTTACTAGGATTAAATGTCAGGAATTGTGAAACACTGAGTTTAAATGTAGTTGGCTAAGGTTTATGTAAACTCTCGACTTCAACTGTATGTGTACATTTATTTTGCAATGCTCGCGCATGCGACGTGTCCGGTTTGGGGAGCGTGTAAGGGGTGGCTTAATAGCATGAGATTGACACATCGTATACACATCACAGTAACCCCCTTTTGCCACATATGACATTCCCAGGTTGCTAAGAATCAGGGATTCAGGCATCACCATTGAAAGACCACCACAACATGTCTCCTCCACTTAGTGCTGTCCCCCCAGAACCAACCTCTGAACAAAGGTTTTCAACTCCGAATACAAGGCCCTCGCTTCCTTCTCTTTCCTTCCTTCTAACATTGCGAATGATATGTTTCCTTGGCTCTCCTCTCGGCATCAATGCCAACACAGTGACTGAATTGCATTTCGGCTTCTGGATTGTTGCTCTAACTGCTTACAGTAACTGACTGTGGGGTATTCTTTTGAATGCTAGATACGGTAATAATGACTTTCAATGAGTAACTACGGCTTGGAATCCAAGTACAGTAAAAACCTGAACAGAAAATCTGAAATAGTAAGCCATTTTCATTAACACAGTAAACATTTGACAAGTCTGGATTTTTGTAAAATGTTTTACAGTAGCTTATTTCTTCTCCAATTATCGAGCCCTGGGAGAGAAAAAAACACTCACTGTCTGATGTGCATGTGACAACCCTCATGACCTGACTTGACATCTGCAATAAAACATTAAACAGCCCGGTTTGTTAGTTGGCCCATGCCGTGTGTTAAATGGAATGGTTGTGTTTCTGGGAATGGGACCTGTATCCTGCTTAAACGCTGTCACAATCAGTAACTTACGCACAAGCCAATGGACATAGTCTAAGGACATCATTGCACATTAAAGACAGATAACAGCAACTCGCTTGACTTTGGTACAAAACAGTCTATTATATCACAGGTTGTTCCTACAGCTTTTGTTAATAAAGTACATACAAACAGATAGTACATCTAAGTCACCTGCTCATGTATATGGACTTTGACTGTTTGGCTTTTTGGTTAATAATAAGTGACCAAGAGTCATCACATGAAATAGCTTCATAGACCATTTCAAATCCTCATTGTCTCTTTACTCTGGTCCACATTGTCCTGTCTCTCTCTCTCTCTCTCTCTCTCTCTCTCTCTCTCTCTCTCTCTCTCTCTCTCTCTCTCTCTCACATACATACATACATACATACATACACAATTTCACATGCAGCCTCACATCACCTCTAGAAACCGATACAATTTTCACCTGGTGTTTTTATAAGTCTACACATTTTATCTTGTTTATTTCTTTCCAAGCCCATGTTTGTTTTAAATGTTCCCGTGTGTTTCTGGCTTCCTCTATTAAAGTGGGCGATTGTGTACTTAATTCCATATACTCCTGTGCTGCTGATCCGTATCCCGGTCTATGAGCGAGCATCAGTACCCCAATGTAAATCTCTTTCATACACAAAGACAACAAGCCAATACGAGAGGAGGGGGACATTTCTTTGCTCCCCTTGACTGCAGAAATTCGAACAGCATTCAACACAGGTCCGGATGCCCTGCTCTAGTAGGGCTGTATAGTGAGACATCTGTAGAAAGTGTGTGTGTGTGTGTGTGTGTGTGTGTGTGTGTGTGTGTGTGTGTGTGTGTGTGTGTGTGTGTGTGTGTGTGTGTGTGTCCTGCTGCTCTAACAAAGCAATGGTAAATGGGTGAGTAAACGCTTATAAATATGTTATAAACTAAATAGTGTAGTTACACAGTGAACAGTTCCAAAGTAAACCACTTTGAATTGTTGTATGTGAGTATTGCTCTTTGTCAGTAAAAAGGCACTGTAAGTGAACAAGCATAAGGGAAATGTTTTTCTGACTAGCTTTGTTTTCTGCACCATTACCCACAATTTGTCCAGACGAAATATGGACAGTAAATATAACAAAAATGTATCTAGACTTTCAACATTTATTGCGCAGGACACTTGATATCGTTTCGAACATTTTATCCAACAAGAGGGAGCCAGCAGCATTGAGGCTAGACTGTGTGATCAGGGATGAAAGTGAATTTGTAATTAACACTCTCCCTGTAATTGCTATCAGACTTTCTTTTCATTTGAAGATGAAATGATTTATGTTCTCTTCCGAAACCAAGGTCAGATGCCCAGTCATAGATATTTAATAAAAACAGGCAGGAATAACACACGGGCGGGCAGGCTGGCTGCGAAGCTAAATGTCATGCTATCATATGCTCTAACGGGCATCTCTAAATGAATTCAATGCCATATCCAAAGTACACTCATCATGCAGACAATTATTACTGTAAAATGAAATCAAACTTGGTGATAGAGTTGGAGTTGACGTAACCATGGGTGAACGGGGAGTACGTTAGGGGACTGTGTGTGGAGTAGGCGTTGTCGCTTATCCTGTATTTGTGCATATTAATAGGCCCATAAATGCATATCTTAGTTCATTATTATCTCACAGTGCAAAACGGTATATTTCATTGGACCATGTAGTGCTAATAGCCCCTACTTAGAACAAACAACAGTCGGGTCGTTTCATTTCAGCAAGCCATGACACCCACAATCTCAGATTCTTCTGAAATGGGTTTCTGTATTTAGAAACAGATAATATAATCATTCCTGCAACGTTATTTTTGTTGAAAGACAATATGAACTCTGAGACATTAAGCTAATTTACTCCACCCAAATTGGCCATTTTAATTTATGGGATTCATATAATATTCAATAAATATAGTACCCAACATCGGATTTGGACCAAAGCTCCTCTTAACAATCCAAATAAATGGTCAAAAACTGCCCACGAACCACCCCAAACCCCACACCAAGCCCACCGCAATGGCCAGTATACATTATCAGGACAAACTGAATTGCTTTCATGGAGGACTGGCTTGAATTGTGACGATTACCACACAATTTATTTTCATAATGAACAAAGGCTATTGTTGCAACGAAAATGTACTCGGCTCTTGCAACCCATTATGACACACACCTGGCAACCCTCATTATGCACACCTGCGCCCCATCATGAGGCACACCTGGACACCATACCTCTGACGGAGGGCCTCCTACCACGGGTCGTCACAGTGAGCCAGTCCCCCAGCCTACCCAGCCGTCCGCCCAGGTCAGCGATGCCCGACTTTCCCTTCCGAGAAGTATGACGGTACTCTATCGAAATGCCGTGGCTTTCTATTCCAGTGCGCCCTCTATTTCACCTATCAGACGGGAGCCCCCACCCTCGAGAGGTCCAAGGTTGCCACGGTCATTTCCATGCTGACTGGACAGGCGTTGGAGTGGGCTACGGCCGTCTGGGAGAGAGGGGAGGATGAGTTGGGTTCCTATGAAAGGAACCCAACCATCCTCCAGAGGGCAGAGAGGGAGGTGAGTGACTTTTTATTTTTCTAAGGGGACACTGGTGTCCACCTCGCCACTCCTTTGGCTGTCCTGAGGCAGAGCCTGAACCCATGGAGGTGTGGGCCATGCACCTCTCCTTGTCACCGGAGACAGCTGGGACTCTGTTCCTATTGCGGTCAGGAGGAACACCAGCTTCAGCGGTGCCCGGTGCGCCCTAACCCGGGGTCCACTAGAACAGAGGGGTGGCCCTGTGACCTTCCATCTCCCAGGGTAGGCGTGAGTATTCCATCACTTTCCTCCAAACCCTTTCTGGCTTCAATTTTACTGGCTGTCCCATCTGTCTCTACAGCTCTAGTGGACTCCGGTGCCGCTCAGGTCCTCACCTCCTCCCTGAACTTAACTTCATACCTGCTCTCCTCTCCTTTTCCTGTCCAAGCTCTGGATATGCGACCATTGGGATCCACCACAATTACTCATGTCAAAGCACCACTCACCTTCAACGTGGGACCCAAGCACTATGAACGCCTTTCCTTCATCACCGCACCCATATACAAAGTCATCCTCGGCCTCCCGTGGCATCAACTCCATAACCCCACCATCTCCTGGTCAAGGATGAGACTCACCGCCTGGGAACCAGGATGCCGGAGGACCTGCTTTCCCGCACCCTGTGGTTCCACATCGGTGGAGAGTCCTGGGAGTGTCCTCCAGCCCATCAAGCGGTCCTCCCGTATCGTTGGTCCCATGTTTTAGGACATAGATGTGGACATCTGCCATGCTCTGGAGAGAACCAGCTCCTGCCACCTGCCCTGCAGAGAGCATCTACGTCCCCAAGGAGATGAGAGATCGGCTGTTGACCTGGGCACACACATCCCTTGCCGCTAGACACCCAGGTATCACCCGCACCATCTAGTTCCTCTCCGATAAATACTGGTTGCCCACCTTGGCGTAGGACGTCGCCCACTATGTCAACTCATGTTCGGTATGTACCCAATCCAAATCTTCCCGGCACACTACAGCAGGTAAACTACTTCCCCTTCCCTCAGCGCCCTTGGTCACATCTGTCCATAGACTTTGTTATGGATCTCCCCATTTCTGATGGTTTTACCACTGTTCTGGTTGTTGTTGACAGATTCTCAATCTTGCCGTTTTATCCTTTTCTCTGGTCTACCTACCGCTCTCCAGGTCGCTGAGGCACTATTCCAGCAGCTCTTCCGACACACGTCGCTGGTCTGGAAAGCCTTTATGGAGAAGCTTGGGACCACGGTCAGCCTCACATCTGGGTACTGGCCTCAGTAACGGGCAAGTGGAGAAGACCAACCAGGAGCTGGAGAGGTTCCCAAGGAGTCACTGGCAAGGGGAGTGGGCCCGGTTCCTTCCCTGGGTGGAATATGCCCAGAACCCACTCCTCCACCGGACTGACTCCCTTCCAGTGTGTCCTGGGATGTCAGCTGGCCCTGGCTCTGGCTCTGTGGACTCCGAGCCAGACTGAGGCCAGTGCAGTTTACGAGTGGTTCCGTCAGAAGGATCAGGTGGACCACCACTGCAGTGAGGCTCCCGTGGACTGGGAGGGTATGGTCCAGATGAGCAGTGTTGGGTTCCGGTGATTGACATTCTAGATCCCAACATCATCCAAGATTTCCACCCTCGCCATCCGGACCAGCTGGAGTCGTGCGCTCGACATCACCGGATTACTAACCACCAGTCCTGGCAACCCATCATTACGCTCACCTGAGCCTCATCACCACCTTGATTACTTCCCCTTTATGTAGCAATCCCTAGCGTCAGTCTTCAGGCAGTATTGGTTCAGTTTTCATGTCCAGGTGCATCTCTTGTTTTGTAACTCCATGTTATTATTAAACCAACCGTCTACGTTACAAATGTTTTTAAAATTGTATATTTTCCTTAATTTTGCTGGACCTCAGGAAGAGTATGTCGATCCATAATAAATACAAATAAACAATACACTCTGCCACAGCTTCATAATACTTGTCAAACATAGAGAACTGATACTTGGTTTTGGGGGGTCTGTGAGTGGCTTTTGACCATTTATTAAAATCATTGTTAAGAAGACGCTTGGTCCAAGTTGGATACTATATTTATTGAACGTTACATGAATCCAACAAATTGAAATAGCCAGTTTGGGTGCATCAATTGGCATAATTTCTTAGTTCTAATTATCTTTCAACAAAATGTTGCTGGAATGCTTATCTCTTTCCATCTACAGAAATTGTTCCATTTCGGAACAATCTAAGATGGTGGGTGTCGAAATCGTCTTGTGCTTTTTGAGGTGGAATGACTCGGTCGCCAGACCTAACTATCCAGTACTCATTATAAAACTACATTTGGGACTCATATGGTTGCGTGGTTATGGTGGCTGGGTCTCCGACAGATGATTTCAGCACTTAACCCACTGCCATGCTCGATAAACACAGCCCAACCGCAGTATTGCTTTCTGCGTATCCTACTATTCACATTTATTAACATTCACAGTCCGAGGAAATCTCTGGTAAAACGTTTTCTGAACATGGAATATATAATCCAGGAATGATACAATTTTATGGGGGAAATATAAGAGTGTTACCGGAGCAAGCCTAAGACTACATTTGTTCTATGCTAAGCACCCCAGCTGTGGTGAGGGATATGGCCTCTTCTGCCAATAAGCAGCACTGCTTTACAGACGCTAAGTATGAGTCCCAAATGGCACCCTAGTCCCAACATAGCGTCTTACTTTTGACCAGAGCCTTGGGCATGGTCAAACGTAGTGCACTATATAGGGAATAGGGTGCCGTTTGGGAAGTAACCCAACATCCTTGTAGAAGCTGCTGTTAGTATTAGACTAGAGCCATTTCTGTGGGTGACCTCATGGACTGTGGTTTGGATGGCACTCCAATGACGAACAATACTTAAAGGTATGGCAAAGGATGACAGGAAAGTGTACAGTACAACATGACCTCAACGTTTCAATCCTTGTCTGCTCTACACGTAGTAGCGTTTCTCCAACTCTTGACTGCCAAGCCAATTGATTGGATAAACATTGCCTACACATTTTCATTACAAACTGGATACAGTACATACACTCAGAAATAAAGGTTTATTTTAGTTCTTAAAGGGGTACAAACACTGTCACTGTAGTGGTACCCTGTAAGGTATGCCCTTTGTACCTTTAGTTATAGATACTTAATTGTACTCTTACCTTAAAAGAGCCAATAGTGTACCTTAGGGGACAGGTACAAAAACATACCTTTTTAGGGTACCACCAGTGTGACAAAACCATTTGTTACTTTAAGGTGGCAAAAAAAAATTCTAGATTTTTTTTCTCATTTTGTCTGTCATAGTTGAAGTGTACCTATGATGAAAATTACAGGCCTCTCTCATCTTTTTAAGTGGGAGAACTTGCACAAACCTACATGCCAACCAAGTATAGCATAGATTTTCTTTATCATTAGCCTATCAGACTTACTACCAATGCTCCTTATAGGACACATCACTGCACCATGTACTTCTCTGTAAACTGGCAATCTCTGTATACCGGGTGCAAGACACACTGGTTGATGCTTATTTACACTGAACAAAAATATAAATGGAACATGCAATAATTTAAAACATTGTACTGAGTGACAGTTCATTCAAGTCAATTGAAATAAATAAATTAGGCCTGGCCGAATCTATGGATTTCACATGACTGGAAATAGACATATGCATCTGTTGGTCACAGATACCTTTTAAAAAAACATTTAAAGGCAGGAGAGTGGATCAGAAAACCATCCAGAATCTGGTGTGACTATCATTTGCAACAAGCTCAATGGGTGACATGTCTGGTGAGTATGCAGGCCATGGAAGAACTGGAACATTTTCTGCTTCCAGGAATTGTGTACAGATCCTTGTGACATGGGGCCGTGCATTATCATGTTAAAACTTGAGTTGATGGTGGCGGATGAATTGCACAACAATGGGCCTCAGAATCTTGTCACGGTATCTCTGTGCATTCAAATTGCCATCGATAAAATGCAATTCTGTTATGCCTGCCCATAACATAACCCCACCGCCATCATGGGGCACTCTGTTCACAACGTTGACATCGGCAAACCGCTTGCCAACACAATGCCATAAACGTTGTCTGCGGTTGTGAGGCTGGTTGGGCGTACTGCCAAGTTCTCTAAAACGATGTTGGAGGCGGCTTATGGTAGAGAAATGAACATTCTGGCAACAGCTCTGGTGGACATTCCTGCAGTCAGCATGCCAATTCCACGCTCCCTCAAAACTTGAGACATCTGTGCCATTGTGTTGTGTGACAAAAATGTATCTTTTAGTGGCCTTTTATTTATCCCAACACAAGGTATAACGATCCTGCTGTTAATTCAGCTTCTTGATATGCCACACCTGCCAGGTGGAAAGGATTATCTTGGCAAAGGAGAAATGCTCACTAAGAGGCATGTAAACAAATTTGTGCACGACATTTGAGAGTAATATGCTTTTTGTGCGTACGGAACATTTTTGGGATCTTTTATTTCAGCTCATACATGTATTTGTATTTGTATTTATTATGGATCCCCATTAGCTGCTGCCAAGGCTACTCTTCCTGGGGTCCAGCAAAATTTAGGCAGTTTAGGCATTACAATACATTCACAGATTTCACAACACACTGTGTGCCCTCAGGCCCCTACTCCATCACTACCACATACAGTTGAAGTCGGAAGTTAACATACACCTTAGCCAAATACATTTAAACTCAGTTTTTCACAATTCCTGACATTTAATCAGAGTAAAGAGTCCCTGTCTTAGGTTAGTTAGGATCACCACTTTATTTTAAGAATGTGAAATGTCAGAATAATTGAAGAGAGAATGATTTATTTCAGCTTTTATTTCTTTCATCACATTCCCAGTGGGTCAGAAGTTTACATACACTCAATTAGTATTTGGTAGCATTGCCTTAAATGGTTTAACTTGGGTCAAATGTTTTGTGTAGCCTTCCACAAGTGTTAACTAACCTCCAGACGAGCTTCAATGCCATACAACTCTCCTAACTGAAGCTCTATGTTAAGTGTTGCAGTCATTTCAGTCGCTGTAGTAGCTGACCTGTATAGTGTTGAGTCATCCGCATACATAGACACTCTGGTTTTACTCAAAGTCAGTGGCATGTTGTTAGTAAACAAATTAAAAGGCAAGGGGCCTAAACAGCTACCCTGGGGAATTCCTGATTCTACCTGGATTATGTTTGAGAGGCTTCCATTAAAGGACACCCTCTGTGTTCTGTTAGACAAGTAACTCTTTATTCACATTATAGCAGGGGGTGTAAAGCCATAACACATACGTTTTTCCAGCAGCAGTATATGATTGATCATGTCAAATGCTGCAGCGGTAGTCTAACAAGACACACAAATGACTGATGATTGGCTGAGAGAAATTGATGATAAAATGATTGTGGGGGCTAAGTGCTGTGCTTGTTGAGTGCCCTTCCCTATAAGCGTGCTGAAAGTCTGTTGTCAATTTACAGTCATTTTCTTAGTGGGTGTGTGCTTATTAGTAACTGGAATAATCAATTTCATAAATGTGTCAGAAGTGCAGCTTCTGGTTGCTCCTCATTACACACCACAGACCAGCAAATATTCTTTACATCATCAACGTATGAATCACAACAAAACTTATTGTATGACGGCTTATACACTATATTATGCCCAGCCTTTGGAACTTTGGTTTTCCTTGATATACCTATTCTATTGTGGTCACTACTGTACATCCTATGGATTTGGATACTGCTTTAAAGCACATTTCTGCAGCATTGGTAAAGATGTGATCAATACATGTTGATGATTTAATTCCTGTGCTGTTTGTAATTACCCTGGTAGGTTGACTGACAACCTGAACCAGGTTGCAGGCACTAGTTATAGTTGTTTTCTTATTCTTGTGTGGGCAGCTTGATGATAGCCAGTCAATATTTAAATCACCCAGAAAATATACTTCTCTGTTGATATCACATACATTATCAAGCATTTCACACATATTATCCAGATACTGACTGTTAGTGGTCTGGTGGTCTATAGCAGCTTCCCACAAGAATGGGCTTTAGGTAAAGCAGATGAACCTGTAGCCATATTACTTCAACAGTATTTAACATTAGATCGTATCTAAGCTTTACAGGAATGTGGTTCTGAATATAGACCACAAAACTGCCCCTGTTGGGATTTCTGTCTTTTCGGTAGTTGTTATAACCATGTGTTGCTACCACTGTATCATCAAAGGTATTATCTAAGTGAGTTTCAGAGATAGTCAGAATATGAATGTCATCTGTTACAAGCAAGTTATTGACTTCATGGACCTTGTTTCTTAGGCTACATATGTTAATATGAGCTATTTTAGCACTTTTCTGGGTTGCTTGATTGTTTTTAAGGCTTTACTGGGAAGCTTATCAGAGGTAGACTTACTCATGTTATTTACATTGGAGCTGATAGTGCAGGGTGAGCTGCACAAAGTGTTTTTCCTACTAAGGCACACCGCCTCAGTGCTAACAGTGTAACTCTGATTCATAGTCTCATGATTACTGCATACAATAGCTGTAGGATAAACGGAAGTATTCGGTGCAATTAAGGGTACATAAATTAAATTACTTGCATTGTGTTTGCCAATGCCCCTATGATAATGCTACAGGAGTCCATCCAAATCATCTTGGCTCCCGGACTCTGTCCACGTTTTTCAAGGCTGCATTGAAACAATGAATGGTCAATGATCCAAGACCAGATCAGTTAATCCCTACCATTGTGACAATGAGTCGTCATAATGCTGCATCAAATGTCTTCTGTTTCCAGAAGGTGTCAAAGTTGTCTATAAAAGTGACTCCAGCAGAGCTACAGTAGTCTTTTAGCCAGATGTGTAATGCCAGCAGTCTGCTGAATCTATCACACCCGCGGCCTAACGATGGTACTGGACCTGAAATGATTGGCCGTTGTTTGGAGTCTTTTAATACAAAAATCAGTTCGGAGCTAGCCCTCCTGATGTCGTTTGACCCCACATGGACTACGACAGTGTCAGCTCCCGGCATCTGTGGTAGAACAGTCGGAAGCAGGCTTCTTGTGTCCTGTACTCGTGCTCCTGGGTAGCACATGATTTTTGCCTTGGGAACCGAGATGTTTCTCACCATAGAGCTGCCTATGATGACAGCTGGTGATGTTGAATGGGCCGGTCTCTCAGCCTCACGGTCTGATGAGGGTGGGAGCTCCGGGGATCTAAACCATGGAGACCCACGTTGCCAGAGGATGAAATTTCTTTGACTTCCACGGCGAGTGATGCACTTCCATAGCTGGTTGGTTGGGTCGAGAGCAGCTCCGTTCTCCAGGGAAGGTGGAGACCCCTTCAGGGATGGAACCCTGTCGAGCACCGGCCAGTCGGATGTGGATACCCGATACGGATGCAAAACTTCCACCAAACCAGAGTGGCTACTGGGGTGGAAGAAAATGAAAAAGTAGGCATGTAGCTACTTCGCTCCTGTAATTCTCCGCAAGCAAGCAGTTGCTACATTGAAAGTCAGCTCAGTCCACATTGTCCCAGAACAAAGCAAAGAAAACACAGCTCCTGCAACGCTGGAAATGTTCAATAGCGGCCTCCATTTGAGACTAGCTAGGTTAGCTGGGCTTTCGTGTCTCTCCCCCTATGCGGAATCTGGCAGGATCCTGGGACAGACAGCATCGCTCACAGCAATTGAATGTGACTGGCAGAACGGGTGCTGTATGTGGAGGATGAAGGTTGCAGTGGGTATCTCAGATAGGGGTGAGTGAGGCCTAAGAGCGTTTTATACACTGAACAAACATTTAAAAAACACAACACTTCATGTATTTTCGTGAAATGCCTGGGTTCACCGGGGATCTCTTGGTGAACAGGGCAACCTTGGAAAGGGGATTGGGCCTTTTCGTGGCACGCTTGTAATCTTTGTAGTTCTCCAGCCCACTGGTCACAGGTCCAGAAATGGCTGGACTTTCCAAGTTACAGTATTTCCTTTATAACATTTTTAATGACATCACAAAATGACATTAGTGTTCTACAGATAGTGTTCACATCTGACCATTCCCCACATTCCTCATTAGAAATATTGTTCCAGTATTCGCTTTTGAACATGTTAGTGATTCAGAGGGAAAAAGGTCTGTTGAGACAAAGCACATTCCTTTAGTGAATTTGGAGCGTGCATGACTGGATCTTCTCCCTTGATTCCCACTAGTTCTCTCCTTCTCCCTCTACGGGTGAAAGGGGTCTGATTGAAGTTATTCATTGCAAACCTGATCTGACCTATTTGAATCTCGTGGACAGTCATGATACCAATCTACCATAAAAGCCTGATTAGTGGAGTGCTGCAGAGATGGTTGATTTCCTGGAAGGTTCTCCCATCTCCACAGAGGAACTCTAGAGCTCTGTCAGAGTGACGATCAGGTTCTTGGTCACCTCCCTGACCAAGGCCCTTCTCCCCGACTGCTCAGTTTGGCCGGACGGCCAGCTTTAGGAAGGGTCTTGGTGGTTCCAAACTTCTTCCATTTAAGAATGATGGAAGCCACTGTGTTCTTGGGGAGCTTCAATGCTGCAGACATTTTTTGGTACCCTTCCTCAGATCTGTGTCTCGACACAATCCTGTCTCGGCGCTCTACGGACAATTCCTTCGACCTCATGTCTTGGTTTTTGCTCTGACATGCACTGTCAACTGTGGGACCTTATATAGACAGGTGTGTGTCTTTCCAAAAATGTCTAATCAATTGAATTTACCACAGGTGGACTCCAATCAAGTTGTAGAAACATCTCAAGGATGATCAATGGAAACAGGATGTACCTGAGCTCAATTTAGAGTCTTATAGTAAAGGGTCTGAATACTTACGTAAATAAGGTCTTTTTGTTGGGGTATTATGTGTAAATTGCTGAGGAAACCTTCATATTTAATCAATTTTGGAATAAGGCAGTAACGTAACAAAATGTGGAAAAAGTCGAGAACTTTCGAAAGCACTGTATCTGCCATATCAATTAATAAGGTTGCTGTAACAGATCAGAATGTTTATCTTAAAATATTGATAAACTATTTCTTCACATTTTAGTTGCAGCAATGTACACATTGCAATAGGCCCACTAATGATCATGAATGTTCCAAAGTGCAATTTGTAGGAAAACTCTCTAACAGATAAATATCTGTTTAGAGAAAATGTAGAGAGGGGGGATTTAAAGATGCCTACCTGTTAAAATGATATCATGATTATTTGCATCAATCCAGTGGCCTTTTATTTTGCAAACTCCATCTCATGTGCTACAGAAACACCTGTATTACAACAGTTCTAGGTGTCTGCACACTTGAATTAAAGGGTAGCTACACTCAAAAATCAACATTTCTTAGATTTGTCCAAGATCTCAAAAGTGGTCTGCTGATGTGGTTTAAGCACTGTTATGACTTAGAACATACAATTGTGTTGTTTTTCAGTCAAAGAAGTATACCTTTGAGAGCGAAAACCTGTAAAAAGAAACATGAAAAATTTGAATTTCTGTCTCAACTGACAGAATAATTGATCTGATTTAGGTCATTCAGAGTGTATGTCACTGTTTCTCATCAAATTTTTCACACCGGGCACCTCATTGCCAGGCACAGACCTTTTTGATTTTTTGTTGGCAAAATTACAGTATACCCACTTCTCCAAGCATCAGTACACCACTGATTATTTGTCCTGAAGAGGGCACTCTATACATGGCTTTAAGCCTATCTTGCCTCTTGCTACAGCAAGAGTGGACACTATAAACCAATGCAACTACACCAGGGCAAAACATGTGCATTGGCCATATATAGTAGGCTACTGTTACATGAAGTGTCATGGTAGGCTGTTCTGTGGTAAAGTTAACTTTACAGCCCTTTAGTGAATCTAGTGTGTTATTTTAGATTTTTGCAAAGTGTAACCTATTCCTCAAGCTCTTGTCATTCAAAGGTTTTCAGAGACACTAAATAATCATGGCAGTTTACAAAGTAGCGCTTCATAGCTACGTTTTTAACTTGAACCCCTATGCTAACCACAACCCTTACTTAACCCAGATAGTAAGGGCCGTTCACTGAGTCAACACTTGGGATGAGAGGCAGCGCTGTGACAGCAACGAATTCTGTGATTGATGTTTTTCCTTACAAGTGAAAACTACCAGAATTTTTGTGGCTACAGCTCTAAAATCAATGAAAACATTGCTCAATATCAATACATTGAAAATGTGTCCTATGTCGTTGTTTTCCATCAGGCTAGCATGAGGTGGCTCAGTCTTCAGAGCCTGGGACCATTTTTTTGCCGGAATCAGTGCAGTTTATCCTCCTTTCCCTAGAGTAAGTTTTTCCATTAAAAAATGTTGTCTTTCTGGTGCTCCTACATTTTCTCTGGGGCTTACATTAATGTTTTTTCCTCAAATCTTTCTCAAGAAGGCTTTCTGAGTAACTTTGTAGGGCTGTTTTAAGCGCAATCTATACAGAAAATGCTGTTTTTTCATTCCAGCTAGAATAATACAAATATTGGCATATATATCAGTTATCAGTAAATATTCCCAATCTAAAATTGGTATCAGAACCAAAAATCACATCTTGATCGGGCTCTACTAGTATTAGCCGATGTTCTTGTCATGCTTTGTGTTTTTTTTTTCATATTACACTACCGGTCAAAAGTTTTAGAACATCTACTCATTCAAGGGTTTTTCTTTATTTTTACTATTTACTACATTGTAGAATAATAGTGAAGACGTCAAAACTATGAAATAACACATATGGAATCATGTAGTAACCAAAAAAGTGTAAAACAAATCTAAATATATTTTATATTTGAGATTCTTGAAATAGCCACCTTTTGCCATGATGACAGCTTTGCACACTCTTGGCATGTACAAAATGTCCTGTAATTTATAAAAGGTTCACCCAATATGGATGAAAATACCCAACAATTAAAGCTGACAGACTGCACTTTAACCTTACAGTCATTGTATCATTTAAAATCCAAAGTGCTGGAGTACAGAGTCAAAGCAACAAAAAATGTGTGACTGTCCTAATACTTTGAGCTCACTGTAAGTCTGGTTGCACACCTGATTGGCAAACTTACTGTAATTGAGAAATTATTTGACGAAACTGAAAAAAAAAAAAAAAACATTTAAACCAAGATAAATGACAATGTATGATGGAAATAAATGGAATTATGGGCCGATAGACTAATTCAACTCCATCTTTCATTGAATCAAATGACTCATTTATCACAAAACCTTTTGATGTTCCCAATTACTTTAATAATTAATTAATTGGCAAAGTAGGCAAACTTAGGCATGAAATGCCAATAACAAACTGTGAGCCATCCTTTTCACGTATAAAATACCTAATAATGTCACGACTTTCACCAAAGTCGGTTCCTCTCCTTGTTTGGGCGGCGTTCGGCAGTCGACGTCACCGGTCTTCTAGCAGTCGCCGATCCACTTTTCATTTTCCATTTGTTTGGTCTTGTTTTCCCGCACACCTGGTTTACATTCCCTCATTATTTTTCGACGTGTATTTAACCCTCTGTTCCCATCATGCCTGTGTGTGGAATTGTTTGTTGTTATGTGTATGTGCACGTCAGACTGGTTTGTGCCGTGTTATGTCAACCCATAATTGTTTATTGTTTAGTGCCGTGTGTCTGTTCGCCGTAATAAATTGCTCCGTTCGCTACCCAATTCTGCTCTCCTGACTTCCCTGCAGACAGTTACGGATACCTTACAAAAAATGTAATGTAATTTGGAATTCTGTAAAGTTAGTGGGTGATGTGGAAAAAAAAAATGTTTCCATCAATAATGAAAAACCACCTGGTATTGATAACATACAGTGCCTTGCGAAAGTATTCGGCCCCCTTGAACTTTGCGACCTTTTGCCACATTTCAGGCTTCAAACATAAAGATATAAAACGGTATTTTTTTGTGAAGAATCAACAACAAGTGGGACAAAATTATGAAGTGGAACGACATTTATTGGATATTTCAAACTTTTTTAACAAATCAAAAACGGAAAAATTGGGCGTGCAAAATTATTCAGCCCCCTTAGGTTAATACTTTGTAGCGCCACCTTTTGCTGCGATTACAGCTGTAAGTCGCTTGGGGTATGTCTCTATCAGTTTTGCACATCGAGAGACTGAATTTTTTTCCCATTCCTCCTTGCAAAACAGCTCGAGCTCAGTGAGGTTGGATGGAGAGCATTTGTGAACAGCAGTTTTCAGTTCTTTCCACAGATTCTCGATTGGATTCAGGTCTGGACTTTGACTTGGCCATTCTAACACCTGGATATGTTTATTTTTGAACCATTCCATTGTAGATTTTGCTTTATGTTTTGGATCATTGTCTTGTTGGAAGACAAATCTCCGTCCCAGTCTCAGGTCTTTGCAGACTCCATCAGGTTTTCTTCCAGAATGGTCCTGTATTTGGCTCCATCCATCTTCCCATCAATTTTAACCATCTTCCCTGTCCCTGCTGAAGAAAAGCAGGCCCAAACCATGATGCTGCCACCACCATGTTTGACAGTGGGGATGGTGTGTTCAGGGTGATGGGTTGTGTTGCTTTTACGCCAAACATAACGTTTTGCATTGTTGCCAAAAAGTTCAATTTTGGTTTCATCTGACCAGAGCACCTTCTTCCACATGTTTGGTGTGTCTCCCAGGTGGCTTGTGGCAAACTTTAAACAACACTTTTTATGGATATCTTTAAGAAATGGCTTTCTTCTTGCCACTCTTCCATAGAGGCCAGATTTGTGCAATATACGACTGATTGTTGTCCTATGGACAGAGTCTCCCACCTCAGCTGTAGATCTCTGCAGTTCATCCAGAGTGATCATGGGCCTCTTGGCTGCATCTCTGATCAGTCTTCTCCTTGTATGAGCTGAAGGTTTAGAGGGACGGCCAGGTCTTGGTAGATTTGCAGTGGTCTGATACTTCTTCCATTTCAATATTATCGCTTGCACAGTGCTCCTTGGGATGTTTAAAGCTTGGGAAATCTTTTTGTATCCAAATCCGGCTTTAAACTTCTTCACAACAGTATCTCGGACCTGCCTGGTGTGTTCCTTGTTCTTCATGATGCTCTCTGCGCTTTTAACGGACCTCTGAGACTATCACAGTGCAGGTGCATTTATACGGAGACTTGATTACACACAGGTGGATTGTATTTATCATCATTAGTCATTTAGGTCAACATTGGATCATTCAGAGATCCTCACTGAACTTCTGGAGAGAGTTTGCTGCACTGAAAGTAAAGAGGCTGAATAATTTTGCACGCCCAATTTTTCAGTTTTTGATTTGTTAAAAAAGTTTGAAATATCCAATAAATATCGTTCCACTTCATGATTGTGTCCCACTTGTTGTTGATTCTTCACAAAAAAAATACAGTTTTATATCTTTATGTTTGAAGCCTGAAATGTGGCAATTGTCGCAAAGTTCAAGGGGGCCGAATACTTTCGCAAGGCACTGTATATGGTAAGCTACTGAGGATGGTAGCAAACTATATTGTTGCTCCTATTTGTCCTATTTTTTTATCTGAATCTGGAGAAAAATGTTTGTCCCCAGACGTGGAGGGAAGCCAAAGTCATTCCACTACCCAAGAATGGTAAAGCTCCCTTTACTGGTTCTTACAGCCAACCAATCAGCTTGCAGCTTGTACAAACATTGTGTTTGACCATATACAATGCTATTCCTCTGTAAACAAATTAACAACAGACATTGATCATGCTAATAGAGAACGGCACTTATGTACTGCACTGACACAAATCACTGATTGGTCAAAAGAAATTGATAAAAATATTGTGGAAGCTGTTAGATTTCAGTGCAGCCTATGTTATTATGAACCATAACCTGTTGTTGAAAAAAACATTTGTGTTATGGCTTTTCAACCTCTGCCATATTGTGGATTCAGAGCTATCTATCTAATAGAACACAGAGGGTTTTCTTTAATGGAATTTCTTATTTGTGGTGTACCGCAGGTCAGCTCTCTTGGCCCTCTACTATTCTCTATGCTTACTAATGACCTGCCACTGGCATTAAACAAAGCCTGTGTGTCTTTGTCTGTTGATGGTGCAACCCTATAAGCGTCAGCAACCACAGCAAGTGAAATTGTTGCTAAATAAAGAGTTGCAGCCAGTTTTAGAATGGGTGACCAGTAATAAACTAGTCCTGAACTTCTCTAAAACTAAGAGCATTGTATTTGGTACAAAGTTCTAGAACTCCTCTGAATCTGATAATTAATAATGTGGCTGTTGATCAAGTTCATGAGACTAAATGATTTGGTGTTAACTTGGATTGAAAACTGTCATGGTCAAAACCTATTGATTCAATGGTTGTAACGATGAGGAGAGGTCTGTCGAGATAAAGAGATCTCTGATAAAGAGAGCTCAGATTTCTTTTGACACCACACTCCACAAAGCAAGTCCTGCAGGCTCTAGTTTTATTTGATCTTGATTATTGTCCAGCCATATGGTCAGGTGCTGCAAAGAAGAAAAACTGCATCTGGCCAAGAACAGAGAGGCACGTCCTGTTTTTAATTAATCAGAGGGCTAATATCAAAACCATGCATGCCAGTCTCTCTTAGCTAAAAGTAGAGGAGAGATTTATTGCATCACTTATTGCCAAATTGCTTATAAAGTCAACTTACACACAACTCTGACACACACACTTACCCCATCAGACATGCTAACAGGGGTCTTTCCAATGTCCACAATTCCAGAACAAATTCATGAAAACGTACAGTATTATATACAGTGCCTTTAGAAAGTATTCACACCCCTTGTCTTTTCCACATGTTGTTGTCTTACAGCCTGAATTAAAACATGTATTACATTTAGATTGTTGTGTCACTGGCCTACACACAATAACCCATAATGTACATTTTTACAAATGAATTAAAAATGAAAAGCTGAAATGTATTTAACCCCTTTGTTATGGTAAGCCTAAATATGTTCAGGAGTAAAAATGTGCTCCTCAAGTCATATAATAAGTTGCATGGACTCACTCTGTGTGCAATAGTAGTATTTAACATTATTTTTGAATGAATGCCTCATCTAAGTACCCAACACATACAATTATCTGTAAGGTAACCTAAGTGGAGCAGTGAATCTCAAACACAGATTCAACCACATAGTCCAGGAAGGTTTTCCAATGCCACGCAAAGAAGGGCACCTAAAAAAGCAGACATTGAGGATGTCCCTTTGAGGATGGTGAAGTTATTAATTACGCTTTGGATGGTGTATCAATACACCCAGTCATTACAAAGATACGTGGTGTCACGCCCTGACCGTAGATTGCTTTGTATGTTTCTATTTTTAGTTTGGTCAGGGTGTGATGTGGGTGGGTATTCTAAGTTGTAGGTGTAGGTTTTCTTTTTCTATGTGTTTGGCCTGGTATGGTTCTCAATCAGAGGCAGCTGTCTATCATTGTCTCTGATTGAGAGCCATACTTAGGTAGCCTGTTTTCCCATTTTGAGTGGTGGGTGATTATTTTCTGGTTAGTGTTT
The DNA here is from genome assembly GCF_045791955.1 of Oncorhynchus clarkii lewisi. NCBI lineage: Eukaryota > Metazoa > Chordata > Actinopteri > Salmoniformes > Salmonidae > Oncorhynchus > Oncorhynchus clarkii. The sequence goes on along the minus strand of NC_092148.1, from coordinate 50,282,659 downwards.
GTTGCACCTGCACACTGTTCGTTTATCGTTTTGTTGGTTTTGTTCGTGTATTCATTCTGGATTAAAACTATTATGGATACATACCACGCTGCACTTTGGTCCTCCTCTCCTTCCACCAACGAAAATCATTACAACTGGTGACTTTAAAACAGTTACAGAGTTTAATGGCTGTGATAGGAGAAAACTGAGGATGGATCAACAACATTGTAGTTAATCCACAAAACTAACCTAAATTACAGAGTGAAAAGACAGAAGACTGTACAGAATACAAAATATTTTCCAAAACATGCATCCTGTTTGCAATAAGGCACTAAAGTACAACTGCAAAAAATGTGGCAAAGGAAATTCACTTCATGTCTTGAATACAAACGTTGTTTGGGGCAAATCCAACGCATCACTGAGTACCACTCTTGATATTTTCAAGCATAGTGGTGACTGCATCATGTTATGGGTGTGTTTCTCATCGGTAAGGCCTAGGGAGTATTTTAGGATAAAAATAAATGGAATCGAACTAAACACAGGCAAAATCCTAGAGGAAAACCTGGTTCATTCTGCTTTCCAACAGACACTGGGAGACAAATTCACCTTTCAGCAGGACAATAACCTAAAACACAAGACCAAATATAAACTGGAGTTGCTTACCAAGATGACATTGAATGTTTCTGAGTGGCTTAGTTACAGTTTTGACTTAAATCGGCTTGAAAATCTATGGAAGAGTTGAAAATGTCTGTCTAGCAATGATCAACAACCAACTTAACAGAACATGAAGAATGTTTTAAAGAATAATGTGCAAATATTGGACAATTGAGGTGTTCAAAACTCTAAGCGATTTATCCAGAAAGACTAACAGCTGTTATCGCTGCCAAAGGTGTATTATACTTATGTAATCAATATATATTCATGTTTTAGATCTTAATAATTTTTTACAAATGTAAAAATGTTTGTCCACTATGATATTACAGAGTTTTTTTGTGTAGAAATTTGATGAAAAATTACAATTAAATCCATTTTAAACCCATCTTGTAACAACAAAATGAGGAAAAAGTCAAGGGGTATGAATACTTCCTGAAGTACAGTCATGGCCAAAAGTTTTGAGAATGACACATATTAATTTGCTGAGTCTGCTGCCTCAGTTTGTATGATGGCAATTTGCATATACTCCAGGATGTTATGAATACTGATCAGGAAGCTGGAAGCTTCAAAAGGAGGGTGGTGCTTGGAATCATTGTTCTTCCTCTGTCAACCATGGTTACCTGCAAGGAAACACGTGCCGTCATCATTGCTTTGCACAAAAAGGGCTTCACAGGCAAGGATATTGCTGCCAGTAAGATTGCACCTAAATCAACCATTTATCGGATCATCAAGAACTTCAAGTAGAGCGGTTCAATTGTTGTGAAGAAGGCTTCAGGGCGCCCAAGAAAGTCCAGCATGCACCAGGACCGTCTTCTAAAGTTGATTCATCTGCAGGATCGGGGCACCACCAGTACAGAGCTTGCTCAGAAATGGCAGCAGGCAGGTGTGAGTGCATCTGCATGCACAGTGAGGTGAAGACTTTTGAAGGATGGCCTGATGTCAAGAAGGACAGCAAAGAAGCCACTTCTCTCCAGGAAAAACATCAGGGGCAGACTGATATTCTGCAAAAGGTACAGTGATTGGACTGCTGAGGACTGTGGTAAAGTCATTTTCTCTGATGAATTCCCTTTCCGATTGTTTGGGGCATCCGGACAAGGTGAGCGCTACCATCAGTCTTGTGTCATGCCAACAGTAAAGCATCCTTAGACCATTCATGTGTGGGGTTGCTTCTCAGCCAAAGGAATGGGCTCACTCACAATTTTGAACACAGCCATGAATAAAGAATGGTACCAACACATCCTCTGAGTGCAACTTCTCCCAATCATCCAGGAACAGTTTGGTGAGGAACAATGCCTTTTCCAGCATGATGGAGCACCTTGCCATGAGGCAAAAGTGTAGACTAAGAACAAAACATCGATATTTTAGGTCCATGGAAACTCCCCATACCTTAATCCCATTGAGAACTTGTGGTCAATTCTCAAGAGGCGGGTGGACAAACAAAACCCCACAAATTCTGACAAACTCCAAGCATTGATTATGCAAGAATGGGCTGCCATCAGTCAGGATGTGGCCCAGAAGTTAATTGACAGCATGCCAATGTGGATTGCAGAGGTCTTGAAAAAGAATGGTCAACACTGCAAATATTGACTCTTTGCATCAACTTCATGTCAACTGTCAATATAAGTCTTTGATACTTATGAAATGCTTATAATTACACTTCAGTATTCCATAGTAACATCTGACAAAAATATCTAAAGACACTGAAGCAGCAAACTTTGTGGAAATTAATATTTGTGTCATTCTCAAAACTTTTGGCCATGACTGTATAGGAGATTTGGTTGCGTTGTGAACCAAACACAATTCAATATTACTTTTGTAATACAGTAAATAGCCTACAGTTTAAGGCTATCTTACAAACAAATGTAACATTAATCCTTAAAATGCGTAACACATTCATTTGAGGTTACTGTAACTAAAAATGTCTTATGTAATCATATAAAGTGTGCATGTTCAAGATAGCATGGCATGCATAGGTCACAGTTTTGTGGAAATCTTCACAACTGCTGTAACAGTCCGCTCAACATCTCGAATGGCATTGATCACTTGCGCAATGTCTTTTTAATGTAATCTCAACTGCATTCTAGGTAATTTGGTTTTGATAGATGAAGCACAGTGATAACAATCTGTTGATTGAATAAACAAAATATCTGACATATTCCCATTTGAACTTTGCTGTATTTTTAAATGTTTGAAAACGCATTGATAGACATTTGGGTGACAACTAAACCAAAAATCAGACAGCGTTTTTTTCCATTGGAATTTGGTTGTGCTTTTGAATTGTTGAAAGCATAGTGATGATAACGTTCAGCTGCCTTTTTGAGAGGGTGAGTATAGGTTGTAATCGCATTGATCAACGCCTCAGTGAGAGGGGGGGGGTAGTGACGAAGTGAAAGTCTGTGAGAAAAAGTGAAGGAAAGACAGAAAAGAAAGTGTGTCTGTCTGTCTGTGTGCCCCCCAGCACCCTTTATACTGTTCTTCTAAATAATTTATGTGTACACTCATATCTCTCAGTACACAACTTCTTTGATGCCCTTTGATGACAACTGAATTTAATTTGCGTCTAAAAGCCTAGGAAATATTGAATTCATGATTATCAGCACATTCTTGACTTCTAAGCAATTACTGTAATTATGTAAATGTAGAACTTTGGACCATGTTCTGAATAATTAAAAATGTAAACAGACTGTTATTCAATATGGTAGAATGTTAAAGGGGAAGTTTAGGTTTTTACAACTTGATGTTAGATGACTCCTCACCCTAAAACGAGAAACTGTAATGCATGGTTCAGTTTTTTTTTTAAACAGAAAACCGAACCATCTAACATCACGTAGTAAAAACTTCCCATTTAACACATTCCATGGCAGTGAAGTAGCATGATTAGTCATGCTGAAAGGATGCTAAATGATGTTTAAATAAGTTTTAAAGAACACCACAGAGATGGCTGTGTATAATGTTGCCGGAGGAGATGGCTGCCATTTTACGGTCTCCTAACCAATTGTACTATTGTGTGTGTTTTTTTTTTTGCGTTATTTGAAACTTATTTTGTTCATAATGTTCCTGCCACCGTCTCTAATGATCGAAAATAGCTTCTAGATATGATGACAGCGATTACTCACCTCGTACTGGACGAACGAGTTGGACGCAAATGATTTACTTCAGACACCGACAAGCCCCAAATCCCTGTGATTCGCATGAGAAAGAGACGGAGATATCAGGACATAGGTCGGGTGCCTTGTTAGGATCCGACGGCGAGTGGGTAATCTTCCTCTAACATCAGTCCTATTAGCCAACGTACAATCATTGGATAACAAAATAGACTAACTGTAATATCTTGTGTTTCACGCGGCGTGGCTGAATGACAACATGAACAACATACAGCTGGCGGGGTTTATGCTGCATTGGCAAGAACAGCCACCTCCAGTAAGACAAGGAGTGACGGTCTGTGTATATTTGTAAACAACAGCTGGTGCACGAAATCTAATATTAAGGAAGTCTCAATGTTTTGCTCTCCTGAGGTAGAGTATCTCATGATAAGCTGTAGACCACACTATTATCCAAGGGAGTTTTCATCTATATTCTTTTTTGCTGTCTATTTACCACCAGAAACCGATGCTAGCACTAAGAGTGCACACAATGTGCTGTATATGGCCATAAGCAAACAGGAAAATGCTCATTCAGAGGTGGCACTCCTAGTGGCTGGGGACTTTAATGCAAGGAAACTTAAATCTGTTTCACCTCATTTCTGCCAGCATGTTAAATGTGCAACCAGAGGGGGAAAAACAATCTAGACCACCTTTACTCCACACACAGAGACGCGTACAAAGCTCTCCCTCGCCCTCCATTTTGCAAATCTGACCATAATTCTATCCCCCTGATTCCTGCTTACAAGCAAAAACTAAAGCAGGAAGTACCAGTGACTCGGTCAATAAAGAATTGGTCAGATGACGCAGATGCTAAGCTACAGGACTGTTTTGCCAGCACAGACCGGAATATGTTCCGGGATTCTTCCGATGACATCAGTCACTGGCTTCATCAGTTAGTGCATCGATGATGTTGTCCCCACAGTGACTGTACGTACATACCCCAACCAGAAGCCATGGATTACAGCCAACATCTGTACTGAGCAAAAGGTTAGAGCTGCCGCTTTCAGGGAGCGGGGCTCTAACCAGGAAGCTTATAAGAAATCCCGCTATGCACTCCGACGAACCATCAAACAGGCGAAGCATCAATACAGGACTAAGATTGAATCGTACCGCACCGGCTCTGACTCTCGTCGGATGTGGCAGGGCTTGCAAACTATTACAGACTACAAAGGGAAGCACAGCCTCTATCTGCCCAGTGACACGAACCTACCAGATGAGCTAAATTACTTAATATGCTCACTTCGAGGCCAGCAACACTGAAGCGTGCATGAGAGCATCAGCTGTTCCAGACGACTGTGTGTCCACGCTCTCCTCTCTGTGAGTAAAGCCTTTAAACAGGTGAACATTCACAAGGCCGCAGGGCCAGACAGATTACCAGGATGTGTACGCCGAGCATGCGCTGATCAACTGGCATATGTGGCTTCACTGACATTTTCAACTTCTCCCTGACTGAGTCTAATACCAACATGTTTCAAGCAGACCACCATAGTCCCTGTGCCCAAGAACACTAAGGTAACCTGTCTAAATGATTACCAACCCGTAGCACCCGTAGCACTCACTGTAGCCATGAAGTGCTTTGAAAGGCTGGTCCTGGCTAACATCAACACCATTATCCCAGAAACCCTAGATCCACTCCAATTTGCATTCTGCCCCAACAGATCTACAGATGATGCTATCTCTATTGCACTCCACAATGCCCTTTCCCACCTGGACAAATGGAACACCTATGTGAGAACGCTATTCATTGACTACAGCTCAGCGTTCAACACCATAGTGCCCTCAAAGCAAAAAATGTTTTTATTTATTTACTCAGACAATTCCCTTGGTAAAACGTCTTTGCAATTACCCCAGCCAACTCTATCAAAAATCTTCTTCACCCATCGCACACAATCTGCAGCACATTAGTGATTTCCGCCTGCAGTCAAAGGTACATGTTCTAGACAGGCGGCCACACAAATTGTTAACATTTAGCCCATGTCTATAGTATGTTTTAGCTTTGGCTGTGACTAGTGTCTGTGAGTTTGATGGTTAATGTGTAACCCCCACAAACTAACTGAACCTGGATTCGTGGAGATGTGCTTTGATAAGCCAGCTGGTGTTGCATGCTGAGTCACTGGACACACGACTGGACAAATAGGTGACAAGTTAGCTCACATAATGACAGTTTGACTGGGCCCACACCACCGCAAGACAACGCTGTGTCTGAACACTGTCTGAAAAGCGCATGTTGGACTGAGAATATTTGGACATCACTTTTACATCACTTGGTTGAACGACACTCGGGACTTACTACTACTAGTTGGTCGGAACGCCGCTCAACTTGTTCTAAATACTACTCCACTACACTATCTTGGTTGGACTACCACTCAACTTGGTCTGGCTACCGGTCAACGTGGTCTAAAAACGACTTAACCAGCTTGGGCCGACTTCCTCCGACCAAGTTTCAGACCCTGACCCATCTTGAGTAGTAACCCTGCTTCAGGGGGCCATGGAGGGTGGCTCTAAATGCACCAGGGGTCAGCTCCTGCACCTGGATGTGTGTGTGGATGAGCAGAAGCCTCGCGGCGGTGTCCTAGAGCTCCTCGGGAGACTGAGGCCCCAGTGGAAGCCACAGGACATCAAGATGAAGGTAAGTGAAGGTATCAAATTGTCACATCAGTATGCCAATGGGCAAAACTGGTTGAAATGACATTGTAATGCTGTCATTTCAACCAGTTCTGCCCATTGGAATGTAAGCGAGAAGAATTAGTATTCTGAGAAGTGAGTAGTATTAACCCCTAGTTGTTCTCGTGCGCATCAGACCTTGAACATGTTTCAATGAAAAAACATTCCCCTCAACCTTCAAACAGACCACTCAGAGGTAACAACCTCAGCAATAAGGTCATAGAAAACCATAGGATTCACGTAGAACGTCTGTCCTCAGCTAACATAGATTCTCTTGAGGTCTCCATTCGTGTGTGCAAACAGTGGGGCAATCTCCCAGAGAAATAGGATCTATGTTTGTCAGGGTCACAGTGGAGCGGGACTGACCTCTCAATCTAGAACAGGTCTAGTTTAAGCACACAGAGAGATGAACGCTATAACCCCCAGATTTCCCCCTCAAGCCCTCTCAATCACTATTGTATCTCGGTTGGTGAGGACTCTGAGCAAAAAATATGAATCCAAAAATATACACTCTTGGTTCATAAAGACGAAGCTGTTCAGAAACGAGAGAAAAGTGGATATATAGACATCTCCGAGAAATTCTCAAAAAGTAGGTAGCATAGCCTCTCAAACTCTCTGGGTTGAATTGAACCTTTTCTGTCTGGCTCAAATGTCTTTGCTCTGTCAATCTCAACTCCTAGACAGGCATGGTTCAACATAATTCAGAGGCCAAGTTGAATAGATATGAGTCAGAATAAATTAGAGAGAGAGACTTTTCAGTCAGTTGGATAGAGAAGTGATCCTCAGCCGAGCTTAGACCAAGACATCTAGTTTCACTGACTGGGTTGTGTTCATTAGACATGAAACCGAATAAAACATCCTGAAACCGGGAGGGACTACCTAGACTTAATCTACTTTTTCCGTGGCAAAGATGGAAGAATTCTTACAGCACTCCAATTCATCCAATTCATTTACTGGTTCTCATACCTCTTTGCGACAACACCACATCATAAACACTGAACATTTCCAGTCGATACTCAGTAATGAAAGTGGCCTGTAGGATTTGTCCCTGAAATTTTCCCACTCAGTTACATAATACACTGGAGTGACTATAAATGCTTACAAGCAGGATGTTTTAATGTTTCATTTTAATAGTTCCTCAAATTAAAGGGATATTTCACTCAAATTACAAAATGACATATTAGTTTCCTTACCCTGTAAGCAGTCTATGGACAATGTAAGACAGCAGTCAATGCTATGGTTTTGTTTATCTGGCCACTTTCTACAGGGAATTTGTATTTATTTTATTTTTATTTACCTTTGTTTAACTAGGCAAGGCAGTTAAGAACAAATTCTTGATGGTAATGGTATGGAATTTTAGTGAACCATCCCTTTAATGAGTAGGACCATACCCCTCTCCCTCCCTGGACGAGTCTCCAACTGCTTTGAATAAGAGATGGGATTGTCTCTCTTTGGTTAATCATGGGCTCAATCATCATAACATTGTTATTCTTATTGTGGTGTAAAGTTGGAGGTCATAAACTATTGCGACCTGTCAAAATAACATAACTTTAAAGACAGTATGAATGCTGGCCCAATTGAAGTGTTATGCGATTACTTTAAACAGGAACTTATGACTTGATGTTAGGACACACGTGTTATATGTAATGTTTTAGTTTGTTACGGAACAGTATTTGCCCTCGTGGAACAATCCACAGCACTGCAAACCTCTACTTCTTTCCATTTTTAATCTCATGCAGTTTGGACCTTTGTTTGGATCTATTCTGATCTTTTTGTGTGCTTTTCTCCTCTCTTTCCTCATTCATATTTTTAGACATTTTTGGACTGTTGAGGAACAGAGATTGAGTCCACAGGCCTTTCACCCTAAGCATACAAAACATAATTGATGTAGACATCATGCCTAAATGTCACGCCCTTTCTTTATTCTTTTGGTAAGGTCAGGGTGTGACAAGGGTGAGATGTGTTTTTGTACTGTCTAGGGGTTTTGTATGTTTATGGGGTTGTTTACTATCTAGGTGTTTTGTATGTCTATGGTTGCTTAGATTGAGAACCAATCAGAGGCAGCTGTTTATCGTTGTCTCTGATTGGGAACCATATTTAGGCAGCCATAATCATATTTTTTTTGTAATTTGTGGGTTATTTGTGGGTTATTGTCTATGTCTAGTTGCCTGTGTCTGCACTAGTATTATATAGCGACACGGTTGGTTGTTTTGTATAGTTAAGTGTTCTTTGTCTTCATTAAAAAGTATGTATTCATCTTACGCTGCGCCTTGGTCTACTCCATTAAATGAACGTGACAGTAAAAGTGATACAATCTGATTTAAAACAGGAGGAGTGGGAGACACTCAAACAAATCGATACAGTTACATATTGGGATATAATTGTTTACAATAAATTGTATCGTTTCGACAATCTCGCAATATTATTGTTTGGGATTAGTTGGCTGTACCTGCACCAAAACTCCAGTATTTTTTCTTCATAGCTTGTTCTCCATCTTCTTTTTAAAAGGGAGATCATTTGCTTTCAGCAGTTTTATTTCCATGACTGATCAAAACTCGTTTTCTCATGGCTCTCTCTTGTCCCTCTACATCAGACATATATGGTGAGCAATATGTTTGGAACATCGAATCGTAATATAATCACAGTATCAAATTGCAATACATACATAATTGTGAAAATCACAATACATATTGTTTCGGCAAAACAGGTATACACATGGGTGGGCTGTGACATCGCAGCTGAGCTTGCGCTGTTTGTGAAACCTCTGAGCAGAGAACTTACAGCTCACGAGAGGGTTAATATGGGGATGAGAATCAAGATCGTTACTGGTCCTCCCGAGTGGCGCAGGGGTCTAAAGGTTCCACTAGAGATCCTGATTTGAGTCTAGGCTCTGTCGCAGCCCGGAGCCGAGTCCAGGCTCTGTCGCAGCCCGGGGCCGAGTCCAGGCTCTGTCGCAGCCTGGAGCGCCGACCGGGGCCGGCTGCGGCGCACAATTGGCCCAGCGTCATCCGGGTTCGGGAAGGGTTTGGCCGGCAGAGATGTTCTTGTCCCATCGCGCATTAGCGACTCCTGTGGCACGGCTCTCAACCTTCGCCTCTCTCTCTCTCGAGTCCGTAAGGGAGTTGCAGCGATGGAACAAGACTGTAACTACCAATTGGGGAGAAAAAGGGGTCAAAAATTGAAAAGATTGTTTCCGCTATCGACACTATCCTGATGTTGTTGTGTTGTGTTCAGGTGTTCACAGAGGGCATCACCAACCAGCTGATGGGCTGCTTTGTGGGCTCGCTCCAAGAGTCAGGGGCCGTGCTGGTGCGTGTGTACGGGAGGATGACAGAGCTCTATGTGGACCGGGAGAGAGAGGTGGAGATGTTCCAGATACTCCACTCTCACAACTGCGGCCCGCAGATCTACTGCAGCTTCCGGAACGGCATCTGCTACGAGTTTGTGAGAGGGACCGTGTTGGACGACACACTGCTCACACAGCCTGCCATCTATAGGTATCTGTGAAAAGTTCTAAATGTCTTACACATACATTTACAGTACAGATTTGAAGAACACCATTTTTTTTGTTAAATCCTCAAGGATTTCATCATGACGCCTATGGTGACTTTCAAACAGTCACAGAGTTTAATGGCTGTGATAGGAGAGAACTGAGGCTAGATCAACAACATTGACACTAACATAATTGACAGATTGAAAAGAAGGAAGCTTTTACAGAATACACATATTCCATCTCATGCATCCTGTTTCCAACAAGTCACTAAAGTAATACTGCAAAGAAATGTGTCAAAGCAATTAACTATTTTTCCTTAATACAAAGTGTTTTTTTTTAAATCCAATACAACACATCACTGAGTACCACTCTCCATTATTTTCATGCATAGTGGTGGCTGCATCATGTTATGGATATGCTTGTAAATCGTTAAGGACTGGGTAGTTTTTCAGGAGTTTTTCAAGAATTAACAGAATGGGCCTCCCGAGTGGTGCAGCAGTCTAAGGCACTGCATTGCAGTAATTAAGGTGTCACTACAGACATGGGTTCGTTCCCAGGCTGTGTCACAACCGGCCATGACTGGGAGTCCCGTAGAGTGGCGCACAATTGGTCCAGCGTCGACCGGGTTAGATGAGGGTTTGGCTGGGGGGGCTTCACTTGGCTCATTGCGCTCTAGTGACTCCTTGTGGTGGGCCAGGCGCCTGCAGGATGACATCGGTCATCAGTTGAACGGTGTTTCCTCTAACACATTGGTGCAACTGGCTTCAGGGTTAAGCGGCGGGTGTTAAGAAGCAGGGTTTGGTGGGTCATGTTTGGGGAACGCATTCCCGAGCCCGTTGGGGAGTTGCAGCGATGAGATCGCAATTGGATATCACGAAATTGGGGAGAAAAGGGGGGTTAAATACAAATATATATATATATATATATATATATATATATATATATATAGTGATATATAGTGATATAGTATATATATAGTAGTAGTATATATAGTGATATATAGTGATTCCAAATAAATGGAATCCAGCTAACCACAGGCAAAATCCTATAGGATTCAGGGTTCAGTCTGCTTTCCATCAGGCACTGGGAGATGAATTCACCTTTCAGCAGGACAATAACCTAAAACACAAGTCTACACAGGATTTGCTTACTAAGAAGACAACGAATGTTCCTGGGTGGCCGAGTTACAGTTTTGACTTAAATCTGCTTGAAAATCTATGGCAAGACTTTAAAATGGTAGTCTAGCAATGATCAACAGCCTATTTGACAGAGCTTTTGTACAATCCAGGTGTGTAAAGCTCTTAGAGACTTACCCAGAAAGACTGTGACAGCTGTAATCACTGACAAAGGTGATTCGAACATGCATTGACTCAGGGGTGTGAATACATGTACTTAAGAAAAATATAAACACAACATGTAAAGTGTTGGTCAGTTACCATAGCAGGCGGTGATGCTCTTGATGGTGCAGCTATAGAATTTTGAGGACCCATGCCATGTTTTATGAGCTGAAATAAAAGATCCCAGAAATGTTCCATCCAAAAAGCTTATTTCTCAAAAACGTTGTGCACAAATGTGTTTACATCCCTGTTAGTGAGCATTTCTCCTTTGCCAAGATAATCCATCCACCTGACAGGTCACTAAAGTATCAATAAGCAGATTAAACAGCATGATCATTACACAGATGCAACTTGTACTGGGAACAATAAAAAGCCACACTAAAATGTGCAAATTGTCCTACAACATAATGCCACAGATGTCTCAAGTTCTGAGGGAGCGTGAAATTGGCATGGTGACTGCAGGAATGTCCAGAGCTTTTGCCAGAGAATGTAATGTTCATTTTTCTACAGCGTCATTTTAATTTGGCAGTACGTCCAACCAGCCTCATCAAATCAAATTCTATTTGTCATGTGCCGAATAGGTGTAGACCTTACAGTGAAATCCTTAATTAGAAGCCCTAAACCAACAATGCAGTTAATTAAGAAAAATAAGTGTCAGGAAAGTATTTACAAAAAAATACATAAATAATAATAAAAGAAGAAAATAGAAAAATAACAAATAATTAAAGCACAGGCTAGTCGAGGTAATAAGTACATGTAGGTAGAGGTAAAGTGACTATGTATAGATAATAAACAGAGAGTAGCAGCAGCGTAAAAAAAATGGGGATGGGGGAAGGGTGTCAATGCAAATAGTCCGGGTAGACCAGGTTCCCAGAATGTGAAGGCAGACACACTGTCCCGGCTGAATGACACAGAGGAGCGGCCCATGGATCCCACCCCCATACTCCCGGCCTCCTGCCTGGTGGCACTGGTAGTATGGGGGCTGGACGCGGACATTGAGCAGGCGTTACATGCAGAGCGTGCTCCCCTTCAGTGTCTCGCTGGGCATCTGTACGTTCCGTCTGCTGTCCGTGATCGGTTGATCTTTTGGGTCACCTTCCTCTGGTCATCCAGGCCTCGGTCGGACGGTGCGCTGTCTGAGTGGGAAGTACTGATGGCCCACTTTGGCCAAGAATGTGTGCACTTAGTGTAAGGCTCCTAGACACCTGCCCAGAGGTAAGCTACACCCCTTACCCGTTCCACAACGGCCATGGTCGCAACTGTCGATCGATTTCCCGACCGATCTCCCTCATCCCAGGGAAACACCACGATCCTGGTTGTTGTGGATCGTTTCTCTAAGTCCTGACGTCTCTTTCCTCTGCCCGGTCTCCCTACAGCCCTACAGACTGCGGAGGCCTTGTTTACGCACGTCTCCCGGCACTACGGGGTGCCTGAGGATATAGAGTCTGAACGGGGTCCCCAGTTCACTTCGAGGGTCTTGGAGGGCCTCGATCAGCCTTACCTCGGGTTTTCACCCCGAGAGTATCGGGCTGGTGGAGAGAGTTAACCAGGATGTGGGTAGGTTTCTGAGGTCTTATTGCCAGGACCGGCCGGGGGAATGGGCGGCATTTGTGCCCTGGGCAGAGATGGTCCAGAACTCGCTCCGCCACTCCTCCACTAACCTCTCCCCCTTCCAGTGCGTACTGGGGTATCAGCCGGTTCTGTCACCTTGGTATCAGAGTCAGACCGAGGCTCCTGCGGTGGACGACTGGTGTTGTGTATTTAACCCTCTGCCCCCCCCCCCCCCTCTGTCTTTGTGTGGAATTGTTTATTGTAAGTGCACATGTTTACTGGTACCCATTGGTTTATTCTTTATTCCGTTGGTTTTGAAATTAAACTGCTCCAGCTATTACCTAGTTCTGCTCTCCTGTGTCTGACTTCACTGCCACCAGTTACGCACCCCATTACAACTGGGAGGAAGTAACCAAGGTATTTATTGGAACACGGGGAATATGGAGTGCAGGCCAGGGGAAGCTCGGATGGGTTGCAGGAAACCAGGTGCGGCGACTGAGGCTGGAGCGAGAGGTGTTGGGACAGGGTAAGCAGGTCCAGAGGGGAATCCAAGGGAGCAGTAGAGTGGGGAATCCAGGGCAGAGTAGCAGGATGAGGAGAAGTGGGACCGGAGACAGGGACCAGAGTCAGGGGGGCCAGAACTGTAGCGGAGAGGAAAACCGTGTCAGACAAGGAAAACAGGCACAACAGGATAACAGGCTCTAAATAGTAACAAACGGCTAGAAACGTAGACTGACTGAGCAGAGATTACGATCTGGCAGTGTGGAAGTGGAAGAACTGAGTATTTGTGGAGGTCTTGATTATGAAACAGGTTGCAGCTGGTGGGGATCTGCTCTGACTCCAGCACACCTGTCTCCGCCCACACAATCCCACACACAGAGAGAGGGAGAGGGAGAGAGAGCACTGGGGGAGTGGCGGCAGGTCAAAGAGACACAGGATGAGCAGTAGAGGGCATGGCAGGAGCAGATGTAACACAATGAACACAGTTGCATTTTAAATGCACAGAGATACCATGATGAGATCCTGAGGTTCATTGTCGTGCCATTCATCCACCACCATGACCTCATGTTTCTGCATGATAACGCGTGATAATGATCTGTACCCAATTGCCGGAAGCTGAAAACGTCCCAGTTCTTCCATGGCCTGTGTACTCACCAGACATGTCACCCATTGACATGTCACCCAGTTTCCTTGCGATGCTCTGGATCGACGTGTATGACAGCGTGTTCCAGTTATCGCCAATATCCAGCAACTTCGCATTAAAGAGAAGTGGGACAACAATTCACAGGCCTCGATCAACAGCCTGATCAACTCTATGCGAAGGAAATGTGTCGTGCTGCACACTACAGCAGATACTGACAGGTTTTCTGATCCACGCCTCTACCCTTTTAGGTACAGTATCTGTGACCAACAGATGTATATCTGTATTCCCAGTCAGGTGAAATCCAAAGTTTAGGGATTCATTAATTTATTTCAATTGACTAATTACCTTATATGGACTGTATTGGTTACTCAGTCAAATCTTAGAAATTGTTGCATGTTGTGCTTATATTTTTGTCCAGTGTATGTAAATGGAATATTTCATTTTCAATAATAAGCAAACATTTCTAAAGAACACTTTATCATTGTGGGGTGTTGTGTGTGTGTATATGGGTGAGAAAAACAAATATTTAATTCATTTGGAATTCAGGCTGTAACACAACAAACTTGAGAATAAGTCAAGGGGTACGACTAGTTTCTGAAGGCACTGTAGTTCCAATGCAAATGTTCTAACTCTCAGCGAAGTGTCTTATGTCTTGAGCGTCAAATATCTTGATAAAAAGCATCAGGTGGGATTTAATCAATACACAAATATGAATATAGTTTTATATATATATCTGAAATGACTTTGTTTTTCGTGAATTTGATTATATATCATCTTGAAGTCTAGTCAAGAGATTATGGTACATGAACCTGGAAGTATGACGTAGGAACGCGTCATTTTCATAGGGTGCAGTAGCAGTGTCAATCCAGTGGGTCTCACATTGGATCTGAAAGTGTATCATAACAGTGGAGCATGGGAATGGAGGAATGAGAGGGTTATCCATTCATGTGTCTGGGGGAGGGGGGGGGGTCATGGCAGTACTCTGTTTTTTAGGAGTATCAGAGGAGAGGATAGGGTCGCTGAGCTATCAGAGAACAAAACCGGTTCTTAGAGGGTAGCACCGGCATGCTGGCTGGCTGGCTGGCTGGCTGGCTGGGTGTGTGTGTGTGTGTGTGTGTGTGTGTGTGTGTGTGTGTGTGTGTGTGTGTGTGTGTGTGTGTGTGTGTGTGTGTGTGTGTGTGTGTGTGTGTGTGTGTGTGTTACTTTATGTAAGACTCTCAGAGTGTGAGTTTGGGGCGCTGATTTAGATTTGGGTCTGGATAATGATTTCTCAGTGGGTACCAGAGTAAAGAGTATGTTTGTTGGACTCAAAACTGTACTAATACCAACCAAACAATTACAGTCAAAATTCTGTCCATGACCTTCAACCTTCTGACTTACTTTTACCAACCTCATTAAATATGCTCACTACCTCACTATCGGGTAATTCACTACCTCTCATGTGTGCAAATCAGTTATATACTGTATATTGTGCTTGTATTTAATTATATATATTATGCCTATTATTTAATGTAAATCAGTTTCCTTAGATTTAATCCCTGGATACATTTCCTTTGATCTCCTGAACCAGTTTCCTTAGGTTCTCTAAACCAGCAGTTTTTACTCCCATTGATCAATTTTAGGTTCCTTAGGTTCTACACTTGATTGTAGGTCAACTCTGGATCAATTTAGTTAAATCCTACTGTTCACCGGCCAGATGAATCATTACAGGAAAATAGTTCTGCCAAATTGAACCCCAAAATGTTGTGGATGAGGAGGACGAGATCTTTCACCATTAAGACTCGGCTGGAAAACGGACAGTACCTCACAGAGATGTTTGAATAAGGTCTCTTACCTTCTTAATTGTGGGCGGAGGGCTGACTGGGTCCAAGCCAAGTGAAACGGGTCAAGAAGTCAGGTCGCTTTTTTTTGTGTGCAATATCTTGGCTCAGTCTCATTTGTAGTTATGTTATACAATTCTACATTTTTTCCCCCCCTTCTGTAGATTGATTGCGACAGAAATGGGAAAAATCCACTCGATCAAGCTTGAATCGGACAACCCTGTGGAGAATATTCTGTGGAAGAAGATGGCCCAGTTTCTCAAACTTGTCCATAATGCTCTGAGCAACACAACAGCGCCACATAGGTGAGTTAACACAACCCGATCTACTTAGAAACGTAGACATTTTATTGTTCCTTAAATGGTTTTTGTAAACCAAAGATTTGTAATAGTCGTTCACTTTCCTCCTCCTTTATGAGTTGTATTGATGGTGCAGTCTGACTCATTTAGCCAGTCGTTACTGTTGCTATTATGCTGCTTTCATAACCAAGTGGGAAGATGGTATTTACCACATACAGCTGGGAAAAATCCTGTTGAATGTCCCTCCAACTGGTAATTACTATTGGTAAATAAGTCTATCACACCTGAGCTCCGATTTATCCTACATGCTGAACTCTTGCTGAACTCGCATATTACTCACGTGCTGAACTCACATATTAAGGAAATAACTCGATAACAGTATTTTCGGCAGTTAAATGCAACAACAAAACACTATTTATAAAAAGCAATCTATTAATATGGTTTTTAAACACTATCATTTGTTTGTGAGCTTAATGTGTACTTTTTGATTAGGGTTGACACAGCTTGTTTGCCTTCAGCCAATTTGTGTTTCTCAATTGGTTCAAAGCATGTGAATGCATCCAACTCGTATTTTAAGAAGCACTATGCAGAAATCGCTCAGCCATATCCTGGTTGCTAAAATTCTAATAGTTCGCCTAATTTCAGTTTGCATGACAAAACAAGCAGTCATTGTGTAGAGAATCATTGTACTGACTAAACCGGTGTTTTCCATAACCAAAAATATACAACCAAAGTAAAAGACTCAAAAACAAAACTACAGAAAGGGAAGCATAGAAATAGCATACATAGAACAGATCTACCGCTTCTTAGACTTGCTTTCAATGAACGTTCTATTACTCATATTTTTATGTGAATTTGCTAGGGTTGCCCAAAAAGTTACATATTGTAGCTTTAAGACTGAACAAGTGGAAATTACTAGCTTCCTACTTTGTCATGAACGCAGCATTAGTGCCCTCTCTCTTGCTATGTGGGGACACCAAGATGAGAAGAAGTGATTGGCCAATTGAGGAGGTGGGGGAGTAGCGACTGTGGTAATGCCATTGTGCTATCTTAGCCAGGGTCACAGGGTGAAAAGTGAGATGGAACTTCCAGACACTACAAATAAAACCAGACATTGGCTCGGTTTCCTTGAAACGCTCTCTCCCTTATCAGTCAAATGTGCTGCGTTGTTTACGTTAGCTAAGAGGGGTCGGAAGTCCATGCAAACTCGAGTCAAACTCGAGTCCCAAAGTACTGGGTCTGCTTTAGTTTTTCAGATTGAAAGAATATCACCACACTAGTCAAGTATGTTCTTTCTGGTTTTTTTTTTGTGTTTTTTTTTGGGGGGGGGGGGGGGGGGGGAGGCAATTAGCTGTGGAGTGGGTCATCTATTTAACATAGAAGTACGATGGGGAGATTGGGATCCCTATGATAAGATGGAAGCAGCTTTCTGCATACATATGAGATGTAGTCAGCGTGTCTCTAGTAGTCTTTTTAACATTGCTATGACAAGACGCAGACAACTAACAACTAACTTATATGGGATGTGGGATATGTAACATCCCATATAAGTTCTATTTTAAATAAAGAGAGTCGCACACGCTTGATATAAACTTCCAGTAATTTATTGGGTAAACCACCAACGTTTTGGCATCACTGTGCCTTCCTCAGGGGAACGTTGCGAATGCTTGAGCCAGGTTATGTAGACAAACAGTGCAATTAGTGCCACCAATGACAATAGTGAGGAGGCGTGTCATACTGGTGGTCTACAAGCATGGCCACAGTATTGGGGATAGCTTAGTCTGACGTGACCCCTGAGCCCACTCTGACACTCCTGACACCCATTCCAAATGGGAACTACGAATGTGGCTGATGCACCCAGTGCAGTAGCACCACATAAACATCCTTCTTCAGACACCCACATACAGGTCGAAAAATCTCTGCTCGGGGTATCATCTCATGCAAGACAAAGGGAGAAATCTATCTCATCACCTGTTCATGTGGGAAAGCATAGATAGGACAAACAAAAAGACAATTTAAACAATGCATAACTGAACACATTACCTCAATTACCTCGACTAACCAGTGCCCTCGCACATTGACTCTGTATCGGTCCCCCCTGTATATAGCCTCGCTATTGTTATTTTACTGTTGCTCTTTAACTACTTGTTACTTTTATTTCTTATTCACATTTTTTCAACTGCATTGTTGGTTAGGGGCTTGTAAGTAAGCATTTCACTGTAAGGTCTACACCTGTTGTATTCGGTGCATGTGACTAATACTATTTGATTTGATTTGTTACTCTACCTAGGAGAGGAGGTAACATCGAGACCCTACTACTACACAGGGAGGCCTACAGGATATCCTGTCTAAAAACACTGACCCCTAGTGGTCTGAATATTGACGTTGATCTCAAGCCCTTCTTATGAACATTTCCCCTTCTTATAAATGAATACATTCTTTCTACAGCCTATCAGCGTGCTTATTATGCATTATGGTTGAACCAAAAGATGACATGTAACAAAAATGAAATGTAATGGAAGCAAATAAATATATATGAAATAAAATTCAACAATAATGTATGTTGATGCTAATATGATGTACAATATCTAATTATGTTGCCATATGATAACGATAGCCTAATATATTCAACATGTTGTAAACTATTGTCTTGTAACGGTTTCACTCAATTCATTCTCATCAACCTAGTAACTATGACACACCCCCTCACTATTGTCATTGGTTGCACTAGTTGCACTGTTTGTCGACATAACCTGGCTCAAGCATTCACAACGTTCCTCTGAGGAAGGCACAGCGATGCCGAAACGTCGGTGGTTTACCCAAAGAAATGACAGGAAGTTTATTTATAGCGTGCGACTCTCTATTTATTTTTGATAGCTTACAGTTTTCTCGCCGTTAGTCACCACCTCTCCACAAAATCATTTCTCTGGGTGTGCGCCAGCTCACGCTTTTCCTTAGACGTATACATGATGTGGCATGACACAGGTCGTGGTATTTGCAATATGATAATGGGCGTATGAGCAAACAATTTTCAAGAATCTTAGAAGTAACCAAGATGATGTTAAACCCAAGTATGTATAGGCAATTGCTAACCTGTAGGCAATTTCATTACAGGAAGGGCGTTATTCATTTTGCAGAGCGTAGAGCCGCTTTAACCACAGTTGCACCGCATTCGGACGTCCAATAGATGGAGCTATATTGTGATACATTTTTAAACCTGGATCAGTCGACCCACAGTTAAGTCTCTAAATGAAATTCATAGGACAACAAAAAGAGCAAATAGAAAGGCAGAAAGGCTCCTCTAAAAGGTTGAACATTGTCTCCAGACATTTGGATACACAGGAGGTTGGTGGCACCTTAATTGGGGAGAACGGGCTCGTGGAAATGTAGAGGTGGAATGGTATCAAATACATCAGACACACGGTTTCCATGTGTCTGATGTCAATCCATTTACACCGTTTCAGGTATTATTATGAGCCGCCCTCCCCTCAGCAGCCTCCACTGTTTTGGATGTCTAGATCAATATTTAAATGTACGTTTATACACTACATGACCAAAAGTATGTGGACACCCGCTCGTCGAACATCTCATTCCAAAGTCATGGGCATTAATATGGAGTTTGTCCCCCCCCCTTTGCTGCTATAACAGCCTCTACTCTTCTCGGTAGGCTTTCCATTAGATGTTGGAACATTGCTGCGGGGACTCAGCCACAAGAGCAATAGTGATAGTTACAATTAATTTCAAAGGTGTTGGATGGGGTAGAGGTCAGGGCTCTGTGCAGGCCAGTCAAGTTCTTCCACACCGATCTCAACAAACTATTTCTGTACTGACCTCGCTTTGTGCACGGGGGCTTTGTCATACTGAAACAGGAAATGGCCTTCCCCAAACTGTTTCCACAAAGTAGGAAGTACAGAATCGTCTACAATGTCATTGTATGCTATATCATTAAGATTTCCCTTCACTGGAACTAAGGAGCCTATCCCAAACCATGAAAAACAGCCCGAGACCATTATTCCTCCTCCACCAAACTTTACAGTTGGCACTATGCATCCGCCAAACCCAGATTTGTCCATCGGACTGCCAGATGGTGAAATGTGATTCATCATTCAGGAGAACACGTTTCCACTGCTCCAGAGTCCAATGCGAGCTTTACACCACTCCAGCCAACGCTTGGCATTGCGCATGGTGATGTTAGGCTGTTCGGCCATGGAAAACCATTTCATTAAGTTTCCGACAAACAATTATTTTGCTGACATTGCTACCAGAAGCAGTTTGTAACTCGGCAGTGAGTGTTCCAACCGAGGGTCGACGATTTTTACACACTACGAGCTTCAGCACTCTGCAGTCCCGTTCTGTGATGTTGTGTGGCCTATTACTTTGAGGCTGAGCCGTTGTTGCTACTATAGACATTTTCACTTCACAGCAACATAACTTACTGGGGCTGCTCTAGCAGGGGCTACTCAGTGCCACGTGGAAAGTCACTGAGCTGAATCCACTCATTTGAAGGGGTGGTCCACATGCTTTTGTATACATAGTGCACATTTCTGTGCCGAACAAACTAGTTTATTTTTCACATCTCTCAATCTATTGGCTCTTACAAGTCAATCGTCCATAAAATATACATTTCAAATTATTGCTTTGAATGTTTGTTTGTAACGTGGTTTTGTGTGTGATTTAAAAGGAGCCACAGAGGGAGAGGTTGAGAACCGGACAACACACAAAAGCATCAGAGAGACTTTTGTACTTGGGGAATGTAAAAGTGCTTGTGAAAGAGTGTCTTCCGAGGAAACGGAGGTAGACGGGGAGCAGGAAGAGGCTGCACCTGCAGAAGAGCCCCCTCAGTCAGCGTCAGACAGTCACCCGCTGGGGTGGGAGGCAGAGGAGAGGAAGGAGAGGAGAGAACAGGAGAGGAGATACATCTGTGGTGTTGAGGAGCGGGGGGGGGGGGGGGGGGGGGGGGGAACAGGAGAAGAGTGGGGGAGGAGAGAACAGGACGGAGCAGGACAGAGAGAGAACATGAGAGGAGAGGAAAGGAGAGATACAGCTGCACTACAGTTCCCAAGGAGAGTGGCGAAGCCGTAGAGAGCAGCCTCCTGCTCTGCTCAAAGCCCTCCTGCTAATTCTTCCATTTAACACTCAACACAAACCACACAATACTGCCATAATCACTGCTGCTCCACTGGAGCTGGTAATCAGCTGTAAATAAGGCGCATTGATAACGAGCCGCCAGAAGAGGAAATTCCTCTAATTACTGTAGCTAGCTCTCTAGAAACTTCACTGAAAGAAATGAGAGGAGTGGGAGCCGGGAGACTAGCAGCATACTTCACGACCGCCTGCATCTGAAAGGCAGAGGAGTTGGGCAAGAGAAGGGGGGGGGGAAGTTCAAGATAGCAGAGTGGTGTAGCGATGTAAAATGTTTGGGAGCTTGTTTTTGTTGTTTGAATTTATTTTCAAGATAGAATAATTGATCGGAATTAATCCAGTTTTCTTTTTTACCATGGATTCTGCCTTTGAACAAACATTTGTTTTCTTCTGTACTGTTATTCTGCAAACAGAATAAAAAATTAGTTTGCATTTTGAAAGAGATATGGAATTTGCGAACCACATTTAATAGGACATATTTGAATGAATATTGATATACAAATAAATTGCCTATCAAGAGCTAATATATGAATGAAATACTAATATCATACTGTTTTATTTAACTAGGCAAGTCAGTTAAGAACAAATTCTTATTTATTATGACAGCCTACCAGGGAGTGGGTTAACTGCCTTGTTCAGGAGCAGAATGACAGATTTTTACCTTGTCAGCTCAGGGATTTGATCCAGCAACCTTTCAGTTACTGGCCCAACGCTCTAACCAATAGGCTACCTCCCACCCCCTGTACTAGGCTATTTTTAAGAGTTTCTGGGAAAGTAAAAAACTAAGAAAAAACTGGGTTATTCTAAAATTGCAAGAACACATGTTGTAAGAACAAAACTGTGTTACAGTGTAGGCTATATCTCAGAAATACAGATAACAATGTTGACTGAATATGGCCCAAAGCCTTTATGAGTGATGAGCAAAGTGTCCATTCGCAACTACAATGAAAAATGATTCAACGGAGCTGAACAAGATAATCTTCCATCCAAATGAGTGATTGTGGGTCTGAGAAAATAGTGCAGGGTCTGTAGGAGGGGAAAAGAGCTCTGTCATGACTGTAAACAACGGCCTACGTCTCTGCTTTAATTGTACGTTCCTAACGACCCCACTAAATTATGTCGACAACTGTGTATAATAACACCACAACTGTTTGTCCCTTTGCATAAATAGGTATAACAGTGTTTAAATACCTTTCTTTTATTTTTTTTTCTTCCCTTTGGCGATTGAAAAGAGACACACCCAAAAAAAATATCATTTGAACGGCACAACGCTTACGCAGCGTTTCCCAGGTGCATTTCGAGTGGAGTCCGTGAAAATAAGACCTTTGTTGATTGATAGAGCTTTCCCCGAGAAGGAAAAACAAAACATTGTGAAGGCAAGGATGATATGTTGTGCTGTCTAGTGTCATAAACAACTTGTTTTGATGTAAACGCATGCAGGCCTGGAGAATGCATCTACAGGTTGGCGAACTACTGCATTAAGTAATTCTCCCCCTGGTAGAATAAAAGACCGGGCCAGACATTTTCCTCTTCTAGTCTTCCTTCAAGTCTTTGCAGGCACAGGAAGTAATGGACTTTATTTGTCTCTGTATCTACTGATAGATTAATGGCCGACATGGACTTGATGTGATGCAACAACTTGAAACGTGGAAATAAGTCTAATATAGAATATTTTTTATTAACAATGTGCTGGAGTGGTAGAGGTAGATATGTATAGGGGTAGAGTGACTAGGCATCCGGATACATGATAAACAGAGTGGCAACAGCGTAAATGATGATTTGTGTGTGTGTGTATGCGGGTGTGTAGTCTGCATTAATGTGTGTGCATGTTATGTGTGTGTTGAAGTGTCAGTGTGCGTGAGTGTGTAGAGTCCCGTGAGTGTGTAGAGTTCCGTGAGTGTGCATAGAGACAGTGCAAAAAATGAAATACAGCATAAGGGTCAACTCAGATAGTCCATGTAGCCATTATGTCAGCTACAGTATTTAGCAGAATTATGGCTTGGGAATAGAAGCTGTTCGGGAGCATGCTGGCGTCAGACTTGATGCACCGGTACCGCTTGCTCTGCGGAAGCAGAGAGAACAGTCTAATGGCTTGGGTGGCTGGAATCTTTAAACAATTTTCCGGGCCTTCCATTCACACCACCTGATATAGAAGTGGTAGGGAGATCGACTCCAGTGATGTCCGCACCACCATCTGTAGCACCATGCGATCGAGGGCGGTGCTGCTGCCATAACAAGCAGTGATGCAGCCAATCAAAATGCTCTCAGTGCTGCAGCTGTATAACTTTTTGAGGATTTGAGGGCCCATGACAAACCTTTTCAACCTCTCGACTTGTGTGAGTAGACCATTTTAAGTCCTTAGTGATTTGGACACAGAGGAACTTGAAGCTCCCCTCCATTGCAGCCCCATCGTTGTGGATGGGGGGTATGCTCGCCCCCCGTTTCCTGTAGTCCATGATCAGCTCCTTGGTTTCACTGATGTTGAGGGAGAGTTTGTTGTCCCACCACCACACTGCCAGGTCACTGACCTCCTCCCTGTAGGCTGTCTAATCATTGTCGGTGATAAGGCCTGCCACCGTTGTGTCCGTCAGCAAACTTGATGATGGTGTTGGAGTCGTACGTGGCCACACAGTCGTGGGTGAACAGGGTGTACAGGAGGGGACTAAGCACACACCCCAGTGGGGCCCACGTGTTGAGGGGCAGCGTGGCAGTTTGGCCGTCAGGATCCAATTGCAGATGGAGAAGTTCAGTCCAGCTGATCAGCACATGCTCTGAGAATGCGCCCAGGAATATTCTCCGGCTCCGAAGCGGCGAACCTTCACTCTCCGTCAATGTGATCGGCGGAGTTTCGGAACATATTCCAGTTGGCGCTAGCAAAGCAGTCCTGTAGCATAATCTCTTATTTTGATTACATTTCTCAATGGGGTGAGTCACAGGTACTTCCTGTTTGAGCTTCTGCTTGTAAACAGGGAAGCAGGAATACCGATTCATGATCTGATTTGCCGAATGGCAGATGAGGGATGAGGGAGGAGGGCCTTGTACGCTTGCTTGTGGGTAGAGTAACAGTGTTTTAGGACTTTATCGCCCCTAATGGCGAAGGAGATGTTGGAAGTTTGGCATCACGTGTCTTAATGACACAGAATTAAAATAGCCGGTGACAAGAAAGGCTTCAGCACATTAATCTTTAGTACATTATAATATACATTATACCTTCCTTCATCTATGTTAAAACAGCATGTGTAATAGCATGAAATACATTTGAATGTGATGATACTTTCAGTGCCTGCAATGAGTAACTGTTATTTTTATTGATTTTTTTTGCCCACATAGTTCCAAGCTGCTGCAAGAGATCCCTAGCATCGAAACCCTGTCAGATGAAATGGAGACGCTGAAAAGACACCTCTCTCAGATCGGCTCGCCAACCGTGCTGTGTCACAACGACCTCCTGACTAAAAATATAATCTACGACAACAAAGAGGGTGGGTGAGGGTGTATGATGTGTTTTAGTGCCTGGAATTTAAATTGCAACACTGACATTGAAAGCGATCCAAGCGAGTTCATTTTGTACAGTAGTTAAAAAAGCAACGCGGCGTGAAGTATAACTGGATTCATTAGAATTCAACTGATTAGGTATAGCATTTGTTCTGCCAATCTGGTGCAATAGACCATCAGTGTCGGTAAGAATACAAGATTGCCATATTTTAGACTCAATAACTCTGATGTCCCTTCGATTTCACTTGTTTCCATAAAGTGGTCTGATTGTAGGACATGTTCCACTTTAAAACGTTGACAAAATGTGGTTCACAAAACAGTCTTGATCTATCCCACAGCTCTCCTTTATGTTGCCATGCATACGAACCCTATACCCTATTCCCTTAATCCTCTTTTCATTTTTCTTGCGGCAGTGTTATGGATGCATGTAAGGCACACGATTATGATAAGGAAATGATTCATGTTTCTCTGAATCTTGTCAGGGACGTTGTAGTTGCAACAGTAAAACACAAACTAAAAGCCTATGATACTGGAACATAATCTAATCATTTCATTGTATCTAATTGAGGAAATTTCGCCTTGACTTTTGGGTGTTGACTAAGGTGTGGCAGGTAGCCTTGAGGTTAGGCTCAAAAGGTTGGTGGTTCAAATCTCACAGCCGAAAAGTTGAAAAAAACTGCCGCTATGCCCTTGAGCAAGGCACTTAAACCCAATTGCTCCAGGGGCGCTGGACAATGGTGACTCTGGCCATGACCGCACTCCATCCGGGTGTCTCAGGGGGAGTTTGGATTCGCAAGAAGCACATTAACCATTACAAACTTGGAATGATGAACACGTGTACAAGTGTGTAACACGACAAATATAAGCACCCCCAAAATTACTATTTGTTGAAGCTTTCAGAAGCACACTATCAATTATAGCAACATGAATAGAGTATAGACTTGGGTTTCAAATACTTGAAGTCTGCCTGGTGGGTGGAGTTGACAGTTTTGGGACTTTGATTTATTAAGCCAGGCAAGCGCCAACAGGTCCAGGTAAGATATTTGAATGGATTTTTTTACAAGTATTTGAAACCCAGATCTGGATTCAAATACGTCTATTACTGAAGTGCCAAAGAACAGTTTACTAATGTGCATGTGTGTCATCGTAATAAGCTGCATTAACCCTACATGAATCTCCTCCTTTAGGCATGGTGAGATTCATTGACTATGAGTATGCTGATTTTAACTACCAGGCCTTCGACATAGGCAACCATTTCAATGAGTTTGCAGGTACGTTACTTCAGTTTATAATTCATATGGAGTGGCCCCTGATCCGTGACTGGTTGTTTTATTTCTGTGTATCTCGGAGGACCTTGAGACTTATTTTCATTACCTGGACCGGGTTAACTGCATAGTTTAATGCCAAAAGTAGATTAGCACTATGCCACTATGCAAAACGAAAAACAAACCCAACAAATGTAGCCAGTACAAAAATGTAATGCTAGATAGCTAGCTAGAAGGCCTCAGTAGACTATTTAATCTCGCTAGCCAACAAGTTAGCCCCATCAGACTCAGGCATTGGTCTAAAGCGCTTGCTAAAGGGCTTCTTAACTAGCTAGCTAACGTTAGCTGGTTCTATTTGAAGCCTTAGCTGAGAGCGGCATAGTGTAAACTGCAAAATCACATAAGTAAGTCACCTTTTTGACAGGTGTAGTGGCTATTGTTGTTTGTCACTAGGCTTTCTCTCACAGACGGGGAATCAGAGAGAACTTGAAATGTTTTTATTTAAATGTATTTCAATATTTAATTTTGCCTTCAACATTGAACTTGTACTAACCAAGCTCATTAAATGGACATTACACTTTCAAAGTTTGTTTTCAGACCTCTAAAGAAGTATTTTTTCAGATCTCTAAGTCTAATGTCAAGATACGACCCCTGTCCATCTACAGTATATGCCTCCACCCCAAATGTATAGAAAAGATAAACTGACAAGTTACATTTATGAGTAAAATGTCCCTTTAAGGCTGTGTAATCAAACCCTATGGTTTGACAAGTTCTCATTAATCTGTGTGTTTGATCCATCCCCCAAGGTACGAGTGACACTGACTACAGCCTGTATCCCAGACCTGAACTGCAGAGGGACTGGTTGACTGCTTACCTTGAGAGCTACAAGCACAGTGTGGGGCTGGAGGCCACAGTTACAGAACTAGAGGTTCAGAAGCTCTACGTTCAAGTCTGCAAGTTCTCACTGGTGAGAGTCAAAGGCACAGCACCCATTATCCGGCATTGATATCTACTTTCTAACTCGCATATAATTTTTTTTGTGTTCATTGGCTGACATCCATTTAATGAGTATTTGTTGATGCAGAGACAAGTAGTAGTTTGTGCAGAGGAGCCTGAATTTCACTATAGTTCAAAATTCAAACTAACATCCAACTATGTCCGTTTACGGGTCCAGATTCCCAAAAACCAAAGTATGATCGTCCTACCGCTCTGTGCGCTTTGACAGACTCTATCGGAGTTGATTTGAAACCACTGCAAGAAAAAAATGACAGCAGCCGAGATGTTTTTTTTTTTACAACCACAATTTCCAGTCGTTGGAGGCTCGAGTGGAGCTGGGCTAGACTAATGCTGCTTTCATAACTCGACACAATATGCAAGATTGTCTTGGTAATCTTTGGGGTAGTGTCGATGTCTCTCAAAATAGCCCAGAAATGATGAGAAGGCATTTTCTTTTCCTCTAAACGTGGAGGGAGAAAGAAAAAATGATGGCCTGGAAATGAATAAGAGCAGCGATAACATCTTGTTGATTGAAATCAGATTTCTGTGACAAACCAAGAACTCTGGATTGATGAAGTGGGAGAAGTCACTCACTCACTGACAACAAATGGCTGTGTCAAGTTTCCAGTCCAAGTAATTTACAAGTCTGGCGTGGAGATGGTGGTTATGCTTGTTGATCAAAACAATCACGAGAATAAAACGTTTGGCGTAGCTGGTTTTCATTTAAAGGCCCAGTGCAGTCAAAAATGTGATTTTTTAGGGAGTTTCTATATATTTCCACACTATGAGGTTGGAATAATACTGTGAAATTTTGAAAGTTATGATAATACCCTTATAGTTTAAGAACTGTTTGAAAAGGCCGCCTGTTATTTCAGCCCGTTGTGGTGGGATTGAGTTTTGGCATTCCTGACAACATCACCAGGCATTATAAGTTAATAATACCAATAACATAGAGAGTTTCAAACCTGTCTGTTTTCAGCTAGTTTTCAGGTTACATATCCCTCCCTTTAGACTCATCCAATTAGACGCCTCTTTCAGACCACACCCAGACAGTCCGAAAAACATTTTTGCTTGAGATATTGCTCTTTGCTAAGAAGCAATTCGTTTGTACCATTTTGATTTAAACAACAGTAAGGTACTTCGTTGTTACCCAGAAATTATTTGATTTTGAGATAAAAATTGGACCTTTTAAATCTGATTTCGAGATATGACTAGAAAAATACTAAGGACCTATACTAAGGTCTTTAGTTATTTGACAGGCTGTTTGTAGTTTGCCAGTGATTTTAGAGTGCAATGCCAGTTAATTGGAAAGCCTACAGGTCCACTGAAAGGAAGCTTATTTTGTCCATGGCCTTTCCATGTAAAGGACCCATGAGCACCAACATGTGAAGTTCGTAGGAGCATATCAAATTGGGTGTCAAATAAAGAGTTT
Source organism: Oncorhynchus clarkii lewisi (assembly GCF_045791955.1). Classification (NCBI taxonomy): domain Eukaryota; kingdom Metazoa; phylum Chordata; class Actinopteri; order Salmoniformes; family Salmonidae; genus Oncorhynchus; species Oncorhynchus clarkii. Next base: position 50,254,248 of record NC_092148.1, on the reverse strand, counting down.
ATATTTTTGGAAAATGAAGGTATAGATACATTTTTCAACCGTTTTCCATCTTAAAAATCAGCCATAATGGAGGGACATCACAAAATGTATTTGCCCAAAACACAAAAACTGTCCAGTTGTGCGGATGATTCTAAAATGTTTATTTTAGGGTGCAGAAAACGTTCAACTGATGTTACAAGAACATTCCCATAACACACTTCTTCCAAGAAGACATTCCTATAATGTTGTAAGAATGTTGACGGAACACCTGGTACAAAGTTCCCAGAACATTTAATTAAGTTATGGAAATTGTCTAGAATGTTGCAATAATATTTTTGTGATATTCACATAGGTTGCACAGAACATTGTTCCACAATTTCCAAATAAGTACAATGCACTCGGAAAGTATTCAGACCCCTTGACTTTTTCCAAATGTTGTTAGGTTACAGCCTTATTCTAAAATGGATTAAATTGTTTTTTTCCCCTCAATCAATCTACACACAATACCCCATAATGACAAAGTGAAAACAGGTGTTAAGAAACTAATGCACATTTATTAAAAATTAAAAACTTAAATATAACATTTACACAAGTATTCAGACCCTTTACGCAGTACTTTGATGAAGCACCTTTGGCAGTGATTAAAGCCTTGAATCTTCTAGGGTATGATGCTACAAGCTTAGCACATTTGTATTTGGAGAGTTTATCCCATTCTTCTCTGCAGATCCTATCAAGTTCTGTCAGGTTGGATGGGGAGCTTCGCTACACAGCTATTTTCAGGAGGTGAACCTTCTCCCCAGTCTGAGGTTCTGGGCGCTCTGGAGCAGGTTTTCATTACGGATCTCTCTGTACTTTGCTCCGTTCATCTTTCCCTCAATCTTGACTCGTCTCCAGTCCCTGTCGTTGAAAAACATCCCCACAGCATGATGCTGCTGCCACCATGCTTCACCGTAGGGATAGTGCCAGGTTTCCTTCAGACGTGACGCTTGGCAGTCAGGCCAAATAGTTCAATCTTGGTTTCATCAGACCAGTGAATCTTGTTTCTCATAGTCAGAGTCCTTGAGGTGTCTTTTAGCAAACTCCAAGTGGGCGGTCAAGTGCCTTTAACTGAAAAGTGGCTTCTGTCTGGCCACAATAAAGGCCTGATTGATGGAGTGCTGCAGAGATGGTTGTTCTTCTGGAAGGTTCCCATCTCCACAGAGGAACTCTGGAGCTCTGTCAGTAACCGCTGGGTTCTTGGTCATCTCCCTGACCAAGAACTGCCCTTCTCCCCCGATTGGTCAGTTTGGCCAGGCGGCCAGCTCTAGGAAGAGTCTTGGTGGATCCAAACATCTTACATTTACCCACTGTGTTCTTGGGAACCTTCAATGCCACAGAAATGTTTTGATACCCTTCCCCAGATACTGTGCCTCGACACAATCCTGTCTCGGAGCTCTACGGGCAATTCCTTCGACCTCATGGCTTGGTTTTTGTTCTGACATGCGCTGTCAACTGTGTAACCTTATTTAGACAGGTGTGTGCTTTTCCAAATCATGACCAATCAATTGAATTTACCACAGGAGGACTCCGATCAAGTTGTAGAAACATGTCAAGGATGATCAATGGAAATAGGATGCATGATTTTTATTTTATTTTATTAATTTTAGAATAAGGCCGTAACGTAACAACATTTGGAAAAAAGCCAAAGGGTATGAAAACTTTCTGAATGCACTGTATGATTTTATGATGTTCATAGCATATTTTCCTTAGCTTAAACATAATATTCCATTGATGTTCATCTAATATACCTTGTCTTGGAGGTCCTCCAAGAACATTTAAAGGTTTACTTAAATTCTCAGCATGCAAATTTGTAGCTCCTTAAAGCAGATTGGAATCCATACCCATTGTTTGGCTTTAATTTAATGGAAATGTGCATTTGATATATCTTAATTTCATTCATAGAACAGCATTTCATATTAGACAGAACAATATTTTTAATACTGAGTACTGTAATGTTGACCATCTGCACATGTGGGGTTTGAAACTCAAATGTTTGGTGTCTAAGACAGGTCTTCTATCCGCTGCGCCACCAGTGAGGCTCTCTTCCTTCTTTTTTTTTCAGTAAACAGCCATGGTGGTATGGTCAATCGGGAATTCCATGCTTCCTTTTTAGTCTTTTAACCCAAGTACTGGTAACTGGGTTATTCCCCATCATTTCACCTATCCTCTTTAAATGCTGCATACTTCTTGGCCCTTATTTACAAGGTATCCAAGACTATGAGTGCTGATTTAGGATCACTTTTCTTATGGGAAATAAGACAGAAGGGACCATATCAAGAACCTCAACGTAGGAATTATATTGGGTGTGTTTAAAAAAAAAAAAAAAGTGAAAAGTGAAACAAATATTTTTTACACAATTTCCCCAAATATTTTTTATAAACATGGATAAAAGATTATGGGATTGAACCTGCAGTCTTCAGCTCTGAAGTCAGATCATTAACCCTCTACGCCACCAAGGGATGTCGCAGAAGAGGTGTGTACAGCAGTAGTTATATAGGATGCGCCTTGACTAGAATACAGTACATACAGGTGAATACAGTACATAAATACATAGGGCAGTCTCTAACGTGCAGGGTAGAGAACCGGGTGATAGCCGGCTAGTACCAGTGACTAAGGTTCAGGGCAAGGTACTGGGCGGATGTTGGCTTGTGGTGACTATTTAACAGTCTGATGGCCTATTTTTTAGTCTCTCAGTCCCAGCTTTGATGCACCTGTACTGTCTCCACCTTCTAGATGGTAGCGGGGTGAACAGAGTTCCTTGAAAATCTTCTTGGCCTTCCTGTGACACCGGGTGCTGTAGATGGAAAGCAAGGCCGTTTTGGTAATGAATATAGGCTACAGGATAGATAGGCTGTGTGAATACAGCCGTACACACAGCTGTCTTACCAAAATAGTGCAAACTATATACTGAAAGATTGTCTATTTCTATGGGCACAAGCACTGTTCATCACACAAATTGTTCACAACTCTCTTGTTGGCAGAGAGAACTTTTCGCAGGTTTTAAAGCTTATTTCCTGCAATTCTACTCATTTCGTCATGAGGTACAGAGACAATTTTGCAGTTTTCAAGCAATTTTTCAAGCAATTCTATACATTTTTCCATGTCTAAAGTGCATTCATGTGATATTTGAGTGACTCAAAACAAAATCTATGCGCTAAAAAACATTAGCTGACATTTCAAAATTGCTCTTCAAGGCAAGGTTTCCCTAACTCCGTCCTGGGCCCCCCCCCCCCCCCCCGAATTCACATTTGGGGTTTTGACCTATGTCAAGTTGGTATAAAGGGATCAGGAGACAGGCGCAGGAATGCGTAATAGGGGTTTTTATTTACCCAAATTACAGTATGCCATGTAAAGGCACGGGAACGAAACCCAAACAAAAGAGCAAGGAGTACCTCAAATAAGTACACAAGTGCACAATAATACCACATGGGACAAGACCGTAATCATCTGCGCAATACAAGCACCACCAGAGTCAAAACAAGGCACAGGTAGTCACAGGCACAACAGACATTGGAACAATAATCGACAGCCCAATGCTAAACCAAAGGGCACACTTATATAATTACAATCAGTGGGAATGGTGACCAGGTGTGGGTAATGACACAGTTCCGGAGGGATCCGTGTCACCCTAGCACTACACATTGATTGATTCAACTAATCAAAGCTTGATGATTAGTTGGTTATTTTAATCAGCTGTGTAGTGCTAGAGCAAAAACCAAAACGTGCACCCGGTGGGGCCCTGGGACCGATTTTTGGAAACCTTACTCTAAGGTATGAAATAACTGACATGACAAGAGGATTCTGCTAGTGCATTCTATTATTACAACTTTCAAGAGTAAGTTGTAAACCTGACTGAGTCCCGACCCCCCAAAAAAATAAATGTGGGAATAAGTTCGGGAACCACTGGCTTAGAATAATGACACAACTGCGAATGCGATCGAATGAATGTGAACCGAACAGAACAGTGGTACCAAGTAGGCCTAGTAAAACAAAATATCAGATTGATAAAGGCTTGACACAATCAATATTTAGGCTAGTTCCATGAACAGTCAACAAACAGTCAACAAAAGGCGAATGGAGATCCAAATGACCACTTCTAAAGTGAGATGCAGCCATGCACTACTGGCTCGCCAAACAAATAGGCATATAAGTCCGCTTCAAACATGGGAAACCATGCAGCAACACGTTGGAATATGAGGGCTTTGTGATGGCCACTCCAATACCTTGACATTGTTGTCCTTAAGCCATCTTGACACAACTTTGGAAGTATGCTTGGGGTCATTGGCCATTTGGAAGACCCATTTAAGACCAAGCTTTATCTTCCTGACTGATGTCTTGAGATGTTGCTACAATATATCCACATTATTTTCCTCCCTCATGATGCCATCTATTTTGTGAAGTGCACCAGTCCCTCCTGCAGCAAAGCACCCCCACAACATGATGCTGCCACCCCCGTGCTTCAAGGTTGGGATGGTGTTCTTCGGGTTGCAAGCATCCCCCTTTTTCCTCAAAACATAACAATGGTCATTATGGCCAAACAGTTCTATTTTTGTTTCATCAGACCAGAGGACATTTCTCTAAAAAGTACGATCTTTGTCCTCATGTGCAGTTGCAAACCGTAGTTTATGGCGGTTTTGGAGCAGTGGCTTCTTTCTTGCTGAGTGGCCTTTCAAGTTATGTCGATATAGGACTCGTTTTACTGTGCATATAGATACTTTTGTACCTGTTTCCTCCAGCATCTTCACAAGGTCCTTTGCTGATGTTCTGGGATTGATTTGCACTTTTCGCACCAAAGTAGGTTCATCTCTAGGAGACAGAATTTGTCTCCTTCCTGAGCGGTATGACGGCTGCATGGTCCAATGATGTTTTTACTTGCATACTATTGTTTGTACAGATGAACGTGGTACATTCAGGCATTTGGAAATTGCTCCCAAGGATGAACCAGACTTGTGGAGGTCTACAATTTTTTTTCTGAAGTCTTGGCTGATTTCTTTTAATTTTCCCATGATGTCAAGCAAAGAGGCACTGAGTTTAAAGGTAGGCTTTGAAATACATTCACAGATACACCTCAAATTGACTCACATGATGTCAATTAGTCTATCAGCAGCTTCTAAAGCCATTACATAATTTTCTGGAATTTTCCAAGCTGTTTAAACTTCTGACCCACTGGAATTGTGATACAGTGAATTATAAGTGAAATAATCTGTAAACAATTGTTGGAAAAATTACTTGTGCCATGCACAAAGTAGATGTCCTAACCGACTTGCCAAAACTATAGTTTGTTAACAAGAAATATGTGGAGTGGTTGAAAAACTGTATGTAAACTTCCGACTTCAACTGTAGCTATACCTAGGGATGCCATTTGGGTTCTTGCATTGAAATTATATTGAATTCTGCAGTAACCAAGTATTTCAGCCACTCTTCCTATGAACCAGTTGCTATTAAATTACCATTTTTGGACAGAAAACCTGCGGCTAGGGAAGGATTCTAGGCTAACCTGGGCTGCCTCCTCTGGTCCAAGATTGTCAGGAACAGTCGGAGGCAGAGGGGGCTGTGGAGCCATTATTGGCGGCGCTTTTGGTTTGGTGGGTTGGCTCTGCACTGGAACCTAGCTGGAGCTCGGCAAAATCATTGCTGCAGGTCTTGGCAGCAGCCTCTGTGGTTTGATGCCGCTCATCGCTCTCCTTCAGTGATGTAAAGTTCTTAAGTAAAAATACTTTAAAGTACTACTTATGTAGTTTTGGGGGATATCTGTACTTTACTATTTATATTTTTGTCAACTTTTACTTTTACTTCACTCGAAAGAAAATACTTTTTACTCCATACATTTTACCTGACACCAAAAGTACTCGTTACATTTTGAATGCTTAGCAGGACAGGAAAATTGACAAATTCAAGCACTTATCAAGACAACACATGGTCATCCATTCTGGCTCTGATCTGGCGGACTCACTAAATACAAATGCATCTTTGGTAAATGGTGCCATCTGCTTTGCTTAAAAGAATGGATTTGAAATAATTTATACTTCTACTTTTACTTTTGATACTTAAGTGTATTTTAGCAATTACATGTACTTTTGATACTTAGGTTTAGAACCAATCACTTTTAGACTTTTACTCAAGTAGTATTTTACTAGGTGACTTTTACTTTTACTTGAGTAACTTTAAAAAATATATATATTTTATTATTTTTTTTTACCCCTTTTTCTCCCCAATTTCGTGGTATCCAATTGTTGTAGTAGCTACTATCTTGTCTCCTCGCTACAACTCCCGTACGGGCTCGGGAGAGACGAAGGTTGAAAGTCATGTGTCCTCCGATACACAACCCAACCAAGCCGCACTGTTTCTTAACACAGCGCACATCCAACCCGGAAGCCAGCCGCACCAATGCGCCAGAGGAAACACCGTGCACCTGGCCACCTTGGTTAGCGTACACTGCGCCCAGCCCGCCACAGGAGTCGCTGGTGCGCGATGAGACAAAGACACCCCTACCGACCAAGCCCTCCCTAACCCGGGCGACGCTAGGCCAATTGTGCGTCGCCCCACGGACCTCCCGGTCGCGGCCGGTTACGACAGAGCCTGGGCGCGAACCCAGGGACTCTGATGACACAGCTGGCGCTGCAGTAACTTGAGTAACTTTCTATTAAGGTATCTATATTTTTATTAATGTATGACAATTGGGTAATTTTTCCAACACTGCTCTCCTACTTTTGGCTTTGTTTAGGTACTTTGGTGAAGCCAATTTCTGATAGCCTATTTAGCTAGCTCAAGCCAACTAATCTAAGTCTAGTAACCCTAACGTTTTCTTACAGCTAGCTAAGAAGCTAACTAAACGCTGTAGTGGTGGGGTTCAGACCCAGGGCCCCAAGCTTAGTGAGCTTGGAGGGTGCTATGTTGTTGAAGGCAGAGCTGTAGTCGATGAACAGCATTCTTACATAGGTATTCCTCGTCTAGATGGAAAAGGGCAGTGCGCTGTGCGATGGTGATTTGTTGGGGAGGTATGCAAACTGTAGTGGGTCTAGGGTGTCAGGTAAGGTGTCTTTTGTCTGAGCCGCTGAATTGCAACTCCACTCGTTTTGCCTCTGATTGCCTTACAGATGGCATAGCTAATCTGTTTGTACCAGTACATGTTCCCATTCACCTTGCCGTTGTTAAATGTGGCGGTTTGCGCTTTTAGTTTTGCCGAATGCTGCCATCTATCCACGTTTTTTTGGTAGGATAACTTCTAATCGTCACAGTGCGAACAACATCCTCTATGCACTTCTTGATGAACTCAGTCACCGAGTCAGTGTATACGTCAATACTATTCTCAGAGGCAACCCGGAACATTTCCCAGTACGCGTGATCCAAACAAACGTGAAGCATAGGTTCTGATTGGTCGAACCAACGTTGAACAGTCCTTACGACGGGTACTTCCTGTTTAAGTTTCTGCCTATAGGAAGGGAGGAGCAGAATGGAGGCGTGATCTGATTTCCTGAAAGGTGAGCAGGTGAGGACCTTGTAGCCATTCCGGAAGGCGGAGTAGCAATGGTCAAGAGTGCTCGATGCGCGAGTAGAACAGTAGATGTGTTGATAGAACTTTGGTAGCATTTTCCTCAGATTTCCTTTATTAAAGTCCCCATCTACAATAAATGCGGCCTCAGGATATGCAGTTTCCGGTTTGTACAAAGTCCAGTGTATTTCCTTGCTGTTGCGGTTATACACGGCCTTGACAATGACCAAAGAAAATGATCTCGGGAGGAAATATGGTTGATGGTGAGATATTCCAGATCGGGAGAACAAAATAACTTGAGTTCCTGTACGTTACCACATCACACCATGAGTAGTTAATCATGAAACATATATAAGGTACCAGTCAAAAGTTTGGACACGCCTAGTCATTCAAGGGTTTTTCTTTATTTGTACCATTTTCTACATTGTAGAATAATAGTGGAGACATCAAAACTATGAAATAACATTTATTGAATCATGAGGTAACCAAAAAAGTGTTAAACAAATCAATATATATTTTGTGTTTTGGTAACCTATGTCTTGTAATGTATCCACATTGTTCCCACAACCTAATTAAATGTTCTGGGAACCTTGAAAGAACTCAGAAAGGCTGTTCAGTCAATATCAAAGGAATGTTTTTCAGTATTACCTAGAAACCTAATGACAACTTTTGGGGGATGTTCTGTAGTGGTTGTTATGGATGTTTGTGCACAACATTTTACTGAATGTTAGGAGAACATTCGAAGGACATTTAATTTAAAACATGAAACGTTTTTTTTTTATCATAATCATTCTTTACATTTTGGGGGGATTCTATCATCCTAATGTTAGATAAAACCATAGAACTTAATGGGAATCTTAGCTAATATTTTATGAATGTTCCCAGTTTGCTGGGTAGGCTATTTACTGTATTGCAAAAGTAATATTGAACTGTGTTTGGTTGTCAACGCAACCAAATAGCAACATTTGTGCCACTGACTTAGTCTGGCTTAGTTTGTCTACAAATTAATAATTGATATGTTGGATTCACGTCTCCATCTCAACCAAGAATGAAAGTTAAAGAATAGGACTAAATCAAGTCATGATTGAGTCATGATTTTGCCCTATTCTTTAACTTAAGAACATATAAATGATTCACTTGTAGACAAACTGGAATTAAAGCCAGACTAAGTCAGTGGCAAAGATGGAACTATCCAAGCGGAAGATATCTCTTTCAAATGGTAATATTTGGTTGAGATAACAACCGAAAACACTATTCAATATCCAGTTTGACAAATTCATAATTGATATATTGGATTTACACCTCCAAAGAGTGTACTGTACAGTACAATAGGACAAAATCTAATCAAACTTTAAATGCACTTTAAATGAAGTTTGATTTGATTTAGTCCTATTCTTTAACTTGTATTTTTGTTTGAGATGTAGCCGTGAGTCCAACATATTAATGATTAACTTGAAGATTACATTTGAACTCAACCAAAGCTTGAAACTCTACACCTACACAGAACAGCCTCAATTCGTCGGGACATGGACTCTACAAGGTGTCGAAAGCGTTCCACAGGGATGCTGGCCCATGTCGACTCCAATGCTTCCAACGGTTGTGTCAAGTTGGCTGGATGTCCTTTTGGGTAGTAGACCATTGTTGATACACAAAGGAAGGTTTTGAGCGTGAAAAACCATACACAATCCATCTTTCAATTGTCTCAAGGCTTAAAAATCATTTTTTAACCTGTCTCCTTCCCTTCATCTACACCGATTGTAGTGGATTTAACATGTGACATCAATAAGGGATCATAGCTTTATATGTGTGTGGCCCGTGTGTAGTGTGTGTGAGTGTGTGTGTTCGGGTGTCAGTGTAAGTATGTGTGAGTGTGTGGGTAGTGAGTCCAGTGTGTGCCAGAGAGTCAGTGCGAGAGAGTTCGTGCAAAGAAGAGTCAATACAGGTAGTACGGGTAGCCATATGATTAGCTATTTAGCAGTCTTGTTCAGCAGTTATGGCTTGGGGGTAGAAGCTGTTCAGGGTCCTGTTGGTTCCAGACTTGGTGCACTGGTACCCCTTGCCGGGCAGTAGCAGAGAGAACACTCTACGGCTTGGGTGGCTGGAGTCTTCCTCTAACACAGCCTGGTATAGAAGTCCTGGATGGCAGTGATGTGCTGGGCCGTACTCACCACCCTCTCTAGCACATTTGCGGTCGGATGCCTTGCAGTTGCTATACCAAGCCAGTCAAGATGCATTCAATTGTGCAACTGTATAACTTTTTGAGGATCTGAGGGCCCATGCCAAATCTTTTCAGCCTCCTGAGGGGGAAGAGGCTCTGTCGTGCCCTCTTCGCAACTGTGTGGGTGTGTGTGGACCATGTTAATTGCTTAGTGATGTGGAAACCGAGGAACTTGAAGCTCTCAACCCGCTCCACTACAGCCACATTAATGTGGATGCGGGCGTGCTTGCCGCGTCGTTTCCTGTAGTCCACGATCAGCTTCTCTGCTTTGCTGACTTTGAGGGAGAGATTGTAATGTATTTAGTTATTAAGAGATCATGCAATCATTCTCACGATAGTGTATTGGTACTAGTCAGTGGCAAATATCAAAGCTAAGCAGCACTGGGCGTGGTTAAAACCCTGGATGGGGGACCAAATTAATAGCTTTAGATAGATCAACTATCCAGTAGGAGGTGCATATAACGTTGAAGATCTGATGTTGTTTCAAAGGTACAAATTAAACACATTTTATATAAGGTTTGTCTATATTGAAAATTGGTTACAATGATGACATAATCCTGTGGTTGAAACTCCACCCTCAAAACAACCGTTAACTTTTTTTCAAATTCAATGTATTTTCCACATAGATTCCGCAGCACAATACGTTGACAAATTACATTGAAACAACTTCTATTCAACCAGTTGGTGCCCAGAGGAATGTAGAAGTCGACCTACCAATTAGTTGTGGTGTTTTTACTGATATCAATTTTGTTTATGAATTAATAAGTGATTAAATCTCTTAATTCTGTTACCAAATTGGGAAATGGGAAATCATAGTACATGTGTAGTACAGTAAATACATGTAGAGTTCAGTACAGTACAGTAGAGCACACTAGATTATAGTACAGTTTAATGAACTGTTTTGTACAGTACTGAACTATACTTTACTGTACTGAACTATACTCTACTCTACTGTGCTGTACTGTAATCTACTTTACCCTACTGTGCTGTACTGTGATGTCCAAACTTATGAAACATAGACGTCTATGATTGGTTCAGATTTAGTCCGCTACAAACCAACCGAATGTAATAATACCCAAATATGCAAATTAGGATATTGCATATTTCTACACTATGTTAACGGTGCCTTTAAACAGCTTGGAAAATTCCAGAAAATCCATTTATAACATTTTTGACATGTGTTTTTCTGGATTGTGTTGTTATTCTGTCTCTCACTGTTCAAATAAACCTACCATTAAAATTATAGACTGATCATTTCTTTGTCAGTGGGCAAACATACAAAATCAGCAGGGAATCAAATACTTTTTCCCTCACTGTATATCCACAGTAAAACGAGTCCTATATCGACATAACTTGAAAGGCCGCTCAGCAAGGAAGAAGCCACTGCTCCAAAACCACCATAAAAAGACAGACTACGGTTTGCAACTGCACATGGGGACAAAGATCTTACTTTTTGGAGAAATGTCCTCTGGTCTGCGGAAACAAATATAGAACTGTTTGGCCATAATTGCCATCGTTATGTTTGGAGGGAAAAGGGGGATGCTTGCAAGCCGAAGAACACCATCCCAACCTTGAAGCACGGGGGTGGCAGCATCATGTTGTGGGGGTGCTTTGCTGTAGGAGGGACTGGTGCACTTCACAAAATAGATGGCATCATGAGGCAGGGAAATTATGTGGCTATATTGAAGCAACATCTCAAGACATCAGTCAGGAAGTTAAAGCTTGGTAGCAAATGAGTCTTCCAAATGGACAATGACCCCAAGCATACTTCCAAAGTTGTTGCAAAATTGCTTAAGGACAACAAAGTCAAGGTATTGGAGTGGCCATCACAAAGCCCTGACCTCAATCCTATCCAAAATGTGTGGGCACATCCTAACTGAAACAGCGTGTGCGAGGAAGGAGGCCTACAAACCTGACTCAGTTACACCAGCTCTGTCAGGAGGAATGGGCCAAAATTCACCCAACTTATTGTGGGAAGCTTGTGGAAGGCTACCTGAAACGTTTGACCCAATTTTATTCATTTAAAGGCAATGCTACCGAATACTAATTGAGTGCATGTAAACTTCTGACCCACTGGGAACGTGATGAAATGAATAAAAGCTGAAATAAATATTTCTCTAGTATTATTCTGACATTTCAAAAATAAAATAAAGTGGTGATCCTAACTGACCTAAAACAGGGAATTTTTACTCTGATTAAATGTCAGGAATTGTGAAAAACTGAGTTTAAATGTATTTGACTAAGGTGTATTTAAACTTCCGACTTCAACTGAATATATCCACGATTATGCAATTTTGTATAGTACAGATCAGGGACCCATTATGTAATTCCGTTACCCTAAATATTTTACCGGGTGTAAATCCACTACACTTATTGTAGTTCAATAACCAAAAGGGATTTTTTAAACTCAAGGTGTCATGTCATAGCTGACAAGCAATTCTTTCTACAGACGTCTTTGAATCTTAATTCGGAACACTATATTTGATAGAGATTTTGGAAAATGTGGTCGCATAAAAAAACGGAGGAAGATTTTTACCACGATTCTCTTATCAAATTTTGCTGCATCTGCACAGTTCTTCCAGTAACTGTGTTTTTGTGAATTTTTCGATGGAAATTGCTCAAAGTAGTCCCTGTGCATAGAGTTGTATGGTTTGTTGCCGTTATCCATTTCTGTGGAATTGCCCTCCATCAATCACAAAAAGAGAAAGAACTGATATTGATGCCCCCTGAACTGCTGGGGTATGTTTTGATATTTCCTAGAGCCCTTTAATAGACAAATCGTCTCTGTGGCATCACTAAGGAGTGCTGGTCCGCCAATGTTCTTGGGATGGGAGCTTCTCTACTGCTCCTCTCCCCATCTTAAGCCCAGACAGAGCGAGCCAAGGCACATAAAGAAATTGCAAAAGAGAATGTCTTTTTTTTAACGCAAACTGAAAATTTATAATATCGACTGCCATATTTAAAAAGTGTTCTATAAATCTGTCCTGCAGAATGTGCAGTCCTTTGGTCATATATGCATGCTTGGAAACCAAGTCAAGCTTGATCAAGACGGTGGAAAAGATAATTTGTATAGATCAAGAATCAGCCACCAACCGGTACACAAAAGTCATTCTCCTAAAACTTGTATTTCCCAGGACAGTACTCATCCCCTTTACTCAAAACTCAGTCACAGCAGCAGCCGGACAAGGAGAAAGAGACTTTTTCAAAAGAAAATCAAAACAGATAGATATGGGGACTCTTTTTTTCCCAACAGCCTGTATAATAGATAGTCTGTTGGTCCCTCGAGTATACAGCATATTGCACTTTCAATGTGTAGCTATAGCACTTTGAATTAATTCCATTGTGTAATTTCTATGTTTTCATGTTTTATGTACCGTCTTTTTAAGCACATGACGAAATTAATTCCCCCCCTGGTGGCATAAGAAAGTTGATCTGAATCTTCTTTGTCCCCATCAGGGAACCCCTTCCCAGGTTCCCGAAGGGCCAAAGACTGTGACTCTGTGATGGCTCCTCTATTTCGTATTAGTAGCATGCTTCGTCTCTGGGCTTTTCTGAATGGCTCCCTGTCATTGGCCATCTCTGCTTAGAGTTAGGCTAATGGCATCTTAATGTTATTAATCATAGCCACAAAAAAAAACTGCACTCAATCTCCATCTAGAGCCGAGGAGAGACGTTACATATGAACATGTGGCAGGAGAAAAAAACGAGAGGGGAAACCACATACTGCTCCAGTATTTCATTCCACCCTTTATTTGATTATCAAATAAAAATGTGATTATATCATTCGGCCACAGCACAGAGGTCTGCCTGGAACTCGTTAGGAAATGATTAGTGGTCCCACCATAGAGAATTACAATAAGGGTGGATGACAACAGAAATGTATGGAGGCGTGGGAACCTATAGACTTTTCCTCATATTTTTCAGAAGCAAAACACAGGGAAAGCAAAACCACAATTCACATGTGGTTTATGGGTATACAAAAGCCTGTCATGAAAACGTTTCCTAAATAACATCCCAAAACACTACACCTCTTGCAAGTTAGAGTCCGGGCCTCTATTTCAGCTCTTGCCTCAAATTCCGTCCAGCCGCAGTGGGCAGTATTTTCTGTCGCGGCCGTTGCAGCATTTGTCGTCGATGTCTCAACGAAAACAATGACATCTGTTTCTGTCCTGCCATCACGATTCGCCCGGGACGCGGCATAAGAAAGCTCATTACATTTCTGTCCGGTGGGCACACAATCTTTCACCATCAGAGGCACATCCTCAAAACCACAGCAATGTTCAACAAAGGCCGCTGGGGACATGCAGGACAATAACCAGAGAGGATTTTTTTTATTGTTTTTGGCATCAAAAGCACTTCAGATTCAACAGCAGGCTACATACAATGTCTCGATATGACCACTCAGTGGGTACTTCAATTTCAGAACTTTAAGATGGACAAGACTCTGAAATCTATTCAATAGTAATACAGCATTTGTTTTATGTTAGTCACCAGGTAAAGCATTCGATTTATACAGAAGACGAGGTCAAGTGCAACCCTGGCCTGATCAAGTAGGCAACCTGTATCCTAACTTTTGCTTTCCCTCGCTTTCTCCTTATCCCTCTGTTTTTCTCCATCTATTCGCAGGCCTCCAACTTTTTATGGGGTCTCTGGGCAATCCTGCAGGCCAGATATTCCTCAATTGATTTTGACTTTGAAAGGTGAGTGACCTGTATCTCTAGAGTCTTGAATGTGACCAATTTTCCCATTGGGCAAAACTGGTTAAATCAACATTGTTTCCACATCATTTCAATGACGACATTGAATCAATGTGGAAAACTGATTGGATTTGTAAAAAGTCATCAGCGTAAGGGCATTTCAGGGGTTTTTTCACTCAACTTTTTACCTAAATCCAATGACATGGTGAATGATTTTGTTGTTTTCGTGTTTCACATTATTTGACAACTCAACCAAATGTAAATCAAAACTAGATGTTGAACTGATGTCTTTCCCCAGTGCGTTGCTTCTAAATGCTGATACAAAGTCAAATCTACAAGGGTTTACATAGCTTTACTATGAATAGCCGTTCCTCTCTTCAGATCCCTGCCGCCCAACACTCACACAACCGTTATGAGAAATAAGAAAAATAACGCATTAACTTTAATTGAATCACCTGGTAACACATTAGCACCAGTAACAAATATTTGTATTTTCAGGGGGACAAAAATGTATTATAAACAGCATAGTCCTCTGAGCAGAAAATATTCCTCTCCTCCAATGCCCCATTGTACCCCACAGAAGCAGCAGTCGCCACTGTGCTGACGCTAATCACTATTGACACACGGCACCCACCCCTATGTGTGGCTTCGCTGTCGGCTCTGTGGATCAGTGACAGGGGCCCCGCCACTTTATATCGGAACTTTGGAGGAAATGCGATCCAGCAGGAGCAGATGGAACAGAGCCAGTATTGTTCCAGCCTCATTGGTCCTCCCTGTCTGTCTCTCACCCCTGGTTCGGCCATATGTGGCTGTTAGCCTGTCTGGCCCCACTAAGCTCCAGGCACAAGTTGCCCCAATGTGCGTCGCAAGAGTCAGATTACATCCCTATATCCAAAATCCAAGGTTAACCATAACAAGGTGGAAAACAACAGTAAGTTTGCACCAGTCACTTAAGGGGTTAAAGTCCCCCTCTAGAGACTCCAAAAGGGAGCCTATGTCCTAGATTTGGAGAAGGAGGGTCCTCACGATGGAGATTTGTTGGGGTGTTTCTCTCTATGCCCATTTACTTGTTGCGTTATCCCTCTGAGACGAGTCTCTGCTGACTACTCAACGAGTGACAGGCAACTGTTAGGCCTCACACTTAACCAAAGCCACATGTGCATGAGATATTAGGGAGACGCAATGGGAATGCATGATCTCCACCCTCCCTGCCTCCCACTCTACCGTTGATATTGACTTTATTTATTTTTTGTTTCACTTGTATCTGCTAGGCAGCGGTTGAGTTTGTGGATGTATTGGCAAGGCAGCGGTTATTCCATGCTTCCAAAGCCAATTTGACAAAGACATTATTATGAGGAAATGAGTAAAGAGGCCCACTGTTTGGAATGGTTTGAGTGAAGAAAATGGGGACCTGCACAAAAGCACATTGTGGAATGGTTTACCTGCTTTTCAGTGTGTGAATTTGCCCCTCTTTTCTAAATAGTAAACAGGAAAATTGTTTTATTTGAGATTTTATTGTAAGATGACATGGGTTATTTTTTTCTACTTTCATTTTCATTTAATACTGTTGGAGAAGTTACATGTAGGTTTTCTTTACTGCGCTTCATGTGGTCAATGAGGTCACGTGTCGAACAGTATGCCTTCATCATATAACCATAGACTTATTTAATCTTTAAGCAAAAGGGGGAAAAAATGCAAATTACAACAGCTTGCTCAATGGAAAAAAAACGAATGAAATATTTGTAATCATTCGTTGTCAACAATAACCGTTTTTTGATTAACCAAGTTACTATTAGAAGTCAGATGACGACTCTAAAACAAGTTCTACATTTTTTCAGAGGTTAACCAAATAACTTTTTCTCAAATTGAACAATGGAAACAATTTACCATCCTTTCCATTATGCCGTTGCCAATTTCAGGCCCAAACTAACAATTTTAACAGAGTGAAAGATTCATACAAACAAATTCAACAAAACCACATCAAAACGCACACAATGCCAAGGGGGTAAGTGGCAGAACTGGAACAGAGATTCATGTAACACAACTGTTGTTTGTGTCTAAAGGAGTCTTTTCATCACTGAGGTAAGACGCTGTCCAGTAACGTTCACACTCTGCACTGATTAGGCATTGAGGAGTTAACGATAAAGTCCTTTATGTCTCCATTTTCCGTTCTTTTGAAACTTCACTCTGTTTCAAAGGCGAGCACAATAGCCAACGGCAAGAGCACACACAGACATTAGATGTATTGAAGTGTTGTACAACACGGTTCAAACAAACACCAAACCACTTTACTCTTGGTAAACTTTTGAAACAAGTCTAGGCTTTAAAAGAAACTGTACTTTGTTCAGATGTTGAAAGTCAAAACAAACTTAATGTAATAAAAGGCAAGTACACAAAGCAATGCTATTTTGGGACAACTTCTGTGAAGATACAACATGCTATTGTATTTATTATGAATCCCCATTAGCTACTGCCAAGGCAGCAGCAACTCTTCCTGGGGTTCAGCAAAATTAAGGCAGTTTTTCGGAAAAAAATACATTTTCGGGGAAAAAAAATGGTAAAACAGTTTGTCCAAAGTAAGAGGGAGAAATTGCCCTTGAAATAAAGAAAATGTGTAATATATTGATTAGAAAACCTTAGTTTTCCTAATCAGTATTGTTTGATTATTTGATTGTCAAGTCCCATTATCATCAGCGTATCTACAGGATATGAAATGTAGGATGACATTTGGTATAAATCCCAATCTTTGTAAACATGTTATTTTTATTTCATCATTGTCATTTGTCAAATGACAAATGAAAGGAAAGGCAGCGTAGAATGAGGAAGATTTAAAGTGCTTTCACTGAATTGCTTCCTTTCCATGACTGAAACAAGCCACTTTTATCTGGCGTCACTGAAAGAACTGTGATAACGGTTATCAAATGAATCATGTTTTTTCCTCCCCTGAAAGCAAGCATTATGGCAACACACCACATTTGTGTTGATGAATAGGTCTCTACGCTGGAGTCTGAAGCACAGTTCACGAGTGTAGAAAAGCGCTGAAAAGGCAATCCGGGCCAGCCAAACAAGACTGGGACTGATCCCGAATCATCTCCTATACAGTTCCAAATGCGTTTGACAGAATGGATATGCTGTAGTTCGCAGAGCAATGCAACACTTTTTTAAAATTATTGTATTTATCATCTTTTTACCCATTAGCATGTGAATCCATGATTTAAATATTAATTAGCAGAGCAGGTGAAAACATTTTCTTTGAATAAACACCAGATGTTTCATTTCTTTGTGTTTTACGGCGTATAAATTATACGATTATTTAACTGTACTTCACTATGTTAAACTGTTGACGGTAAACAAAGAAATGTGTTTTTCCGCCAATGTCTTTCCACCTGTGTTCATGCAGGTGTGTTCATGACGGGAGTTCGATTTAAAGCCAGGATTTAATCCAAGGTGCTTTATAACGCAGAGCACTACAACATACGTTTTACGGTCATTTTACACATGAGCCGACATGCACTTACCGTGAATAAGACATCCGTGAAATGCCTTTAAGCGGCGAATTGACGGCTGTAAATGCACCTCGGATTGAATCCCAGCCTTATTATCGTACGCAGGGAACACCTCATGGTCGTTCATCTCTTATCCTCTATCTGCAGGTACGCCATAACCCGATTCGACTACTACTTTGAGAAGAAGGAAGAATACTTTGGATTGACTCTCAGTTAGAGAACCGAGCCCGAAGAAATTTAAACAGTTCAGGTCTGCTGCATCTTTATTTGAATTTAAGAGAGTATTTATATCAACACATAATGATGAAAGATTGAAAAAGAATGCGGGCAATATAACCACGTGTGTTTCCAGAAAATGTACACGTGATTGTTACAGTTTCCTAAAAAAGAATGGTGTAATTTCAACTGATTCTCCAAATATTTGTTTCATCACAGTGAGGTTGGAGATAACCTCATTTGGCAAATTGACATGGCTTCCAGGCCAGAAAGATGTTCATTTACATTTAGCCAAGTTACTCAAAGCAACAAGTACTAATACTAAAATCACGAGGGTTATTTCCAGGCTCATTCAACATTAAGCTCAGTTTAGATTTTTTTTTTTAAATGTCCCCTGGCATGGATTTTCAGTGTTGTATTATTTCAAGATGGTATTACCATCATGCTCTGTTTCAATTGTTTTGTTATAAGACTGCTCTCTTCTGTTGCCCAAAAGATGAATATTAGATAAATAAATGGTTCATACAATGTACATCGAACAGTACATTGTACAGTATATACTGCAGCATGCATAGGCAAGTGTTTTTGCTGAACTCCACTTCAGTACATATCATAACAATTGCATAAAAAGCATTTTAGAAATAAAGTGTTGCCTATCCATTTTATCTATCCCTCTTGATAGCTGGAGGGAGTGTCATCAATGGATTCATCTCTGTTAAATATCTACTATGGACATCTAGTTGCTAACGGTGTACATCAGATTTTGGCTACCATGGCTGCGTTCACACTGGCCTGATTCTGACCTTTTTTCTTTTTTTTTTTACTAATTGGTCTTTTGACCAGTCAGATCAGCTCTGAAAAGAAATCTGATGTGATTTGTTCAAAAGGACAATGAGTGGAAAAAGTATCTGAATTTGGCTGCCTGTGTAAACACAGCCATATATGCTTATTATATGCAATATGGGCAAACACATTTATGCTTTTGCTCATGGGTGTGGAGAGGTAATTTCTGGGCAATATCTCTGTCCATTTGGAGGACCCCTTTGGCCTCAAGAGCACCGCCAGAGGCAAACGTTTTTTTTTTGTTTTTTTTTTAAGTTTAAGAGTCGTGTGTTGTGCACGTGAGTGAGGACCCAAAAGCAGTTTAACAAAAACAGAGTCCTTTAATGTCAAAACACAGGGAAGACATAGATCCTCTTCAGATGTATATAATGGCAAAATAGACAACCCGCAGAGAGGGCGACAAATGAATCATAAAGTCCTTCTGATAATCACAGAAGAGTCCCCCTTCTTAGCAGCAGAGGAGAATAGCTGGGTTAGAGTCCCCTTCTTAGCAGCAGAGGAGAATAGCTGGGTTAGCGGCGACAGACTGCTGGTCTCTCTGGGTAGGCGCGGGTCGTAGAGGACAGAGGTACCTGATCACACGTAGCATCAGATGAACAGGCAGATTCCGACAGGACAGGACAAGGGTGAAGCAAACGAGACGATAGTTTGGTTCTGGCATGAGAAACTCAAACGAGAATCTGACAAAGACAGAAGCAGGAACAGAGAGAGAAATAGAGACCTAATCAGAGGGAAAAAGGGAACAGGTGGGAAAAGGGTGAACGAGGTAGTTAGAGAAGATGAGGAACAGCTGGGGGAAGGAGAGGAAGAGAAGGTAACCTAATACGACCAGCAGAGGGAGACGGAGTGAAGAGAAAGAACAAGACATAATATGACAATACATGACATCGTGTGACAGAAAAGTGAATTTCTTCTCTGTTGCTGTAAATGAGAAAGTGCCTTAATCAACTTAAAATAACAATATCAAATGAAAGACACAAATTTACTAACTGTAGTCAGCAATGTGCAACTACAGTACATCCTACCTCCAGAGCCCTATACCTAAACATCAGATTGAAGCCAAGAGATCCCAAAAATCCCAAAAAGAAGTTACAACAAAAAAACAACAAGAGGGGCACTGAGCCAAATCGTTTTGGACCGAGAAAGGCCTTTTAACTGATGATCCCATTCTCCAAGTCGGACAATGCTAATGTGAGGCGTGTTAAGGGCTGGTTAACGAAATCAAGAGGTGACCGCAGCGCTGACGGTCACCTCAACAGAACAGTTGTCTAATTCAAACCAGGCCATCTCGTCCCCTTTAAGACATGGTAGGACCAAGCGCTTATACTGGAAGGGGAGGCCTCGGAAAAAACACATAACTGTTTAGTGCAGTGCAGTGGAGGCTCCTCAGAGGAGGGGAAGGGGAGTACCATCCTCTTCAGTGAATTTCATAAAAATAAAAAGTGAAACATCTTTCCCTTTTAGATAAAACTATTCTAAATATATTCACGTCACCAAATAATTGATTAAAAGGTCTACAGGTCTACAGTAGTCTCAACAGCACTCTGTAGGGTAGCACCATGGCGTAGCTGGAGGACAGCTAGGTTTCGACCTCCTCTGGGTACATTGATTTCAATTCAAAATCTAGGAGGCTCGTGGTTCTTACAACCTTCCATAGACTTACACAGTAATTATGACAACTTCCGGAGGACGTCCTCCAACCTATCAGAGCTCTTGCAGCATGAACTGACATGTTGTCCACCAAATCAAAGGATCAGAGATTGAATCTAGTACAGAAAGCATAAGCTACATTTAGCTAGCACTGCAGTGCATAACATGTGGTTAGTAGTTGACTCAAAGAGAGAGAGAGACAATACTTGAACAGTTTTGAACAAATTATTTTCTTCCAAAATTAAGGAGAAGCAAGAGAGAGAGAGCTAGCTATATTCACTTACTTTCACTTACTTAGCTAGCGTCGAATGCAGTTAGCTAGTTTAGCCTACTCAAACACCCAGCTCAAAGAGAGGGATGTTATGATAGCTAGCTGACTATAGCTATCCAACACTGGAACTCTTCCAAGTCAAGGTAAGCATTTGGTGTAACTGCTTGCTGCTGACTGTACACTGTACTGCATGATTGTAGCAGGTTTACTAACACGTTAGTTCTAATAGCTATGTTGATTATGAAGTGACATTGATGTGGGCTGTGTTTAGAGGTTAGTGGTCATGATATGAAGTTTTGGCTTGGAAAGGTTTTTTCGCCTGGTCATAGACAGCTGATGTGTCATGCACTGAAGTCCACAAGCAAAGGGAAAAGGTGAGAGGAGAAGAGCACATAGATAGATTTGAGAAGGAATGACATATACAACAAGCTGTTTGTATGTGGCTGCTATGAAAGTGAACTGTGTTTGCGTGTGCTCAGGGGTGTATATTACATTACATTACATTACCTGAAACATACCTGAATTTATCCAATAGAAACTCTCGTTAACAGCTGTTGGGCAAATGATTACACCCTAGATCAACTAGATGCAGGCAACAGTGTGTAAGGCGGTACAGAATGTGTTGCTGTCACTTTGATTACTCAAAATTCTACCAACACCACGGACATCCAGTAGAGTAAGTTCAAGTGTGTGTGTGTGTGTGTGTGCGTGCGAGGGGGGGGGGGGGGGGTCTACTAAGCTAACATATGGAATTGTTTTAAGATGGTCATACAATGGATCATTTTGCTATTTGATTTTGAGATGTAGGATCCTGTAGGTATAAAAATGGATTATACATTGATTTTGGTCTGACTGCTATGAGCCCATAGAAACGCATTGAATAACAAAACATTGAATAGCAAAACAGATAGTCCAAAAATATATCAACAGGAAGTTTGTTTTGAAGTGTCTGTCCTAAATCAAATCAAATCAAATCAAATTTATTTATATAGCCCTTCGTTCATCAGCTGATATCTCAAAGTGCTGTACAGAAACCCAGCCTAAAACCCCAAACAGCAAGCAATGCAGGTGTAGAAGCACTAAACTGGGAGGTATAAGAAAAAACATATTTAACCTATTTTTTTGGCCACTAAACTACTTCCATATACACAGAGTATACCTATCAAGACTCAGGATATGACCCAGATGCAGACACAGGAGGCGGATAGTTTGATTCTCAGAATATTTATTATAACAAAGGGGCAGGCAAAGGGCAGGTCGAGGGCAGGCAGAAAGGTCAAAACCGGGAGGACTAGAAAACAAAACTTGAGAACAGGAGAAAAACGCTGGTAAGACCTGACATGACAAGATGAACTGGCAACAGACAAACAGAAAATGCAGGTATAAATACACAGGGGATGATGGGGAAAAACAGGAGACCCCTAGTGGGGGGTGGAGACAAGCACAAGGCAGGTGAAAGAGATCAGGGTGTGACAATAGCAAACATTAGGAACACCTTCCTAATATTGAGTTGCACCCCTTTTTGCCCTCAGAACAGCCTCAATTCGTTGGGACATGGACTCTACAAGGTGTCGAAAGCGTTCCACAGGGATGCTGGCCCATGTTGACACCCAATGCTTCCAACAGTTATGTCAAGTTGGTTGGATGTCCTTTGGGTGGTGGACCCTTCTTGATATACATTGGAAATTATTGAGCGTGAAAAGCCCCAGCACCATTGCACTTGTTGACACAAACCGGTGCACCTGGCACCTGCTACCATACCCCGTTCAAAGGTACTTAAAGCTTTTGTCTTGCCCATTCACCCTCTGAATGACACAAATACACAATCCATGTGATGTTCTAGACCTCAGCTGAATCTGGTAAAGAATGGTGTGGCTGTTGAAGAAGTTGAGGAGACTAAATTACATGGTGTTACCTTAGATTGTTTATTTTTACTATTTTCTACATTGTCGAATAATAGTGAAGACGTCAAAATATATCACATCAGTCACCGGCTTCATCGGCAAGTTCATCAAGGATGTCATCCCCACAGTGACCGTACGTACACATCCCAACCAGAAGCCATGGACTACAGGCAACATCCGTACTGAGCTAAAGGCTAGAACTGCTGGTTTCAAGGAGGGACATTAATCAGGGTGCTTATAAGAAATCCTGCTATGCCCTCAAACGAATCATCAAACAGGCAAAGTGTCAATACGGGACTAAGATTGAATCCTACTACACCGGTTCTGACGCTCGTTGGATGTGGCAGGGCTCGCAAACTATTACGGATTACAAAGGGAAATCTAGCCGCGAGCTGCCCAGTGACGCGAGTCTACCAGATGAGCTAAATACCTTCTATGCTCTCTTCAAGGCAAGCAACACAGACGCATGCATGATAGCATTAGCTGTTCAAGGCAACTGTGTGATCACGCTCTCCATAGCCGATATGAGTAAGACCTTTAAACAGGCCAACATTCACAAGGCCGCGGGGTCAGACAGATTACCAGGACCTGTACTCAGAGCATGCGCGGAACAACTGGCAAGTGTCTTCCCTGACATTTTCAACCTCTCCCTGACCGAGGCTGTAATACCAACATGTTTCAAGTAATCCACCATAGTCCCTGTGCCCAAGAACACCAAGGTAGCCTGGCTAAATGACTATCGCCCCCCGTAGCACTCACGTCTGTAGCCACCTGGAAGAAACAAACACCTATGTGAGAATGCTGTTCATTCACTACAGCTCAGCATTCAACACCATAGTGCCCCCAAAGCTCATCACTAAGCTACAGACCCTGGGACTAAACACCATCTGCAACTGGATCCTGGACTTCCTGACGGGATGCCCTCGGGTGGTAAGGGTAAGCAGCAACACATCTGCCTCGACTTCAAGGATCATTCAATCTCGACTTCAAGCACGACTTCAACACTATCATTAAGTGTTCCGAAGACACAACGGTGGTAGGCATGATCACCAACAACGATGAGACAGCCTATAGGGAGGAGGTCAAAGACCAGGCAGTGTGGTGCCAGTACAACAACCTATCCTTTAATGTGAGCAACACAAAGAAGCTTATTGTGGAGTTGAGGAAAATAATGCCTGAGCATGCCCCCATTCACATCGATGGGGCTGTAGTGGAGCGGGTCAAGAGCTTCAAGTTCCTTGGTGTCCACATCACCAAGAAATTATCATGGTCCAAACACACCAAGACAGTTGTGAAAGAGGGCACGACAATGCCTACTCCCCCTCAGAAAACTGAAAAGATTTGGCATTGGTTTCCAGATGCTCAAAATGTTATACAGCTGCACCATCGAGAATGGTCGCCGGGAATGGTGCCTGCTCGGCATCTGACCATAAGGTACTACAGAGGCTAGTGCGTACGGCCCAGTATATCAGTGGGGCCAAGTGTCCTGTCATCCAGAACCTCTATACCAGGTGGTGTCAGAGGAAGGCCCTAAAAATTGTAAAAGACTCCAGCCACTCAAGACTGTTCTCTCTGTTACTGAATGGCAAGTGGTACCGGAGTGGCATGTCTAGGTCCAAAAGACTTCTTAACAGCTTCTACCCCAAGCCATAAGACTGCTGAACAATTAATCAAATGGCCAACCAGACTATTTGCATTAACCCACTTTTTTTACACTGCTGCTACTCACTGTTTATTATCTTTGTACTTTACCCCTACCTACCCACATGTACATATTACCTCAATTAGCTTAACTAACCTGTACCCCCGCACATTGACTCAGTGTGGTACCGGTGCCCCCTGTATATAGTTTCTTCACTAAATATTTTTGTAAACTATTATTTTCTTAAAGCAGCATTGTTGGTTAAGGGCTTGTAAGTAAGCATTTCATGGTACCTGTTGTATTCGGCGCATGTGATTAATATAATTTGTTGGTGCCGACATGGATAACAATATCCCTATGCCATCTACACTCGCCAATTTTAGCCTCAGCCAGCACCGTCTTCAGATTAGCCTTTTAAGTCAGTAGCCCTGCTCCCTGGTAACCAATGCATGATCGCTGGATGATTATTTGTATCTCTTAATATTGCGAATAATGGAGTCACCAATGACTAGGCTATTTCAATTTGTCAGAGCTAGCGGTGGGAGGCTTCGGCGACTCAGACCACGTAACAGGTGGAGGAAAGACTTGGGAAGGCTCGTGAGCAACACCGGTTGAGAATGCCCCACAGCTGTCAGAAAATGGTCCGGCTGCGGGGACTGTGCAGTGGGATAAACACTACTGGAGGTGAAATAAACGCACACATGTTTAGGTGAGAGGAGTAGAACACTTGAACAAAAAAGGAGAGCTGTACCCTCTAGAAGCTCAAATGCAATAATTTTATAACCAAAAGCCAGGTTGTCTTCATCAGGGTATAATAACAAACACTGCGGGTCACTAGTTTATATAGTTTGAAAGGCCATACACAGGTGTCTGTAATCATGGCTGGCTGTAGCTTGATTTCATTGGTTGATTAAGAGATATAAATGGAACATATAAAAATCATAAATGGATAACATAATATCATAGATCCAATTTGGCTAGATACAGTGCATTCGGGAAAGTTTCAAACCCCTTCACTTTTTCCACATTTTGTTACGTTATAGCCTTATTCTAAAATGGATTCAATACATTTTTCCTCATCAACCCACACACAATACCCCATAACGACAAAACGAAAACAGTTTTTAGACATTTTTGCAAATGTATTAAAAGTAAAAAACTTTATTTACATAAGTATTCAGACCCTTTGCTATGATACTCGAAATTAAGCTCAGGTGCATCCTGTTTACATTGATCATCCTTGAAATGTTTATGCAACTTGATTGGAGTGAACCTGTGGTCAATTCAATTGATTGGACATGATTTAGAAAGGCACATACCTGTCTATATAAGGTCCCACAGTTGACAGTGCATGTCAGAGCAAAAACCAAGCCATGAGGTCGAAGGAATTGTCCATAGAGTGCTGAGACAGGATTGTGTTGAGGAACAGATCTGGGGAAGGGTACCAACATTTTTGGGCAGTATTGAAGGTCCCCAAGAACTCAGTGTTCTCTATTAATTCTTAAATGGAAGAAGTTTGGAACCACCAATATGCTCCAAACTGAGAAATCGCGGTAGAATGGTCTTAGTTAAGGAGGTGACCAAGAACCCGATGGTCACTCTGACAGAGCTCTAGAGTTCCTCTGTGGAGATGGGAGAACCTTCCAGAAGGACAACCATCTCTGCAGCACTCCACCAATCAGGCCTTTGTGGTAGAGTGGCCAGACAGAAGCCACTCCTCAGTAAAAGGCACATGACAGCCTGCTTGGAGTTTGCCAAAAGGCACCTAAAGGACTCTCAGTCCATGAGAAACAATATTCTCTGGTCTGATGAAACCAAGATTGAACTATTTGGCCTGACTGCCAAGCTTCACATCTGGAGGAAACCAGGCACCGCTCATCACCAGGCCCATACCATCCCTACGGTGAAGCATGGCGGTGGCAGCATCATATTGCGGGGATGTTTTTCAGCTGCAGGGACTGGGAGAATAGTCAGGCTCAAGGGAAAGATGAATGTAGCAGAGACAGAGAGGACAGAGAGATCCTTGATTAAAACCTGCTCCAGAGCGCTCAGGACCTCAGACTGGGGTGAAAGTTTACCTTCCAACAGGGCATTGACCCTAAGCACACAGCCAAGACAATGCAGGAGTGGCTTTGGGACAAGTTTCTGAATGTCCTCGAATGGCCCAACCAGAGCCCAGACTTGACATCTCTGGAGAGACCTGAAAATATCTGTGCAGCGATGCTCCCCATCCAACGTGACAGAACTTGAGAGGATCTGCAGAGAAGAATGAAATAAACTCCCCAAATACAGGTGTGCCAAGCTTGTAGTGTAACAGTTTAGCTTCCGTCCCTCTCCTCGCCGCTACCTGGGCTCGAACTCCGCAAACTAGCTAGCCATTTCACATCAGTTACATTGACCTTCTCCTTTTCCGCAGCAACCTGTGATCCGAGTTACGGCACCAATGCAACAGTTTAGCTTCCGTCCCTCTCCTCGTCCCTACCTGGGTTCGAACCAGGGACCCTCTGCACACATTGACAACAGTTACCCTCGAAGCATTGTTACCCATCGCTCCACAAAAGCCTCGGCCCTTGCAGAGCAAGGGGAACAACTACTTCAAGATCTCAGAGCGAGTGACGTCACCGATTGAAACGGCATTAGCGCACACCTTGCGAACGACCTAGCCATTTCACATCGGTTACACTAGCATCATAACCATGAAGACTCAAGGCTGTAATCGTTGCCAAGGGTGCTTCAACAAAGTACTGAGTAAAGGCTCTGAATACTTTTTTATTTGTTATACATTTACAAAAATGTATATGTTTTTGCTTTAACATTATGGGGTATTGTGTGTAGATTGATGAGAGGGAAATAAAAAATATATATATTTTAGAATAAAGCTGTAACGTAACGCACTACGTAACGCACGTCAGCCTACAAACATGATTTACAATGGATAGCAAAAACACAATAATCACAAGAATGGCTTCAGATCAAAGTCTACGTTTAGACCGTAGGGAGCAAGGGTCCTTGACCCTTTCTCCCTTCAGTCTCAACGTAAAGTTTTATCTGAAGCCATTCTTGGGATTATTGTGTTTTTGCTATTCATTGTAAATAATGTCTGTAGGCCTTATGTTATCGACTCATGCTTTTTTATATGTTATATTTATATCTCTAAATCAACCAATGAAATCAAGCTACAGCCGGCCACGATCAAAGACACCTGTGTGTGTCCTTTCAAACTGAACAAAAATACAAATGCAACATGTAAAGGTTGGTCCCATGTTTTATGAGCTGAAATAAAAGATCTGCAAAATTTTCCGTACGCACAAAAGTTTTGTGCACATATTTGTTTACATCCCTGTTAGTGAACATTTCTCCTTTGCCAAGATAATCCATTCACCTGACAGGTATGGCATATCAAGAAGCTGATTGAACAGCTTCAATAAAAGGCCACTCTAAAATGTGCAGTTTTGTCACACAACACAATGCCACAGATGTCTAAAGTTTTGAGTAAGTGTGCAATTGGCATGCTGACTGCAGGAATGTCCACCAGAGCTGTTGCCAAAGAAATAATTTCTATACCATAGCCGTCTCCAACGTCGTTTTATAGAATTTGGCAGTATGTCCAACCAGCCTCACAACCGCAGATAACATGTAACCACGCCAGCCCAGGACCTCCACATCTGACTTCTTCACCTGTGGGATCGTCTGAGACAGAGGAGTATTTCTGTCTGTAATCAAGCCCTTTTGTGGGGAAAATCTCATTCTGATTGGCTGGACCCCCAGTGGGTGGGCCTGGCTCCCCAACGGGTGGACCTATCCCATGGCTCACCCATGGCGGCGCTCCTGCTCAGTCATTCGAAATCCCTAGATTAGGGCCTAATGAATTGATTTCAACTGACTTATTTCCTTCAATGAACTGTTACTCAGTAAAATCGTTGAAATTGCTGTTCTTAAAGATTGTTTGTTCTTATACCCTGATGAAGACAGCTTGGCTGTCGAAACGTTGGTTATAAAATGGTGCATCTGAGCTAGAGTGTGCAACTCTCCATTTTCTTTTTCAAGGATGAACTCTACTACCTGTACTTTTGCGTGGCACAGGCACTGTTCCATCCTTCCCTACACTTAAATTGCCCTTGCCTAACGGTTGTGTCTGAAGCCGAGCTTGCAACTCGGCTATACTCATCTGAAGGGGATAGTTCTCCTGTATATTATGAGTACAGCGACTGCAGTGAAAAGGCATACAGTTACAGTGCTTTGCTTTTTCGGGTTGGAGGAGGTCCTTCAAATCCATGTCCAGATAAGCGGAAGTGTGACGGAATGTAACAGCCTGTCCCTTTTAATAGCCGGGAATCAGCACACATTTCAGCAAATAAACGCCTCTCTCAAATAAACGCCAGGTGTAATTTAATTGTTCACGAGGTTACCATGGACACATCTTTGAGATTCCCACGGTCGTGTGCAATAAAAGTATTATTATTTGTTATTGCGTCATCGTTGGTAGCCAGGGCGCCACCAAAAAGAAAACACGACATCAAATTCAAGCTAGCAGTGAACAAATTCAGAGAGCAGAATTTGGTCGAGGCAACAGCCAGGTATTTTGGATCCAAACGAGTGAGAAAATGGAGGAGTCAAAAAAAAATCGAACTCCAACGTTTTGTCTGAGGGGGATCAGAAGAGGGCGAGACTGCAAGGTGGGGGGGGGGAAGAGAAAGGTAAGTTGAATGCACGCACTGGAGCAATCAGAAAACACAAAACAAAAACAACATTAAGATACTGAAAACATTTTCTATTTCGGCATCTTTGCAGGTCGACTCAAGGGCTTAATGGGCAGGTTTGGCTTTGACCTTATCAAGCTGAAGACAATACACTCAATTATCACTCCAAACAAAAAGGTGTCAAGAGTGACTGCACCACAAACATCTTTCCAGGGTGTTGATGCAACTTATTCCCAATCCAGTTCCACCTCAAAAAGCACAAGAAAAAGGATTTCCAACACCCATCATCTCAGATTGCACTGAAATGGTTTCTGTAATTTGTAACATTTTGAAATATAAATTGATCTCTGAGAAATTAAGGTAATGGATTGCACCCAAATTGGCCATTTTAATTTATAGGATTCAGCATCTACTTTGGACCAAACTTCTTCCTACCAATGACTAAGACATGAGCACCCCCCACACCCATGCCAATTCCACCCCAGTCAATCAATCACACTTATTTATGAAGCCCTTTTTACATCAGCAGATTAGCCAAAAACCCAAAACAGAAAGCACTGCAGATGTAGAAGCACAGTGGCTAGGGAAAACTCCCTAGAAAAGACAGGAACCTAGGATATAATCCCAACCACTTTGCCAAAGCACAGCCCCAACACCACTAAAGGGAAATCAACAGACCACCAACTTAGGCTGAGTATAGCCCACGAAGATCTCCTCCACCGCACAAGCCCGAGGGGGAGCAAAACCAGACAGGAAGATCAAGTTAGTGGCTCAACCCACTCAAGTCGACCATAGCAGAGAAAAACCCTGGCACGACGTGACGCATCCCTCCTAGGGATGGCATGGAAGACTATTAGTGAACCCCATAATTGGGCTCTGAGTGGCGCAGGGGTCTAAGGCACTGCATCTCAGTGCAAGAGGTGTAACTACAGTCCCAGGTTAGATTCCAGGCTGTATCACATCAGGCCATGATTGGGAGTCCCATAGGGGGGCACACAATTGGCCCAGGGTCGTACGGGTTTTGTCGCGGTAGGCCGTCATTGGAAATAAGAATTTGTTCTTAACTGACTTGCCTAGTTATATAATGGTAAAAAAAATAGGTCAGAGGCAGAGAATCCCAGTGAAAAGAGGGGAACCGGCCAGGCAGAGACAGAAAGGGTGGTTCGTCACTCCAGTGCCTTGCCGGTCACCTTTGCACCCCTGGGCCAGACTACACTCAATCAAGGGACCTATTGAAGAGGTGAGTTTTCAGTAAAGACAAAGGTTGAGACTGAGTCTGCGTCTCTCACATGGATAGGCAGACCATAAAAATTGGGCTCAATAGGGGAAAGCCAAAACTCCAGCTACTTAGAAATTCT
The DNA here is from genome assembly GCF_045791955.1 of Oncorhynchus clarkii lewisi. Taxonomy (NCBI): domain Eukaryota; kingdom Metazoa; phylum Chordata; class Actinopteri; order Salmoniformes; family Salmonidae; genus Oncorhynchus; species Oncorhynchus clarkii. Next base: position 50,223,733 of record NC_092148.1, on the reverse strand, counting down.
TGGGACTTGTAGGTATGTACGGCAGGACCAAATCAGAGAGGTAGAAGCAAGTCCATGTAACGCTTTGTAGGTTAGCAATAAAACCTTGAAATCAGACCTAGCCTTATCAGGAAGCTAGTTAAGGGTAGCCATTAGAGAGGCTGGCACTGAAGCAATATGATCACATTTTTGGGCTCTAGTCAAGATTCTAGCAGCCATATTTAGCACTGACTGAACTTTATTTAGTGCTTTATCCGGGTAGCCGGAGAATAGAGCATTTTAATAGTCTAATCTAGAAGTGACAAAAGCATTGAAGTTTCTGGTTTTTGCAATGTTAAGAAGATGGATAAAAGCTGCCCTTGAAATATACTTGATATGTTCGTCAAAAGAGAGATAAGGGTCCAGAGTAACGCTGAGGTCCTTCACAGTCTAATTTGAGATGACTGGACAACCATCAAGATTAATTGTCAGATCAAACAGCAGATCTCTTAGTTTCTTGGGACCTAGAACTAGCATCTCTGTTTGGTCCGAGTTTAAAAGTCAAACGTTTGCCGCCATCCACTTCCTTATGTCTGAAACACAGGCTTCCAGGGAGGGCAATTTTGGGGCTTCACCATGTTTCATTGAAATGTACAACTGTGTGTAGTCCGTGTACTGTAGCAGTAAAAGTTGATATGGTGATGTCATTCGGAAACACAAAGAGGTAGAATATATAGTGAAAACAATAATGGTCCTAAATGGAACCTTGACGAACACCAAAACTTACTATTGATTTGTCAGAGGACAAGCCACCACAGGGACAAACTGATATCTTTCCGACAGATAAGATCTAATCCAGGCAAGAACTTGTCCGTGGAGACCAATTAGGGTTTCCAATCTCTCCAAAAGAATGTGGTGATCGATGGTGTCAAAAGCGGCACTAAGGTCTCGGAGCACGAGGACAGATGCAGAGCCTCGGTCTGACGCCGTTGAAAAGTAATTTACTACCTTCACAAGTGCAGTCTCAGTGCTATGAGGGGGTCTAAAAATAGACGGGAGCGTTTCATATACATTATTTGTCTTCGGGACAGCAGTGAGTTAGTGCGCAACAGCTTTTTCTAAAATGTTTGAGAGGAAAGGGAGTTTCTATACAGGCCGATGGTTTCTGAGTCAAGGTTTGGCTTTTTCGGGAGAGGCTTTATTACTGCATTTTGGATACTTTTTATTCTCCTCATTCAGGTTGAAAAAGTAGGCTGATTGAGCAGCAGTTGAGGGCTCCTCGATATTGCACAGTACTGTCTTTCCAATAACCAGTATACAGTATCAGTTCTCTATGTTTGAAAAGTACTATGAAGCTGTGGCTTGGAGTATTGCTTCTCCATCCCATAAAACTCCATCGCTTACTAGGCATCAATTAGCTAACATAATTTATTTGTTTATTGGGAAGTTTAAATTAATAAGTTAGACACTCATCATACAACTTTGTTAGGTAGGTCATTTGGTTTCCATTTCCAACAAATGTTTCTTCTTCCACAGACTTTCTGGTCTTGGAACTGGTCTTGGAACTCCTGTGTTCAACAGAAACGACTTCTGGTAAACTGTTTGCCACTAGTGGCAATAAATATTGTTGCCACAGGTTTGCCACAGATTGAAATAGAAGAATCTCGAGAGAATTCTCTGGCGAACTGTTTGCTGCTACTACATATGATTGTTGCCGCAGATGCACCACTATTGGCAAACATTTGCAAACCTCTGGCAACATTTTTTGGCACACTATTTAGTTTGCAGCAAATTTGCCACAACCTTAATTAAGGGACGTTTGCAGGAACACATACAAAAAAATGTATGAACTTCTATGAACTTCCGGCGCCGACAGAGATGGCCGCCTCGCTTCGCGTTCCTAGGAAACTATGCAGTTTTTTGTTTTTTTACGTGTTATTTCTTACATTAGTACCCCAGGTCATCTTAGGTTTCATTACATACAGTCGAGAAGAACTACTGAATATAAGATCAGCATCAACTCACCATCAGTACGACCAAGAATATGTTTTTCGCGACGCGGATCCTGTGTTCTGCCTTACAAACAGGACAACGGAGTGGATTCCATGCAGCGACCCAAAAGAACAACTCCAAAAAAGAGGGAAACGAGGCGGTCTTCTGGTCAGACTCCGGAGACGGGCACACCGTGCACCACTCCCTAGCATTCTTCTTGCCAATGTCCAGTCTCTTGACAACAAGGCTGATGAAATCCGAGCAAGGGTAGCATTCCAGAGGGACATCAGAGACTGTAACGTTCTTTGCTTCACGGAAACGTGGCTCACTGGAGAGACGCTATCCGAGGCGGTGCAGCCAACGGGTTTCTCCACGCATCGCGCAGACAGAAACAAACATCTTTCTGGTAAGAAGAGGGGCGGGGGCGTATGCCTTATGACTAATGTGACATGGTGTGATGAAAGAAACATACAGGAACTCAAATCCTTCTGTTCACCTGATTTAGAATTCCTCACAATCAAATGTAGACCGCATTATCTACCAAGAGAATTATCTTCCATTATAATCACAGCCGTATATATCCCCCCCCAAGCAGACACATCGATGGCTCTGAATGAACTTTATTTGACTCTTTGCAAACTGGAAACCATTTATCCGGAGGCTGCATTCATTGTAGCTGGGGATTTTAACAAGGCTAATCTGAAAACAAGACTCCCTAAATTTTATCAGCATATCGATTGCGCAAACAGGGGTGGAAAGACCTTGGATCATTGTTACTCTAACTTCCGCGACGCATATAAGGCCCTGCCCCGCCCCCGTTTCGGAAAAGCTGACCACGACTCCATTTTGTTGATCCCTGCCTACAGACAGAAACTAAAACAAGAGGCTTCCACGCTGAGGTCTGTCCAACGCTGGTCCGACCAAGCTGACTCCACACTCCAAGACTGCTTCCACCACGTGGACTGGGACATGTTTCGTATTGCGTCAGACAACAACATTGACGAATACGCTGATTCAGTGTGCCAGTTCATTAGAACGTGCGTTGAAGATGTCGTTCCCATAGCAACGATTAAAACATTCCCTAACCAGAAACCGTGGATTGATGGCAGCATTCGCGTGAAACTGAAAGCGCGAACCACTGCTTTTAATCAGGGTAAGGTGTCTGGTAACATGACCGAATACAAACAGTGCAGCTATTCCCTCCGCAAGGCTATCAAACAAGCTAAGCGTCAGTACAGAGACAAAGTAGAATCTCAATTCAACGGCTCAGACACAAGAGGCATGTGGCAGGGTCTACAGTCAATCACGGACTACAGGAAGAAATCCAGCCCAGTCATGGACCAGGATGTCCTGCTCCCAGGCAGACTAAATAACTTTTTTTGCCCGCTTTGAGGACAATACAGTGCCACTGACACGGCCTGCAACGAAAACATGCGGTCTCTCCTTCACTGCAGCCGAGGTGAGTAAGACATTTAAACGTGTTAATCCTCGCAAGGCTGCAGGCCCAGACGGCATCCCCAGCCGCGCCCTCAGAGCATGCGCAGACCAGCTGGCCGGTGTGTTTACGGACATATTCAATCAATCCCTATACCAGTCTGCTGTTCCCACATGCTTCAAGAGGGCCACCATTGTTCCTGTTCCCAAGAAAGCTAAGGTAACTGAGCTAAACGACTACCGCCCCGTAGCACTCACTTCCGTCATCATGAAGTGCTTTGAGAGACTAGTCAAGGACCATATCACCTCCACCCTACCTGACACCCTAGACCCACTCCAATTTGCTTACCGCCCAAATAGGTCCACAGACGATGCAATCTCAACCACACTGCACACCGCCCTAACCCATCTGGACAAGAGGAATACCTATGTGAGAATGCTGTTCATTGACTACAGCTCGGCATTCAACACCATAGTACCCTCCAAGCTCGTCATCAAGCTCGAGACCCTGGGTCTCGACCCCGCCCTGTGCAACTGGGTACTGGACTTCCTGACGGGCCGCCCCCAGGTGGTGAGGGTAGGCAACAACATCTCCTCCCCGCTGATCCTCAACACTGGGGCCCCACAAGGGTGCGTTCTGAGCCCTCTCCTGTACTCCCTGTTCACCCACGACTGCGTGGCCACGCACGCCTCCAACTCAATCATCAAGTTTGCGGACGACACAACAGTGGTAGGCTTGATTACCAACAACGACGAGACGGCCTACAGAGTGTGGTGTCAGGAAAATAACCTCACACTCAACGTCAACAAAACTAAGGAGATTATTGTGGACTTCAGGAAACAGCAGAGGGAACACCCCCCTATCCACATCGATGGAACAGTAGTGGAGAGGGTAGCAAGTTTTAAGTTCCTCGGCATACACATCACAGACAAACTGAATTGGTCCACTCACACAGACAGCATTGTGAAGAAATTTGGCTTGTCACCAAAAGCACTCACAAACTTCTACAGATGCACAATCGAGAGCATCCTGGCGGGCTGTATCACCGCCTGGTACGGCAACTGCTCCGCCCTCAACCGTAAGGCTCTCCAGAGGGTAGTGAGGTCTGCACAACGCATCACCGGGGGCAAACTACCTGCCCTCCAGGACACCTACACCACCCGATGTCACAGGAAGGCCATAAAGATCATCAAGGACATCAACCACCCGAGCCACTGCCTGTTCACCCCGCTATCATCCAGAAGGCGAGGTCAGTACAGGTGCATCAAAGCTGGGACCGAGAGACTGAAAAACAGCTTCTATCTCAAGGCCATCAGACTGTTAAACAGCCACCACTAACATTGAGTGGCTGCTGCCAACACACTGACACTGACTCAACTCCAGCCACTTTAATAATGGGAATTGATGGGAAATGATGTAAATATATCACTAGCCACTTTAAACAATGCTACCTTATATAATGTTACTTACCCTACATTATTAATCTCATATGCATACGTATATACTGTACTCTATATCATCGACTGTATCCTTATGTAATACATGTATCACTAGCCACTTTAACTATGCCACTTTGTTTACATACTCATCTCATATGTATATACTGTACTCGATACCATCTACTGTATCTTGCCTATGCTGCTCTGTACCATCACTCACTCATATATCCTTATGTACATATTCTTTATCCCCTTACACTGTGTACAAGACAGTAGTTTTGGAATTGTTAGTTAGATTACTTGTTGGTTATTACTGCATTGTCGGAACTAGAAGCACAAGCATTTCGCTACACTCGCATTAACATCTGCTAACCATGTGTATGTGACAAATAAAATTTGATTTGATTTGATTTGATTTGAAAAATGTAAGGGAAACACACCAAGAAAAGACATTGACAGCTCTTGTCTTTGGTAAATGTTTTGTGTCTTTATCCATTATTAAAAGAGATGCGAATGCAAAAGTGATTGTAAAATGGTTATTGATGTAGGGGCTGTTATTTTTTGTACCATAAGTCTTGGACATATGGCAATGCATTCTGTTACATCATTAGAAGTGCAGCTGCACACAATTCCACTGATCAAGGCTGCAATAACGCCTTTCATTCACACAATCTGACAAGCTTTCAAACGAACATTGATTGAGTATAGCATATTTAATTAATGAACTGAGCATGTGAAAGCGTCCAAGGACTTTGAATGAAGAAAGGAAAAATTGCCCTTTTGTCCATTGACCATTTTCCTTTGAATGTTTCCTTTTTTTAATTGAAATAAAAGGTTTGATGTATAAGTACAGAATTCTAAAGCCTGTCTCACAAAGGCAATGTTTCAACATTTTATTTTATTTCTGTGATTTGCATTTAGCATTTTAGTATCTCCAAGGTTGACCTCTTGGTATTTTAATTACTAGTATTCCTGAACTGAACTTTCTTAACAACTTTTACAGTGGCTTATTGTGGGCCATTCTATCAAAGCTGAGGATGATTGCTACTGCGTAGTCATGGGGACACTAGACCTACATTTTCAGTTTTTTTTTTAACGAGTCACAGCCAAGCATGCCGCAGTCACCCGGGTCAAAATTTGTGAGTAAAAAGGCAGTCACAAAATCATTTAATTTCTGTGGCATTTGTTTTTGTCATTTAATTAAGTTAAATATTTATCCCCAGGCGAGTGAGGCATCCTGGTCTGTGCTGTGATGTGAGACAACGACATAAAGGACTTGGACCTGACTGAATCGATGAACTGATACTTGTTTATTGTACCGCCACGTCTAGGTGTAACAAAGACAACTAATGAGACAACGCCCTTGGAGAGAGACCAAACCTTCTACTGTAATGACCTCATCAGACGCTAGCTACCTTTTGATGCCTCGTCGGGAAGAGAGAGCCTCTCCAAGAGCGTGTTAGCATGACCAAACCTTCTACTGTAATGACCTCATCAGACTCAAGCTACCTTTTGATGCCTCGTCGGGAAGAGAGAGCCTCTCCGAGAGCGTGTTAGCATGACCAAACCTTCTACTATAATGACCTCATCAGACGCAAGCTACCTTTTGATGCCTCGTCGGGAAGAGAGAGCCTCTCCGAGAGCGTGTTAGCATGACCAAACCTTCTACTATAATGACCTCATCAGACGCAAGCTACCTTTTGATGCCTCGTCGGGAAGAGAGAGCCTCTCCGAGAGCGTGTTAGCATGACCAAACCTTCTACTGTAATGACCTCATCAGACGCAAGCTACCTTTTGATGCCTCGTCGGGAAGAGAGAGCCTCTCCAAGAGCGTGTTAGCATGACCAAACCTTCTACTATAATGACCTCATCAGACGCAAGCTACCTTTTGATGCCTCGTCGGGAAGAGAGAGCCTCTCCGAGAGCGTGTTAGCATGACCAAACCTTCTACTGTAATGACCTCATCAGACGCAAGCTACCTTTTGATGCCTCGTCAGGAAGAGAGAGCCTCTCCAAGAGCGTGTTAGCATGACCAAACCTTCTACTATAATGACCTCATCAGACGCAAGCTACCTTTTGATGCCTCGTCGGGAAGAGAGAGCCTCTCCAAGAGCGTGTTAGCATGACCAAACCTTCTACTGTAATGACCTCATCAGACGCAAGCTACCCTTTGATGCCTCGTCGGGAAGAGAGAGCTTCTCCAAGATGTTTGAAGAGCCTGCCTTTGTAATAACGATTTATAATTCTCTTGGTCTGAAGCAAAAATTGGTGAGAGGAAAAAAAAAAAATTTTGTAATGTACATTAAAAATCTTCTTTTTTTTTATAAAAAAGTAAATTGCGCCTTGAGGGTCCATCTTAAGGAGAGTCTTTCATAAGATCACCCAAGAGCAGAGCATGTGATTATGTCACAGTTCCTCTGTAACCATAAAATAATAAAGGTCAAATCAAAGGCTTTGTAATTAGCATCAGTTTGTGAGTGTGTCAGTGTTTCTCTCTGGCATTGGGCCATATAAACCCGTGTTAGACGAGAGCAGAACTCATGTCTGCCTTTCCTTTTTGGATTTGATTCATTAGACGATAGTGGATTTGGACTCGAGCGGTGTGTTGGAAATCTCATCACATTTCCAAGCGAGACACCAGGTAAATGCACAAACTGGGGGGGGGGGGGGGGGGGATTCAGACCGGAAATGTCACTCTCGGTCACGTTCATTAGGGCAAGCAACGGAAAATACTTAAAAAACAATGTGCAACAGAAAACACAAATAGGCATTTCTTATTGGGAATCCTGGTGGTCCCCACCTTTCAGTCCATTTACTTCCGTTTTGGTGCCTAATGAACACAACCCAGCTCTGTCAAATGCATGCTCCTCTAAAACTCTCCCCTAACTGTGTAGTCAGCACAGGAGAGTCCATTGTAGACGCAGTGCAATACATTAAGGTATCAATCGCATCAAACACATGGAACCCACCTTAGACTCTGTTCCATTAATTCCATTCCAGCCATTACAATGAGCCTGTCCTTCTATAACTCCTCCAACCAGCCTCCTCTGATACACACATACAGTACACACACACATTCACACACACATGTAACCCCACATACTCACACACACACAACTGATCCTTTCTATTTATCTGGTGTACGACTAACTGTACATCCTATAAAAACATTGGGGCGGAAAGAAGGGAAATATAAATGATTTTGACTTATTTAACAAGATTAAGATGGCAAATGGCACAAGTCTGACTTCAAGCAGGCTCATCTCCTGGGAGCCACAGACACAGACACATGCACACACAAAGAGCAGTGTGACAAACTTCCCGGCGCCCCTCATAGAGGGTACAGTCAATTTGGGAATTACAATAGGATTTATTGAGTGAATGGCTGGGACTGTGTACACACCACATGGTAGTGAGAATGTGTGGCATTCCCACACACCGATACACACACACACACACCGATACACACACACACACACACACACGCGCGCGCGCAAGGACAACTCATGTTGGAGGAAAAGAACAATAGGCCACATTTAAATCGGTTCCCAAAATGACACGAATAGAACGGGGTATTGCCCAATATTATTGGATGGGGACAACATGGATGGGAGACGGTATACAATCTGAATTTATTATATATAACACATCGACTAGGGCCGCAGTGGAGCGGGTCAAAATCTTCAAGTTCCTCACCTTGCACATCACTGAGGACCTGAAATGTTCCCTTCACACTGACAGCGTGGTGAAGAAGGTGCAAAAGTGCCCCTTGAACCTCAGGAGGCTAAAGAAATTTGTCACAAACTTATGTAGTTACGAAAGTTCAATCAGTAAGGCTGGTCTGAATGGATTGGCACTTTTCATTCATCTAGTAAACTCATAGAATTCACATCGCGTCCTAGCTCACTCATCAGCGCAGCAGGTATTTATAAGGTAGTGTCTATAACACTAACCCCCAGCATAGGGCAACCTATCATCAGCATCTGGCTATGAGGCGCATTCTTCAGAGATGAGGGCTACCCCAAACTGTTCAATAAAATTACATATTTTATTTTGTCTCTGTTGTCATTCAGATAAGCCTGTACTCGATTGAACTACAGATGCCCCATCGAGAGCATCCTGTCAGAGTAATCGGGAGCACACCGCCTACCCTCCAGGACATCTACAGAACCTGTTGTCACAGGAAGGCCAAGAAGATCATCAAGGACCTCACTATCTTGCAGTTCTTGACATAAACCAGTGTGCCTGGCACCTACTACTATACCCTGTTCGAAGGCACTTGAATAGCCCTCACCCTCTGAATAGCACACATACACAATCAACTGTCTCAAGGCTTACAAATCCTTCTTTAACCTGTCTCCTCCCTTTCATTTACACTGTTTGAAGTTAATGTAAAAAGTGACATCAATAAGGGATTATAGCTTTCACCTGGATTCACCTGGTCATTCTATGTCAGTGGTCACCAATCGAAGAGCGACTGATCGATCTCCAAGGCATTCATAGTCGATCACCAAACATTTTTGTAAAAAACCAAGCGATAAAGCCTATTTTGGCGGTATTCAGCAGCCCTAGTGCCATGAAGATAAAGTGTACACATTTTTAACCATTTCATATGTCTGAAGGTAGAAGTCCGCCTACCTGGCAGGCCCAGAGAGAAAATCAACAGCACCTATAGGTCTACCGCTGGCCAATCAGATAGCACAGTTTCCTCGAGCTATAGACTATAAAAAAAGAAGCCTCAAATGCACAGCAAAGTTGACACTGTGAGATTTCAAAACTTTTAAAACCACGACTAGAGAGTGACTAAACGAATACAGCAATTCCTCGATTTTTTTTTAAATCGAGGAATATCTCACTTTCTCTGGTCATTGGAGTAACAACATGAATTGGTGCATGAGGCAGAATTAATGCGGTGAGAGTTTTGCCATCAGCTGGAAGGGGCGGTGAGTCGGGTGAGAGGCAGCCTCAACGCTGCTCCCTCCATCCCCTCAGACTGACCATCAGATGCAGGCCATCTGTCCAGTAAAAAAAAACAAAAGACAATTATTATGCTCACTGCCTTACAAGTAATCTAAAAAATGATTTATTACCAGTGTGATCATACACCATTTAAAAATATATATATATGTCATTTCCAAATGATCTGAGAAGAACAACATTGGCAGGGCCTATAGCCTACAGACGTGTTTTAATTGGTTAGTGTTCTTTGAGTGATGTTTAAAAAAAATCTGAGCGGTAGATCCCGACTTGAATTTTGACTCAGAAAGTGATCTTGACTCAGAGAAGGTTGGTGACCACTGGTCCACGTCATGGAAAGAGCCGGTGCTCTTAATGTTTTGTACACTCAGTGTACATGCAGTAAGTATTTATACTGAACTAAAATATATATATACGCAACATGATTTTACTGAGTTACAGTTCATATAAGATAATCAGTCAATTGAAATAAATTCATTAGGCCCTAATCTATGGATTTCACATGACTGGGCAGGGGCACAGCCATGGGTGGGCCTGGGTGTCACGACTTCCGCCGAAGTTGGCTCTCCTGCCTGTTCGGGCGGTGCTCGGCGGTCGTCGTCACCGTCCTACTAGCCACTACCGATCCCTTTTTCGTTTGTCTGTTGGTTTTGTCTTATTAGTTTCACCTGTGTGTATTTTAGTTTAATTAACATCCTTATATGTAGTAGGTTGTCCCGCCCTTGTTTTGTGCGGGATTGTTTTGTATTCATGTAATTTGGTGGAATACGTGTGTGTTATTTCTCCGGTCTATTTTTGATCCTGTGTTGGATTGTTCACCCTGTATGTTGGGTTGACCGTGTTTTTTGTGCGCCGGAGAATAAACTGTTGAATCACTGAACCCTGCTCTCTGCGCCTGATTCCACCCACCTTGATAAAACGTGACACTGGGAGGACATAGGCCCACCCACTTGGGAGCCAGGGCCACCCACTAGGGAGCCAGGTCCAGCCAATCAGAATGAGTTTTTCCCCACAAAAGGGCTTTATTACAGACAGATATACTCCTCAGTTTCATTAGCTGTCCTGGTGGTTGGTCTCAGACGATCCCGCAGGTGATCAAGCCGGGATGTGGAGGTCCTGGGATGGTGTGGTTACACGTGGTCTGCGGTTGCGAGGCCAGTTGGACGTACTGACAAATTCTCAAAAAAATGACGTTGGATTTGGCTTATGGTAAAGAAATGAACATTCAATTATCTGGCAACAGCTCTAGTGGACATTCCTGCAGCCAGCATGCCAATTGCACACTCCTTTGAGACTAGAGATATCCGTGGCATTATGTTGTGTGACCACAATGCACATTTTAGAGTGTCTTTTATTGTCCCCAGCACAAGGTGCACCTGTGTATTGATCATTCTGTTTAATCAGCTTCTTGATATGCCACACCTGTCAGGTGGATGGATGATCTTGGCAAAGGAGAAATGCTCAATAACAGGGATGTAAAGAAATTTGAGCACAACATTTTAGAGAAATACGTTTTTTTGTGCGTATGGAAAATTTCAGAGATCTTTCATGTCAGCTCATGAAACATGGGACCAACACTTTACAGGTTGCGTTTATATTTTTGTTCAGTATATATTCCGGACTCTAGTCGGGAAGCTTATTTATTGCCTGCAATTCTATCCATTTTCCCATGTGGTTTTATACTGTATTTTGTACTGTGTATTTACTGTAATACTGTGTTCTCGACATAACTCATTCTAATATTTCGACTACTGTACATTGCATTTTAGTTACACTGTTTATACACAGCACGTTTTTATGTATATAGTGGACTAATATATTTACGGCTATACACATCATTCTTAGTATATCTTGTATAAATTCATCTGGTGTAGATACGTATAGATTGCATTTGGATTACTGTTACAGTGCTATTTGGGTTGTTAATTGGATTCGTCCCAACATTTCTTGTTGTGTTTCTTCTTCTAATTATTATCTGTGTTCTTGTTAGACATTTCACTGCATTGTTAGGAGCTAGTAACATAAGCATTTCGCTGCACCTGCTATAACATCTGCTAAACTGTGTCTGCAACCAATAACCTTTTGTTTGACATATTTCTGCAGGACCACTATGGAAAAAACATCAGTTTTGAAGGCGGTTCTTCCACGGAAATCCCAATTTAACCATTGGGAATAATAGCTCAATATTATTTTTGAGAAAACACATTTTAAATCAATAAATGTCTAACATTTTCTCTAACCTCAAATGTATACATTCTGCTCGCTTATTTCTCATTCAACCAAAAAAAAAGCAAAATATATTTTATATGGCCTGTTAATTACTCCAAAATGTCATTGTACGCTTGTACGTATGAACGCTTGGCCTGGCCTCGAGCATTACTATAGAAAGCATCTTGCTGCAACCAACTTCCTTCTCTGTGTGTGTCTACTTACTGTACTTGTTTATATCAGCTTGGTATTAGTCTCTTGTTGAGGACACTCTGTTAGTGTTATAAGCACTAATAACAAATAAATACAATAAGTAGCATACAGCGAAAACGGCTGCCTTTTGTCCATTGATAAACACTTCATACATGTCAATGATGAATTTGTAAGGAAATCTGTCTTTATTTTTTTTCTCTGATTGTCTTTCTCACAAAGTTGTACTGACACTTTTAGAGCCAACACCAGCTAATAAATACAATGAAATGTTAAAAAGCACAATTTAATTTCAAATACAATACTCAACACAAAATGTGTGTGACCAGGAGAAAATTAAATGACGTCTGCTTCTGTAGGTCGAAACAGACCAGTGGTCTGAGTGACCTTTGGACTTGTGTCAAAGGGCAAAGCACCTCAGGCAGCACTGGAGTTAAAACAATGACTTCTGCATAAATAAGTTTTAAAAAATGCTACTAAACTGGAAATGTGAGGTTTTCCTCTCAAGTCAAAACAGGTGACTTTTTTCTTTGTCAGAATTTTGTCGTTTTTTTTTTACGACAACTTCACATTAGGCAGTACTGAGAAGAGAACATTAATATCCAGTGCGTGTGATGCTTAGAACACTGGGAACAATGTCTACGCACGAGGCAAGCGGTATAACTCTCCTTTTTGTGGTAATGCAAGTTCAATCAAACTTCAGTCCCAAAAAAAAATTAAAAACGTGTTTTTTTTCTTCTACCAACCTGCAAAAATGTCGTTCGACATGGTCATAAAGAGTTACAAATCACATATAAATCAACCAGCAAACAGAGTAACACAAACCCTAAAATAGAGCTTGTAAAAGTAGACATATTTGCAAAATGGAGGATTATGAAAATAGGACTTTTATGGGTACGTTTTAAATTGACTTTAAATATCCGTTTCAAAATATACATGCACTGCAGAAATATACATGTACCTTTTGAAATGCTCGAGGTTATATTGACCCACGTTTTTGTTTTTTTGACAACGTACCAATTTGACAAAAAAAACATTGGTCTGTATTTTGAGAACCACCTCTGACGTCAACATAATTGTAAACTGATCAATTCACAGAAACAAAATCTGATCTTCTGTACCTCGGTATAACGCAGTAAAGAAAATGTACATTTTAAACCCCTAAATATATGGTGTCCCTACTATCGAAATGACTGTCTGGACCGCTCCTCTGCGTTTTCCTGTCATTCGGAATGACCATAGAACTAAGAGTCTAACTTTAAGACTTATTGTGCCTATTAAGATGTACTGTGTCATTAACAACATTTGCTGAGTCTGTATAACACATGTTATACTCACAAACTCTACACACAAACTTTAAATAAAATCCAACCTAAAAAGCCACTCAAGCTGAAAGTCAATGTACTGTAACAGTGTACCAAAACAACTAATTTGATCATTTTTGGCCTCTATGCATTATGGGTGACGATCAGGATTTTACAACTTGATTTTAGATGGTTCCTCACCTTGAATATAGTCTATGGGCCAGAATAAACATGTTAAACATGGTTAAGGTTTTCTATAAACAGCCAATACAAACCTTCGTTGTAAAATCATGAACGACCCCTTTAACATCCCGTAGAAGATGTGGGCTAAGAAAAGAGAGAGGGGAAGGTACTTGGGGCTAAACATCCCCAGATTGATACTCTCTACGATGAATCTCTCTACTGGTCTGTGTCACTGCCAGAGGTGGTGCCAGAGATGACAGATATCAGTATCCGGAGGAATCCTGAGGCATTGCGTTTGGCGATGAGTGCTGGGTTGTTTACTGGGTTATGCAAGGGGAAAACGCTTCAAATGTCGGTTGTCTTTCATTTGGTACCTAATCAACATGACCCTGTAGCGCACCACAAGGTGTCCTAGAGCGCTGGGCCTACCTATGGTCCGGGGGTCGGGGAGATACTAATGATTGTATAAGACATTTTGCAGCATCAAAATTAAGACTAGAATATTTTAGAGGGATGTGAATGTAGGTTTGGCACATTTCAAGAAAAACTGTACAATATCTAAAAATTAAAAAAACATTATAATAATATTAATAATAATAAAAGGGATTTTTTTTCCTCCCCTGTTTCGTTGTCAGTCTGAAAAGTCCTACCATTCTCTCATATGAAATCAAAAACACATTCACAAGCTGGCACAGCATACCTGAGCAAGGATATAAAACCCCATCATAAACAGTAATGTAACATGTTGTAAGCATTTGTCGAGAAAGGTGTAGGGGTACTGTACTCATGAGAAATAATCATGTCAAACTACAAGAGCTAAGGATTTTACATTACCTTCCACATTTTCAAGTCCTGTCAATCCAAGGTTTTACAGGCAAGTAACCTCTCAAGGAACATGTCCATGGAAATCAAATTTAAAAACGCAAAAAAAAAATGTCATCACACTTAAAATAAACATTTAAGACTGACCGCTGTCGAAGACCAATTCCTGATGTTTTAGTCAAATCCATGCACGCTCCTATAAAAAAAAATACACACGCGGGAAATGTGTAGGCTCTCTCTTTGTTCTTTAATCTCATTCTCTTCTCATCGACCTCTTACTGACTCTTACTTGCTCTTGTCCGTGTTGCATTGTAATTGCCGTGTGAGTATGTTCACTGTCTTTCTGGTAGATTGTCTGGAGGTTGTCTGGAGGTTGTCTTTGCCCAATCCCTCTGTACGGGATCGTTTCCGAGACGTTTGCGCATGCTAAAAAGAAGCACTCCCGTCAAGGTATTTTTTTTGAGCAACATGCTCTGTGAGATCTGATGTCACTTCCTGTCGAGAGTCAATCTGAGCATGCTCAGTCTGTGGTGCATCGTATCCCGGACGGAGCTGCTTCGAGCACATGCTCAGCTCCCGTCGTACTGTTGAAAAGTTGTTCTGCTCATAACACTGTCTCTGTCATATTGTCCCGCTTTTTAGTTCAAAAAAGTTCAAAAAAATCAGAGGTTCTTCTGAGCATGCTCAGTTGGCGCCGACAGGCTCCCGTGTCTCATGGCCACTGCTGTAGTCCGATTTGTCCTCAAAGTCTTCATACATGTCTATCTCGTCCTCTCCGATGACCGGGTGATCACCGGTCACCATGGCGACCGGCTTGGGCTTGACCACGCCGAACGTGCTCTGGGTGGCGGGGATGGCGGGCTCGGGGCTGGCCGAGGCGCTGGAGCAGTCCGACGTCAGGTGCGGTGAGGGCGTGGCTGTTGCTATGGCAGCCGGGTAGAGGCCGCTGGCACTGTTGCTGATGGGGATCTGAGGCTGTGGCCTGGGGTAGGTGGAGAGAGAGAGAGAGGGGGAGAGGGGAGAGAGAGAAATAAAGAGGGAGAGAGAGAGTGAGAAGTGGAGAGCAAGAGAAGGAGAGTGAGGGAGCTTTTGAACAGCTATTTAGAACAAGTTGAACGGTAGCTAACTCTTGTCTTTCGGGAAAACCTTAACACAGAGCTTTTGCCAGCACACAGTAGCCCTGTCAATGCTAAATAGCCTCTTGGGTAATGGATGGAATGAAGGTAAACACATATCACTCAAGCAAGCCCTCTGCCCTCAAATGAAGCACATAAACCAAGAACATTGATGTCAGTTTCCTCATCTAACAGTTCACTCCTTCTAGAAATAATTACAGCAGAGAACCTCTGACAAACACATTTTCACATTAAACTGCTTAAAAACGACCCTGTTTCATTATACGGAGCCGGGTCAAAATTGGTCATACCTCAATTTATAGCTCCCCCCCCCCCCCCAGTTATTTGATTCAGTCCTGAGTGAAACTCCAGCCGCTATGGTGAATCAGGCTTTTATTCCGCTTGACCACACACACTAAATTACAGAGTTAAACCTGTGACGTCTGCCCTGTTTTCTCTCTCTCTCTCTCTCTCTCTCTCTCTCTCTCTCTCTCTCTCTCTCTCTCTCTCTCTCTCTCTCTCTCTCTCTCTCTCTCTCTCTCTCTCTCTCTCTCTCTCTCTCTCTCTCTCTCTCTCTCTCTCTCTCTCTCTCTCAAACATCTGCTAGTATGATTTCTGTGTCATATTTCTACCGCCCGCAAGTGCCTGCCATTGTCCTAATTTCATAAATGACAACTATTAAAAATCGCTCCAATTCAAAGCAGTGCCCCTGGTAAATCCATTAAAACGTGGCCTGTCGTGATGACTTTAATCACATCTATGCCTGTTTTCTATTAGGACCCAGCCACTGGCTTCGGCTGAATCCCAAAAGGCACCGTATTCCCTATAATAGTGCACTACTTTTAACCAAGGCCCATTGGGCTTTGGGTGAAAAGTAGTGCACTATTTAGGGAAATAGGGAGCCATTTGGGATGCACCCTTTGTTTTCAGCATTGCCTGCAGTTTGACGTGAGAGGATGAGAAAAGTGCTATGATAAAGGGACCTTGTTATCTTTAAACTAGTAGTTTGGATTACAAATTCAGGCTGTAGCTCAGCACTATTACTTGAAGGGAAATACTGGGTGCACGGAGAATTAGCCTTACAAAGAACAACTTCCCCTTAACAAAATGATTAGGAGCAGTCGATTCAAGTATTCCAATCCAAAAATGGGAGCCGTCCATGACAAAAATATTGAAGAGATAGTTGACCCCAGGACCAGTTTCCTTATCTCTTTTAGCTTAGTATTAAAGTGACCTACTTCAAAATGTTTTTAATTAAGTATGTTAAAAATCCGTTTTTCTGTGTTTAAATGGTGTGGGCGTAACCCCAAAAACAGAATGATGTCGGTGTATACCGGTCACAAAAAATATACATGACAAGTAATGGTTGGTTGGCCAGCTCAATCAATGAGGCAACGTGACGTCACACTATATGAGGAAATAGCAAGCACTGTTTTGTTTAATGTGATGTTTTTGAAGTGTTTTTTCCCCCCACTAATTAAAGTATAGGATGAGTCAGCCACATGATTTGGGTATGAGATAACAGAATATAAACCCTTAAAAGGGAGATTTTCACTGGACAGTTACTTTAATAAACTCCAAAATCAAAGTTTGTCAGATGTTTTCTGACCTCAAAAGTAGCCTAAAGTCAAGATGATCCACGTACCACATCACCAGTTGTGTATGTCCAGCTATATTCAAATGAATGAAAAAGATCTCTTTGTTCTGGAAATGACATGGTGCTTATCTCTTCCATTTATTATGGATTGTGGCGTAAAGCCTAATCTACAAAACAAATGGCCTGGGACATGGACTTACCTCAACAGAAGACCACTTTTGAGGTTTGAAAACACAAGCTTTGATTTTGGAGTGTAATGTCCCTTTAAGAATACTAACAGTTAGCCTAGTCAGCCTAAAGACCGCACAACAGCAGATCAGTAGAGTGTCTCTCTCTTCTTACCCCACACTGAAGAACTGCCTCATCTCCTGTCGCCGCGAGCGCATCATCTGCTTGTACTCCCCGATGCGTAGCTTCTTGCCGTCGATGATGCAGGTCCTCTTGGGCCGGGGCTTGTACTTGTAGTTGGGGTACTTCTCCAGGTGGATCTTACTGAGATGGGCCTGTTCCTCGTAGTATGGCTGCTTCTCCTGGTTGGTCATGGACTTCCAGCGAGAGCCTACACACGGATAGCGGGACACACACACACACACAGCAAGAGTCAGGGTTGGAACCCAAACTACAGCGTAAGGACACACAAACACACACACACACACGCACACACACACGCACACACACACACGCACACGCACACACACGCACACACACGCACGCACACACACACGCACACACACGCACACACACGCACACACACACACACTGAAGGACACTATTAGGGTATTGGTGTTCGTAGAGAGTATTGGAGTTGGTGTTCGTAGAGAGTATTGGAGTTGGTGTTCGTAGAGAGTATTGGAGTTGGTGTTCGTAGAGAGATTTGGAGTTGGTGTTCGTTGAGAGTATTGGAGTTGGTGTTCAAAGAGTGTATAGGAGTCAAAGTTTTGTCAAGTATAGTCCTGTAACTAGAAATCTTTTCACAGTTTAGTGGATTATACAACGTTCTGTAAATTGCTTGTTTATGTTCTTCTAATAATAACAGTTACATATCGCAATGTAATTTTTGGACGATATAATATCGAAATTTGACTATATAGAATTTTTGGTTAAACTAGTGTTAGACAGCTGTACCCGCGCCAAAACTCTGGTATTTTTCACCCTATAGCTTGTTCTTTCATTTTCTTTTTAAATAGTGAGACAAAAAGTTCCCCGACTGATCAAAACAAATGTTCTCCTGTTCTCTCTCGTCCCTCTGCAGCAGACATATTGTGAGCAATATGTTTGGAACATCAAATCGCAATAAAATCGCAGTTTCGAATCGCAATCCATATAGAATCATGAGAATCGCAATACAGACCGTGATAATATAGAATGATGATAATATTGTATTGTGAGGTCCCTGGTAATTCCCACCCCTGTCTTATCATGAGGTTCAATTAGCCATTGAATCGTACGTGTCAGCGCTTCCACTGCACAAAATCTATGCCGTCTTACTTCTATCATAGCAGGAAATCTCTTCAAGGAGGAACTTGTAATAAGAGAGAGACTACTGGTGCATCTACATTGTTGAAGGGTGCTTGAAAACAAGGATCTGTCCCACTTTAGGATCCCTGATACAGTTTGGTTCTCATCATGTCTCTACTATAAGCACCCAGCGACGGAACAAGTGGACAGGACTGTTACCGCAGGAATGGAGCACATCTGCGTGGCCTTTCTGACAACCCATTATACACACACACACCACAGCTTGGACACACACAGGGAGGAATCCAGGACCTGTGTCCCAACGGACACCCTATTCCCTATTTGGTGCACTACTTTGTCCTGGGGTCTGGTCAAAAGTAGTGCCCTATTTATGGAAAAGGGTGACAATTGGGGCGCAAGCTCAGGACTCTGTTTACCGACGTTTATCGAGACTCCCTTCTTTTTCAACTAAGGAAACAGGGAAGACACTTTTTTTTTAACGGACTAAAGCGGCCGCATCGTGTCCCTCGTCTCCAGCTGTGTTATTGTGTTTGGGCAGCACACACTCCATCGTCTCCTGATTGCCTCTCAGGTCTGGCATTTCCCTGTTGTCATCACAAACAAACCGCTAACTAAGTAAATATCCGGAATGTTTGGTCTCCGCCAGATAGGTGGAAGTGATAGATGACCTCTGACCCTTTCAATTTGACTCCAACTTTGAGTGATGAGGTTTGAGCTATCCAATGCTTCGGAACCCTCAACTCTGGACCTCGAAGCCAGTTCCACTGCGCTTTTTCATCGTTGCCCTCCTAATCCGGGACGAATTTAGACCTGGGACAGCAGGTGGGTACAATTCATTATCAGGTTGAACAGAAAACCAGCAGGCTCCGGATCTCATAGGGTCAGAATAATCCTGCTTTAGAATGATAACTTCAGTGATGTTGAACAATGGTCTATGTATACGACAGATGAGCAAAGTGCAAGGATTTTATTTCTTTAATACAGCGTTTAGTTTGCCTCAATTCACTGACTAAATGACTAAAGTCATTTGACACCGTTTGCTCAAAAGCCAAACATTTTGGCCTAGTGCATGGGTCGGCGACCCTTATCACTGGAAGAAAAAGACAAAAATCCACACACAAAAAAAAAGGTGTTGAGGGAGCCCTTTCCAAGCAATATCTTATATTCAGCACCACGGATAGCAGTCTGATCAAATTACCACGAAATCTGACGTTCAGGGTCACAGAGCAGTGGACCCAGTGGTCGTCTGGTGAAGTCGCAGGGAGAATCGAATCTCGTGAACATACAGTAAAATTTGCTCAAGGAGTGATTTTACTTTTTGATTTAAAAAGCTACCAACGAAGGAAATATTGTTGTCCAGTGATTAACTGACATACCCACATCAAGCCCCACAATAAATGTAATCATGAAACGCAGAATAAACAAGTATTATAAGGCAAACGGAAGGTTTGATTGAAATCAATATTTATTAAAGGCATACTGCTTTCAACTTAAAACAAAGTGTTGTCTGTTTCTTTACCTTACTTTAATAATTAACATTTTAAAACTCTAAAATGCTATTTGGAGGACAGCTAAAACATCATTATTGCACACAGAGTGAGTCCACGCAACCTATGTGACTTGTTAAAACACATTTTTACTCCTGAACTTATTTAAGCTTGCCACAACAAAGGTTGAATACTGATTGACTCAAGACATTACAGCTCTTCATTTTTCATTCATTTGTAAAAGAATTAAAAAAATAAAATAAAAAAAATTAAAAACAAAAATTCCACTTTGACATTACGGGGTATTGTGTGTAGGCCAGTGACAAGACATATTTTTTATTTTAAAATTCAGGCTATAACACAACAAAATGTGTAAAAAGACAAGGGGTGTGAATCCCAGTATCAATGCTAGTATCAACACAAGAAGCACTTTTCACTACACATATCCATCACCCCAGTCAGTCTCACAGCAGAGGATGTGTGTGTGTGAGGGAGAGAGAGAGACGGAGTTATATGGGTGTGTGTGAGTTCTAGAAAGATGTTATTTATTCTAATATGAATGATTAAATAAGATCAGATTGATCGATTGGTAGTTGACCGATTTACAATACTTTGAATACATCATTGAACGTTTAGGTGGACATGGGGGGGGCACATTCAGTTTCTGTTTCATACGGCAGTGTTGTTTTAAATGAGGCACACACCCTCTTAAGACATTATCTACAGTGCCTTCGAAAAGTATTCAGACCCCTTGATCTTTTCCACATTTTGTTAAAGCCTTATTTTAAAATGGAATTGAAAAAAATTATCCTCAGCAATCAACACACTCATAATGACGAGGTGAAAATGCTCGGGATTTGAAAAACAGAAATACCTTATTTACATAAGTATTCAGAGCCTTTGCTATGAGGCTCAAAATTGAGCTCGGGTGCGTCCTGTCTCCATTGATCATCCTTGAGATGTTTCTACAACTTGATTTGAGTCCACCTGTGGTAAATTCAACTGATTGGACATGATTTGGAAAGACACACACCTGTTCATATAAGGTCCTACAGTTGACAGTGCATGTCAGATCAAAAACCAAGCCATGAGGTCAAAGGAATTCTCCGTAGAGCTCCGAGACAGGATTGTGTCAAGGCACAGATCTGGGGAAGGGTACCAAAACATTTCTGCAGCATTGAAGCTCCCCAAGAACACAATGGCCTCCATCATTCTTAAATGGTAGAAGTTTGGAACCACAAAGACTCTTCCTAGAGCTTGCCGCCCTCTTCTTAAATCAGGCCACATACACTGAGATTACATTCCAATAATCTCTCCTTTCCCCTGAAGTGTGTACTCATTCACTACTATGTACAAGCATTGAGTTGGGGTATGGCTAGACTGAGGGAGTTTCTACCATATATCTTATAACAATCATTTCCATCCAAATTCATGAAGGGAAGGGAACTATTGGGACGCAGCCTGAGTATTTGTTAACTGTACATCTTCCACTATCACTTGTTCACAAGGCCTTCTGGAAAGATTTGAAATGTTTTCACACTCAAAACCGCTTAAATCAAATCAAATTTTATTTGTCACATGCGCCGAATGTAACAAGTGTAGACTTTACCGTGAAATGCTTACTTAAAAGCCCTTAACCAACAGCGCAGTTCAAGAAGAAGAAAATATTTACCAAGTAGACTAAAATAAAAAGTAATTATAAAAGTAACACAATAAGAATAACAATAACGAGGCTATATACAGGGGGCACAGGTACCGAGTCAGTGTGCGAGGTTACAGGTTAGTTGAGGTAATCTGTACATGTAGGTGGGGGCGAAGTGACAATGCGCAGGGTAACAAACAAACAGCGAGTGTACAAAAGGGAGGGGTGTCAATGTAATCGCGATCTGGCACCGCATGCCGTGTGGTAGCAGAGAAAACAGTCTATAACTTGGGTTACAGGAGTCTGACAATTTTATGGGCTTTCCTCTGACACCGCCTATACTATAGGTCCTGGATGGCAGGAAGCTTGGCCCCAGTGATGTACTGGGCTGTTCGCACTACCCTCTGTAGCGCCTTATCTGATCAATTATGTCGCTCTCGCTGCTGGTGATTCTTTGATCCACCTCTACGCAGACAACACCATTCTGTATACCTCTGGCCCTTTGTTGGACACTGTGTTAACTAACCTCCAGATGAGCTTCAATGCCATACAACTCTCCTTCCGTGGCCTCCAACTGCTCTTAAATGCAAGTAAAACTAAATGCATGCTCTTCAACCGATCGCTGCCCGCACCTGCCCGCCTGTTCTGACTTAGAATATGTGGGCAACTACAAATACCTAGGTGTCTGGTTAGACTGTAAACTCTCCTTTCAGACTCACATTAAACATCTCCAATCCAAAATGTAATCTAGAATCGGCTTCCTATTTCGCAACAAAGCACTACTGCGACATGTATGCTCTCGTTGGCTGGCACTCGCTTCATACTCGTCGCCAAACGCACTGGCTCCAGGTCATCTACAAGTCTCTGCTAGGTAAAGCCCTGCCTTATCTCAGCTCACTGGTCACCATAGCAGCACCCACCCGTAGCACATGCTCCAGCAGGTATATCTCACTGGTCACCCCCAAAGCCAATTCTTCCTTTGGCCGCCTCTCCTTCCAGTTCTCTGCTGCCAATGACTGGAACGAACTGCAAAAATCTCTGAAGATGGAGACTCTTACCTCCCTCACTAGCTTTAAGCATCAGCTGTCAGAGCAACTCACAGATCACTGCACCTGTACATCTGTAAATAGCCCATCCAATCTACCTCGTCCCCATACTGTATTTATTTATTTATCTTGCTCCTTTGCACCCCAGTATCTCAACTTGCACATTCATACATATCTGCATATCCTACCATTCCAGTGTTTAATTGCTATATTGTAATTACTTTGCCACCACGGCCTATTTATTGCCTTACATCTCTTTACCTACCTCATTTGCATATGCTGTACATGGATTTTCCTACTGTATTATTGATTGTATGTTTGTTTATTCCATGTGTAACTCTGTGTTGTTCTATGTGTCAAACTGCTTTGCTTTATCTTGGCCAGGTCGCAGTTGCAAATGAGAACTTGTTCTCAACTAGCCTACCTGGTTAAATAAAGGTGAAATAAAAAATAAATAAATTATAGTTTCGTTGGTGATGTGGACACCAAAGAACTTGAAACTCTCGACCCGCTCCACTACAGCCCCGTCGATGGTAATGAGGGCCTGTTAGGCCCGCCTTTTCCTGTAGTCCACGATCAGCTACTTAGTCTTGCTCACATTGAGGGAGAGGTTGTTGTCCTGGCACCACACTGCCAGTTCTCTGACCCCTCCCTATAGACCGTCTCATCGTTGTTGGTGATCATCAGCAAACTTAATGATGGTGTTGAAGTCGTGTTTGGCCATGCAGTCATGGGTGAACAGGGAATACAGAAGGGGACTAAGTACACTCCCCTGAGGGGCCCCAGTGTTAAGGATCAAAGTGGCAGACGTGTTGTTGTCTACTCTTACGACATGGGGGCGGCCCGTCAGGAAGTCCAGGATCCAGTTGCAGAGGGAGGTGTTTAGTCCCAGAGTCCTTAGCTTAGTGATGAGCTTCGTGGGCACTATGGTGTTGAACGGTGAGCTGTAGTCAATGAACAGCATTCTGACATAGGTGTTATTTTTGTCCAGCTAAGAAAGGGCAGTGTGGAGTGCAATTGAGATTGCATCATCTCTGGATCTGTTGGGGCGGTATCTAGGGTGTCCGGGAGGATGCTGTTGATGTGAGCCATGACCAGCCTTTCAAAGCACTTCATGGCTACCGACATGAGTGCCATGGGGCGGTAATAATTTAGGCAGATTACCTTTGCTTCCGTGGGCAAAGGGACTATGGTGGTCTGCTTGAAACATGTAGGTATTACAGACTTGGTCAGGGGGAGGTTGAAAATGTCAGTGAAGACACTTGACAGTTGGTCCGCACATGCTTTGAGTACACGTCCTGGTAATCTTTCTGGTCCAGCGGCCTTGTGAATGTTGACCTGTTTAAAGGTTTTGTTCACTTCGGCTACTGAGAGCTTTATCACACAGTCATCCAGAACAGCTGGTGCTCTCGTGCATGCTTCAGTGTTGCTTGCCTCGAAGCGAGCATAAAAGGCATTTAGCTCATCTGGTAGGCTCGCGTCATTGGGCAGCTCGCGTCTGGGTTTCCCTTAGTAGTCTGTAATAGTTTGCAAGCCCTGCCACATCCGACGAGCATCAGAGCCGGTTTAGCTATTTGGCATGGGTCCCCAGTTGGGCCGACCAACCAGTGCTCCCGCACATTGGCTAACCGGGCTATCTGCATTGTGTCCCGCCACCCACCACCCCCCAACCCCTCTTTTATGCTACTGCTACTCTCTGTTTATCATATATGCATAGTCACTTTAACCATATCTACATGTACATACTACCTCAATCAGCCCGACTAACCGGTGCTACTTTTATAGCCTCGCTACTTTTATAGCCTCTCTAGCTTCGCTACTGTTATTTTACACTGTCTTTTTACTGTTGATTTATTTCTTTACTTACCTATTGTTCACCTAATACCTTATTTGCACTATTGGTTAGAGCCTGTAAGTAAGCATTTCACTGTAAACACCTGTTGTATTCGGCGCATGTGACAAATAAACTTTGATTTGATTTGAGTAGGATTCAATCTTAATCCTGTGTTGACGCTTTGCTTGTTTGATGGTTCGTCTGAAAGCAATTGCTGTCTGTGGTAGATCAATCCACTTAATTTTTGCAACTGAAAGAATCTGTATGACCTGTATGGCCACGGTATATGGAGGGCATATTTAATATATATATATATATATTTATTTATTTTTGACACTTCATTCAGACAGTAAGGAAATCAAACAGGCATGTGGGAGAAAGAGTGAGAAGGACGGGATTGAACCCTGGTCTCCGGTGGGGAGTTTTATATGCCACATGCCAGGGAGTATTACCACTTGACCACAGCTCTGCCATCTTACCCAGGATCTTGCTGATGTTGGAGTTGTGCATGTCGGGGAAGGTCTGCAGGATCTTCCTCCTCTCGTCCTTGGCCCACACCATGAAGGCATTCATGGGTCTCTTAATGTGGGGCTCAGTACTGTTCCTGCCCCTGGTCTCCCTGAAGACCCGGGCCTCTGTAGTGCAGGAGACACCTGTGGGAAGGGAGGGCCATTTCATGACTTACTCAATCACTCACTCGTTCGTGTAAAAAAACTTTTAAGCCACAGAGTACATACATTGCAGCACAGTATGTCTAAGAGCGTGGCTTCCAGACAGTGAGGGAGGGGACAATTGAAAGTGTGTGTGTGTGTGTGTGTGTGTGTGTGTGTGTGTGTGTGTGTGCACTTGTGTTTTACAGTAAGGATGGGGTCTGTCTACTCTACACAGAAGACCATAGAGGCCGCAGAAATAGGGGTGGACCCCCTTGCTGCGGTCGCCATCAACGACGCTCTGATTATCAGACAGATAACATCTCTGTTTACGGTCCCGTGTTTACAGCTCTGATTTCAAACCACAGCATGATGAATGCTTACCAATCCACCGTAACCTGTAAACACTGGGGGTTTTATAGAAAACAGGTGGGCTTCTGGGCCAGAAAATATTTTAAAAACCTATTCCGTTTTTAACTGCCTTGCTTCTGTTTGCATACTTCGGCAGGGTGGAATTGTCTGAGACACAAACAGTGTTTGGTGGGTTGGAAAGAGGGGGAGAATCTAGAACACCGCTTCTTGTTCCTCGTCGACGTACAGTAAGAAGCCCACTGAACAATTGTGTCGTGTTAAAGGTCCTTAATTTGAAAAACTAAACGGAAGCCCCGTCATTTGGTTTGCTATAAAGTTCAGGGGTTGTGATGGGGGTATTGAACAACTGTAAATATCACAGAGTGAGCCTTATTGGTGCAAGGCAGGGGTTTGTGCCTGGACATTCAAGTGTCCACTTACTGAGGCGATCCGAGGAGAACACAATAAATATTTGGGTCTGGTGAATACCTGTGTGCAGAGCAGACGATCTCTCTGTCTGTGTCTCTGCCGTAGGGAACACAGTTGAAAGAGGCCCCAAAAGTGGTGCTATCTAACCAAGGGCCCCAAGTGAAGGGTCACTGGCATCTATTTAGCCTGAGCAGGATGTGCCCACTTTTGCCTCGAACCCAACCTCTTTTCCTGTCTGTTAAAGATCTATCTGACCCTCTCTCTTCTCCTCTGGTCTCCTACTATTACGCACCAAGCCATACAGCGGCAATGTACTTCTATACACATTCATATAAACAGGGATGGCAAGCATACACACAGTCATAAACATGAACCAGAACACACTGTACTGTACAGTATGAAACGTACGTAAAAGTATGGAGAACTGAAAGAGATGTGTATGTAGAACTTTCAGGAGATGGACAGAAAGGGAGAAAAATGTATTTCTTTGGACATTTTTTGAAACAAAGAAAGAACATATTATTGAGACATTTTGAAAGAAAGAAGGAACATATTATTGAGACATTTTGAAAGAAAGGCAGGGGGGGGGGGGAAAGAAGAGGAAACTCACCATCAACATCCTCATGTCTGGTGAGGTCAATGACCCTGTGGCCCGTCTTTCCATCATCCTCTCCCAGGTTGCCCAGGTGCTGACTCAAACTCTCAAAGTGCATCCGCTCCTAAAACACAGAGAGGTCAAAGGTCAATAAGGGTTGATTCACACTACGGAGCCGAGCCAAGCGAGCCGAGCTGTTACGGAGCTGACCTGGTTTACGCACGCACCACAGTTGTCGGAACCATGCTGGAAAGAACAATGTGAAAATAAATATCCAAGCCAGCACAGTACAGTTTGGGTCTGCCTAATAGCGTGAAAATGCTATTAAGAGTCCAATTAAGAGGCCTGTAAAGCTCTGGTATAAGGGCTCAGAGAATAACACAATCATCACATCACAGAACACACATTCTCAAAGAAATTCAGCAATTTAGCAAACGTACACAGCAAACAAGTTTCGGTCTTCAATGTGTAGCTGTTTGCATTGTAATTTGGCCGTCTTCGGATCAAAGGTTTTGCTCTTCTTTGTGATCTTAGAGGCGGTCTATATGAGTAGGTTTGTGCTAATGATCGTGTGGCAAACTCGACTCGTATTTTCTCACACACTGCTTTTGGCGAGAGGTAAGAGTTTAAAGACAGCCACTCCAGCTTAGGGGAGGTAGGGGAGGAGGTTTTTGAGAAAAGACCGGATCGAAAAGAAGAAGAGAAGAGAACAGGAGAATAAATGAAGTCAAATAATACAGGAAAAATGAAGAGAGAGCGTGCGCGCGCGAGAGCGGGAAAGACAAAGAATGCCCCCCCCCAAAATGATTTATGGCCACAGAACAAGATCATTCGCCAGATCTATCCAGCGCAGCGCTACCATGTAAGCTGCCACTGACTCGATGCTCCCCACCCATCCTGCCTACTGAGTCTCTGCTTTTCCTGCACTGTCCACCCATCCTGCCTACTGAGTCTCTGCTTTTCCTGCACTGTCCACCCATCCTGCCTACTGAGTCTCTGCTTATCCTGCACTGTCCACCCATCCTGCCTACTGAGTCTCTGCTTTTCCTGCACTGTCCACCCATCCTGCCTACTGAGTCTCTGCTTATCCTGCACTGTCCACCCATCCTGCCTACTGAGTCTCTGCTTTTCCTGCACTGTCCACCCATCCTGCCTACTGAGTCTCTGCTTATCCTGCACTGTCCACCCATCCTGCCTACTGAGTCTCTGCTTATCCTGCACTGTCCACCCATCCTGCCTACTGAGTCTCTGCTTATCCTGCACTGTCCACCCATCCTGCCTATTGTCTCTGCTTATCCTGCACTGTCCACCCATCCTGCCTACTGAGTCTCTGCTTATCCTGCACTGTCCACCCTTCCTGCCTACTGAGTCTCTGCTTATCCTGCACTGTCCACCCATCCTGCCTACTGAGTCTCTGCTTATCCTGCACTGTCCACCCTTCCTGCCTACTGAGTCTCTGCTTATCCTGCACTGTCCACCCATCCTGCCTACTGAATCTCTGCTTATCCCGCACTGTCCACCCATCCTGCCTACTGAGTCTCTGCTTATCCTGCACTGTCCACCCATCCTGCCTACTGAGTCTCTGCTTATCCTGCACTGTCCACCCATCCTGCCACCTGAGTCTCTGCTTATCCTGCACTGTCCACCCATCCTGCCTACTGAGTCTCTGCTTATCCTGCACTGTCCACCCATCCTGCCTACTGAGTCTCTGCTTATCCTGCACTGTCCACCCATCCTTCCTACTGAGTCTCTGCTTATCCTGCACTGTCCACCCATCCTGCCTACTGAGTCTCTGCTTATCCTGCACTGTCCACCCTTCCTGCCTACTGAGTCTCTGCTTATCCTGCACTGTCCACCCATCCTGCCTACTGAGTCTGCTTATTCTGCACTGTCCACCCTTCCTGCCTACTGAGTCTCTGCTTATCCTGCACTGTCCACCCATCCTGCCTACTGAGTCTCTGCTTATCCTGCACTGTCCACCCTTCCTGCCTACTGAGTCTCTGCTTATCCTGCACTGTCCACCCATCCTGCCTCCTGAGTCTCTGCTTATCCTGCACTGTCCACCCTTCCTGCCTACTGAGTCAATGCTTATCCTGCACTGTCCACCCATCCTGCCTACTGAGTCTCTGCTTATCCTGCACTGTCCACCCATCCTACTTACTGAGTCTATGCTTATCCTGCACTGTCCACCCTTCCTGCCTACTGAGTCTCTGCTTATCCTGCACTGTCCACCCATCCTGCCTACTGAGTCTCTGCTTATCCTGCACTGTCCACCCTTCCTGCCTACTGAGTCTCTGCTTATCCTGCACTGTCCACCCATCCTGCCTCCTGAGTCTCTGCTTATCCTGCACTGTCCACCCTTCCTGCCTACTGAGTCAATGCTTATCCTGCACTGTCCACCCATCCTGCCTACTGAGTCTCTGCTTATCCTGCACTGTCCACCCATCCTACTTACTGAGTCTATGCTTATCCTGCACTGTCCACCCATCCTGCCTACTGAGTCTCTGCTTATCCTGCACTGTCCACCCATCCTGCCTACTAAGTCTCTGCTTATCCTGCACTGTCCACCCTTCCTGCCTACTGAGTCTCTGCTTATCCTGCACTGTCCACCCATCCTGCCTACTGAGTCTCTGCTTATCCTGCACTGTCCACCCATCCTGCCTACTGAGTCTCTGCTTATCCTGCACTGTCCACCCATCCTGCCTACTGAGTCTCTGCTTATCCTGCACTGTCCACCCATCCTGCCTACTGAGTCTCTGCTTATCCTGCACTGTCCACCCATCCTGCCTACTGAGTCTCTGTTTATCCTGCACTGTCCACCCTTCCTGTCTACTGAGTCTCTGCTTATCCTGCACTGTCCACCCATCCTGCCTACTGAGTCTCTGCTTATCCTGCACTGTCCACCCTTCCTGTCTACTGAGTCTCTGCTTATCCTGCACTGTCCACCCTTCCACCCGCTCCGTCAAATGAGTCTGCCACGCTCCAAAACTGTGGTGGAAAAGACTGTTATATATATATATATATATATATATATATAAATAAAACACACACACACACAGCGGGGTCTGAAATTGTTGGCACCCTTGATAAAGATGAGGAAAAATGACTGTATAAAATATATAATTCAAATACTGAGCTATATTGTATGATCAAAAACATTCTATTATTTTGAACTAACACAATTGCTCATAGAAAGAGATTTTGACACCCCTGTTTTAATAATGGCACTGAGCATTTTTCTAAAATGCTTTATAGACCATTCCTCCATACAGAATATTTCCAGATCCTTGACATTCTTTGTCTGGGCGTATGGACGGCCCTCTTCAATTCAAACCGCAGGTTTTCAATGGGATTTCAATTCTGGCGATTTTGTGGTCAATTAATGATTTCTTTGTGTATTTTAATGTGTACTTCGGGTTACTGATCCACTTGTGGCCAAGTTTCAGGCAGAGGCAACCATGTCCTGGTACTTGGTCAAGTTCGTGATGCCGTTGACTTTAACAAGGGCCCCAGGACCAAAAAAAGCCCAATAACATCAAAGATCCACCCCCATATTTTACAACAGGAATGGGGTACTTAGATATCTGTTTATGTACTGTCATTTCAATGCCAAACCCACCACTGGTGTGCATGGCCAAAAAGCTCTACGTCATCCTGGAGTTGGTTAAACGGCATTGGCACTTGGACTGAAACTAGTGCTCTGGTCAGATTACATGGAAATTCACCTCAACGGGGCTGTCGTGGAGCGGGTTGAGAGCTTTCAAGTTCCTTGCTGTCCACATCACTAAGGACCTATCATGGTCCAAACCCACCAACATAGTCGTGAAGAGGGCCCGACAATGTCTATTCCCCCTCAGGAGGCTGAAAAAGATTTGGCATGGGACCTCAGAACCTTAAAGAGTTCCACAGCTGCGCCCAATGAGAGCAACTTGACTGGTTGCATCACTGCTTAGTAGAGCGTCCTGCCATCCAGGGCCTCAATGCCAGGCGGTGTCAGAGAGGAAGGCCTGAGAAATTGGCGCATGTGACAAATAAAACTTGATTTGAAATAGAGTTCCTTGACCACGCACACCAGTGGTGGGTTTAGTGTCGAAATCAGGACGCACAAGGCGAAAATAACCCCATACCCACTGTAAAAATATGTCGGTGGATCTTTGATGTTATGTGGCTGTTTCTGATTCTACAGGCCCCGGGGCCCTTAACGGCATCATGAACTACCAGGATATTTTTGCCAAAAAACCTTCAACGGGGGATTTCGAGTCACCTAAAGACCTTATAGGAGACGAATACAGACAATAAAGAGACAATGACTTGTAACGATTTTTTAAAGAGCCAGTCTCTGCCTGCAGAGAAACTGAAGGGGCCAATATCAATTCCAATACTCACAGAACACTTGGAAACAGTCTACAGGACTAACTCAAGATCAAATCAGGACTCACCCAAAAGTCCCCCAAAAAGTCATTTGGGACTTAATCTGCACCCGTACTTAGTATGGCAGCAAGCCTACAGTCAGAAGTCCAACGTGCTCGCTCGTAAATGACAACAATGATGAATAATCGACATTAGCTACATTGTTCAAAGCCATAAAAGAACGTTTTAAAAAATATACAATTGTTACTTTATGGGACTGAGACTTGTCCAACATTCAACTCTTAAAAAAGACACACAGAGCTCCTCTATTGGCTAGGCTCTCCTGGGCACATGTTTCAACGGGTTGCTATGGCAGCCCTATAAACACCGCGCCGGCCGAGCAGTTTTATCAGCGTCGTGTTGAGCTCATTACCGCGGCGACACATACGGGCAAACCCTGCTCTCACCGACCCACAAATGTTAACAGCTTCCTCCAGGAGCAGTGAAATCCCTCACTCCTCCTTCTCTCCCTCCTCCCTCACTCTGCCTGTCATCTCTCAACACAGACGCCTTGCCCTGTTGCCCACTGAAACTAAAGGAGCTCATGGCCCACCCTATTTAAAAAATAGTACACAGAGTGTTGAATAAATGCAGTGCCCGCCATAATTATTTGGTCAGTGACAATTTTGTTGTTGTTTTAGCTGTACTGTACTCCAGCACTTTGGATTTGAAATTATATAATGACTATGAGGTTAATATGCCAACTGGTAGCTTTCAGTTGAGGGTATTTTCATCCATATCAGTTGAACTATTTCCCCCCACACACAAACACACACACACATTTTAGGGGACCAAAAGTATTGGGACGAATTCAGTTATATTGTCATGGGATTCTTCTGTTGAAGGAGAGGCGGACCAAAACGCAGCGTGGTTATTGTGATACATCTTTAATAAGGATGAAAATAGAACAATATACAGAACCGTGAAAAACCGAAAACAGCCCTATCTGGTGTAACAAACACAAAGACAGGAACACTCACCCACAAAACCCAACACAAAACAGGCTACCTAAATATGGCTCCCAATCAGAGCCAATGACTAACACCTGCCTCTGATTGAGAACCATATCAGGCCCAAACACAGAAACAGACAAACAAGACATCCAACATAGAATGCCCACTCAGATCACACCCTGACCAAACAAAACATAGAACATACAAAGCAAACGATGGTCAGGGTGTGACATAAGTATAGTATTTGGTCCCATTTTCCTAGCACACAATGACTACATCAAGCTTGGGACTCTACAAACTCGTTGGATGCATTTCCTGTTTGATTCGGTAAATTTTTCAGATGATTTTGTGTCTAGTAGAACTTAACCTAAACCTCATAGTCATTGTATCATTTCAAATCCAAGGTGCTGGAGTACAGAGCCAAAACAACAACAAAATTGTCACTGTCCAAATAATTATGGCGGGCATTGCATTTATAGGCCTTGAATTTTAACATCAACGCTAACGCAAAAGTATTTATACATGACTTAGCTCAAAAAAACGATGAGACGCGTCCTACCAATGACAACGCGCGCCATCACACCCTGTGAATAGCACAACAGGCAAAAGAGACGGCTGTGTGGTGACTGGCCGGACTTGACTCAAGGCATCCCCATTCTAATGTTCTCCTCAACCTTCCCTCCTTTCCCTGCAGTGTGGCACACTAAAGAGCTGGTGTGACGTAGTTGAGTAGTCCCGACAGCTCATGTCAACTACCAACAGAGTTAAGTGGGTTTAGTGACAGGGGCGTTCAAATAAAGCACTAGTCCTCTCCTGAGTAGGACGCATTAACGCTCTACGCAAGGGCAGCTCGCTTGCTCAAAACTGGCCTAAACTTACTCCACACACACACACACCTACACACACACACACACACACACACCCTCAGTCTCTCTCTCTCTCACACACACACAGTATCACACACACAGTCTCTTCATATAAAGTTACACCGCACACTCTCTCCAACCCAAGCTGTGGCATAAGAACCCATTCATCTGTGTGGATACCTCACTCAATCCCTTTATGGCTGAGGTGGATCACGTGTTTGAGTCGTTTCAGACTGTCTAATCTAATGCCCATCTAAAGAATGTCTATAAAAATGTCCCCAAAATAGCTTTTCTTGAAAAGCTAGAAAATGCTTTTCAAGAAAGCATGACGCTCAGACGGAAATACACGAGTGTAGCATCTCCATTGAATTGTACAGTGGTACCATTTTGCAGAACGGAGGAGGTGAGTCATGAATGGACTAAGACAGATATAATCCTATGAGTGTCTAAAAAGAAAAAGCTCCCTTTTACAGAAAAAGGATACTTTTAAAGCTCAGAAAAGCACGCTCGAGGAACTGTTGTTAGGTAACGAATAACACTGAACTACAAACACTGCCCTGCCCTGTTTTAGAAACGGAAACAATTACTTTGAGGGATTCCAAAGTTTTATTAGAAGGTATGGAGCCATAAAGTAAATTGCTGCATCTCTCGGTTTGTTCTTATAAAGTCGGAAAATATAGTGTTGGTACAAGTGAGAGCGGAACAGAGAAACGCATGAGAAACTCACCTAAAAACCTGTTGTTCACAATCAACCAAGCTTCATTTGATCATGTAAAGGCCCAGTACAGTCAAAAATGGGATTGTCCTGTGTTTTTGACTGGTACTGTATATTTCCACACTATGAGGTTGGAATAATACTGTAAAATTGTAAAAATTATGCTAATGCCCTATTAGTGTAAGAGCTGTTTGGTGGGATGGAGTTTTGGCCTGCCCGGTGACCAATAATATACCATAATTAATAGACCAATAAGAAAGCGAGTTTCAAACCTCTCTGCCAATAAGAGCTAGATTCTGTTTTTCCCTCCCCACTCAGACCAGTCCCAGACAGTCATAGCTAAATTCTTGCTTGATAATTTCTAAGAAGCCATTTTATTCTTTTTTTTAACCATTTTAATTGAAAACAATCACATTAAGGTACTTAATTGTCACCCAGAAATGTGATATTTGATATTGAGATAAAAAAACGGGTGCATTGGACCTTTTAAGATAATTGATACATTTAGACGTTTCGATTAGGATCATGTAAACCCATCTACAAAAAAAAAAACACATTCAAAACACTGATAAATAGCAGAATATTTTTCACCACTTTGAATGTTTTCAACCACTTAATGTGAAACAAACAACTCCCAATCAAAAGCAGATATCCTAGTTGAATATGTACATTAAGCTTGGCCTAGTTGGGGCTGTGGGAGAAGGGGTTCAAAGTATGCATCGCTGAAATATTCATGGTTCATCTTCGCTTTCCTCCTTCCTGTCTGCCAACATGGGGATCAATCAATCCCTTCGGAAGACGGCAGGATCATTTCCTCTTTTTAAAATGTATTTTCCCTTGCTCCTGTCCCATGATTGACAGATCTGATTGATATTTTTGAAGATATTTTTTAACATGGGGGTTCCCGTGGGTGTACGATTAGGGGGCGGGGGGGGGGGGGGGCAAGAGGTGCTGCTGGACTCAAACCCCCCCCCCCCCCTGCTTCACACACATACACACACACAGGCACACACACAGGCACACACGCGCGCACACTGACGGACACACACACACGGCCCAGCTGCTGGCTGTTCAAAGCAGTCTGGGCTTCTGGGTGGCCATGTGGACATGAACGAAGTTAGGATCTCAAGAGCACTGGCCAGGGATCCAGAGCAACAAAAAAAGCAGACATAACAATTTCCCCTTTACAGTACATGCATGACTTGAGAGGAGAAAGTGACAGAATGACAGAATTGGGCTTGCCCTGTGTCAATCTGAGAATGGCGTTACAGGTGCGCACGTGAGTAGACAAGTGTACATTGTTCAGGCTTCTGTCGGCATTGTGAGGCTAATAGCGCTAATTAGATAGTAGCTAGTGTGTGTGTGTGCGTGTGTGTGCGTGTGTGCGTGTGCGTGTGTGTGTGCGTGCGCGTGCGTGCGTCTTTATCGGTGCCGTGACTCTGACCTTGCTGCCATTGCTGAAACTCATGCCGCTCAGGGCCGTGAGCTTGGCCTCCAGGCTTTGCTGCTGGTGATGAAGCTGTTCTCTCTGGATCTGCTCCCTCATCTTCCTCGCCTCCTGGATGGCGCTCATCACCGCATCCTGGTCCCCAAACAGTGGCGTGGGGTTCAGGCTAGACAGGATGTCTGTGGGCGGGAAGCATTGAGCCCCTGTCAGTGGTCTGATTGTGACGGACAGAGCAGCAGACCGATCTGAAATCACTACTGTGCGTGAACTCACAGGAAAAACGTCGGAATCCAAAGGGACACCGACCGTAGCTCCTATTCTTTGAGACATGCGTAGAGAGCAATATTGTGAAAATTGTGCCTCGACTGTCCGAGGGTGAGGTGGAGCTGTTACCGTATCGCTTGTACATATCCGGCTCTTTCAGATGAACACATGTGCCTAGGTGGTTGAGGCTAGGGGTTTATTTTGGGTTAAACAACAGCGTGGGGTGCAAACTTTCCGTTGCCTTCCTTTTCTAACGGGGGGCCAGTCAAAAAAGGTTGAAAAAATAGCACATAGGAAGGAAACACGAGTGATGCGGCTCTAGAAGACCGAGCAAAATAGTTTCACCGTAATGAGAGGCTTGAGATTGGGCTTAATCACAGATAGCATAACGGTTTATGTTACAGGGCAGACAATGATGTTAGGAAGTCTCTTGAAACCAAATAACGTGTGCTGGGTTTCACTGCTTCCGCTAACTGGGTCTTTCAGGGGGGCTAAATACAGGGCTTTAGACTCTCGTAAATAAAAAAATTAAAAAAACAGGTCTCCTTTGGGGTTGAAATCTCGTGACTTGAACTAGCGGAGGATGCTAGGACTGTTTGTGTGCAGCGTGAAGGGGTTTGTGTGCATTTACATGTGTACCTAATGTGAGTGATTGCGCATGCATGTGTGTGTTCCCTGCACCCACCCAGTGAGCCCCTGCCCATGTTGGAGAGGGGGCTGGGGATGCGCCTCTTCCCCATGCTGATGGGCCTGCTCTTGTTGCCAGGGTACAGGCTGTGTGACGGCGAGGATGGGGAGTGGTGGGGCTCGCCAGTCTTGGGTCGGGCTGAGAGATTCAGGGGCTGTGTCGATCCTTCCTCCTGGGGAAGACAGAAGAAAGAGTGGGCACAGAACTAAGCGAAGGCTGAAAACACACCATGGCCCTGTTACATGGGAAAGTATTTTGACGGTGTTATGAAGGTATTATAACAAACTGCTTTAAGTGAAGACCTGGTGAAAAACTTGGCTGTTGGTTGGAGAGTGTGTATAATGTGTTTTAGAGTGCGAGAGTGCTTTAAGCCTTTTGTGGTGTTCCCCAGGCCACTGTGTTGGGACAGCACATTATTCAGAGGATGAGAAAAATAAGGCTACACAGCTATATTTTCAACCTCAGATTGCTACTTGATCAGGTCTTTACTCAATTATCCCCCCTCTCAGGTCGTGGCCATTTATAAATACATTTGATCAATTCGATCAAAAATACAGGGCTGTACTGTTCACCACTCCAGCGCTCAAATTGAAAGTCCCTTAACTATCTCATCATCCAGTAGGGTTGAAAAAAAGCCAATGGGACTTTTGTTGTGGTGTCTTATCCTCTCTTTCCTAATCAAAGGTTCATGACCACATCGCCTCACATTGAGTTTGTGAGAAATCCCTGGAAGGGGACAACAACTGGAAAAGAGGAAGCCTCTTGTGTGGTAAAGGATACGCTAACAAACATGGATTTAATTTGAAACCGGTCTTGAGGAGAGGAGAAGGAACGTGATTTGGGAGGCTGGGGGGACGGGTGGGAAGCCAGTGTGGGCTTTAGCGAGAGTGGAAAGGGGTTAGGGAAGGGTGGACGTTCCAAGGCCAGAGTACTACTGTACAGCTGCGGTGAATTCTGACTCTGGTCTATTGTGATGCTGGTTGCAGCGACCCCACATAGACACATGGCTCCCATTATTGCCTCGTCGAGTCAGGATTACGAGTATGGTCTCGAGCTCGCTCCAGTGAAGAGGTCTGAGCCCATGCCAAGCAGCAGCCAGTGCCAATGACTCCATGAGCGTGTGTCTGTGTGTCTCCGTATGAGCGCATACATGTTCACTCCCTTTCACTTGAATCATTGCCGTAGCCAGTGATTCATAGATAACCAAGGTCCAAAACCAAACACACAAAGTCAAGCATAAAGGGACAGCTCACCTTAATGTGAGTGACAGGACTCGATGCTCTCTTTTTACTCTTCAAGGCAGAGGGTGAGAGGGGGCCTGAGGAGTTTTGAGGCTGCGGCAGGGAGGCCATTTTGGCTCCGGGCGAGATCTGCATGCTGGCCAGCTGGGCAGCGTACAGCTGCTACAAAGGGAGGAAATAGGGAAACCGACAAGTGATTAACATCAGCAGCCAGCCGCTAGTCGGACACTTACTTCCCGCCTCCTCTCTTTGTATGACTCAGTGTATCGTTTTCTTATCCCTGCTTGGCAAAGCTCCTGTCTACAATGTGATGTGTGTGTCAGAGCCAACCACACACACACACACACACACACACACACACACACACACACACACACACAATTCTGAGAGAAAACACAGAGCACTTGTCTTTAGTTGATCGGTTTGAAGCTAGAATGAAAAAGATAACGGTGAACATTGTTGGAAGAATATGTTTGTTTACCAAGGTTGGGTTCCAGAGAAAGCACATTTAACTCAAATTGTCAACGGTGTATCTACGACGCCAATTCATTCAACTGATGCTTGGAACAGAGGGGCGTGTTGATTCATATCAACGCTTGGATCCAGTTTGAGGTTTTGAGTGTTCCTCAAAACCTCAAGTCAGAGAAATGCTTAAAAGTTAAATGACAGAGTACACATGTATATATATTTCTTACTCTTCACAGAATAACTCTTGAGAATCAACCTCAATTCAGTCCAAGACACTTGGTAAATATATATATTTTTTAAACAATCTAGCAAAGAGAAACACAGAGTCTCTGTCTGAGGTCCAGCAGTCTGAATCAAAGCTCTGACCACTGCCTGAAACCGCTGTCAACCTCCGTCTGAGGACTTGACAACATATCAAAGCCCCAATCCTGCAGGAAAACCACCCAGAAATGGCCTGTGTTCAGTAAAACTTGGCCTGCCTCACTCTCCTCCCTACCTCCTCCTCTCCCCCCTCCCTCACTCCTCTCCTCCCCACCTCCTCCTCTCCTCTAATCTCTCCCTTTCACCACTCTTCTTTAATTTTATGTTCTCTCTCCTTCTCTCTTGTATCTTCTCTTCTCCTCTCCCCCCTCCCTCACTCCTCTCCCCCTTCACCTCCCCAGTCTTCGCTCCCCCCACCCCTCTCCTTCCTCTCTCCCCAGTCTCTCATGGCCCCAGTGTTGTGAGATCTAATTTCACTTCAGTATAAACTGCTGGGCCTCCTGGGAGCTCTGAGGTCCGGGAGGAGGGCGGCAGACACACGAGACCCACCGCAGCGGAGCGGAGCGGAGGACCGCCGCGCCGTCTTATTCTGGGGTTCAGGCAGTGAGTTGGACGGCCCTCTCCCAAGCCGATATTAAACACAAACAGAAGGTGCCCTCGCCGCAATGAAACAAAGCCCTGATGTCACACCGCTTATTTTCCTTGGAGCGTACGAGGAGCGCCCGGGCCTCTGGCGATATGAGATCTGCGCAAGAATGTGCTTTGAATGACTGGTGGGGCCTCACACGTCAATCATTAGTGGCCGCAAGCGTTACTCGCCGCGGTGCATGGCTGCTGTTCATACGACTGGGGAGGAGAGGAGAGCTGGGATTGAGGTATCGACGCGGAATGTCTCGGAGGCCCATTGCACATGCACAAACACACACACTGTCTCGCTCTCTACTAAGCACGAATTATGTATGGGAATGAGTAAGACAGTTAGACACCGGAAGTCTGAGTTATGGGCCTCTATACCCAAGTACACTCACACCCACACAAACTAAAACAGGAATGCCCCGCCCCTTTAAATATGGCTGCCAAAACAACATCAGACAAGAGCTTCACACATACAGTGCATTCGGAAAGTAATTCAGACCCCTTCCCTTTCTCCACATTTTGTTATGTTACAGCCTTATTCGAAAATGAATAAAAAATAAATAAATCCATATCAATTTACACACAATACCCCACAACGACAAAGCGGAAACACTTATTTTTTAACATTTTACACATTTATTACAAATAAAAACAGAAATAGCTTATTTACATAACTATTCAGACCCTTTGCTATGAGACTCGAAACTGAGCTCCGGTGCATCCTGTTTCCATTGATCATCCTTGAGATGTTTCTATAACTTGATTGCAGTCCACCTGTCTATATAAAGGTCCCACAGTTGACAGTGCATGTGAGAGCAAAAACCAAGCCATGAGGTCGAAGGAATTGTCTGTAGAGCCAGGATTGTGTTGAGGCACAGATCTGGGGAAGGCTACCAAAACATTTCTGAAGCATTGAAGGTCCCCGAGAACACAGTGGCCTCCATCATTCTTAAATGGAAGAAGTTTGGAACCACCAAGACTCTTCCTAGAGCTGGCCGCCCGGCCAAACTGAGCAATCGGGGGAGAAGGGTCTTGGACAGGGAGGTGACCAAGAACCCGATGGTCACTCTGACAGTGCTCCAGAGTTCCTCTGTGGAGATGGGAAAACCTTTGTGAAGGACAACCATCTCTGCAGCACTCCACCAATCAGGTCTTTATGGTAGAGTGGGCAGACGGAAGCCACTCCTCAGTAAAAGCCACATGACAGCCCGCTTGGAGTTTGCCAAAAGGCACCTAAAGACTCTCAGACCATAAGAAACAAGATTCTCTGGTCTGATGAAACCAAGATTGAAGTCTTTGGCCTGAATGTCAAGCGTCACTTCTGGAGGAAACCTGGCACCATCTCTATGGTGAAGCATGGTGGTGGCAGCATCATGCTGTGGGGATGTTTTTCAGCGGCAGGGACTGGGAGACTAGTCAGGATCGAGGGAAAGATAAACAGAGCAAAGTACAGAGAGATCCTTAATGAAAACCTGCTCCAGAGCGCTCAAGACCTTAGACTGGGAGAATGTTCACCTTCCAACAGGACAACGACCTTAAGCACACAGCCAAGACAACGCAGGAGTGGCTTTGGGACAAGTCTCTGAATGTCCTTGAGTGGCCCAGCCAGAGCCCTGATTTGAACCTGATTGAACATCTCTGGAGAGGCCTGAAAATAGCTGTGCAGCGAAGCTCCCCACCCAACCTGACAGAGCTTGAGAGGCTCTGTAGAGAAGAATGGGAGAAACTCCCCAAATACAGGTGTGCCAAGCTAGTAGCGTCATACCCAAGAAGACTCAAGGCTGTAATCGCTGCCAAAGGTGTTTCAACAAAGTACTGAGTAAAGGGTCTGAATAGTTTGACATTTTTATACATTTGTATTTTTTTTTAAAAACCTGTTTTTTCTTTCATTACGGAGTAGTGTGTGTAGATTGATGAGAAGAACAAGGCTGTAACACAAGAACATTTGGAAAAAGTCAAGGGGTCTGAATACTTTACAAATGCACTGTAGATCTGACAAACACGGCCCGTAGTCGACTGTAACTGGGGAGTCAAGCGGTGCAGATTGCCACAGTCATTCTTAGCCACATTGAGTCTTGTAAATGTACAATTTGACTATTGTTTACCTGACGTCGACCCTATCCTTGCCAATTGGCATAATGCCGTTTAAGGAACTGTCTAACAAACAAAAGCGTAAAAAAACAGGCCTTTTTCTCCCTTTTCCCCGGAAAAAAAACACAGTGGGATCGATGGCCGGGCTAAAAGCCAATGTGCAACGTAAACAACGCCAATCGCACCTCTCGCTTTTCAGTAAACCCTGAGGAAAGACAATGCAGTGATTTTCTAAATTACAAATTGACAAACAGTCTTCAAAAAGACCCCTCGCTGCCTGATTATTGGACGGGAGCTCTGGCAGTTAGTGCTAATTTGACTGAAACTAAATGACGAGTGTCATTTTCCTCCATCAATGCTGGTTTTGATAGCC
This sequence comes from Oncorhynchus clarkii lewisi, assembly GCF_045791955.1. NCBI lineage: Eukaryota > Metazoa > Chordata > Actinopteri > Salmoniformes > Salmonidae > Oncorhynchus > Oncorhynchus clarkii. The sequence continues at coordinate 50,182,567 of NC_092148.1, read as the reverse complement.
AGGTTAGTGAAATAATATGCAAGAGAAAGCATGTTATTGTGCTTTATACATTTGAATCTGAGGGCTGAGTAGTGCTGATCTAGGATCATTTGTTCCTGATAGATAATAATGAATAAGACTACATGGATCCTAGATCTGCCCCTAGGGGGAGTGGGAGAATCCCCTTAGCTAGCTAGGTTTCTATTGATCAGGAAAACAATTGGGGTTTTGTCTTTTTCAGCAGGTTAGCAAGGAGAGAAGGGGGGTAATGGACTGCCTGTCTGCCTGACACTAACTAAGGAAAGGCTAAATGAAACACTTCCTGGTGTGTGTGTGTGTGTGTGTGTGTGTGTGTGTGTGTGTGTGTGTGTGTGTGTGTGTGTGTATGTGTGTGTATGTGTGTGTGTGTGTGTCCGTGTGTATTCCTATGTGTGTGTGTGCGCGCGCGAGTGCATGCGTGTGTAAACGCACGTGTAAACATTCACATTAAGCGTGTCATATATATATTGCACACATATGATATTCCCTCTCATACTGTATACTCAAAGCTGAGACTCATTTAGAACACATCACCACTCCTCAAGTTGGGCCAATGCCCCGAAACATTTAGACTCGATTCTCCTATAAACTCGTGAAAAATCACAAATGTCCTGCCATGAAGGAAATCACATGCAGTAGGACACAAAGATCTGCAAACGCGACGTCTCGTGACGACAACAGGAACGTCTGCAAAGCAACTCCATTGCACTCGCATTATTCTTTGATTGAACAAGACTGCAGACGCGAGACACCGGCCATAAGGACTGGAAACAATTGTATGACGAAGTTCCCACGGTGGCAAGGGGACATTTAGGTTTGCATCCCAAATGGCACTCTATTCCCTATATAGTGCACTCCTTTCGACGTGAACCCTATGGGTCCTGGTCAAAAGTAGTGCACTATATATATATATATATATATATATATATATATATATATATACAGTGCCTTGCGAAAGTATTCGGCCCCCTTGAACTTTGCAACCTTTTGCCACATTTCAGGCTTCAAACATAAAGATATAAAACTGTGTTTTTTTGTGAAGAATCAACAACAAGTGGGACACAATCATGAAGTGGAACGACATTTATTGGATATTTCAAACTTTTTTAACAAATCAAAAACTGAAAAATTGGGCGTGCAAAATTATTCAGCCCCCTTAAGTTAATACTTTGTAGCGTCACCTTTTGCTGCGATTACAGCTGTAAGTCGCTTGGGGTATGTCTCTATCAGTTTTGCACATCGAGAGACTGACATTTTTTCCCATTCCTCCTTGCAAAACAGCTCGAGCTCAGTGAGGTTGGATGGAGAGCATTTGTGAACAGCAGTTTTCAGTTCTTTCCACAGATTCTCGATTGGATTCAGGTCTGGACTTTGACTTGGCCATTCTAACACCTGGATATGTTTATTTTTGAACCATTCCATTGTAGATTTTGCTTTATGTTTTGGATCATTGTCTTGTTGGAAGACAAATCTCCGTCCCAGTCTCAGGTCTTTTGCAGACTCCATCAGGTTTTCTTCCAGAATGGTCCTGTATTTGGCTCCATCCATCTCCCCATCAATTTTAACCATCTTCCCTGTCCTTGCTGAAGAAAAGCAGGCCCAAACCATGATGCTGCCACCACCATGTTTGACAGTGGGGATGGTGTGTTCAGCTGTGTTGCTTTTACGCCAAACATAACGTTTTGCATTGTTGCCAAAAAGTTCAATTTTGGTTTCATCTGACCAGAGCACCTTCTTCCACATGTTTGGTGTGTCTCCCAGGTGGCTTGTGGCAAACTTTAAACAACACTTTTTATGGATATCTTTAAGAAATGTCTTTCTTCTTGCCACTCTTCCATAAAGGCCAGATTTGTGCAATATACGAATGATTGTTGTCCTATGGACAAAGTCTCCCACCTCAGCTGTAGATCTCTGCAGTTCATCCAGAGTGATCATGGGCCTCTTGGCTGCATCTCTGATCAGTCTTCTCCTTGTATGAGCTGAAAGTTTAGAGGGACGGCCAGGTCTTGGTAGATTTGCAGTGGTCTGATACTCCTTCCATTTCAATATTATCGCTTGCACAGTGCTCCTTGGGATGTTTAAAGCTTGGGAAATCTTTTTGTATCCAAATCCGGCTTTAAACTTCTTCACAACAGTATCTCGGACCTGCCTGGTGTGTTCCTTGTTCTTCATGATGCTCTCTGCGCTTTTGACGGATCTCTGAGACTATCACAGTGCAGGTGCATTTATACGGAGACTTGATTACACACAGGTGGATTGTATTTATCATCATTAGTCATTTAGGTCAACATTGGATCATTCAGAGATCCTCACTGAACTTCTGGAGAGAGTTTGCTGCACTGAAAGTAAAGGGGCTGAATAATTTTGCACGCCCAATTTTTCAGTTTTTGATTTGTTAAAAAAGTTTGAAATATCCAATAAATGTCGTTCCACTTCATGATTGTGTCCCACTTGTTGTTGATTCTTCACAAAAAAATACAGTTTTATATCTTTATGTTTGAAGCATGAAATGTGGCAAAAGGTCGCAAAGTTCAAGGGGGCCGAATACTTTCGCAAGGCACTGTGTATATATATATATATATTTTTTTTCTTCTAAAGGGTGCAACTTGGGATGCATACCCCGGGCTCCTAAAACATTCTGCAGCTTGTTGTGCAGGTCATGAATGAGGAAATACGATGAGTGAATTAGCTGTATTCTAGTTCCCTTCCTATGACTTTACCATAAGCGCAACTTATTGTTGACGTAAAATCAATAAAGGGTGTGGAATGCAAGAGACGTGGAGATCAGATCTTGTCTTCCATCTTTAAAGAGTTTTAAATAGAAGCATAACTTTATAGGAGTGTAATGGATTTGGTATTCCTCTTTCTTTCGTTCTGTCTTTCTTTCTTTCTTCTGACCAATCACATCAGATCTTTTCCAGAGCTGATTTGATTGGTCAAAAGAGCAATTAGCGGAAAATTGGGCTGACTTTCTTTCTTTCTTTCACTCCAGCTGATGTATGCTTACATTTGTCCCCGATACATACAGTAGACAATGACCCTGACACACGTTCATCCGCAGCTCTTTGACTCTCGAACACTACGATAAGAGTGAAAACACACTATTTTTCTCAACGTTGTAGAGACTGTTTCGTACTGCAATGACAAATGGAGCTGTTGAGGCCTGTTACCTATTGTCTGTGTGTCTCTCTGTATCTCGCTTGTGTGTCGTTTTTTCATCTCACAGTGTCCATCTTTCATTTCACGCTGTGTCAATTTGTCTCTCTGGCTGCGTTTACACAGTTAGCCGAGTTCAGGATATTTTTACCCCACTAATGGCTCTTTTGACCAATCAAATCAGCTCTGAAAAAGATCTGATGTGAACAGATCTGATGTGATTGCTCAAAAGACCAATTGGTTGGAGATCCGAATTGGGCTGCCTGTGTAAACACAACCTTTGTGTCTCTGTGCCTCAATGTGTCTCGCTGTGCCTCAATGTGTCTCGCTGTGCCTCAATGTGTCTCGCTGTGTCTCGCTGTGTCTCAATGTGTCTCAATGTGTCTTAATGTGTCCCATTGCGTCACACGATGTCTCTTTTTTTGCCGGCTATGTCTCGCTGTCATCTCACTGTGTCCTCGCCGTGACTCGTCTCTCAGGCGGCAGAGCTACATAGGAAGCAGAGCCTGGCCTGAGAGAGGAAGACTGTCCTGTTCTTCGTCTTCTTGTGTAGCCATGTTCTATGATAGCTGTTATCTATACGTGCCAATTGCTAACCACAGGTGTCAAGCACCCATAAAAAAAAGATGACGAATTGCCTAGGCCAGGTGCTGTGCTGGTGGGTTGGAACTCGGAATATCAAAGTGATTTATCACATTGGCCTTTGTTTGACTCTGCCCGACATGTTTCAGAGATTAATAGCGTGAGTCTATAGGATTTGGTAAACATGGGAGTCTATAGGGGGTTGATTAGTTAGCATTGTCGCTAATGCCGAGTTAGTTTGTTAGGGAGCGACTGTTTCACAAACTGATAATAACATTGGCTTATTGGGATCTACCCTCTAGAACTAATTCCCTCCGCGGGGGAAAAAATAAAATAAATAAAATACATTTTGCACCTGGTGCAGATATTTGGTAGGCCTAAATCCTGGCACTTTAAATACTTGTTAGCATATCAGCATCTTTCCTTTGTGGAGCAGCACATGGGGGTGTAGGGTGAAGTTGCCCCTAGATGCTGATCTCGGGTCAGTTTTAGGACCAGGAGCTGGTCCTAGATCCTACGGGAAACGTTTCACTGCAGGAGCAGCACATGGGCCTACCTGATGGAGCGGGCTCAGTCCTGAAGCGGCTGCAGCTGCCATTGTGGTTGGAATGAACTGCATGGGGTAGTTATCACCTGTCAGGAGGGGAGAGACAACACAACACACAGCATGGGATTAGACAAGGGAGTTTACCACACCTAGAGAAAGCCTGCACCCCTCCCCACACCAGACCTATTTGCTCACTCTGGTTCTCTCTCTCTCTTTTGTTTGTTTGTTTGACTCATTCCTGTAGGTGGCTTCCCTAAATGTCTAGTTCCTCCACAACAAAAAATACAATTAAAATACTGTCACAAAAAAAAAGATAACCACAGGCCACCCCTCCTTGAGATAACTTTATTACTGAATTTATTACTGAATTGTATCATTTTTTATTCCATCTCCTCTCTCAAAGATGTCTTATGTTCTTGTGCTAGGTTTTACAAGAGTACTCTAAAAACGCTAGAATGTATTATTTTGAGCCCCATAAAGTATTCCAGTATTCCAGCCCACGGGGGGTTTTATTTGGCCCCCAAATTTCCTGACCATAAAAACATATACATTTGCTGTAAAAACACCAGGAAATCAGCTCCAAGTGATTAACATTTAGGAAATGTGTTCCCAAGTATTCCCACGCATAATAGAGAGACACGTGATCGTCTACATAAGCAAGGTTCGAAATTATCATGTTTTCGTCAAATATCTATTTGTGCTTCTTGCGGTCAATTTGCAGTCTACTCATTATTTGCAATTACGTCCCCCCCCCCCCCCCCCCCCGACCGTCCGCTCCAGAAAAAAATTGTCCCGCGGCTGAACCTAGTCGATGATCCCTGATCTATTCATTAACATGTTGTTGAGTAACATCTGTACAGGTGTCGTATCTTCATTTGATCACTCTGTTGTCACAGAGAATCTTCCTGGGGGGGGGGGGGGGGGGGGGAATTCAAAAGAACCTCGTGACTTCACGGAAAATCCGTAGTTCTATTTCTTTCGCTAGATCTCACAGCTAAACTACAGCCTACAAGAGCCTCAAACTCATTTCCTGTTAGAAATTAGCACTTTGATTGAAGATAATCATATCCTCCTGCTGATGGGACTATTTTACTCCTGTGACGTAACTGGTCAAATTAAGGACCCCACATCTGTATGCGTGTGCAGTGTCTAGAACTGCGTCCCAAAATAGCACCCTAATTGCCTACATAGTGCACTACAAGTCTTTCGGTAACGTAATGCATTATATAGGGAATAGGGTGCCCATTCGGGACAAATCCTGGGCCTTGGAATGTGTGAAAGAATGGAATGTGGAAAAGGAAGAGTAGAAAATGGAAAGCAGGTGGTGACTAGAATACTGCCTTGGGAATACCATGTACTCCAGGGAGAGGGAGTCTGTGGTGGGTGTGTGCGCGCGCGTGTGTGTGTGTGAAAATTCATGCCACACATGTGTTGTGCAACTGACATGCTTTCAGCGCATCATGACCAACAACATTCCACCGTTCACTATAGCCAATCTATTGCTCCTTAAATGACCAACCAGGAAGTGAGCCTTCTCTCACACAGGTTTCTGCTGATCTCATGGGCAACAGAAGTACAAGCAAGATACGGAGAAAGAGTGTGAAATACTGCAGGAGGATGAGAGAGAGAGAGATAGAGACAGAGTGAACGAGACAGAGAGAGAGAGAGAAAGAGACAGAGAGAAAGAGAGAGAGAGAGAGAGAGAGAGAGAGAGAGACAGAGGGAGAGATAGAGATAGAGACAGAGAGAGAGAGAGAAAGAGAGAGAGAGAGAGAGAGAGAGAGAGAGAGAGAGAGAGAGAGACACTAAGGGCCACATCTTAACTTGAAACAAACACATAGAACGGAAATATTTTGTGTGTGTGTACCTGGCTTGTAGGACATGTTCGGTGGGAAGAGGAAGCCCTGCTGTGCGGCAGCGGCCGCCATAGATCGCTGGTCGTGAGGAAACACTGGGATCATCAGAGGAGGCATGTGACCCTGCACCTGACAGAGCGAGAGAGAGAGTTTAATAGTTTTGTTCTACTAATGACTATTCTGATTAATATGTCTATATGTCTTCTCTTCTTCTTCTGTTTCTGTTTCTAATAAATTTTTCTTAGTGTGTTTATGTTTCCAATGTTGAATTGTTCATAATAATATTTTTTTATTATGCCAATAAAGCAATGAAATGTTATTGAGAGACAGAAAGGAGGGAGAGACAGATGGGGAGTGAGAAAGACAGAGAGGAGGGAGAGAAACAGAGAGGAGGGAGAGAGACAGAGAGGAGGGAGAGAGACAGAGAGGAGGGGGTAGGGAGAAAGATAGAAGAGTATTTTGATTCTGTGGCACTATCATCACATCCAAAAAGCATATTGCCCACAATTCACATGCTCATATCTTCCAGAGAGAGAGAGGTAAGAGAGTAGGCACTTTCGTGCGCGCACACACACACACACAGAGTATAGTTCAAAGGGGGCCTGACACAGAGACCTTCACACAAACACAGGAGCAGAGGAGTGGAGGGTCAACTTGGGAGGAAGAAAAAAAAACAGCAGTTTCCCTGGGAAAGTCAACATAATGCTGTGTGTGTGTGTAGTTTATTTTATCTGACCCTGAAAGCTCTCAAAGTGAGGGTTTAAGTTAGCATCAAAGTAGTTAAAGTAATGAGGTTGGTATTGAATGGACGACTAGATCGTATCAAAGACAAGCCTGAGGGTTTTCTCTTTTGAGTAATCTATTAGTACTATATGTATGCACAGTTAATGAGCTCTCTCTTTCTCTCTCCCTCTCCCCCCCCCTCTCTCTCTCTCTCTCACCATCATCATCATAATCAGTGACACTCTCTGACTATCTGACCTTACTTTTTTTTTTTTTACCTGAAATTATCGCTGGAAAAGGAAAGTAACGTTGTGGTCCAGTCAGGCAGAAGTAGAAGTGGAGAAAATATAAGGGGAACATGTGTGGCTGATTTAGCTAAATGAGTGGCGTGTCTCTAGGGTGTGAACTCAAAGAGCATGGGTGAACAGGAGAGCAGACACAAACAACCCGGCCTTGACTGTGTCTGTGCAGCGTGTGTGTGTGCTTCTCTCAAAGACTGCGGAGCGCTTTTCTTGATTGCCATCTCTTGGAAGGCCCTATAAGGTTCCCTCTCACTGCACACACAGGAGGCCCAGACACAAAGACACACACACACACACACACACACACACACACACACAGACGTCTTGTGACATCACCGAGAGACCAGGGCGAGAATGACGGGGAGAAGAAAAACAAGTCTGCGTGTCCAAGTGGAGGAGGAAAGCGGGACTGAATGCTCCATTCATTGTGTTCCTCTGGGAATGCCTAGACTCCCCTCCACCAGTACAAACACAAAGCGCAGGCCTTCTTCTAGGGGGGAGAGAGGGGTGAATGGACTGCCCTGCTCTCCCCGAGCCATAAGAAAAACATAGGGCCCCCTTCCCCATCTACCCACCAGACACACACACACACACACACACGTACGCACACGCAGACACACACATGCATACATGGTATTAATGGTCCTACTGTGTAAAGGGTGGGGTGGGGGCAGTAACGTGTGTGTGTGTGTAAGGTTGGGGACTGAAAGAGTGTGAATGTGTATGTGAGAGAGGTGGGTGTGGGGGGGGGGGGGGGGGGGGGGGGGGGGTGAGAAAAATGAAGAGAAAGAAAGAGGGAGTAAGCACATGTGTCTGCGAGATAGATTCCTGTCCGTCTGCATTTTTTGGGGGGTCTAGTTTAGGCTGGTAGGCAGAGTTACTGTTTGTATGCTCTACACCCACACATTCATATCAGCAGCTTTTAAGACATATTCTAAGTCAGTGTTTCCAGCTCTTGGTCCAGGGGGCCCAAAGAGACGCACGTTTCTTTTCTTTCTTTTTCTTTCTTTTAAACTCTAGCACTAACACACCTGATTTAAATCCTCGTCAAGCCTTTGATTACAGATTTCAATCAGGTGTGTTAGCACCCCTTCGGCTCCACGGGAACAGGATTGGGAAACACCGCTGAAAGCGCAGAGGTCGTTTCGATCTGAAATCTCATTTATCCAACCCCCGAAATGGTGTTTCTTCCCGAAGGAACTCACCATTGTCTAATGTGGTGTATGTGCGCGCGTGTGTGTGTGTGTGCGTAACAAATGTGCGTTACTCATTTCCCAAACACGTGTAAATATCCTCTGTGCGCATTGCCAGCAACATTAGCTCCAGACAAATCCCTTACCAGCCAATCCCCATGATGGCTCACACTTGAATTCCTGTCATTTTCCATAGTTGCTGAATTTGTTTCGACATTACAGTTGGCCACTGGCTTTCCGAGCCATTGTGTCCCGTCCTGCTTGCTGAGGCTATTGAACAAGACATTTTTATACCTAATTGTTAAAGAGCGACGGCATTAGCTACTGGGCAGAAGGGACAAGGTCAGGTTTAAGGGAGAAAAGAGAAACAGGAAGTAAAATATAACTATTTTTTTTTTAAAAAGGTGACGAAAGAAAACCTTTGAAAAGCGAAGTGAGAGGAGAGGAGAAGGCGTGGAGGTAAAAAAAAAAAGGGTGGAAAATGGCTTGATAAGGAATCTAAAAAAAAGAAACCCTTGGGAAAACAGTAACGTGGAGAAGAGGAACAAATGAGCGGAGGTGAGGAGCGCTCAAAGGCAAGGAGCAGATGCATTTCCTCCTAGAGGAGGTGAAGAACGAGAGAGGGATGAGGAGTAAAAAAAAAAAAATTAAAGCAAGAGGAGATGATTGAAGAACTGAGGGGGACAGAATGAAGTGTGGGTTTGCAGTCATTAATTAAGTCTGGGCCTGCCTCTGTGGCCCTGCGGAAACGAGGATAATATGAGACACATTAAGGGCTCACTTAACAAAGACACATGCCTGTCAACCACTGTGACGAACAAAGGAAGGGGCACCCTCACTCGCGTGCGCGCGCGTGTAACCAAATATTTCACCATGAGGCTGTCGGAAGCTTTCCGTTAACCCATGGAAGTTCCCTGCTGCTTCTACAGGCCATTTAAAAACCACATGACAGGAAACCAGTGTCACTTTGAACTGGGCTCTCCCTCACCGTAAAGCGCAAGACTGGTAAAAAACAAACATTACAACCAGAGAAAGGAAAACAACTTTGACATAAGCGGTTGTACTTCTGGATTTGCGAAAAGGGAAAAGTTGGGTCATTTCCAGTCCTCCAAAATGCTAGGGATTTAGGACTTGGGCAATTGAATTTACTCCAACCTGGGAAGTACAGGTGTGAACCCGGGGAACATCGTTTAACACACGGGATCAAGCTGATCTCGTCAAAATGCCGTAAAACGCTGTCTCCCCCAGAAGTACAGTGGGGGCCCCGCGTCCCAAATGGCACCCTATTCCCTAGGCAGTGCACTATATAGGGAAGAGGGTGCCATTTGGGACGCAGACCGGGGAATGAACCCCAAACAGTAGCCCTTGGTCAGTCCCTTCAGAGCATTGGTCCCCAGTAGCCTGGAAGGAGAAGCAGGCCTGGAGTCGATCAGTAGAAGCAGACGGACTGTTCTTGTGGTGCCGGGCTGCGTGTATGTTTAAGGCCAAAACACTTTCAACACTGCATAAACAGCCAGGACCCCAGCGGGCCGGGCTCTAAAGTGAATCCATATTTCAAGGCATTGTGTTCTACAGCTGGAGTTAAGATTATAATACATATATAGGCTACTTCGAGAATAGAATAGGAGTAATCCTACTCATTAGAATAATGTTCTTTCTAATAATGACACATTTTATGCAGTGATTTCCATGGACCCTAATAAGCTTTTATTTCCTAACTAAGCATTGGCCGCTGCTCGCATGAAATGCATTGCGTTAGAAGTCAATGAACGTAATTTCCCTATACTCGTTATCCCCTATTACACTCCACTAGAGTCACGACTGGTATAAACTGGTAGCAATAATAATAATCACAATTGATTATTCCTAATCACTGTTCCAGACACACAAGGGCATTCATTGACAAGGGCAACCAAAGCTTACTTATGTCACGCTCGTTATAAAGAGTGGACCAAGATGCAGCGTGGTATGGTTCCATCCTCTTTATTAGGAAGTGAAACTCAAAGAAAACAATAAATGCAAAACGAAACGTGACGCTGCTATAGTGCTAACATAGCCAAGATACCACAAAGCACAAAGGGGAAATGGCTGCCTAAATATGATCCCCAATCAGAGACAACGATAAACAGCTGCCTCTGACTGGGAACCATACCAGGCCAAAATAATTATAATTACCTAGATGACCCAGCCTAGTCACACCCCGACCTAACCAACATAGAGAATAAAAAGCTCTCTATGGTCAGGGCATGACAACCTAGCTCTTTCAAAAGGACTTAGCATGTTTAAGAGTATTTACAATGCATTGACAGGCACTGTATGCCAGACATGGGTTCAAATACTATTTGAAATCATTTCAAATAATTGATCTGTGCTTGACTGAGCTTGCCTGTTGCAATGGAACCAATAGAAAAGTCTGATGTGTAAAACCCCACCCACTTGACACTCCAGCCAGACTTAAAGAAAAGGCTCAAAGTGTTTTAAAGATTTCGAAACAGCATTTGAACCGAGGTCTGCCGATCATGTTTGCACTTCTTAACAGCAGCAGACATGCCAAAACGTTACTTCTCTCAACAACACCAAAACAAACTGTAGCCTAAGGACACATTGAGGCCATGTGATCATAAAGACTAGTAGTTTTGCTGTCACACACAGACTCTCCCGAGAGCCGGTCCTAATGAACTCAGATCTGTGGTTTATTAAAAGCAGAGAGGGGGGGGGGGGGGGGGGGGACGACTTGTTAAAAGCAGAACACCTCCAGAGCTGCAGAGCACAAGGGGCCCTGGCTCACTGCCTTCCCCAGCCACGGCGTGCCTTTTCTGGGGTGTGTGAGAGGGAAGTAGCTCCCCTGTCTGGGTCAGTGTCTCTGCAACCAGTCAGCGTCGAAGACGGGACAGTGGGAAAAGTCTGGTGAAGAGGGAATATGAGCGAGAACTCTGCCACGCGTTACGATAGAAGGAACGAGAATCAAGGAGAAAAGAGGTGGATATAGGTGAGAGGGAAAGAGACATGGAGTGGGAGGGAGGGGGGGGGGGGGGGAGTAGCAAGTAGCTAGAGAAAAATAGATGACCAGTATGATTGAGCGAATTTAGAGGAATGAAAGTGTGGAGAAAGGAAGGAAAAAAAGATGTTGATAAACGGAAGAGGTAGCAGAGAAGCCGGTAGTAGGGACTCCGGGGATAGTGTATTGATCTAAGCATGATCAATGACCCAGCAATTGATCCCATAAACAGGTCAATTACAGGGGCCATCGTGTGTGTGCACCCGAACACATTCGGGTGCGCGCACATGTGCGTGTGTATGTGTGTGCGTGCACGTGTGCACGCATACGTGTGTGTAAGTGGTGTGTGTGTGTGCGTATGAACACATGACTAAGATGGAAGAGAAGGAGCGCGGCCACAGTAAGCAGTGGGCACTGACCTGTATCTGCTGCTGGAGAACGTTGATCTTATGCTGCTGCTGCAGGAGCTGCTGCTGCTGCGTCGTAATCTGGAGGGAGGCACAAATGAGACACGAGTGAGAAGAGGAGATACCGAGGGAATAACATCCTTTAAAAGCTCTGGTTTTGAGTTTGAACATGGCAATCTGGGGAGACAGAGCAGAGTGAGACAAGGACGAGACGACAATTAGAAAATAATGAGATGTCGACGATGTGCTGGAGTGGACACAAGGGAAAATACAGAGTGACGCGCAAAAGGTGAGAGTTTTGAGTTTGAACATAGCAAGACTAAGCATACAAGACAAGAACAAGACATGAAAGAACAAAGTGAGACAAAACGGGAAAGAAGAGAATTTAAGCTTGAACATATCTTTATTTTTGACATTGGGTGACAGAAGACGGGATACTTCAGTGAGAAACATGAGAAGCAACAGGAGGGAAAGGGCTGAGACTGGGTGAGTCCAAAAATTTGACAAAGGCGGAAATATTGGGAGACAAGAGAGAACCAACACTGGCAGTAGCACGTGCTCAAGCGACGCTATCAGTCAACAGTGAAGCAGTGAGATTGACATGTTTACGACCCTGACTGACACAAGCCTGCCTCCTCCTTGGCTACCTGTCGCCAGGGGCGGAGCCTAGGCAGTGACAGACAGTTGCAATTATCCAAAAGCGGAGTGTATATTCACTCAACGAGAATACAAAACAGCTGCCCCATTTTTGAAAAGTTATTTGATATATATTTGTATTTATATAATTACAGGCTGTCCATTATGGGACGTCGCTCATCCGAACATGTGTCAAGATTCATTTAGGCAAGGCTTCTCAGTGGCGTCAATATAGGTCATTACCCCGTCATGTCTGAACAGCTAAATAGCAGGCCAATTTAGAAATCTGTCTATTAATCACACTCACTTTTCTTTTGTGATGGAATGTTGTCTCATAATGGGGTGATGGGAATAAAGTACTTGTCCAAACATAATCTCTCTCTCTCTCTCTCTCCCTCCCTCCCTCCCTCCCTCCCTCCCTCCCTCCCTCCCTCCCTCCCTGACTCCCTCCCTCCCTCTCCCCCCTCCCTCCCTCCCTCCCTGCCTCTCTCTCTCCCTCCCTCCCTCCCTCCCTCCCTCCCTGCCTCTCTCCCTCCCTCCCTCCCTCCCTGCCTCTCTCTCCCTCCCTCCCTCCCTTCCTCCCTGCCTCCCTCCCTCCCTGCCTCTCTCCTTCCCTCCCTCCCTCCCTCCCTGCCCCTCCCTCCCTCCCTCCCTCCCTGCCTCTCTCCCTCCCTCCCTCCCCCCCTCCCTCACACCTGGTCCTGCTGCTGACGGGCCAGCTCCATTTGCTGCCTCTGCTTCTCCATCTGTGAGACGGCCATCTTCTTCTGCTCGTCGTGGGCCGCCAGGAGCTGCTCCCGCAGGCTGATGAGCTGGCCAATCATGGTCGAAAGCTGACGCTCCTTCTCCTCCAAACTCTCTGGGGTACCTGACGGAGAGCGAGAGTTGAGGGTTAGAAGGATGGAGGGAGAAGGAGAGGGGGGGGGTGTGGAAATGTCGATGAAATCGCCATCATATACAGTGCCTTGCGAAAGTATTCGGCCCTCTTGAACTTTGCAACCTTTTGCCACATTTCAGGCTTCAAACATAAAGATATAAAACTGTATTTTTTTGTGAAGAATCAACAACAAGTGGGACACAATCATGAAGTGGAACGACATTTATTGGATATTTCAAACTTTTTTAACAAATCAAAAACTGAAAAATTGGGCGTGCAAAATTATTCAGCCCCTTTACTTTCATTGCAGCAAACTCTCTCCAGAAGTTCAGTGAGGATCTCTGAATGATCCAATGTTGACCTAAAGGACTAATGATGATAAATACAATCCACCTGTGTGTAATCAAGTCTCCGAATAAATGCACCTGCACTGTGATAGTCTCAGAGGTCCGTTAAAAGCGCAGAGAGCATCATGAAGAACAAGGAACACACCAGGCAGGTCCGAGATACTGTTGTGAAGAAGTTTAAAGCCGGATTTGGATACAAAAAGATTTCCCAAGCTTTAAACATCCCAAGGAGCACTGTGCAAGCGATAATATTGAAATGGAAGGAGTATCAGACCACTGCAAATCTACCAAGACCTGGCCGTCCCTCTAAACTTTCAGCTCATACAAGGAGAAGACTGATCAGAGATGCAGCCAAGAGGCCCATGATCACTCTGGATGAACTGCAGAGATCTACAGCTGAGGTGGGAGACTCTGTCCATTGGACAACAATCAGTCGTATATTGCACAAATCTGGCCTTTATGGAAGAGTGGCAAGAAGAAAGCCATTTCTTAAAGATATCCATAAAAAGTGTCGTTTAAAGTTTGCCACAAGCCACCTGGGAGACACACCAAACATGTGGAAGAAGGTGCTCTGGTCAGATGAAACCAAATTTGAACTTTTTGGCAACAATGCAAAAAGTTATGTTTGGCGTAAAAGCAACACAGCTGAACACACCATCCCCACTGTCAAACATGGTGGTGGCAGCATCATGGTTTGGGCCTGCTTTTCTTCAGCAGGGACAGGGAAGATGGTTAAAATTGATGGGAAGATGGATGGAGCCAAATACAGGACCATTCTGGAAGAAAACCTGATGGAGTCTGCAAAAGACCTGAGACTGGGATGGAGATTTGTCTTCCAACAAGACAATGATCCAAAACATAAAGCAAAATCTACAATGGAATGGTTAAAAAATAAACATATCCAGGTGTTAGAATGGCCAAGTCAAAGTCCAGACCTGAATCCAATCGAGAATCTGTGGAAAGAACTGAAAACTGCTGTTCACAAATGCTCTCCATCCAACCTCACTGAGCTCGAGCTGTTTTGCAAGGAGGAATGGGAAAAAATTTCAGTCTCTCGATGTGCAAAACTGATAGAGACATACCCCAAGCGACTTACAGCTGTAATCGCAGCAAAAGGTGGCGCTACAAAGTATTAACTTAAGGGGGCTGAATAATTTTGCACGCCCAATTTTTCAGTTTTTGATTTGTTAAAAAAGTTTGAAATATCCAATAAATGTCGTTCCACTTCATGATTGTGTCCCACTTGTTGTTGATTCTTCACAAAAAAATACAGTTTTATATCTTTATGTTTGAATCCTGAAATGTGGCAAAAGGTCGCAAAGTTCAAGGGGGCCGAATACTTTCGCAAGGCACTGTAAGTGAGATATAAATGTATACATGATCATCTTCAATTTGTTATATTAATTTCATCTACAAGGTCTCCCATCTCTGAATCGTGCCACTTGAGTTGTCCTGACCTCTGCTTCCTACAGTTGGTCTGCATCCCCATGCATTCATCACTGCTTTCA
The DNA here is from genome assembly GCF_045791955.1 of Oncorhynchus clarkii lewisi. Classification (NCBI taxonomy): domain Eukaryota; kingdom Metazoa; phylum Chordata; class Actinopteri; order Salmoniformes; family Salmonidae; genus Oncorhynchus; species Oncorhynchus clarkii. Next base: position 50,167,417 of record NC_092148.1, on the reverse strand, counting down.
CCAAGGTACTTGACTACAATGTTTTTCCAAGTAAAGAGTAATACCTTTCCCTTTTGTCACACCCTAACCATAGAGAGCCCTTGGTTCTCTATGGTGTAGTAGGTCAGGGCGTGACTAGGGGGTGTTCTAGTATGTCTATTTCTGTGTTGGTGCTAATATGGTTCCCAATTAGAGGCAGCTGTTTATCGTTGCCTCTGATTGGGGACCATATTTAGGTAGCCATTCCCTACCTGTGTTTGTGGGATATTGTTTGTGTTTAGTTGCCTGTATGCACGTCATGACTTCACGTTTTGTTTGTTTCACGGAGATTCAAAATACGTGGAACTATACTCATGCTGCGCCTTGGTCCGTTCATTTTCAATTACATATGTATGCTATTGATTTGCAGGCTAATATCAATAGCTTTATCCAGATGCACTAACTACAGTAATAGCGTATCTACAATAAGCCCAAGAGTGGAATATACTTGATGACTCTCTGTTCCATCTACGGTTACTTGATTTGGCCTGCGTCCCAAACGGCACCCTATTCCCTATGCAGTGCACTACTTTTGACCAGGGCCCATAGGACTCTGGCCAAAAGTTGTGCACTATGTAGGGAATAGGGTGCCATTAGGGACAAAGTCTAGGTCTGCATATATCAAAGACAACTGTTTCCTCTCTTCATTCTTTTCGCTCACTTTCTCGGCTCTCTCACACTCCTCTCTTCCCTTGTTTTCGCCATTACTTTCCCAAAATTAACTTGAGTCTATTTTCTCTCTGGCCGGTTCCTCTCTTTCGTTTGTATTCTCTTCCACTTTTCCTTCTTCTCCTTCCCTTCTTCCACTCTCCCCGCTCCCCCTTTTATCACTCTTATCCTTTCTTAATTCAAGGTGTTCTGTTTCCAATAATGTTATATTCTCATCAAAGCAAAAAAACACAAGTTAATGCATGTTTGCTCACTGCTCAGATATATTTTTTCCAACAGCTAGTGGAATGTAACCAACAGAAAGGCTAGCACTGGCTAGCAGAGAAGGCTAGTAGAAAAGACTAGCGGAACAGTCTGGCATTGTAGGCTAGTTAGCCATATCAGCTCTGATGCTAAATTCATCTTTCAATTCAATAAAACTTTATTTATCCCCTCAGGGGTAATTACAAAAGGCAAGTCAGTTCCAAGTAAATAAATTAGGACAAGGGCCAATCATATCAAACACAGACAGAAAATCTCTGATAATGATGTTACCACCAGGCTGCATAGAGATCAACCAAGGGGCTGCACATGTGACTAAGGCTCAATCATCGCTTAAACCCTAGACTCACTCCAATTTGCAAACCGGCCCAACTGATCCACAATCTCCATTGCACTCCACACTGCCTTCGCCCACCTGGACAAAAGGAAAACCTATGTGAGAATGCTATTCATTGAATTCAGCTCAGCGTTCAACACCATAGTACCCTCAAAGCTCATCAATAAGCTAAGGACCCTGGGACTAAACACCTACTTCTGCAGCTGGATCCTGGACTTCCTGACGGGCCGCCCCCGGGTGGTAAGGGTAGGTAACAACACATCCGCCACGCTGATCCTCAACACAGGGGCCCCTCGGGGGTGCGTACTCAGTCTCCTTACTCAAAGTTGAATTGGAACACAACTCCGAATCTACGCAGCTCGTGGGATCTCGCAAAATGGAGAGGGAGGGCTAAGGGACGGAATTGGGATTGAGCCTTCAGCTTTCCAGTCAGCAGTCCCCGTTAGCAGTCCCCCCAAACTCTTGCATACATACACACACTCACATACACTACCAGTCAAAAGTTTTAGAACACTTACTCAATGAAGGGTTTTTCTTTATTTGTACTATTTTCTACATTGTAGAATAATAGTGAAGAAATAAAAACTATGAAATAACATATATGGAATCATGTATTACCCAAAAAAGTGTTAAACATATACAAAAATATTTAATATTTGTAGCCACCCTTTGCCTTGACAGTTTTGCACACTCTTGGCATTCTCTCAACCAGCTTCACGAGGTAGTCACCTGGAATGCATTTCAATTAACAGGTGTGCCTTCTTAAAAGTTCATTTGTGGAATTTCTTTCCTTCTTAATGCATTTGAGCCAATCAGTTGTGTTGTGACAAGGTAAGGGTGATATACAGAAGATAACCCTATTTGGTAAAAGACCAAGTCCATATTATGGCAAGAACAGCTCACATAAGCAAAGAGAAATGACAGTCCATCATTACTTTAAAACATGAAGGTCAGTCAATATGTAACATTTCAAGAACTTTGAAAGATTCTTCAAATGCAGTCGCAAAAACCATCAAGTGTTATGATGAAACTGGCTCTCATGAGGATCGCCACAGGAATGGAAGGCCCAGAGGTACCTTTGCTGCAGAGGATAAGTTAATTACAGTTACCAGCCTCAGAAATTGCAGCCCAAAGAAATGCTTCACAGAGTTCAAGTAATAGACACATCTCAACATCAACTTTTCAGAGGGGACTGTGTGAATCAGGCCTTCATGGTCGAAGCTGGTTGAGAGAATGCCAAGAGTGTGCCAAGCTGTCATCAAGGCAAAGAGTGGCTATTTGAATAATCTCAAACCGAAAATATATTTAGATTTGTTTAACACCGTTTTGGACACTACATTATTCCATATGTGTTATTTCTTAGTGTTGATGTCCTCACTATTATTCTACAATGTAGAAAATAGTAAAAATAAAGAAAAATCCTTGAATGAGTAGGTGTTCTAAAACTTTTGATCGGTAGTTTACACACACAATTGGTGTTGGACAATCAACCTACTCAATCACCCCCAACCCCCACCCCCTACACACACACACACACACACACACACACACACACACACACACACACACACACACCATTGCTTCCCTCCCTCTCCTTGCCCCAACCTGGGCTCAACCAGGGACCCTCTGAACACATCGACAGCAGTCATCCAAGAAGATTCACTATCTATCACTCCACAACAGCTGCAGCCCTTACAGAGCAAGGGAAACAAATACTTCAAGGTCTCAGAGTGAGTGACTTCACCAATTGAAACACTACTAGTGAACACCTCTAACTGGCTAGCCATTTCACACCGGTCACACACACCCTTTGACCTCCTCCTTCTCCGCAGCAACCCCAGCAGCTGGGCAGAGCCCAACTGAGTAATCTGGGTTAACAGCATCAACGTAACGGTCTTCTTTCATTCTGTCCTTCTCCTTGCCCCGACCTGGGCTTGTCCCAGGGACCCTCTGAACTGTTTCCCATGAAGTATCGTTACCTATTACTCAGAAAAGCAACAATTTCAAGGTCGACGTCAATTGAAACACTACTAGTGCGCACCGCTAACTAGGTAGCCGTTCCCAACCGGTTACACACACACACACACACACACACACACACACACACACACGCACACATTCCCTAAAGTGAATATTTCAATGCCAGGTGCAGTCACAGGACAATAATAGACATGCATATACAGTATATGTATTTGTTATGCCATGTGCAAAAACACATGCTAGACATTCATCAAATATAGCTGACAATGGTAATAATAATAATTTCAGCCTTTTCTGCCTGTCAACTAACCATCCATCAGGATTATGGAGGAAGTGTCATACCAGTTGAATTTACAAGGCAAACCAGGAACCAATTCCCTTTCTTTCTCTCCCTCGCGCCAAAACAACAAGAGAGCCTTGACCAATTTTGCATTAATACAATTGAAAACGGAAAACCGTGTAAACTTTAATCCACACACAAACAAAGACACACCACACAGACACAGAAACACACACACACACACAGACACAGAAACACACACACACACACACACACACACACACACACACACACACACACACACCATGAAGTACTTGTACTTTTTAAAAAAAAATTTTTTTACTATGGCTGGTTGTCCCACCTTCACAAACTTTAAGTCGCTGTGGATAAGAGTGTCTGCTAAATGACTCAAATGTAAATGTAATGATGATGAAATGAATATGTTCGTGGCGGGAGACCCCGTTCCTCTTGCCAAAAACATCATCATCATGTCAAAGGAACTCCTGTGTGTGTCAGCTTATTGCATTCCACGTTATGACTAACCTCCCTTCAGTAGCACACAACAAAAAGACCCAGACACCTGGCCCACGTACCATCGCGCCACACAAAAACGAACATGTTCGCCACATCTGCCACAACTAACACAATGTTTCAATTGGGAGCCGAGCTGAGGAACTCTAGCTCAGATGATATGCACCTTTTTCATATGAGCTCACCTCTTCAATACATGTAAGTCAATGAACCTCAACTGCACAGGTTCCTTCCCAGACCCAAATGTTTATCGATAAAAAACAAAACAGCACAGATGAAAAACCCAAGAGTGGTACAGTAGACTGAATTTAACAGACATACTATCACAGATTTTCTCAGGCCGACAGGAGGAAACATCTGGGAAAATATTATCAGATTTGTCTAGGCAAATTTTTTTTTAATTACCTTACCTTACCTTACCTTACCCTACCCTACCCTACCCCTACCCCAACCAACCAACCAACCAACCAACCAACCAACCTATCTATCTCAGTGGTTAGGCCCCGTTCCATGTCAGCCATTAAGAAGTGAGTCGGCTGTTTGAAATTAATCACAGTGTTTTGGAGAGAGGACACAGCTGGTGGAACAGAGAGCGCTCTGTGTAGAGAGAGCGAGAGAGAGTGTGTGTGTGCGTGCATTTCTGTGTGTGTGCGCATGTGGAGAGTCCATATAGTCGCTTCCTGTGGGGTTGGGGGATAGACCGGCATTGCTTTCCGCAGGGTGCAGATAGAAATGTAGTGAATAGAGTTTACACGATTCCTTATTCTACATGCCAGAGAGGCATGTCTGTTCTACACTAACTATTTCTAGCTGAATGTTCCACAGCGTTGTGCCGTACTGAATGCAGCCCACATATTTGCACTGTGTGGGAAAATACCATAATGTTGCTCCCTTTGATGGGACCAGGGTTGTATTCATTACGCACCAAATGGAATAACATTTACTGAATCATGGAGGGTCTACCTGATCTTGTCCAATAAGGAACACTAGTTTTCATTTTGCTACATTTTACACTAATGAATAGGACTCAGGTTTAAGGCTATATGGCCAGCAACGGCAAGCGGTACCGGAGCGCCAAGTCAAGGTCCAAAAGGCTTCTTAACAGCTTCTTCCCACAAGCCATAAGACAGCTAATCAAATGGCTATCCAGACTATTTGCATTGTCCCCCTCCCCCACTCCCTATTTTATGCTGCTGCTACTCTCTGATTATTATCTATGCGTAGTCACTTTAACTCTACATACAGTACATGTACATATTACTTCAAATACCTCGAAACATTGAGTCTGTACCGGTACCCCCTGTATCTAGCCTCGCTACCGTTATTTTATTGCTGCTCTTTAACCATTTGTTATTTTTAACTTATCTATTTTTTACTTAACACTTCTTTTTTTAAACTGCATTGTTGGTTAATGACTTGTAAGTAAGCATTTCACTGTAAGGTTGTATTCGGCGCGTGTGACAAATAACATTTGATTTGATTTGAACTGCATGGGAGAGAGCGAGAGAGAGAGAGAGAGAGAGAAGAGGGCGAGAGAGAGAGAGAGAGAGAGAGAGAGAGAGAGAAGAGGGCGAGAGAGAGAGAGAGAAAGAGAGAGAGAAGAGGGCGAGAGAGAGAGAGAGCGAGAGAGAGAGAGAGAGAGAGAGAGAGATAAGAGGGAGAGAGAGTATACATGAGGAAAAAGGGTGAGGGAGAGAGAGACAGCTCCAGCTGCTTAAACATGAGAGTTGAAGTGAGGAGGTTCAATGTCAGTCCTGTTCCCACTCATGAGTGTTTCTGTGCATTTTTTTTTACGCTTTCCACTGAGGAAATGCTTGCCATTTCTAAGGGGCCAATCTAAATGACGCTTTCAGAGTGCCGCTAAGAAGGAGCAGATTGATGAGGAATGAGAGGGCTGGACTCAGATAGCTCATCATGGGTGAGTCCTAAATGGCACCTTTACTGCATTCCCCACATAGTGCACAACTTTTGACCAGGACCCGTGCACTATGTAGGGAATAGAGTGCCATTTGGGACACATGGCCGTAATGTTAAAGCCAGGAGGGTTTTTCAAAAACAGCGCAGAACGTGTTGTGTAGCATGTTTTTAGAGTTTTGTATGATTATTCAGCTGGATATCAGTTTTTTTCCTGTGGTTTATAATAATTTTATCAGATGTTATAAGTGTGTCTGGACAGAGCCTGCAGTCACTCAGACACTGAGGAGGCCCAGAATATGGTGAAATAAAAGGGAACTGTTTCAAATCAAAGTATTCCTGTCCAATATAGATGGATGTGTGTGTGTGTGTGTGTGTGTGTGTGTGTGTGTGTGTGTGTGTGTGTGTGTGTGTGTGTGTGTGTGTGTGTGTGTGTGTGTGTGTGTGTGTATGTGTGTGTGTGTGTGTGTGTGTGTGTGTGTGTGTGTGTGCGTGATAATCAAGGCTATAAAACACTCTGTAAAACATATTGTCACCTCTGTAAGTCAGCTTTCATACAATGCACAGCCTCACAGCCACTCCTATAAGCATGTATAGAATGGACTAGATGTTAACCTATAACCACACTAAAGCACTTTTTTGATTTATCCATCAACATTCTGTGGGTCTCAATTCGTAGACCCTGTGCCTCGCCAACTAAAGGACGATGATGCATTTTCTCTCTGTGTGTGTGTGCCTGTGTGCGTGTGTTTGTCGGGATCAATATATCTGTGTTGTATTTGAGGGTGTGTTTGTGAGAAAGAGAGTATTCAAGTTTGCAACCCCTAAAGTAGATCCCGTCCACTTAAACGGGCCTTTGTGCAATTTTACGTATCGCTCCTCCACCTGTGTATATTCACAAGCTAGTGCTTCATGATCTGTATCTTCACAATGAACGTGAGTTTGAATTGAACACGACACGCTAAAATCGTTTAGCCTACCTAGCCCCGTGCTCAGATTCGCTTTCTTTGCATATCAGACCAAGTGAGAGGGTCAAGCTTCAGTCCCACATCACACACAAACTATCACATACACCAACTGACACGCATGAGTGCTTGGTTGACTATTATCTGAACAACGTTCTTTTCATTCTTTGTTTGTTCGTTTTGTTTCCCTGCATATTATGTCTATCTCTGATAAGCTACCCAGTAATGGGATAAAAATGACCCATTAATATACTGTATGTTGATTTAGAAAAAAGGTTCATTAAATAACTTGCTAACATCAGATAACGTTCATGTATTGGCCATCTCTGAGACTCACTTTGATCATTAATTTGATGATAAAGCAGTAGCAATAGAAGGATATAACATCTACAGAAGAGACAGGAATGCCTATGGGGGAGGTGTTGCTGTATATATTCAGAGCCATATTCCTGTAAAGCTTAGAGAGAATTGTATGTATAAAGCTGTTGAAGTGTTGTGTTTGCAGGTTCACCTGCTTCATCTACAAATCAAAAGGGCTAGACAATCTGGACCCTCTCTTTCTAAAATTATCAGCCGAAATTGTTGCAACCCCTATTACTTGCCTGTTCAACCTCTCTTTCGTATTGTCTGAGATCCCCAGAGATTGGAAAGCTGCCCCGGTCATCCCCCTCTTCAAAGGGGGAGACACTCTAGACCTAAACTGCATTTCTAAGGTCGTCGAAAGCCAAGTTAACAAACAGATCACCGACCATTTAGAATCCCACTGTACCTTCTCCGCCATGCAATCTGGTTTCCGAGCTGGTCATGGGTGCACCTCAGCCACGCTCAAGGTCCTAAACGATATCATAACCGCCATCGATAAGAGACAATACTGTGCAGCTGTATTCATCAACCTGGCCAAAGCTTTCGACTCTGTCAATCACCACATTCTTATCGGCAGACTCATCAGCCTTGGCTTCTCAAATGCCTCGCCTGGTTCACCAACTACTTCTCAGACAGAGTTCAGTGTGTCAAATTGGAAGGCCTGTTGTCAAGGACCTCTGGCAGTCTCTATGGGGGTGCCACAGGGTTCAATTCTCGGGCCAACTCTTTTCTCTGTATACATCAATGATGTCGCTCTAGCTGCTGGTGATTCTCTGATCCACCTCTACGCAGACGACACCATTCTGTATACTTCTGGCCTTTCTTTGGACACTGTGTTAACTATCCTCCAGACAAGCTTCAATGCCATACAACTCTCCTTCCGTGGCCTCCAACTGCTCTTAAATGCAAGTAAAACTAAATGCATGCTACTCAACCAATCGCTGCCCGCACCTGCCCGCCTGTCTAACATCACTACTCTGGATGGTTCTGACTTAGAATATGTGGACAACTATAAATGCCTAGGTGTCTGGTTAGACTCTAAACTCTCCTTCCAGACTCACATTAAGCATCTCCAATCCAAAATTAAATCTAGAATTTCCTATTTCGCAACAAAGCATCCTTCACTCATGCTACCAAACATACCCTCGTAAAACTGACTATCCTGCCGATCCTTGACTTCGGCAATGTCATTTACAAAATAACCTCCAACACTCTACTTAGTAAATTGGATGCAGTCTTTCACAGCGCCATCCGTTTTCCTACCAAAGCCCCATATACTACCCACCACTGCGACCTGTGTGTTCTCGTTGGCTGGCCCTCGCTTCATATCTGGTTCAGATTATTAATCAACCTACCAGGGTGATTACAAACAGTACAGGAACTATACTTTCACTTTATCATTCACGTGTATTGATCACATTTTTACCAATGCTGCAGAACTCTGCTCCAAAGCTGTATCCATACGCACTGGATGTACAGTCCATAATACAGTGGCCATATCTAGAAAAGACAAAGTTACAAAGGCTCGGCCTACAATAAGAGATCATGCAAAATGTTTTGCACTGATTCCTATGTTGAAAATGTTTAAAAAAATATTTGTTGGTCTGATGTGTGTAATGAGGGGCATCCAGACGCTGCACTTAGTGCATTTATGAAATGGTTTCTTCCTGTTATTAACCTCTTGGATCTCTAGGGGCGCTATTTCATTTTTGGATAAAAAACGTTCCCATTTTAAGCGCAATATTTTGTCACGAAAAGATGCTCGACTATGCATATTATTGACCGTTTTGGAAAGAAAACACTCTGAAGTTTCAGAATCTGCAAAGATATTGTCTGTAAGTGCCCCAGAACTCATTCTACAGGCGAAACCAAGATGATACGTCAACCAGGAAATGAGCAGAATCTCTGAAGCTCTGTTTTCCATTGTCTCCTTATATGGCTGTGATTGCGCAAGGAATGAGCCTACACTTTCTGTCGTTTCCCCAAGGTGTTTGCAGCATTGTGACGTATTTGTAGGCATATCATTGGAAGATTGACCATAAGAGACTACATTTTCCAAGTGTCCGCCTGGTGTCCCTGCGTCGAAATTGGAGCGCAAAGCCAGGTGCAATTATTTTTAAATTTGAGAGCAAGGAGAAACCAGGCTTCCACGAAGGATATATCATCGAAGAGATATGTGGAAAAAAACCTTGAGGATTGATTCTAAACCACGTTTGCCATGTTTCAGTCGATATTATGGAGTTAATTTGGAAAAAAGTTCGCGTTTTGAGGGCTGAATTTTCATTTCTTTTTTTTTTTTTTTTTTTTTTTTTTTTGGTAGCCAAATGTGATGTACAAAACGGAGCTATTTCTAATACACAAAGAATCTTTTTGGAAAAACTGAGCATCTGCTATCTAACTGAGAGTCTCCTCATTGAAAACATCAGAAGTTCTTCAAAGGTAAGTTATTTTATTTGAAGGCTTTACTTGTTTTTGTGATAGTTGCCTGCTAAATGCTAACGCTAATGCTAACGCTAAATGCTACGCTAGCTAGCTACTGTTACACAAATGATTGTTTTCCTATGGTTGAAAAGCATATTTTGAAAATCTGAGATGACAGTGTTGTTAACAAAAGGCTAAGCTTGAGAGATAGCATATTTATTTCATTTCATTTGCGATTTTCATGAATAGTTAACGTTGCGTTATGGTAATGAGCTTAGGTCTATAAATAGAATCCCGGATCCGGGTTTGGTCGTCGCAACAGGTTAATAAGCATGCACCTATTAAGAAACTGACTGTTAGAACTGTAAAGGCCCTGTGGATTGATGAAGAATTGAAAAGTTGCATGGTTGAGAGGGATGAGGCAAAAGGAGTAGTGATTGGCAAACTTACTGTAAATTGAGAAACAATGTTTTTAAATTAATAAAAAATTATTTTATGAAACCAAGATACATTTTATAAAGTATGATGGAAAAAATCTTTGGAATAGTTTAAATGGAATTATAGGCAGAAAGACTAAATCAACTCCATCTTTCATTGAATCAGATGGCTCATTTATCACAAAAACCTTTTGTTGACAATTACTTTAATTACTATTTCATTGGCAAAGTAGGCAAATTTCGGAAATAAATGGCAACAATAAACTGTGAGTCATCATATTCATGCATAAAATACCTAATAATGAATTTTGTAATTTAAGTGTCGGTGAGGTAGTGACAATTTAGATAGCAAGCTACTGAGGATGGTAGCAGACTATATTGCCACCGCTATTTTTTATATCTTTAATCAATCTGGTAAAAAATGAGATTTTTTTAAATCCTCAGACCTGGAGGGAAGCCAAAGTCATTCCGCTACCCGAGAATGGTAAAGCATCCTTTGATTCTAACAGCTGACCAATCAGCTTACTGCCGACTCTTAGCAAACTTTAAATTTGTATTTGTTTGACCAGATACAATGCTATTTCTCTTTCAGCATGCTTATAGAGAAGGGAACATATGTACTTCACTGACACAAATTACTGATGATTGGTTGAAAGAAATGGGTAATAAGAAGATTGTGGGAGCTGTAATGCAACCTTTGAAATTATTGACCATAACCTGTTATTGAACAAATTTATGTGTTATGGCTTTTCAACCTTTACCATATTATGGATTTAGACCTGTCTATCTAATAGAACACAGAGGATTTTTTCTTTAACCAGTTGAGTCTATGGGGGCGCTATTTCATTATTGGATAAAAAAACGTGCCCGTTTTAAGCGCAATATTTTGTCACGAAAAGATGCTCGACTATGCATATAATTGATAGCTTTGGAAAGAAAACAGTCTGACGTTTCCAAAACTGCAAAGATATTATCTGTGAGTGCCACAGAACTCATGCTACAGGCGAAACCAAGATGAAACTTCAAACAGGAAATGAGCAGAATTTCCGAGGCTCTGTTTTCCATTGTCTCCTTATATGGCTGTGAATGCACCAGTAACGAGCCTGCCCTTTCTGTCGTTTCTTCAAGATGTCTGCAGCATTGTGACGTATTTGTAGGCATATCATTGGAAGATTGGCCATAAGAGACTACATTTTCCAGGGGTCCGCCCGGTGTCCTTTGTCTAAATTGGTGCGTAATCTTCAGCTGCGGGCATTTTCTCCTGGGATTCAGAACAGAAAGCACACTTCCACGAACGATATATCATCGAAGAGATATGTGAAAAACACCTTGAGGATTGGTTCTAAACAACGTTTGCCATGTTTCAGTCGATATTATGGAGTTAATTTGGAAAAAAGTTTGGCGTTTTGATGACTGGATTTTCATTTTTTTTTGGTAGCCAAACGTGACGCACCAAACGGAGCGATTTCTCCTAAACAAATAATCTTTCAGGAAAAACTGAACATTTGCTATCTAACAGAGTCTCCTCATTGAAAACATCTGAAGTTCTTCAAAGGTAAATGATTTGATATTTGAATGCTTTTCTGGTTTTTGTGAAAATGTTGCCTGCTGAATGCTAACGCTAACGCTAAATGCTACGCTAGCTAGCTACTGTTACACAAATGATTGTTTTCCTATGGTTGAGAAGCATATTTTGAAAATCTGAAATGACAGTGTTGTTAACAAAAGGCTAAGCTTGAGAGCTAGCATATTTATTTAATTTCATTTGCGATTTTCATGAATAGTTAACGTTGCGTTATGGTAATGAGCTTGAGGCTGTATTCACGATCCCGGATCCGGGATGGCTAAGTGCTAGAGGTTAATGGAAGCTTCTCTAATGTTAAACATGTAAAGTGTGCTGTACCGCAGGGGCGCTCTCTTGGCCCTCTACTCTTTTCTATTTTAACTAATGACCAACCACTAGCATTAAAACAAAGCTTTTGCATGTTGATGATTCAACACTATACATTTCAGCAACCACAGTTAGTGAAATCTCTGCAACCCTAAACAAAGAGTTGGAGTTAGTTTTAGAATGGGTGGTCAGTAATAAACTAATCCTGAACATCTCTCAAACAATTGTATTTGGTACAAATCATTTCCTAAATTCTAGACCTTAGATGAATCTGATCATGCATAATGTGGCTGCTGAGCAGGTTGAGAAGCCTACATAACTTTGGATTGTAAACTGTCATGGTCAAAACATATTGATACAATGATTGTAAAGATGGGGAGAGGTCTGTCCGTCATAAAGAAGTGCTCTGCTTATTTGACACCACACACACACCACACAAAGCAAGTCCTTCAGTCTCTAGTATTATCTCATCTTGATTATTGCCCAGTCATATCGGCAGGTGCTTCCATGTAGCCATGGCTCTATGTAATATTATGTGCCTAGTCTGTTCTTGACTTGGGGATTGTGAAGAGACCTTTGGTGGCATGTCTTGTAGGGTATGCATGGGTGTCCGAGCTGTGTGCTAGTAGTTTAAACAGACACCTCGGTGCATTCAGCATGTCAACACGTCTTACAAAAACAAGTAGTGATGATTTCAATCTCTCTTCCAATTTGAGCCATGAGAGGTTTATATTATTAATGTTGGCTGTCTTCGTACATTTACGGGCCAGCCGTGCTGCCCTGTTCTAAGCCAATTGTAATTTTCAGAGGTATCTCTTTCTGGCACCTAACCACGAATGAACAGTAGTCCAGGTGCAACAAAACTAGAGCCTGTAGGACCTGCCTTGCTGATAGTGTTGTTAAAAAAGCAGAGGAGGCTTTATTATGGACAGACTTCTTCTCATCTTCACTACTGTTGTATCAACATGTTTTGACCATGACAGTTTACAAACCAGGGTTACTCCAAGCAGTTCAAGTCACCTTAACTTGCTCATTTCCACATTATTTATTACAAGATTTAGTTGAGGTTTATGGTTTAGTGAATGATTTGTCACAAATACAATGCTTTTAGTTTTTAAAATATTTAGGACTAACTTATTCCATGCCACCCATTCTGAAAACAACTGCAACTCTTTGTTAAGTGTTGCAGTGATTTCACTCACTGTAGTAGCTGACGTGTATAGTATTGAGTCATCCGCATACATAGACACACTGGCTTTACTCAAGGCCAGTAGCATGTCATTAGTAAAGATTGAAAAAAGTAAGGGGCCTGGACAGCTGCCCTGGGGAATTCCTGATTCTACCTGGATTATGTTGGACAGGCTTCCATTAAAGAAGACCCTCTGTGTTCTGTTAGACAGGTAACTTTTATTTACAATATAGCAAGGGATGTAATGTCATTACCGAATCGTTTTTCCATCAGCCGACTATACTAAAACATCTAATAAAATACCAATACCAAAATAAAAACAAGTACATTTACCCCACCTCATTTATATGCTCGTAAAAGTTATTGCTGATGCATACAAACATTAGAAAGTGGACAGCTTTTTTGTACAGGTACTCAAAGTTACAATTACAACCTGGACAGGAAAAGGTTTACTGCTCAACCAATTGTGAGAAATAGGTGTGTGTTTAGACTGTTTCCCTATATATGGATAAATGCATGCATAATGGTAACAGCTTTCACCAAGCAAGAGGATAAATATTCTGTCTTGATAAGAAGTTCTTACATTATATTGTATTTGTAAAAGTTTCCTGAAGGACCCCTGAACATTCTTGGGAGGTTTTGTATAGTTTGTAGTTGGTTGCAGAGGAAATTTTTAGGACACTCTTTGGACATTGTGTCATGGTCCCCCGTTGGTTTTGTCACGTGATGGTCACATGTGTCCCAAACCATTACAGGCAAAGTAATTAAATGGTATGGACGTTTTAATGTTAGTGGCAAACTGTTCAGCATGAGAAAGGAGGTATTATTGGGACGCAGCCTGTGAATAACAGCCGTCTCACCTTTGACCTCTCCTAGGAGCTCGCTGGCATTCAGTCTGTCCCTCCTGTCTTTCCAGTCCCTGGACAGAAGTGTCTCCGCACAGGTAGACTCTACGGAAGGAGAGAGGAACAAGCAAGTCAGTAACTTGGTTCTTTCAAACAAGGCACGTGTTATACCCTAAGCAGAATGCAATGGGAACTAATACACCACTCTGAATCTTTCAATGGGACTATTTTGCTTCTATGAGGCAAGACAAGAATATTGTGATTAGCCTTCATCTCTATGCATCCAGTTTTAAACTTTTCACCCGACATACACACACAAGCCTCTTAGGGGTTGTGTGTGTGTGTGTGTGTGTGTGTGTGTGTGTGTGTGTGTGTGTGTGTGGATACATGCTGTTGTGTATCTGTGTGCATGAGTCTATCTTCCAGAGAATCCTATCAGAGTCGTAAACCCCATGAGAACAGTTTCATTCCTCAGTGAGATCGGAGAAGTCTAGCAGTCAGGATGGCATTTTTCGATTCCAGTATTTAAAAAAAAAAACTAAAAGGCTTTCTAGATGAAAAATGGTTAAGTGGACAATGGCTCATTTGTGAGAATTTATCCTAACAAAAGGACCAGCATTCATAAGCATATGAGCATTGTGAATGGCTTAATGTTTGGTTTGAGAGGTTTGTGCGTGTAGGCTATTGTGGTCATGAGGCCCTTGCCAGGGGTACACAACTTACTTAGCATGTGTCTCAAATGGCACCCTATTCCCTATTTAGTTCACCACTTTTGACTGGAGCCCTATGGGCCTTGGTAAACAAAATAAAGAATTGCACTATATAGGGAATAGGGTACCATTTGAGTCATACCCTTATTCAGTCCCATTAAAGCCTAGCATGTTTACACTGGATTATGATTATGGTAAATAAGTTCATGCTGCAACGGATCACATGGAATCAACACGAGCAACGGTCAACATAGGGAGGCAATGTGTGTGTCCCAAATGGTGCCCTATTCCCTACATAGTTCACTCCTTTTGACCAGGGAATTAGGGTGCCATTTGCAGCCCATAACAAACAGCGACGGAACGTAAATGCTTACAAAAGAGGTTTTCAAAATGTAATTCCAAAAGCCTTTCCCACCCTGTATACTCAAAACAGGGAATTTCCAAGACTGATCCCTAATAACAAGATAGTTGATACAATTTTGCTGTCAAAATGGATGGTTTGTCATCTAACCACTAGGCAGATAGCCTAGTGGTTAGAGCGTTGAGCCAGTAACCGAAAAGTTGCTGGCTCGAATCCCCGAGCTAACAAGGTAAAAATCTGTCGTTCTGTACTCTGAACAAAGCAGTTAACCCACTGTTCCCCGGTAGGCCATCATTGCAAATAATAATTTGTTCTTAACTGACTTGCCTAGTTAAATAAAAAATGTAATTAAAAAAATCTCAAACTGAAAGTATGCCTAGCTTGATATGTACTGTTTATATTTGGTAGTAATTTTAACTTTTTACAACCAAGGGAAGAGAATGTCTTTCCCTCACTATGAGAGTTAAACACACACAGTCTGCTAGGCTTTGCATAAAGTAGAATTAGAGGGAGGATTTATTGACTCACTTAGGGAATAACATTCAATCTAATAATTCTACTCTGCATCCTTGCTTCGAAGCTGTACGAGGGAAACGTGCGTGTTTGTGTGTGCATACCTGCACTGTAAGACTGTTCTGTAATCTCAACAGTAAAACACTGTAAAATGCACAGTAAAATGCTGTACATGTTGTTTTACAGCATTAATGCTGTAGATGGCACTGTATTATGGGAACAATGATGGAAAATACTGTTATTAACTAAGAATCCTGTAAAAAATTACTCGAACACATTATTTTTACAGTAACAGCTTATGCCTACTGTAGATTCAAATGATCAGTTTCAGGCGCCAACCTCATGCTGTTAGGTGACACATGAAGCTCAGACTATTTTTGTAAATATCTTCTTGAAACGGCTGTGAAGTGGAAGCATATTTTCAGCAGCTGGTGGTTCGGAACCTTGACTTGTTTTATAAGTCTCTTTATTGCGAGCCAACGTTGAATTACTGCATGTTTTCTTAGCTAACCTAGCTAGATGGCTAACGTTTGAGATAGCTAGCGCAAGTTGACACAAGCCATTTCAGTCGGCTCTAAATTGCTCGTAAACATCTCGCTGTGAGGCCTAGAAAAAAAGAAGAAGATGATAATCGTTGTGATGATAAGCTTTTAGATACACCTCTTAGTGCCACAGAGAATAAATTGAGCGCAGATTCGTGACCGTTATGTTTTTACCATTACTACAGAGAAAATGGCTTGTTTCTAGCAGTTCAAAAGATATTACCCATATTATAACTGCTGCAAAGGGGTTTTTTTTCTTCCGATTGACGGGACGCATTCTACACATGAACCAAGCCATGGGCCGTTAAACTACGCGCAAGCCGCTAAAGTCCATACTAATGACCAGTGCACCGGTGTCGTATTGAGGTACCTGCCGACCTAAGGTGCTTGCCACACTGGGCAGCTGTAACACAGTGTCGCTGGCAGTAGCTAGTGAAATGGCCAATTGTTTATATTATATCTCAAGTAGGAAAACAGCCTACATAATAAATAACTAATGTTGGTAGCCACCTAGATGTCCCCATGATACAGTCTACTGAATGGGGAGAGCGTGAACGGCAACAACACCGGGACACAGTGTCCTCCTGTGATTTGGATCACTCTGCTCTCAGCTGTGCCGACATACGTCATAGTTTTGCAGGCCAGGAGCGTCCGTATAGCCTCTCCTGTTTAATTTAAACAGCACTGTTTCATAATGTGACAGTATTAGCTAAACCTGTTCACTTTACTAATCGAATGCAAACGCTTGGTGGCACGGAAAGAAAAGAAAACGTTGTGAGTCGGGTAAAATAAGCTGGGATATTGTGAAGGCTATTGCAATGTTTCATTTAGTTAGCTAGGATTCGAAGTAGGTCTGTATAGCGGTCTTACTTGTATTTGTTCAATGACTCAATTGATGTTGTGTGGCTGCACAGGTTCCTAGTTCTCAAATCAACCCAAGAAGATGAACCCTGAAGATGGGACAAAGTGCATGGCAAGGTGGCCCAGAGGAAGCCAGCTGTTCTCAACCGCTGCCTTGCCCCATTCTACCAAGAGCTCGCAGAGTTTGAACGAATGAAGACCTCTGGTGAGGTGAGTACACACACAGTCTTTTTACCCACAAGGTAACAGCCCAGGTGTGCTCGGTCTCTGATTCTATTATGACTTTTTCTATGCTTGTCCTAGGGGTGAGAAATAGCTGAGAAAATCCGAACTGAGGAGGATTGTTATGGAGACCCATGAGGAACAGTTGACTTCTCTCTCTCTCTCTCTCTCCTGGATGCTCTGCTCCTCAAATGGAGTTGCCCCTGATCATAGATCTAGGATTGTACCCAATCCTAATTTCAACTCCCTCTCTCGCTTTGTCTCTCTCTCTCCGCCCACACCCCCACACAATATCTTTTTTAGATTTGTGTTGCAATGATGCTCTCATATGTGTTAACCGTTTATACTTCTATTGTCAAGTCGGTTGTTTACTTTGTTGCTAATGTTGTTGCCAATTTGAATAAACACATTTTATGTACAAATGTATTGTTTTCTTACATTTTACGACTTCAGTAGTGCTGAGCGATTAGTGCTATTTACAGTCGCTTTGGTTTCGGTTCTATTATTAAAACATCATCCCTGATTTCGGTTTTGATTATTTGGGTTGAATGCTGTGACACACACAAAAAAAGTCCCATGACGGTAGTGACTGCCCATTACTCACTTATTAACCATCATTTATTCACATTACTTTAATAAAATATTTCAGTTGTGTACATAACAGTTGTTTTATTTGATGACTTTATAAGTGAATTCCAAGAAATCACATCTCTATATTTTGTAGTTCTTCAAAGTAAATAGGGGATACTTTTATGACTGCTGAATACCAACTATCAATCACTTAGATCATGTATTTTCAGGTAGAGATACCCCTCGAAGCTACAGCTGCTCTCTATATCCCCTCACGATTGTGCAATATTTTGTCACCTCCATAACAGGCGTAAAAAAAAACACAGACCAGACAAGTAGATGTGCAAAGGATTATGGTCATTGTAGTTAATTACCACATTTGATGCACTAAACTATGTAGAATATTGGCCTGCTGAAAACTACAACTCCCTACTACATCGCCCAGTTCAGGCTGGATCTGATTTATCTTCAGAGAAACTGTGCAATTTGCGCATTGAGCTCACAAGAAGAAGAAAAAACGAAATGTAATTCAAATAATTTAACCGACTTAGGCCAAACAGTTGTTTAAAAACCCAAAATTGTGGTTAATCGCTCAGCACTAGGGAGAATGTCACTGTACGTTTACAGCATTACAGATTTGAGCTGGCAACTCTGGTGCCAGTATAATGCTGTACATTTAAAGGGAGAAGTTTTACAGTGTGTACATTACGTGCACGCGGATGTGTGTGTGACGGTTATCCACGATTTATAACCCTCAAACTGATAAACACATCTGAAAAGAGAAGGAGGAAGGAAGAGCAAGAGGCAGAGGAATGGAGAGGAGAAGAGAGGAGGAAATGGTGTGTTTAACCCTGGATGGGTCTCTATCTCTCCCTCCTTTCTTAACCCTACAGAATGGGGATCAAGTGCTGTTTAGATTGGGGACTGGATAAAAATTCCACACTCACTCTCCTTCCCCTAATAGAGGGGATATTCAAATGATGAACGACTTGTGAACAAGGTCCAGAGAAGTGAGGGAGAAGGGGAGCAGGGGAGAAGAGGAAAAAGGAGAGAGTGGGGCGAGAAGAGGTAGGAGAAGAGGAGAAAGAGGAGGAGAAGAAAGAGGAGAATAAGGTGGGAGGAAAGCCCCACGGTGCTTCTATTGGTTGCTAAACCACACACACAGACAACGCTGTCATTGTAAATCTGTGGAGCCCAGCCAGCCAGCCAAGTATCAGAGATTGTGTTTGGTGTAAACAGACTTTTTATCACCTGGCTGTCTTAGCGTTGTGCCAAAAGCAAGTGTTTATGGTGTTTAACAGAAACCCCAGGCGTGTAATGGTGTGCGGCAGGCAAGCGTCAACAGTCGTGGAGGGAGGACACTGCCAGGAGTTTAGGAGCCGAGCCTTTACTGTCTACAGTAGCCTAGCATGAGGTCACCACTTGGAAAGAAAAGAATGATATCTCTCCTCTCTCTCTCTCTTTGCCTTGTTTTCTCTCACGCATGCACGCACACATGCGCACACACACACACACACACACACACACTAGCAGTTGTCCTAAACGCTAATTTAAGGTTTTTTTTTTTTTTTATCCTCCCAACAGTTAATGCATGATACCTACAGCACTGAAGCTTAAGAGAATAAGAGAACCATTGAGATCCCCCACCCAAGTCTAAATCAATCAATATACACGAATGAGCAATATCAACTCTTCCTCCAACCCACAGCAAATGGAGTGGGTAGAGCAACGAATTAACAACGTTTGCTCAGCTACCATCTACTGTTAGTCCACTTCTTATTTAAGAGGGCGGATCAGACACATGCACTATACCTAGTTCAGAAGGGGGTACTCAGTACTCAATGTTGCACTGCAGCTGGAGAGCAGGAGAGAAAGACAGAGAGCGAGAGGACAGAGAGTGAAGTGAGAGGCAGAGAGACAGAGAGACAGAGATAGAGAGAGAGCAGCTGGGCTGAACAGCTGGCCAGGAGGATTTATGTCAGAGTGAAATAAAACTCAACATATGTCCAAACACAAGCCGAGGCCAGAGAGGAAAGGAGAGATCCTCTCTTTAGCACATACAGCACAGCCACTAACATACAGTACACGCACACACACACAAGTGCACCCCCCCCCGATACAGCCACAAAACCCATAGCAACCAAACTTCACACACAGCTCTGTTCTGTCTCTCACACACACAAGTAGCCTAAGGATTCAAGTAAATGTGTGTACTGAAGCCAGCTAGCCACTACAAGAGCGAAGTGCTGTAAAACCATTAGAGTCTGAGTCAGATGTGTGTTGTGCGTGTTAGCGCCGTGTCCATTACAGAAACACTATTTTCATCTGTCAGATGACACCTGCTCTGCCTCTCTCTCTCTCTTGTTCGAGCTGCCAGCCACGAGCTCCAGGGTGAAGTTTCTCCTAGGTACAGCTCTAGGGTCAGCTAGGCCTCCCCAATCCTAACCTTAACCATTAGTGGGAAAAAAATACAAAACTGACTCAAGATCAGTATCTTGGGTAAACTTCACCCTGGTCTAAATGTTGGGCCATGGTTGGTGAATGCCTGCAAGCTGCTCCTTTAGAGAGGGTGGATGGGGGCTGGATGAAAGAGGGTAGCAGCATACTAGCCTCCCTGTATGACCTCATCAACTGACCAGCATCTGACCCACAAGCTTCCACCCTATAGCCATTCTCCACTTCACCTCTCTTCATGTTCCAATTCTTTCCCCTGAAGTACGCACTTGAATGCCGTTGGATTAGGTATATGAAAGGGAAGTGGAAAAAGTGCCCAGAAGGGTAGAAATGTAGGGAATTGGGAGGCACACACAGTTTTCTGGTATAGAACGGCTACTGTGCTTCATCCCGTTGGGTGCGGCTACATTGGCAGTTGCAGATAGAAATGTTTCGTATGGAGCTGACATGAGTCCATAGTCTGCACGACCGAGGCAAATCTGTCCTAATACCGTACAGTACATTTCTCGCTGAACCTTCTGCAAAGTTGAACCCCAGTCAACGAATGTCGTCCTGTTCTGGGTAGCCCTCGGTTACTTGTGTGACAGTCGCGGCGGCCAGTCGCACAACTAGCACAATTATAGTCTGAAGAAACGTAATGCTAAGCGTTTAACCCTCAACTTATAACCCAGCCTCGACTTATACAGTGGGGTCCAAAATGATTGACAACCTTGATAAAAATGGGTGTCAAGGGTGTCAATCATTTCGGACCCGACTGTATACAAGCAGACGCTTGTATCCTAAACGACTTACGTGCGCATACATTGTACGGACGGGTAGTCCTGGGAACGGCTCATAATAATAGCCGGAACAGAGCAAAACCTTCTTTTTTTTCCCCTCCAATGTATTTGATACCGTTCCACTCATTCCGCACAAGTCAATGAGCCCCCGTCCTCCCCAATTAAAGGTGCCACCAACCTCCTGTACTACCAACTGAGCTACAGAGGACCAAAGTACTTGCTTATCACACCTGAAGTCTCTCAGTGCAAAATACAATTCAAAGGAAAGAGAACGTCTCACCCCTGTCATGTTTCAGAATACCTCACCCCTCCGCACTCATCCAAAAAGTCCATTGGATTCGGTTTGCACTTTTACTCGTGATTTGAGGAAACCCTATCCAACACCATGTGAGGCGGAGACACAATAGAAGTGTTGTTGTGGGGGGGGGGGCCATAGGGTGACAGGAGGTTGGGGTGGGAGTGGTTGGATTCACAGGGGGTAGAAGAGGTGTTGGGGGGGGGGTTCTTGCTGGGATCGACAGCTGAGTGCTTTAGAAAGTGAGAGGCCGACCTAGTATGTCTACCCACGGGCCCCCACCGCTGTCGACGCATCCGAACAGGGAGAATCCGAGGGGTTTGGAAAGACATCCGAGGGGCTTGGAAAGACATCCGGACGCACAGAGAGAGAATAGCACACAAGTACGTCACACAAGCAGCTGGTTCATTATATATCATCTGTAATGGGGGGTGATTATGAAACTCTCTCACAGACACTGTTACAGCCTCCCGCTCTTTAAAACAAACTCTGAACCACTATACGTTGTGTATTTTATGCCACATGCTTAATTGAAGGCCTGCTACTCTTTGAACATTGGGGGATACAAAATGTCCTTGGTAAAAAAAAAACAGTTGTTTCAAAAAAAGACAAACATGTTTGGTGTATTTGAGAGAGTTCTGGTTTACCTCAGGTACTCCAGGGAGGTGTGTGCGGGACTGGATGAGGTCTATCAAAGAGGACTATATGATCATTTGGCCAACTGCCAAGCCGTGGAAAAGGCTACTGGGCATCCCATGGCTTGATGTAGTTAAGGCACTCTGCCACAGATCATTACAGCAGAGATCCCTCTTCATTATGGGGAAAGCAGGGAAACAGACGACGATATAGAGGAGGATGGGAAGAGGTACAATCACACAAACTTGGAAAATACACACACTCAAATGTGCGTATGCGCGCACACACATACACACACACACACACGCGCGCAAGCTGCCAATCCTATAGAGAAGGGCAAACGCAGTGGCAATGCCAAGCCTCGAGTCAAATACCTTGTATAATTAGCCTACAGGCTTAACCCTTGGCCTGACCTTATTCTCTCTACACCACCTCTACCTACCACTGTACCACCACTACTACCACCTGCCTGCACCCACACAAGCACCAACATGCATACACACACAAACACACACTTCACATAATGTGGGTTCCACAAAGGATCACTGTTCAATCAGACGACACTTACTCTCTGCATTACCCGCCCCTTTACGATGAGGCTGTGTCGCAAATGGCACTCTATTCCTTACATTGTCCACTACTTTTAAAACAGAGCCCTATGGACCCTGGACAAAAGTAGTGTACCACATTGGGAATAGGGTGCCCTTTGCGACTAGGCGGTAGCGTGTAACCGACAATAGCTACCATGGCCATCAGGTAACACCTAAATGGGGATTTGCTTTATGAGAAAAGAGGATTATGATATGAGAAAAGATAATTGGTCTATGAAACATAATGAATCCTAAGTGAGGAAAAGTAACTGCTAGTGACATCACTGGTACAGTTGTAAAGAAATAGAAAGGTACAAGCAAGGGTGACTGAATAGGAGCGCTTAATTATACAGATTGTCAGGCAGGCTAGACGGAATAGTTGCACGCCTTTTTTTAGAGAGGTATTTCCGGATACACTGAAAGACACACACACACACACGTGTACACAGACTAAGGCTGTCCCCGGCTAAAAAAAATCTTTGTGGACCGAAATTCGTCTGTTCTTTCGACCAATCATTTGGTCGGCATCTTTTTAAACGTGTATTTTTTTCCATATATAGACATATATCGATGCATTTTAATAAAATCATCTATATGCATTGAGCTTGTCTGATGCTTTAAGCTTACAAATAAAATAAAACAAATGTCTCAAGAGGGCGCCAGAGATCTTAACCTGACCCAACTATACTCCTCCCGCTCCTGCTAGCTTTCACAGATTCTGCCATTACTCTCCTGAAGTTGCCGGTAAAAGGCTACACGAGGTGTCGGCAACCTTTCTCATGTTGAATGCCAATTTATCTTACTATTTCTACCGATCTGCGTGCCAGTTAAGGTTTTCATATGCACACTTTCGTAAAACAGTTTCATTGAATTTATAATAACGTCTTCATATCTCAAAATCCTTGTCATGTGGTTAATCAAAATTCTATCCAAATCTAAATGAAAATGGTACAAATGAACTTATATTGCTATTGTCAACTATGTAAAAATAGCCTACATAAAGCAAACAAATAAAAACGTTGCAGCCTGCAGGTAGAAAATAAATATCCTATGAATCACATTGGCTACACATGGCCTTTCTGCAATGAACTTGAAACATTGCATGAACTATTAAGTTGGGTCCAGCCCCGAAACATGCGCTAGCGATCTTGCAACATTGTATAAAATATTCAGGGCCCTCTAGCACCACTAAGCTCTGGACAGACACCTGTAGACTATTTGCGCAAGGGATAAGAAGCAGAGCTTGACTTGGGCAGGAGCTCACCGGAGCTGAGTACCGGCACCTCACATTTTTCTACTGCTTGAGCTCCAGTTTCTCCAGAATATTAGCTCAAAAGTATTGTGAAGCTTCTGCACCTAAATATAAACAGTACCAGCACCCAAAATAAATGAGTACAGGAACCTACTTCAGTCCAAGTCAGTACTGATAAGAGGTCTATTTTATTACGTTTCCACTGGATCAGAGCATGACATGTTTCCCTTTCACGCTGAAAGGGAGAGAGCTGGAAATATTTTCCAAACACATTGAGGAACTATTGTAACTCTCAATGGATGAAAAAAACATACTTAGTTCCCTTGCTGTTTGAGGTGAAGAAAACATGACTTTGAGAAGCTCCACAGGTCATTAGTGGTGGTGCGTTAAGCCAATCAGAAATACTATCAGATCCCCAAATGGGAAATTCATACGCCTACATTTACGCACAGACAAGGTAGCCTATAGGCCTACTTATATGCGTGCGTGTCCTTACTAAACATTGGCAGGAGCGCTCCAAACAAAAGACAATGGCTAAATTGACAAAACCAAATAAACCAAAACTTGTTTCTCACAAGTGAAGCATAGGTTGTGCACTCTGCAAAAAATGTGTCCACTCAGACAATGAGAACTGGAAGACTTAAATAATAATATTGAATGCATTAAAATAAATTACCGTAACCAAAGTAACAAACACTGTAGATTAGAAATGATAGGAATTAACTGTAAATCTACCACTGGTGATATATGATTGAGAAGATGGTGCCGATAGAGATGGCAGCTTCGCTTCAAGTCCTTAGGATACTGTGCAGTATTTAGTTTTTTATTGATTATTTCTTACATTGTTAGCCCAGAAAACCTTGAGTGTTATTACATTCAGCCAGGAAGAACTATTGGATATCAGAGAGACATCAACTTACCAGCACAACCAGCATTACGACCAGGAATACGACTTTCCCAAAGCGGATCCTTTGTCTGCACCTCCCAGGGCATTTTAACTGATTCCAGAGGCCGATCCAAACCAAAGCCGCCGAGAGGAGAGGGTGCCAGAGCGGTCTTCTAGTGAGGCTTCGGATGCGCACACACCACCCACCGCTTCCGAGTATATTACTCGCTAATGTCCAGTCCCTAGTTAAAAAAGCAGCCGAAATTAGGGCAAGAGTTGCTTTCCAAAGAGATATCCGGGATTGTAACATACTCTGTTTCATGGAGACACGGCTAGCTGGGGAGATGCTGTTGGAGTCCGTACAGCCAACGGGATTTTCAGTGCATCCCGCCGACAGGAACAAACATCCCTCTGGTAAGAAGAAGCGCGGGGGTGTATGTTTCATAATTAACAACTCATGGTGTAATTGTAACAACAACTCAAGTCCTTTTTTTCACCTGACATAGAATTCCTCACAATCAAACACCGACCATATTATCTCCCAAGAGAACTCTCCTTGGTTATCGTCACAGCAGTGTATATCCCCCCGCAAGCAGATACCAAGATGTCCATCAAGGAACTTCACTGGAATTTATGCAAATGTGAAACATATATCCTGAGGCTACATTTATTGTAGCTGGGGATTTTAACAAAGCTAATCTGAGAACAAGGCTACATAAATTCTATCAGCATATTGATTGCAGTACACGAGCGAGTAACACACTTGACAACTGCTACTCTAACTTCCGTAGTGCATACAAGGCCCTCCCCCACCCTCCTTTTGGCAAATCTGACCATGACTCCATCTTGTTGCTCCCCTCCTATAGGCAGAAACTAAAACAGGAATCACCAGTGCTTAGGTCTATCCAATGCTGGTCGGACCAATCGGATTCCACGCTTCAAGATTGATCAAGTGGACTGGGATATGAGATCGATCAAGTGGACTGGGATATGTTCCGGGTAGCCTCAGACAATAGCATTGACACTGACTCGGTGAGCGAGTTTATAAGGAAGTGTATAGGAGATGTTGTACCCACTGTGACAATACAACCTTCCCTAACCAGAAACCGTGGATTGATGGCAGCATTCGCGCAGAATTGAAAGCACGTACCGCTGCATTTAATCATGGCAAGGTGACTGGAACCATGACCAATTACAAACACAGTAGTTATTCCCTCCGTAAGGCAATCAAACAAGCAAAGCATTGGTAAAGAGACAAAGGAACTTAAAACGTTCCACCTTCTCCACTGTTGTCTCGTCGATGTGGATAGGGGGGTACACCCTTTGCTGTTTCCTGAAGTCCACGATCATCTCTTTTGTTTTGCTGACATTGAGTGAGAGGTTATTTTCCTGACACCACACTCCTAGGGCCCTCACCTCCTCCCTGTAGGCTTTCTCGTCATTGTTGGTAATCAAGCCTACCACTGTAGTGTCGTCTGCAAACTTGATGATTGAGTTGGAGGCGTGCATGGCCACGCAGTCGTGGTCGATGAGTTTGTTGGTTACTATGGTGTTAAATGCTGAGCTGTAGTCAATGAACAACATTCTTACATAGGTATTCCTCTTGTCCATATGGTATAGGGCAGTGTGCAGTGTGATGGTGATTGCATCATCTGTGGACCTATTGGTGTGCCACCAGAGACTCTGGGTTCGCGCCCAGACTCTGTCGCAGCCGGCCGCGACCGGGAAGACCGTGGGGTGATGTACAATTAGCCTAACGTTGTCCAGGTTTGGAAGGAAGTGAGTTTGTGTTTATACAGGAAGCACCGCCCCCACTTACCAACCAACCATGTCAATGGGAGGTGGATGGCGATGTGTTACAGAGTTTGATTTGGTCTCTGCATGCCTCTGGAGGCTCCGCAATTGCGTCACACCCTCCATATGGAGCCACCGACCACATTTTCGGATCAAGCATAAATTTGCTTTTAGCCCCCACTTACCAACCAACCATGTCAATGGGAGGTGGATGGTGATGCGGTACAGAGTTTGATTTGGTCTCTGCATGCCTCTCTGGAGGCTCCGCAATTGCGTAATGGATTAGTTCACTGAGATTGGCGCAAATATATATATATATTTGTTCCTGCTCGGCTAAAACAATCTCGGTCGACCAACAGCCTAACGACCAAACAATCGACCAGTCGACTAATTGGGATCAGCGCGAGTGCACATGTACACACACACACTCTCTCTCTCTCCCTCTATCTATCCCAGGAACAATAGTGCCAAGGGAAAACCCGCTCTGCGTTTTGAGTGGCATTGACAGAGATGCTGAAATGGCATATCATCGCTGCGAGAGAACAAAGTGGAGAAGCACACAATGAGTCTATTGTCACAGACAGGGGTTAAGCGAAGTTGGACTCCCTTGATGTTGCCCTCCAGCTGGTTAAGCCATTAGATGTTGTGATCGGATCCCCAGGCCTGCGATGGGTCCCAAATGGCACCCCATTTCCTATATAGTGCCTTATTTTTAACGAGGGAGGAATAGCGCTCTGGTCAAAGTAGTGCACTATATATTGAATAGCGTGCCATTTCAAACACAACCTAGGGCTGCAGGCAGAGCTACCCTAGGCCAAACTAGCTGTGGAGATGTGAGAGACTGTTGGACCACACAAGAAAAATCATTGCAAGGGCCACTACAAGCCGTATACCACCCCTTACGGAAAAACCACATGACTTCACAAGACATTTCCACATGTTTTGCACATGTGAAAACATGTGTTTTTGGAAATGTCACATGTGAAGTGTTCCAAATACAAATGTTTTCACATGTGAAAGGCCCAATTTATTGGCAAGAATATATTACTGCACTTCGATAAAAGTTGCCTGTAAACAAGTCAATATTTGTGTGATTATCAACTAAAAAGTTTAAGTGCAGAGGGACACTTGACATTAAGACCTAGAGTCAATGAGATCAAGCGTAAACACTCAATAGCTAACATTAATGAGGATTTCTAGGTGTAGATTACATATCACAATCCAGTGTTCCAACTTGTAAGGCTACATGGGATCCCTTAACGCAGCTCTATGCAGCCAATAGCAATTTCTGCTTCAAGTATAATGGCATGAGACACTTGTGGATTTGACAGCTCTAACGCAGTTCCAAAACAATCGCTATGTGGGTGTCCACTAGCGTGGATATGATAGAATATTGCCCTAAACGTGCATAAATACTCTCTGGATTTGAAATTGCAACCATTTGTCAGAGGTAAGCATGTGGGATAATTCAGAGCTCAGGGATGATAAACATGTTTCCTACTAGTTATTAACAGTTGGAGGGTCATACAAGTGGATTTTTGCCAGTCGTATGTGGTAAATTCCCACTTCCCACTAGGTACAATCACTACTGCACTTTGAAATGGAGGTGGAGCATTGTGCTGGTGGGGGCTCATTAGCATATGTGGGGGCATGGTCTAGAATATGATGTATTTGTGCCAACCGTCAGTGGAAATGTTGTACCAGTTTACGTGGTTTTATCATTATGTTGATGAAGGTTGAGCACCTCTTTTGATATTGTCAGTACTGCAATCTTTTTAAAAACTTGTGAAAATCAAGAGCTGCACTGTGAAGAGGTTACTGTGCATTTCCAGTAGCTTAATGGAAGATGGTTCACAGAAAGTTAATGTTTAATTTTCAATAATTTATGGTCAACTAATTACAAGTGGATTATTGCTAATCCATCACACTCACTGACTTGATGGTCTGGAAGGGAAGTGAGTATTACAATTACATGGTGACTAGTCATAAATGAGCTATTGTATGGTTCTTTGGTATCACATGCACTTGTCAGTCTTTTAACAAGGCTGAAGAACTGACAGTTCTGACAGTTCAAGCTTAATGTTTATAAACAGAGCAAATTAACTGGGATAACCTTACCTTATGGGAGACCAAAAAAGCTAGCTGAAAGCCACGCCTGCAATCTTCTGATAGGCTGGTGCTGTTACAGTATGCTGCCAATCAGCAAGTGATGTGCATGTTGTCAACAGAAGAGTCAGTGAAGGCACCGTAAGATTGCTGGTGGCAGCAAGTTACTGTGACTTTTAAAATAACTTACTGCCAAGTAGTTTCCAGTTAAGAAATGAGTAATTCACAGCAACAAGTTCACAATAAGTTACTGGAACATTCATAATAACCTCTTCACGGTGCAGCTCAGGGCTGCTCATTACCGACACATTATCTTACAACATTTGCAGAATGAACAGTATCAAAGGATTTGCATTGGCATAACCATCAAACACTTAAACTGCTACAAAACTTCCACTGACGGTTGGCACAAATACACATATTTCACCACACCTCCAAATATGCTAATGAGCCCCACCAGTATATTGCTCCCACCTATCAAAATGCAGTGATGATCGTGTCTTATATTCCAAATATTAGGTAGAAAAATGTACCATTATACCTACATGTTGACAAACTGTACCATGTGAGTGCACCTGTAAAGTTGACATTTTACCTGGTTGCACCCAAGGTAACGACACTGTAGTATACCCTAACCCTACCCTTATTTTTTAAGAGTGTGTTAATATACAGTATGTTCCATGTAATTCGTATGAACCTGGTGGCACTGCAGATACATTGATGCACTTCCAACTAAAAGGTTCAAATCCCCAAATAATTCATATATACTCTACGTCAAGTGTCCTTGAGCACTGCTCGTTTTATGTTGGTGGTGATAATTGGACAATTATTTCCTTGAATCTGGGCAGCTTTTAGCAAAGTGCAGAAGTGCATTCTTGCCAATAAGTATGTGGCCATATCTCTTTCACGCTCACAGATCTGGTGATGTAGCTGCACTATAGCAGGACATTTCTGTTTGATAGCGACCAAGAAGTTATGAGTTCAAATTTCATTTAAGGCTGACTCCCAAATGTGGTCACAGTACAAGGTTGTACAGTAATTGAAATCAGAATACAGCATTATACTGACATTTTATAGAAATAACACCTTCCAGTTGTTGTATATACACAACCGTTCAAAAGTTTGGGGTCACTTAGAAATGACTGGTGTTTTGCAGGAGTGATGGTTGCTGATAATGGGCCTCTGTACACCTATATAGATATTCCATTAAAAATCTGCTGTTTCCAGCTACAATAGTCATTTACAACATTAACCATGTCTACACTGTATTTCTGATCAATTTGCTGTTATTTTAATGGACAGAAAATGTGCTTTTCTTTCAAAAACAAGGACACCTCTAAGTGACCCCAAACTTTTGAACGGTAGCGTAGGTGTCTAAAACTATGAATAGTTGTTCTTAAAAGAGAACCCTTCAAAAATAAAAAAATAGAAAAAAAAGGAAACAAAAGTACAGTAGTTTGAGAAATGCATTTCTGTAAAGAGATCGGTATATAGCAGCACTTCAATCCACATTAATCTAAATCTATATGTTTATGGCTGCATTTGAGTTTGTGGAGAGATGTTCTCAGAGCCAATCAATGCATTCATTTAGAAGGGACGATATCCATCTCTCAGTGATTTATTGATCCCCTGCTCTCTTTAGCCAAACACATTGAATGAAATGAACCCAACTATTAAGCTCAATGGGAGTGGTCAAATTCCAAAAATGTATATAGAACCATATTTAATGTACGAGTGAAGGAACTGAAATTCTAACGGCTACAGTACAGTGCCCTGAGGCATCATCGCTGTAATTCATGTCATCGCGATCTCAAACTTCAAAAAGGGAGCTAAAACAGAAAGATGTTACTTGTAGCCAATGGATGGTTGAATCCTAATCTACAACACAGTGTTTGGGTTATTGGTGTTTCTCATTCATTTTGCCTTGGCTAAGTGCTCTCAGTGCGATCAATGCGACTGGTGGGTCCCTGGGGACTACAGTCATACTAATTAGGAGTGAAACAATAGGCCTGTTTTTTTTTTATTCATTAACAACGTACCGTTACTGTATATTTCACCATTAGTGTTTTGATTATATGAATTAATTTAATTTGACACATAGAATTCTGTTAACTACTTTTTTGAGTATTAAAATATACTGTATACCTTACACACAAACGTACACACACACACACACACACACACACACACACACACACAAACGTACACACACACACAAACGTACACACACACACACACACACACACAGAGTCAAAGCTGCTGTTCTAATATATACTATTGACTTCACTACCCACTTTATATTTATAAATACAGTCCATTATTACATTGCGTATGACCTATTCTATTACTTCCACTACTTATTCTTTTTGACTTGATTAGTGATGAATGTACTGCATTGTTGAGGGAGATAGCACATAAGCATTTCCCTGCACCTTTTACACCTGAAGTAAACTGTGTATGTGACATGGGCTGTTGCGGTGACCGCATTACCGCTACACCGGCGGTCTTGAGTCAAATTCCACGTGACCATCTAGTCAAAGTAATTAGGCTTCTCCAAGCTCTAATGCTGCTGATGGTCATTAGTAGGCTATCAAACTTGCTAACTGCCTGGTACTCAGCACTCTATTGTACCTCGAATCACTCTGACATCAATACAAATGTGATCGAAAATCTAATCACACACTTCATAAGATCCCATGAGCTCATGTGGACCAACATTTCTATAGGCTATGTAATCTCACGCATATATTATTTAGTATGTAAAGACAAGATTAAATCAAGAATAGTCTGATGGTTGATAATATTAGCCTATCACTTGTAAATTATATATTATCACTATATATTATCACTTATGAATGATGCCCAGTTTAAGGCAAGAAACTATGTCTTTATTTTGTGACGTTTTCTAATCATCGTCACACACCTGTATCCTAGCCCATAGGCCTATTAATGTTTTGATAAGGGTTGTATCACAACTAAAGTGGCCCAATAACTTCAAAGTGAAGCACATTAATCCGCTTTCCCAGTGGTGTAGAGCCTAACTGGCATACATAAGCAGCGCGTGAGTTTCAAGTTTGGGGAAGATCATTTGAACCATAAAAATGCACCTTTATCATAAAAGCATTACATGCATAATCGCATTTACGGCCACTCTTGATAATGGTGTTTTCCGCTGATGGAACATTCATGCTTATAGCCTACTGCCGGGTGCGCATTGCTGTGCTTATAGTGTGAAGAAATAGCCTAATAGTTTATCAACATTCTAAGCTAAACGTTCTGATCTGTTGTGTCAGCCTCATTGCGTAAAAAAGTTTTTGGATGCTAGTGGTTGCATTAATTTGTGATCTATCGCATCCCACAACTGTCCCAGAGTAAGTTTGGAATATTTATTTCTCTCACAGAATAGAGTAGGTAAACTTTTGTACAATGGGGGATAGTAGATTGACAAAGGCTAGTGCTTTGCTGTTCGTTAGGCCTACTCATCTTATTGGCTGACGAAAAGTAAATGTGGACAGTTCTTCTGTCACGTTGTTCGTAATAATGATCGGACCAAGCCGCAGTGTACTTTGAGTTCCACATACTTTTAATGAATAAAGTGAAACTTAAGCAAATACAAAACAAATAAAGAATAAACTAACCGCGACGACAATGCAGTGCGAACAGGCAACTAAACATAAACAATATCCCAAAACGAACAGGTGGGAAAAATGCTACTTAAGTATGATCCCCAATTAGAGACAACGATAACCAGCTGCCTCTAATTGGGAATCATACAAATCACCAACATAGAAAATGAACCTAGAACCCCACATAGAAAATATAAACTAGAACAACCCCCCAGTCACGACCTGACCTACTCTACCATAGAAAATAAAAGCTTTCTACGGTCAGGACATGACATCTTCCAATATCTTCAATATGCACCTCGGAATTGGATAAGGATGCGCGCAGTTGCGTCCCTGATGTGTCTGTCTTCACTTGTAGCCTGTGAGAAAGACACGGTCACGTGTTGGGAAGCCATGTGAGTGAGGTGAGATGTGCTTTGGAGCAAACAGCACTCAGGGAGAAGGGCTGCAAAAGGCATGGATTTTTTAGGGTGCATTATGGCCACACAAAGGGGAAATTCTAGGAATTATCAAGTGCTTCTCAAAATGCGAGACTGACGAAGTGTGTACAATCTGCGCAAAAAAACAAAGCGGAGCTCATGCCTTTCAAGATACTTTTTTCAAATCATCATTAGTCGCATCATTCAGCCTTACAATGTATTACAAATCAAAACATATAGCCCAACGTTTGTAGAGCAACTAAAGTTACATGAATAACTCTAAATTAAACATATAGGAGTACATATTTCTTCATTATCCACTCAACACAGAATAGCCAAATGTGCTCACTCCCTCAAATCGTTTGGAGAAAATATCCTTTCTATTTTATTTAGCTTTGTTCAATTGTATTCTTCATACTATAAACTAATGTAAAATAATGCCTCGGAATTCTAAGCAAATCTTGTCTTGATAAATGAACTAGTGTAGCCCACAGCCATATGGCATAGTGTGATCAGTACCTAACATAAGGACAACTCAGAGTATGCTATTCTGTTCTTCTGAAATATCATGTTTCTTTAGTCCTGTCTAAAATAAATAATTGATTTATTCTGAAGGTGTAAGCTATCTTACATGGATTTATTAGACTTTTTAAAATGTAGATGTTCCAAAGGTCTGTATCAGTGGCTTGTAGGCTATGTGTGGAAGCCAGGAGATGCTTAATGTGTTTCCATTAATTAACAGTCAATTACCGTGAGGCCGACAGTTACAGAGACCATCACCATCACCGGCTGACAAAATGTTATGACCGCCACAGCCCTAGGTGAGACCATAAACTGCTTGTGTACATAAACATTATGTGACAAATACATTTGACTTGATTTTGATTTGTTGATTTGATACACCCTCCATATGTATTTGGACAGTAGATTTAAGATATTAGGGTATTCATTATTGATTTATTTATTTGAGGGTACGTTCATAAATCAAAAAGAATAAGCCCTTTATGTATTACAGTAGTCAAAAGTTTAGTATTTGGTCCCATATTCCTTGCACGCAATGACTACATCAAGCTTGTGACTACAAATTTGTTGGATGCATTTCCGGTTTGTTTTGGTTGTGTTTTGGATTAAGATTTGTCTGATATGAACTGAATGGTGAATAAAGTCGTGTGCCATTTTGGATGAACTTTTATTGTAAGTACGATTAGAAGATGTTTCTGAACATTTCTACATCCAAGTGGATGCTACCATGATTATGGAGAATCATGAATGAATCGTGAATGATGATGAGAGAAAAGGTTACAAAAGGCACAAAGATCATACCCCCCCAAAATGCTAACCTCCCCTGTTACTGGTAATGGTGAGAGGTTAGCATGTTTTGTTGTAGCCTCTGAATGGCATCTCACTCATTATTATTCATGATTCATTCATTTCTTAATCACGGCATTATCAGGATTACATTTAGTAGTGTTCAGAAACATCATATCTACTCACTCAAAAAGAAAACGTGATGGACTCTCCAGTCACCGTGCAGACAGGACAGTGGATTCAGGGAAATCGAGAGGGAGAGGGGGTATGTCTCTCCATTAGTATATACCTGAATGTAAAATGCAGACCGTTCTATCACCCGAGAGGTTGTTATCATGACTGTTGTATATATTCCACCTCAGGAGAACAACAAGCTGGCACTTAATGAATTGCAAAAGGACACTATAGGAACAAGGAGGAATCCTATTACACCGGCTACAATACTCAACGCATGTGGCAGGGGCTACAGTCCATTACAGATTACAAAGGTAGACCTAGTCGTGACTAATCCAACGATGCCTCTCTACCAGAGAATTCAAAGCATTTTATGCAAGTTTTTACAAAAACAACACTGAGCCGTGCACGAGGGCACCCACCGTCCCAGAGAACTGGGTGATCTTGCTCTCAGAGGCCAATGTGAGTAAGGTTTTCAATCTGGTCAAAACTCGCAAGGCAGCGGGGCTGGACGGTATACCAGGGCGCATTCTCAGAGCATGCGCAGACCAGCTGGTAGGCATCTTCATGGTCATTTTCAAACCTCTCCTTGTCCAAGTCTATAATCTCCACATGTCTCAAACTGACCACCTTCATTCCTGCCCCCAACAACTCTAAGGCTACCTGCCACAATGACTATCGCTCTGTAGCACTACCATCTGTAATCAAGTGCTTTGAAAGTCTGGTCATAGCACCCTAGACCCATTCCAAATTACATACTGCCACAACAGATCTACAGACGATGCAATCTCAACTGCACTCCATAATGTCCTCTCCTACCTGTACAAGAGGAATACCTATGTGAGAATGCTGGCTCACTTCAACACCATTATCCCAGAAACCCTAGACCCACTCCAATTTGCATACCGCACCAACAGATCCACAGATTACGCAATCTATTGCACTCCACACTGCCCTTTCACACCTGGACAAAAGGAACACCTATGTGAGAATGCTATTCATTGACTACAGCTCAGTGTTCAACACCATAGTGCCCTCCAAGATCGTCACCAAGCTCGGGAAACTGGGACTGAAACCTCCCTCTGCAACTGGACTCGGTACTTCCTGACGGGCCGACCAGGTGCTGAGAGTAGGCAACACTTCCTCTGCCACGTTGACCCTCAACACCGGGGCACCCCAAGGATGTAAGCTTAGCCCTCTCCTGTACTTCTTGTTTACCCACGACTGCGTGGCCATGCACGACTCCAACTCCATCATCAAGTTTTCAGACAACACAACATTAACAGGTCGCAGTGCAGAGGGTCAAGAGCTTGAAGTCCCTCAGTGTCCACATCACTGAGGACTTAACATGGTCCTCTCACACAAGAGCAGTTGTGAAGAAGACATGGAAATGCCTCTTCTACATCAGGAGGCTGAAACAATTTGGCATAGCCCCTCAGATCCTCAGGCACTTTTACAGCTGCACCTGAGAGCATCTTGACTAGTTGTATCACCGTCTGATATGGCAACTGCACCGCTTGCAACCGGAAGGCCCTACAGAAAGTGGTGCGGACAGCCCAGCATATCACTTGGGGCGAGCTCCAAGCCATTCAGGACGTACAGTGCTTTAGAAAGTATTCATACTTCTTGACCTATTCCACATTTTGTTGTGTTACAGCCTGAATTCAAAATGTATTAAATAACATTTCAAAAATATCACCCATTTACACACAATACCCCATAATGACAAGGTGAAAACATATTTTTAGACATTTTAGCAAATGTATTGAAAAATAAACATCTCAAATACATAAGTATTCACACCTGAGTCCAAACTTTGTAGAAGCAACTTTGATTACAGCTTTGAGCCATCTTTGGTATGTCTGTATCAGCTTTGCACATCTGGAGTTGGGGGATCTTCTCCCATTCTTCCTTACAGATTTTCTCAAGCTCTGTTAAGTTAGATGGGGATTGGCGGTGAACAGCAATCTTTCCACCGATTTTATATGGGATTCAAGTCTGGGCTTCGGCTGGGCCACTCAAGGACTTTCACATTCTTGTTCTGAAGCCATTTCAGCGTTGCTTTGGCTGTATGCTTGGGGTGATTGTCTTGTTGGAACGTAAATCTTTACCCCAGTCTAAGGTCGTCTGCGCTCTCTCATCATGTATTTGCCTGCATTTTGCTCCATTCATTGTTCCTCTATCCTTACCAGTCTCCCAGTCCCTGCCACTGAAAAACATAAACATAGCATGATGCTGCCACCACCATGCTTTACGGTAGGGACGGTGTTAGATGAACTATGCCTGGTTTTCTCCAGACATAGCACTTTGCATTCAGGCCAAAGAGTAACATTTTTGTCTCATCTGACCACAACATATTTTGCCTTATGCTCTCAGCGTCTTTCATGTGCCTTTTTGCAAATTCTAGGCCAGCTGTCATGTGCCATTTTCTCAGAAGTGACATCTGTCTGGCCACTCTCCCATAAAACACAGATTGGTGAAGTGCTGTAGAGACTGTTGTCCTTCTAACAGGTTCTCCCATCTCAGTCAATGAACTATGTAGTTCTGTCAGAGTGGTCATTGGGTTCTTGGCCACCTCCCTGACCAACACAACAAAATGTGGAATAGGTCAAGGGGTATGAATACTTTCTGAAGGCACTGTATATATTACCATTAGTATAACACCATAAGTATTTATATATTCCTGCTATCAGTCACTTTTCAACCCTGTTTACATGGCTATCCTACTACCAGTTAGTGTTGTCATGATACCATCATTTTGACTTTGATACCAGGTGTAGTATCATGATTCTCGATACCATCACGATACTCAATATCAAAACAATATCACTGTAATTTTAAAAAAAAAGTAATCCAGGTCAAATCCAGGTCAGATTAGGTGCATATAGATGTCAGCCCCCATGCAATTATCATAATTCCTCTAATGGCACTTGATCCCGACAGAAACTCAGCTACTGCTCCATTCAATTGTTGGGCATCTTTTCAATATCATTATTTGTGACCCGTTTCAAGAAGTCAGGCATATGCCGCACGTCACTAGACGCGAGGAGAGGCATTTTAAAGTTTTTTAAATAATTTAAAAAAAATAAAATGCGTTTTCTGGCAGAAATGCTTTCTGGATCATGTGACGGTTCACTAACAGTAAACAGAAGACTTCAGCAGGGGTTCTGAAACTTTTTCAGCTCAAGACCGAAAATGAAAAAATCCCCTGACCCAAATCGTCCTCCATTGACCCAAATGAAGACAAATTGTTTTTGATTATACAGTAGATGCATTCTCATAACTTGCGACCCACCTCTTACATGCTTAGGGCCCACTTTGGGTCACGACCCCTAGTTTAAGAAACCCTGATCTACAGTACAGAAGACATTGCAAAAAAACTTTGATGCCTTTGGCTATCCGGCTCTAGAGATCACTACTCTACACTTCACTATATCAATAAAGTGAAGCATTTAAGACGAAAGATCAGTGGGGCCAGTGATATCATGACAATTACAATGTGTAGCATAACAGTACAGAGAGTCGATAGAACTCCATAGCTTTGGGGAATAGGCGCATGCAGGGGCATGCAACGGGAGTCAACCACTAGCCTGATGTGAGGTTTCACTTCTCACAGATCTATGATCTATGGGCGGGGGGGGAATTTGTCACTCATTGAAAGGTTTAAAAGATCCGTCCGAAGAGGATATGGACACAAAGTAAAGGCTGAACATACTGTGGTTACGGAGGCGGGCATGCACACACACACATAGCACACGCACACACATGTGCAAGAGAGCTCACACACGCATGCACACATAGAGAAGAGGGGGGTTATAGGAGATCTCCTACCATCCTGTTCTGTCTTTGTCAGCTCTACTAGTTTCTTCTGTTTCAGGGTGTCCACCACGTCAGCCAGGCTTCCTTTGCGGCGTTCCGGTGTTCTGAAGGCGGATCCGCCTAGCAGCTCGCCGCAATCCTGGGAACACTCCTCAGGCTTTGGTGGAGATATAGAGTTATTCCGGTAGGAGTTCAAGGAACAGCCCTTGCTACTAGCATTGTCCTATAGGAACAAATAAAACAGGGGTGTTTTGGAATTAGTGGAATGACAATACTAGGACTTTTTCATTTTTTCTTTAGTACCTTATGGACATTATTTCAACTTATCACTCGCCACAAAGTTAAGTGTAACTTACAATCTATTTCTCTAACAACTTTGAACGTTTCATCACCTCTCTATTGATATCCCTGGACTAATGTCTGTGGGTGTTGTTGCTGTGGGTGTTGTTTAAATTGTTGCGTAAATCATGGCAATCATCTTCTTACAGCAGAATTTAGACTCGGGCCAGGTTGCAAATCTCTGTATTGGCAGCCAGAGAGTGACACCTTGGCACAGAGGGACTGGCATGGCAGTGGGGAAAGGTCAAGTTGAGATATATGTCCCAAATGGCTTCCTATTCCCTATGTAGTGCATAGGGCTCAGGTTAAAAGTAGCGCACTATATAGGGAATAGGGTGCCATTTGGGACAGACCCCATAATTCAGCGGTTTCGCAACAAAGACAGAACACGGTTACGGATATCCCCTCCCTCCATCTTGTGATTGACGAATGCAACTCAATACAGGAGAATGACACCGGTCATACATAGACTGTGGGGCAAGGGTGAGAGGTACATTTTTACAACTGTCATGCATGGAGATAGTTCTTTTATTTATTTTTTTTTTTGTTGAATTTTTACCCCTTTTTCTCCCCAATTTCATAGTATCCAATTGTTGTAGTAGCTACTATCTTGTCTCATCGCTACAACTCCCGTACGGGCTCGGGAGAGACGAAGGTTGAAAGTCATGCGTCCTCCGATACACAACCAACCAAGCCGCTGCTTCTTTAACACAGCGCACATCCAACCCGGAAGCCAGCCGCACCAATGCGCCGGAGGAAACACCCTACCTGGCCACCTTGGCTATCGTACACTGCGCCCAGCCCGCCACAGGAGTCACTGGTGCGCGATGAGACAAGGACACCCCTACCGACCAAGCCCTCCCTAACCCGGGCGACGCTAGGCCAATTGTGCGTCGCCCCACGGACCTCCCGGTCGCGGCCGGTTACGACAGAGCCTGGGCGCGAACCCAGGACTCTGATGGCACAGCTGGCGCTGCAGTACAGCGCCCTTAACCACTGCGCCACCCGGGAGGCCCGGAGATAGTTCTTTTTAACCTGAAAAGGCCAGCTAACTCTGACCCTACGTCAAAGAATCCCACAGGACTGACGATGGCCATTTGGGGAGAGAGATTCAGCCATGCTTTTTGTAGGACTATGAGTTTTTGTGACACTGAATAAACTTCCATCAGCTAACATATGTGACTCGTTTCAGGATACTAGGTGTGTGTCATGCGTCACTACTCCACAGGAGAGCAATTAGTACGGAAACTTCTGTATTTTAATCAAAATGCGTTTTTTTGGGGGGGCAGAAATGCCTTCTGGAACAGGTGAACTTTCATGTGCCTAAATAACAAATATTTATGCCATCTGTAGATATGAATACAATTGTTAAATTATGAGCCTAGTTGGTTTAGCCACAGAAAAAAGAAAGCAAACTTCCCGCTAGCCATGATTGGCTGAGATATTGAGTTCGGACCGGTCTGCCATGCTTCTGTCTATTTGAGCTGGTCAGTATGTGTAGGTAATCCTGTCTAACACGGCTTTAAAAAAAATATATCCCGTAGTAGAACTGCATAAGTGTTGCTCTCCACCTTCTGGAGGACCGAGTTTTGAAATCAGTGTAATTCGAGTTTAATAGCTAAAGAGATGGAGAAAACACCTGTCTCCGGATTACATCTTCAAACTAAGGGCAACCATGGCATCCGTGACAGAGAAGGAGAAGCGTCCAGCCATGTATACGTAAGATATTCTAGCTAGCTACATTTTCAGATATTACACATTTCTAATTTTGTCAGAAAGTCATTTTCATTTCAAGATAGTGTACTGTTGGCTCGCTAGCTAATGTTACGTGAATGATCTGTGTAGTAATATTATTTGTATCTCAGAGCCATTTGCTTTGCTAGTTATAGCCGAATGTTAGCTAGCTAACATTGCACCTGGTTGGTTAGCTACCTGCAGATTCACGCAGGGTAGTAACGTCATGAGTTGGGATTATGATTAATTGTTTAGCTAGCTAGCTACATGTCTTAACAAGAGACCCCACTATGCAAGTATCCATTTCAATAGAATGTTCATGATGTCACTGTGATATGACAGCTGTTGATAGACTTATTTGGTAAATTGGCTCCCACATGGCCGGTGTCTGTAAACGTGGGCAAAAAAGCGTAAATTGTTGACAGCAGCACAGTTGCAGTTAGCAATACTCTGGATAACATAAAAACAGCCTAACCAGCTCTGCTAGGGCGAGTAAAATGGTCAGAGTGAGCTGTTCTCTCATTTGTGTCTGTAATTAGCTAGCCAACGTTAGCCAGTTAGCTTGGGTGCTAGACTGCTGTTAGGACAGAACGCTCGGATCAACCCTTAAAAAGATGGATGGGGATGAAGCTTAAAAGGGTGTGAACGATGCTGAACGGGTGTACTTTTATCCAAAGTAAAAAACAAATTCAAATTTTGATACATAAGATCCTACGGGCTTTGGTCAAAAGTAGTGCAATATATAGGGAATGAGGTGCCATTTGGGACGCAAATATACTGTTTGGTATTGAATGCACATTGTCCATCAGTAGACACTCTAGCACAGGTGGCCTGACGAGAGGTTTATTCCTGTATGTTTTCTCCTCCTCTTACAGAGCGGCGGGGGGGGGGGGGGTGGTGTCTCCAAGAACTTTAGATGGCTTTGACTAACAGCGACATCTTAAGACCTCCTTGAATCTGTTCCAAGAGGCATTTGTCTTAAAGAGGAAGATTCCTCTGTAATAGGGCTCAGTGGCAGTGTGTCAATCTGACGGAGAGTGTGTGTGTTTGTGTGTGTCTCACTGTCTGAGTAGGGCCTATACTCTCCCAGTCCGACTCAGGCTGGCTGTCTCTGATTGGCTGGTGCTCCTCTGGGAGGGGTTTGCCGTGCAGAGGGGGCGTAACTGGCTGGTCATGGCTTTCTCTGTCCTCATTGGCCCAGCCCACACTGTCCTGACCTATCGCTTCCTCTTCCTCTGTCGCCGGGGGAAACGGAGGTGTGGCTCGCTTGGACGACATCATTCTATAAGGAAACAGGGAGAGGGAAAACATTTATGAATTTCCTCAATATTCAGGCATATCTACAGTTTTTCAATCTTGAAACAGATATGCACCCGCTGGGAATAACCCAAAACAACCCCTATAATTGAATTCCAGGATTAGGTTGGATGGCAGGATGATAGAATGCTCTCATACTGGAAGAGAAAGACAGAAAGAAATTGTGAACCACAGGAAGACTTCCTGGATTAAGCGGATGTTGCTGATGGCAGATCGCATGGAGATAAAGACCCAAACTCTGATGTGGGTTTTATCAGTGGTGTGACTCCATCGCCTACTGATTCCTAGAAGTCGAGTATTGAGGTCCATCATCAGGAAGACAATCACGACTACACTGCAAAACAAGTCCTTCTAGTGTCTGGTTTTTACACTTGTTTTTTTATAAAACTAGTTGTTCCTGCCAAAACTAGCATCTGGATTTAAAAGCACTGCTGTGCAGAGGGGTTTCTCTGTCTCCTTCTCCAGTGGAATTTATAGATTATTTTGAGGTTTTTGAATAACTTCGTTAAAGGTGCAATAAACAGAAATCGCTCTGCCATTTCCTGGTTGCTAAAACTCGAATTGTTCACCTAATTTCACTTCATGAGACAAAACAAGCAATGCATAATGTAAAGAATCATTGTACCATCTAAACCGCTGTGAAATATATTTTCAATAACCCAAAATGTTGTATTTTCAGCTGCTTGAAGCTGGTGTACAAAACCGAAAGTAAAAGACGCAAAAAAAAAAAACTTAAGAGCGGGAAGCATAGAAATAGCGTGCTTAGAAAATATCTATCGCTTATAGACTTGCTTTCAATGAGAAAGACATTCTCATTAGTCGCCCAAAAAGTGATATATTGCAGCTTTAAAACCTTCACTGAATGTTTCAATAAGACTGTTTATTTGGGATTGAGCACAGAGAGGACACGTGGAAATTCATTTCCTTAGGCATTAATCACGGAAACACATTTCTTTTTAATTGTGAAAAGCATTAGGGATATTCATAATTCTCTGTTGTGTATCAATGGAATTGGTCCACTGTGCCACCAGGTTGGAGATAGCAAGCAATGTTATTGTTTTTTACGCATAAAGCTGTCAATTTTTGTCGATTCAAAAATAACCCATTTAATAAGGAAACACGCAATCATTAAGATCAGGTGTGGCCAATTAGTGGGTACAGCCAACACACCTGAACACACTTACTAAGATAGAGGCTAGAGAGAGCTTTGTTGATGCTGAAAATGTAATGTATATGTTTTTAAATAATATTCTTTGAACATTCTCTAATTGTCATTAGTGTTCTTTTATGGAACGTTTTCTTAACGTTCTCTGAACAATTTGACAACATGACTTTAAATAGAACCACGAGAAAACCTGTAAGAACCTTAATGCTGAAGTACTGGAATTCACACATTGTGAAACAAGAACATTGTTTCTTAAAGTTCTCTGAACTATGAGAACATTCCCAATGTCAAACCAGTTGGAGAACATTCCTAGAACATTACCAAACTTGAAATTAAATGTAATGTAACCATGTTTGAACTTTTGGGAAATGTTCTGTTAAAGTAATGAAATATCAAGGAAATACAGTGGGCTTGATTCAAAGTGGCCTTCTGTGTAAACCTGTATTTCCTAACGCAAAGCCTCATGCCACCACCTGACCGTGCCACGTCAATAAATCACTTGCTGCAATTACTTTACACACAAACCCCCTCAAAACTATTGTTAAGTGTTGATTGATAGTACAAAAGCTGCATGCCAATTCTCCACTCTTCTCCCAAAGTGTACATTTGCACACGTACTGTCATGGATTTAACAATGGCGTAACGCTTACACAGACCACATGATACCAAATCCATGACAGAGAGTGTGCAAGCGCACACTCGGGGAGAACGGTGGCGAATTGGGCCTCAAGCCAAATGGGATTATAAAGTGGGAACATGAGAGTTGTGTTTCACGCCAAAGACAATCAAAGCCCAAAGATTCTATGAAGTAGAACAGTATTAGCACTCCATAAATCACACAGGACGGTTTATCTTTGAAGTGTTCTGTCTCTTGGGCCCTCTGAC
This sequence comes from Oncorhynchus clarkii lewisi, assembly GCF_045791955.1. Lineage (NCBI taxonomy): Eukaryota > Metazoa > Chordata > Actinopteri > Salmoniformes > Salmonidae > Oncorhynchus > Oncorhynchus clarkii. Next base: position 50,123,959 of record NC_092148.1, on the reverse strand, counting down.
ACGTAAATCCAACCCTTACTCAAATATCTACGACAGACAGACAGACAGACAGACAGACAGACAGACAGACAGACAGAGAGAGTCAGAGAAAGAAGGGGAGAGGAAAGTTGAGAAAGAAAGAGAACAAAATGGGAAGGAAAGGATAGCAGGTATCCCACAGTAGCAGGTATCCCACAGTAGCAGGTATCCCACAGTAGCAGGTATCCCACAGTAGCAGGTGTCTGGAAGCATATGCACGGGATCAGAGGTGGACGTTCTGCAACTGTCACCTGGAGAAAATGATACATCGTATGTGCTGAAAAGAACCTTGGAGAGAGGGGGCAGGGTCTGTACTAGCATTGTGTGTGTTGGTGTGAGTATGTGTATGCTTGCATGTGTGTGTGCGTTCAAAGGGGTGTGAGATGGTTGTGTGATTGTGCGCAAAGCCAAACTTGGACAGGAGAGGCCCCTTGCATGAAGTCACACGGCCGTCCTTGCAAAGATGACATCTGACGCCAGCCCTGACCCGACCGTGACACTGACGATAGCATTGGTTAATTACCCCACCAAATCCATCTACTGTGTTCCTGTGTGTTGCTATCATGCTCACTCCCTACAGGCTGAATCACAACCGGCCGTGATTGGGAGACCCATAGGGCGTCGCACAATTGGCCCAGCGTGGTCTGGGTTTGGCCGGTGTAGGTGCGTCATTGTAAATAAGAATTTGTTCTTAACTGACTTGCTAAGTTAAAGAAAGGCTACATTTAGCTTTAAAAAGGGAAAATTCACACTTTTTCAACATAAAATGCATAATCTTCAGCACCACCGCAATGTGGTGTGAAAATGTGAAAATGTCTATGTTCTGTAGTTAAAAAGATAGAAAAAGATAAGTGTTTCTGATGACATCATCTGGAGACACTCGTGACATCATCTGATGTGCATCATGTGATAAAACAAAAATATGAGCAGGCAAAGGTTAGCAAGCAAGTGATATGGAATACACACTTAACCCAGGCCCATAGGCTAGCATAAAAATTGTACACAATCAACAACAAACCCAGTAGTATGCGCCATTTCCCAATGCCATTCAACACAATATCACAATGCTTCATGTAAGGAACCAGAGAGTCTGGCCCTCCAGTCAGAGTTAGCTATAAGAACTTTCACGCCCCCTGCATAACAGAATACAGACAGACAGACAGACAGACAGACAGACAGACAGACAGACAGACAGACAGACAGACAATCAGAGTTCACATATAGACCCATATGTCCCCTGACTCCAGATAACAATCCAAATTTACTACAACGCTTCAGCGGCTAACACACCAAGCGAATCGATAAGCGTGTTGCTTATCGATTTGGGCGGGAGGCAGAGGGGAGAAGAGGGGTTGAGGAAAAAGGAGGGAAGAAAGAAGGTGGCCTATATTTAGCTGACAATATTGCCGCCTGCTGTGTTCATGGGAGCTTAAGAGCTAGCTAGCTTCTTGGAACTGAGATATCATATGGCCTGGAATGCCTGGACCTCATAAAATCGCTGCCACTGATAGTATCATCACGCAACAGACCCAGAGCTGTTTGTTAGTGTTAATGAGACCAACAGACCGTGTGTAGTTAGTTAGCATTAGCCAGACCCAATCATAGAAAATAGCAATCTCCATTGGCAATATCAGGCCCAGTATAATTGAGTGAGGCAAGGGTTTGGTTTATGTTAGCTAAAGCGGCAAAAAAAAAAACTATGATAACAAGAATGCATTGCTGTTTAGTCCTCAAACAGACACTATAGTCTAATCTAACAATAACCATTTTTCATCAATTCCGTTCAAATTATCTCAAATTTACATTGAGGGCCATCAATGAAGAGCCCAACCGTTGCAGATACATTATACAGTGCCTTGCGAAAGTATTCGGCCCCCTTGAACTTTGCGACCTTTTGCCACATTTCAGGCTTCAAACATAAAGATATAAAACTGTTTTTTTTTGTGAAGAATCAACAACAAGTGGGACACAATCATGAAGTGGAACGACATTTATTAGATATTTCAAACTTTTTTAACAAATCAAAAACTGAAAAATTGGGCGTGCAAAATTATTCAGCCCCCTTAAGTTAATACTTTGTAGCGCCACCTTTTGCTGCGATTACAGCTGTAAGTAGCTTGGGGTATGTCTCTATCAGTTTTGCACATCGAGAGACTGAATTTTTTTCCCATTCCTCCTTGCAAAACAGCTCGAGCTCAGTGAGGTTGGATGGAGAGCATTTGTGAACAGCAGTTTTCAGTTCTTTCATCCAACCTCACTGAGCTCGAGCTGTTTTGCAAGGAGGAATGGGAAAAAATGTCAGTCTCTCGATGTGCAAAACTGATAGAGACATACCCCAAGCGACTTACAGCTGTAATCGCAGCAAAAGGTGGCGCTACAAAGTATTAACTTAAGGGGGCTGAATAATTTTGCACGCCCAATTTTTCAGTTTTTGATTTGTTAAAAAAGTTTGAAATATCCAATAAATGTCGTTCCACTTCATGATTGTGTCCCACTTGTTGTTGATTCTTCACAAAAAAATACAGTTTTATATCTTTATGTTTGAAGCCTGAAATGTTGCAAAGTTCAAGGGGGCCGAATACTTTCGCAAGGCACTGTATATACAAAAGTATGTGGACACCCCTTCAAATGATTGGATTTGGCTATTTCAGCCACACCCGTTGCTGACAGGTGTATCAAATCGAGCACAATGCCATACAATCTCCATAGACAAGCATTCGTAGTAGAATGGCCTTACTGAAGAGCTCAGTGACTTTCAACGTGGCAACATCATAGTACGCCACCTTTCCAACAGGTCAGTTCGTACATTTTTTGCCGTGCTAGACCTGCCCCGGTCAACTGTAAGTGGTGTTATTGTGAAGTGGAAACGTCTAGGAGCAGCAACAGCTCAGACGCGAAGTGGTAGGCCAAAAGTGAAGTGATGGACAAATGTGGGTTTGTCAAATGCCAGGAGAACGCTACCTGCCCCAATGCATAGTGCCAACTGTAAAGCTTGGTGGAGGAGGACTATGCCCCTTAGTTCCAGTGGAGGGAATCTTAACGCTACATCATACAATTACATTCGAGATGATTCTGGGCTTCCAACTTTGTGGAAGGCCCTTTCCTGTTTCAGCATGACAATGCCCCAGTGCACAAAGCGAGGTGCATACAGAAATGGTTTGTCAAGATCGGTGTGGAAGAACTTGACTGGCCTGCACAGAGCCCTGACCTCAACCACATCGTACACCTTTGGGATGAATTGGAACGCCGACTGCGAGCCAGGCCTAATCGCCCAACATCAGTGCCCAACCTCACTAATGCTCTTGTGCCTGAATGGAAGCAATGTTCCAACATCTAGTGGAAAGCCTTCCCAGAAAAGTGGAGGCTGTTATAGCAACAACGGTGGGACCAACGCCATATTAATACCAATGACTTTGGAATGAGAAGTTCGACGAGTGGGTGTCCCCATACTCCTGGTAATGTAGTGTATGTTTGAATCTCCCTGATGCCGTTTCATAATAATAAAACACATGTTTGCGTGATTAATTCCGAAGGAAATTCATTTCCACGTGTCCTATCTGTGCTTAACCCCAAATACGCTAGCAGTCTTATTGAACCATTCAGTGAAGTTTTTAAAGCTGCTATATGTAACTTCTTGTGCGACCAATGAGAATGGCATTCTAAGTAGTAGCAAGTCTAAGTAGCGGTGCCCGAATACCTTTGGCTATGTAGTATGTATGTGATGAAAGATGAACAGAAAATCAATAGTTGTACACAAAGGAGCATGAATGAAGTACACTCCCATCTACACACACACACACACACACACACACGCACGCACACACGCACACACGCACACACACACACACACACACACGCACACACGCACACACACACACACACACGCATGCGCGCACACGCGCACGCACGCACGCACGCACACACACACACGCGCACACACACACACCCCTACTTAACTTACCTTGGTGCAATGGCTGTTACTATACATCTGATGAGGCACACAGAGCGAAAGAGACAGAGAAACCCCCAGAGACATCAGCCTTTACTTCACTGTAAACTAAATATTACTACAGTTTGAGATGCCTGGAGGAAGCCTTAGGAGAGAGGAATGTAGAAATGGAGTAATTACAGTCGAGGCGGTGGCGGACATTTTCCCTGAAGTAGAGAATGTTCCCGCTGGGAGCCCAACAAAAGAGTGACTCTGGCTTCCTGGAGAGACTCTGATGAGACCATGATGAGACAGTGGTTCTAACAATACACTCTATTCATTTTTGTTTCACATGATTACCGGTCATGTGGCTCCAAACCGACTAGGCCAACCTAGGGCAACATCCCGAACGACCACTACCCGTTTCCAGGCCAATATTTACACACTATTAGAGTATCAAAATCAAATTGCTTCTCTCGAAGTTGCGTTCATGTCTAAGATTTTTTTCTCGGAAAGTCGAGCCAAAGTAGCAAATGTATTGTATATCCATGACACAAGAGTTGTCAAGATTGATAAGGAAACAGATCAGACACTGTGTGACCAAGTCAATCACATATGCCTTTTATCACTTTAGTCATGATGAGTAAAATGGCTAACTGATATTCCACAAAAACAAGTAGCTAAAAGAAAACAGTCATTCAATCTAATTTAGCTGCTGGATACAAAATAGCTGCATGTAGTTTCTTTCCATAATAAGGCCAAGGGGGCATATTTCTATTTGCATATATATATAGGCATATTTCACGGTTCTACATTAGGGGTTGCTTCTGGTTAATGTAGTTTCTTCCATCTCTCACCATAGAAAATATATAAAAGACTTTTGGGTAATGTATTTCCAAAAACACACTCGCCCAACCTATATCAATGGACGTTGATCCCTTCGTGAGCTCAAGCGAAAGAAAATGGGGGGTCAGAATTTGGCAGGAGTTCATCATTCACTACCTCTCCTGGAACATGGAAACCTGACTATTCCGGAAAAACAATAGGCCATTGTGGAGCGTGGAGGCAGAAGGACCTGTCCGTGACAGATGAGAGGTAGAGCGAGGGCCCCTCTTAGAAAAACAGCACACAATACACCATTCAGAAGCCAGAGTCCCCTCTGCCACTTGTGGAGTGATGAGGGCGGCAATAAAGGCCTCTGATTCGCCCAATTGGGTGTAAAATCTCCAGCAATTCCCGCTGAAGGGAGCTGAGGAAATGGGAAATGCCAAAAAGAAAGGGCACTAGAGAGAGAAAGGAGAGCGAGAGAGAGTGAGAAAGAGAATTAAGAAAAATAAGTCACAAAAAAGAGAGAAAGAGACCTTTCTGGATCTTCTTGGTCTCCTGGACAACCCCAATAAGCACACAAAAAATGTTGGGTTAAAAACAACCAATGCTGGGTAAATAGTGGACAGAAAACAAGTTGGGTTATTTTTGACCCAGCCAGTTGGGTCACTTAGTTGGGATATTGAGCTATGATCCAACAGGTTATATCAAAATACTAGTGGTGTGGCTTAGTAGTGGTGTGGATTTCAGTTATTTTTGGCCACCTGTGAGAGTAAATGTCATTCCGGTTCATCTATTCTATTGTATTGTCAACACATCTTAAGGTTGAGAGCTGACACTTTTGTAGCTTAATGAGGCTTGAACAAGTTGAGTTCCTCAAGTGCCTACGCTTATCCCAATGTTGGGAAAGTTTCCACTTAATGATATTTAAATAATAATGGTTTTAATTGTATATTAAAATATTGAAGGCAAATTTACATTTGCAGTGTACAAACATAACATGAACATGAATTACATTTACTCTCACGGGTGTAATTTATGTTCATCCTGTTAAGTCTGTACACTGCAAATAAATATGTTCCTTCTCATTACATATTTGAATATAACATTCATAACATTATTTAAATATTATAAAGTGGTAACTATCTCAACATTGGATATGCATAGGCACATAAGGAACTCACACTTTTGTGTAAGCCTTATTAACCCTTTGACACGTGTTAACAAACAGGTGTGATCCTTCTAAAGGGGTCTCTGCAACGTACACTCAAACCGGTGTGGTTAGAACGCTTATTTATAACGTCCAGTTTTGATTGACGCAACAGTTAGCGTCTGAGCTGGTCGGACTGTTTTTTCACAAAAACATTTTGCACAAACACAGCCCTTACAAACGTCTGTCCTGAATGTGACCAGTTTATTTTTGAATGCAATGTTCAGACATTCACAGAAGTAGCAACAGCATAACATAGTCATCCAAACCGGTAAATGTAGGCTACGTTAGTCCTAGCACTAACTGAGGAAACGTAACACAAGCGGTCATATGTAGCTAACTCTTGGCTGACAGAAACCACAATATGAATTAGCTAATAGCAACTACTATTTACAACTGAATAATTTAGTGAAACACTCTCAAAAAATGTAAAGTAATCCGACAATGGGTAGTTTGGGTGCGCAACCATGTTTGTTTTTTCGCATCAACCAAAGATGAGAAGAGGAGACAAGATGAGTTTTGTCTGTTTGCAGTATGTATATTGAAGGGGGTGTGTCGTCGACGATCATTCACTTCCGGAAGTTTACTCGAAAGATGAGTGAACCATTCTTTCACCTCATTATAACATCTTTGTTCTGACATACGATTCTGTGACACCCAGAATGCAGTGTATAACGTCAGCAAAAATGTCTCCACACATAGCTGGCAAATAACTTAGCATTAGCTCATCATAATCATTACAACCTATTTTACAGGGGCCTCCCAACTGGCACAGCAGTCTAAGGGGGCCAGGGTTCAGCGTCGTCCAGGTTAGGGGAGGGTTTGGCCGGGGGGCTTTACGTGGCTCATTGTGCTCTAGCTACTCCTCATGGCAGGCTGGGTGCCTCCAGGCTGACTTCAGTTGTCCGTTGAAAGGTGTTTCCTCCGACACTTTGGTGCAGCTGGCTTCCAGGTTAAGTGGGTAGGTGTTAAGAAGCGCGGTTTGGCGCGTCATGTTTCGGAGGGAGACACGACCATCGCCTCTCCAGAGCCCGTTGGGGAGTTGCAGCTGTGAGACAAGTTCACGAAAAAAAGGAGTAAAATACAAAAATATGTATGCAATAATCCCCAGTACTTGAACGTGAATAAAACTGTAAATACATTATGCTCCATACATACATACATACATACATACATACATACATACATACATACATACATACATACATACATACATACATACGGTATGCTACAGTTGTCACGACTTCCGCCGAAGTTGGCTCCCCTGCCTGTTCGGGCGGTGCTCAGCGGTCGTCGTCACCGTCCTACTAGCCGCTACCGATCCCTTTTTCGTTTGTCTGTTGGTTTTGTCTTATTAGTTTCACCTGTGTGTATTTTGGTTTAATTAGCTTCCCTATATCTAGTAGTTTGACCCGCCCTTGTTTTGTGCGGGATTGTCTTTTGTTACGTGTGTACATATTAGGTCGTAGTGTATTTTATTTTCTATACTGGACACCCTGTGGTTTTGGGTTGTCTGGTATAGTGTCCTGCGCCCTGTATTGTATTGGGCTTATCAGTTTGGTGTGCAATAGTAAAGCACTTTACTCCGTTACTCTCTCTCTGCGTCTGATTCCTGCACACACACAGTAGAAATGACAACACAATATACAGAAAATAAGGCACTTACTTTGATAGGAACGCACACATGTCCAAAGTTATTATTTGTACGGAAAACAACAAAGGCAATGCGAGTGCCAACCAGAAAATGTGCCACGGGGGGAAAGTATGTGCAAGACCGCGCAAATGTCTGCATACTTGATCTGCGGAAACATTGGGGAAGTGCTTGGGCTCTCCTCAAGAGTAGTCTGTCCGGCTCAGTAAAGCCTAAAACATATTGTCCGCAACAGTGAAATGGGCTACTTCTATGTGAATTAACGAGGAGACGGAGCACACCACAATTCAAACTGTTGTCAGAAAATAAAAACTTGTTCAAAAATTTGTTGAAACAAAGCCTCTAGATAATTAGCAGGCAGCGCGGGTTAACTATCCTGTTGTGTAACAATCACATTTTGGAACAGTGAGTGCATTCTGACATCACGTGCATAAATCAACTCACGCTGGGGGCGACCATTAGAGATTTTTGGACAAATATGTCAGTACTCAACCCTCCCCAATGTGTATTCTGGTCCAACAGGCTAAGCGCTACAAACCGTTCAAACATAATAGGTCCTCTTCTTACTACCGTGTTCCCCCCAGAGTGTCTGAATGTGCATCCCAAATGGCATCCTATTCCCTATATAGCGCACTACTTTCCCCATCTATAGTGCACTATACAAGGAAACAGGGTGCCATTTGGGATGCATCCCAGATCCATAAGTTGCCCATTAGTCAGTTTGGTCCCTCGTTAAATGGTAATTGAGAGGCCCAAACAGAGGCTACTGTCATTCACATACGTTGGAATGCAGAGACACACACACAGACCCGGCTTTCTCCACAGAGATTCTTTAAATTCTCACCGAAATACAAAAATTCACAAGCAACCAATCAGTCGTAGCGAAAACAGGCCAATTTTGAAAGCTAGTGCCCTAATGACAAGAAAAGCAGTTGTGTTTCCTGTCATTCTATTCCCATAAATGGATTTCTCTGGGAAGGGGGTGGTGCTGGAGGAAATGTACTTTAGCACTGTGTCCATTATGGGGTGACTCTCTGGGTAGCTGCGTGGCGGCTTTCAAGTAACACTACAGATACACTGCATTGTGGGGGTACTTTCATGACACATTGAAGGAACCTGTGAAGCAAGCGGATATAGTGTATGGTGGATACGTCAATTGCTCGAATATTGTGCATTTGGCTCAATGAAACACTTAAAAACCACAGGAGTTGCATTCATCATTCTACAGGTCAATGGAAAGTTGGTGTATAGTCAACAGTGTGTTTCAATTGGACCTCTATGTATTTACCTTATTGGTAAAGGAGTTCCGACCTATCGCAAGGACCAATTCATCTGGCCCCTAGTGAATGGAGGGCCTGGTCGACAGTGTGTTTAAAGCTGACAGCTTGCAGGAGGGGTGGCAGGGGAAAGTGAATGGCTGCTGAATCAATACTTGGTAGCAAAGTCCACATTCTATGTAGAGTGCTGTATGTGTATTGTAATAAACCTGGGGCTGTATCAATCACCTCAGAGTAGGACTGCTGATCTAGGATCAGTTCCCCGCTCCATCCACGTAATCTTATTAATTGTGATCTAAAAGACAAAACTGCTCTGGCCCTCAGGGATGGCAAGTTCGAATTCTATTTCTGCAGGCCTGTGTGTGCAGGCCTGTGTGTGCAGGCCTGTGTGTGCAGGCCTGTGTGCGCAGGCCTGTGTGCGCAGGCCTGTGTGCGCAGGCCTGTGTGTGCAGTATAATGCTCTGTCTGGGACTGGTACTGTACCTCACACCCAACTGTCCCATACGTCCCTTAGAGGCTTCAAAAGTCAACACAGGCTGCAGCTGGCTCAAAACAAAGCAGCACTCCTTGCCCTTAACTGCACACCCAGAACTAACATCAACAACATGCATGAAAGTCTTTCATGGTTGAGGGTTGAAGAGAAATTGACTACCTCTCTTCTAGATTTTTTCTTCAAGAAGCATTTTGTGTGTTGAAAATGCCTAACCACTTGTATAATCTATTTGCATACACTTTGAACAGACATGCAAACCCCACCAGACACGCCACTATGGGTTTCTTCACGGTACGCAAAACAAAAACAGATTTAATGTGTCGCTCAGTTGTGTATAGAGCCATGTCATGGTGGAATGCTCTGCCACCAGAGATTACTCAGGCAAAAAGCAAGTTTAGCTTGAAAAAAAACAGATAACACATATTGTATCACTCTCCTATAATTGAACTGTGTATAAGAATATGAATATACAAATGTGTAAATAGTATATTTGTTGTGTCTTGGTGTCTTTCCAATATATACCTATTATATTTTATATACAGTGAGCTCCAAAAGTATTGGGACAGTGACAAATGTTTTGTTGTTTTGGCTCTGTACTCCAGCACTTTGGATTGGAAATGTTACAATGACTATGAGGTTAAAGTGCAAACAGCTTTAATTTTAGGGTATTTTCATCCATATCGGTTGAACCGTTTAGGAATTACAGCACTTTTTGTACATGATCCACTAAAATGGGGGACTAAAAGTGTTAGGACAAATTCACTTACAGTGGGGAGAACAAGTATTTGATACACTGCTGATTTTGCAGGTTTTCCTACTTACAAAGCATGTAGAGGTCTGTCATTTTTATCATAGGTACACTTCAACTGTGAGAGGCGGAATCTAAAACAAAAATCTAGAAAATCACATTGTATGATTTTTCAGTAATTAATTTGCATTTTATTGTATGACATAAGTATTTGATACATCAGAAAAGCAGAACTTAATATTTGGTACAGAAACCTTTGTTTGCAATTACAGAGATCATATGTTTCCTGTAGTTCTTGACCAGGTTTGCACACACTGCAGCAGGGATTTTGGCCCACTCCTCCATACAGACCTTCTCCAGATCCTTTAGGTTTCGGGGCAGTCGGTGGGCAATACGGACTTTCAGCTCCCTCCAAAGATTTTCTATTGGGTCCAGGTCTGGAGACTAGCTAGGCCACTCCAGGACCTTGAGATGCTTCTTACGAAGCCACTCCTTAGTTGCCTTGGCTGTGTGTTTCAGGTCGTTGTCATGCTGGAAGACTCAGCCACGACCCATCTTCAATGCTCTTACTGAGGGAAGGAGGTTGTTGGCCAACATCTCCAAAGAATGATGTTTCCACCTCCATGCTTCACGGTTGGGATGGTGTTCTTGGGGTTGTACTCATTCTTCTTCTTCCTCCAAACAAGGCGAATGGAGTTTAGACCAAAAAGCTATATTTTTGTCTCATCAGACCACATGACCTTCTCCCATTCCTCCTCTGGATCATACAGATGGTCATTGGCAAACTTCAGACGGGCCTGGACATGTGCTGGCTTGAGCAGGGGGACCTTGCGTGCGCTGCAGGATTTTAATCCATGACGGCGTAGTGTGTTACTAATGGTTTTCGTTGAGACTGTGGTCCCAGCTCTCTTCAGGTCATTGACCAGGTCCTGCCATGTAGTTCTGGGCTGATCCCTCACCTTCCTCATGATCATTGATGCCCCGCGACGTGAGATCTTGCATGGAGCCCCAGCCTGAGGGTGATTGACCGTCATCTTGAACTTCTTCCATTTTCTAATAATTGCGCCAACAGTTGTTGCCTTCTCACCAAGCTGCTTGCCTATTGTCCTGTAGCCCATCCCAGCCTTGTGCAGGTCTACAATGTTATCCCCGATGTCCTTACACAGCTCTCTGGTCTTGGCCATTGTGGAGAGGTTGGAGTCTGTTTGATTGAGTGTGTGGACAGGTGTCTTTTTTACAGGTAACGAGTTCAAACAGGTGCAGTTAATACAGGTACTGAGTGGAGAACAGGAGGGCTTCTTAAAGAAAAACTAACTGGTCAGTGAGAGCCGGAATTCTTACTGGTTGGTAGGTGATCAAATACTTATGTCATGCAATAAAATGCAAATTAATTACTTAAAAATCATACAATGTGATCTTCTGGATTTTTAGATTCCGTCTCTCATAGTTGAAGTGTACCTATGATAAAAATTACAGACCTCTACATGCTTTGTAAGTAGGAAAACCTGCAAAATCGGCAGTGTATCAAATACTTGTTCTCCCCACTGTATGTGTGTATTCAAGTAGTAAAAAGTATTTGGTCCCATTTTCATAGCATGCAATGAATACATCAAGCTTGAAACTACAAATTTGTTGGATGCATTTGATGTTTGTTTTGGTTGTGTTTCAGATTATTTTGTGCCCTGTAGAAATTAATGGTAAGTAATGTATTGTGTCATTTTGGAGCAACATTTATTGTAAAAAAGAATAAATATGTTTCTAAACACTTTTACATTAATGTGGATGCAACCATGATTACAGATAAACCTGAAAGAATAATGAATAATGATGAGTGAGAAAGTTAGACGCACAAATATCATATCCCCCAAAAAGACTGACCTCCCATGTTATTGTAATGGCGAGAGTTTAGCGTGTCATTTGTGTGTCTGTAACGTTCTCACTCATCATTATTCACGATTCATTCGGGATTATCCGTAACCATGGTAGCATTAACATTAATGTAGAAATGTTTAGAAAAATATGCTATTCTTACTGACAATAAAAGTGACTCCAGAATGACACTATCATTTCAAATTCAAAGTGCTGGAATACAGAGCCAAAACAACAACAAAAAAATGTTGCTGTCCCAATACTTAGAGCTCACAAAAATATAAACACAACACGCAACAATTTCAACGATTTTACTGAGTTACGTAAGGAAATCAGTCAATTGAAAATAATTCATTAGGCCCAAATCGATGGATTTCACATGACTGGGAATAGAAATATGTATCTGTTGGTCACAGATGCCTCAAAAGAAAAGTCAGGGGGTGATCACAAAACCAGTCAGTATCTGCTGTGACCACCATTTGCCTCTTTGTCTCACATAGAGTTGTTCAGGCTGCTGAATGTGGCCTGTGGAATGTTTACCCACTCCTTTTCAATGGCTGTGCGAAGTTGTTGGATATTGGTGGGAACTGGAACACGCTGTCATACACGTTGACCCAGAGCATCCCAAACATGCTCAATGGGTGACATGTCAGTTGAGTATTTAGGCCATGGAAGAACTGGGACATTTTAAGCTTCCATGAATTGTGTACAGATCCTTGCGATATGGGGCTGTGCATTATCATGTTGAAACTTGATGGCGGATGAACGGCACGACAATGGGCCTCAGTATCTCGTCACAGTATTTCTGTGCATTCAAATTGCCATCGATAAAATGCAATTCTGTTCATTGTCCGTACCTTACGCCTGCACATACCATAACCTCACCGCCACCATTGGGCACTTGGTTCACAAAGTTGACATCAGCAAACCACTCGCCCACACGACGCCATTCACGTGGTCTGCGGTTGTGAGGACGGAGGGACATACTGCCAAATTCTCTAAAACAACATTGGAGGCAGCTTATGGTACAGAGATTAACATAACATTCTCTGGCAACAGCTCTGGTGGACATTCCTGCAGTCAGCATGCCAATTGCATGCTCCCTCAAAACTCGAGACATCTTGTGGCATTGTGTTGTGTGACAAAACTGCACATTTTAGAGTTGCCTTATATTGTCCCCAGCACAAGGTGCACCTGTGTAATGATCATACTGTTTAATCAGCTTCTTAAAATGCCACACCTGTCAGGTGGATGGATTATCTTGGCAAAGGAGAAATGCTCACTAATAGGAATGTAAACAAAATGGTGCACAACATTTGAGAAAAATATGCTTTTTGTGCGTATGGAACATTTCTGGGATCTTTTATTTCAGCTCATAAAACATGGTACCAACACTTTACATGTTGCTTTTATATTTTTGTTCAGTGTATATTTATGTTCAAGTTTTACAAATATATACAGTACCAGTGAAAAGTTTGGACACACCTACTCATTGCAAGGTTTTTCTTTATTTTTCCTATTTTCTACATAGTAGAAACGCATATGGAAAAAACGTATATGGAATCATGTATTAACCAAAAAAGTGTTTAACAAATCAAAACATATTTAATATAAAGTAGCAACCCTTTGCCTTGATGACAGCTTTGCACACTCTTGGCATTCTCTGAACCAGCTTCATGAGGTAGTGACCTGGAATGCATTTCAGTTAACAGGTGTGCCTTGTTAAAAGTTAATTTGTGAAATGTCTTTCCTTCTTAATGCGTTTGAGCCAATCAGTTGTGTTGTGACAGGTAGGGGTGGTATACAGAAGATAACCCTATTATGTAAAAGACCCAGTCCATATTACGGCAAGAAGAGCTCAAATAAGCAAAGAGAAACGACAGTCCATCATTACTTTAAGACATGAAGGTCCGTCAATATGGAACATTTCAAGAACTTTGAAAGATTCTTCAAATGCAGTCGCAAAAACCGTCAAGCGCTATGATGAAACTGGCTCACATGAGGACCGCCACAGGAAAGGAAGACCCAGAGTTACCTCTGCTGCAGAGGATATGTTCATTAGAGTTACCAGCCTCAGATTGCAGCCCAAATAAATGGTTCACAGAGTTCAAGTAACAGACACAACTCAACATCAACTGTTCAGAGGAGACTGTGTGAATCAGGCCTTCATGGTCGAATTGCTGAAACCACTACTATAGGACAACAATAAGAAAAATAAACTTGCTTGGGCAACGAAACACGAGCAATGGACATTAGACAGGTGGAAATCTGTCCTTTGGTCTGATGATTCCAAATTTGAGATTTTTGATTCCAACCTCCGTGTCTTTCAGAGACGCAGAGTAGGTGAACGAAGGATCTCTGCATGTGTGGTTCCCACCGTGAAGCTTGAAGGAGGTGGTGTGATGGTGTGGAGGTGCTTTGCTGGTGACACTGTCAGTGATTTATTTAGAATTCAAGGCACACTTAACCAGCATGGCTACCACTGCATTCTGCAGCGATACACCATCCCATCTGGTTTGCGTTTAGTGGGACGATAATTTGTTTTTCAACAGGACAATGACCCAAAACACACTTCCAGGCTGTTTAAGGGCTTTTTGACCAAGAAGGAGAGTGATGGAGTGCAGCATCAGATGACCTGGCCTCCACAATCACCCAACCTCAACCCAATTGAGATGGTTTGGGATGAGTTGGACTGTAGAGTGAAGGAAAAGACATCAACAAGTGCTCAGCATATGTGGGAACTCCTTCAAGACGGTTGGAAAAGCATTCCTCGTGAAGCTATTTGAGAGAATGCCAAGAGTGTGCAAAGCTGTCATCTAGGCAAAGTGTGGCTACATTGAAGAATCTCAAATAGAAAATATATTTTGATTTGTTTAACACTTTGTTGGTTACTACATGAGTCCATATGTGTTATTTCAAAGTTTTGATGTCTTCGCTATTATTCTAAAATGTCAAAAATATTAAAAATAAAGAAAAACCCTTGAATGACTAGGTGTGTCCAAACATTTGACTGGTACTGTATATTCTTATGTATTTGCATGTTTTATGAGGACACCAGGAAGAGTAGCTGTTGCATGTGTAGAAGCTAAATGGGAATCCTAATTAAACTAAACTAAACACAATTCCCTTTCGGATACTCAACTAAGTACGTTACACAAGTGTAAGCCTGTTTTGAGACCTTAACTTAACAGCAGGAGTGAACAGGGGACAATCCTATTACTCTACCACTACAAAAGCCTTGCCTTCTCTCAGAGGTACCTTTTTGGACCGTCTGCTAGTGACTGAAATGTAAATGCAATGAGTCAAACGGCTTAGCAAAATACACTTCCAAACGAGTCTTAAAATGTCATCATGATTATTTGATTAGAGCAATACCCGAGTCTGTACTATAATGTGGTAGAGTGGTAAACGTGTTATTAGCCAATTCAATTTGGGCTAGCGACTGATATAGAGACGAGAGCGTGAGTATAGACAGTGATCGGGAGGCTGTCAGCGTGCGATTGCAACAGCTGCCTCCACACATATTTCAGAGAGACTGCATTAGCCCCGAGGCTAAAGACCAGACAAAGTGAGCTTCAACAAATCATTAGACATCTCCCTAAAGTTAAAATAATCACAAAGTGTTCATTGTGAAGCTAAATCAAAGATTGTTGTGTGGTGCATTTTGCATTTGTGGTCATCAGACACGCGCACACTCACACACACACACCCCTATGCATCATTCAGGGCCACAGAGGGCCACAGAGGACCCACGTCCCACTCAGTCAAGAGAGGGCAACAGATAACTGAAGTGGAAATATGTTAATTTTCACCGCTGCTGAGTTAAATCAGCTATTCTCACTGCTGCTGAGTTAAATCAGGTTATGGCTTTGTGTTGTTATGTGTATAGCCTATGTGGAAAACACAAGACCATGACAACACAAATGTAAGGTCAACGACGATACTATAGCGATGGTTACACTTTTCCACCACACTCTGCACATTAACCTGGAGCCAAATCCATGTTACGGGTGCATCTAATAGTGCTGAGATAATCTGTAACAAGCATACAAACAGGTGGCTTTTCGATGGCACTTAAACCTCCAAATCCTAGATTAAGACTGACAACAGGTCTTCGCTGGATTGGGAAGTACACCTTCATTGTGGTCCCAGGCTGACTCCTAGCTCTCCGCCCGCAGCACACTTTGTTCTCCATGAAAAAAACAACACGATGACACTCCTAAGTCCGTATGCGTCTTTCAGCTGTATTATTCACCACAAAACGTCTTTCTGACTGGGGATGAACAACAACAAAAATCCGTATTAAATGATTGAAAAGCGTGAAAGCATAACGTCCGCAGATGGTGGCCCGATTTAACTCGGCTCTCCCGATTCAAGACGACGTAAATTTGTTTTAGTTTTTATACGATAAATAATGAACTTGGTTTGGGTATTAATAGTTTGACGCGAGGAGCGTCACAGGCTTTGCAGGGAACACGATACACAACGGAGAGCCATTGGGGAGACGGATGTGTGTTTAAAGTACCTTGCTACAGAACCAGTCTGACAGTCCAAGAGTTTTGAATGCATACTACTGGTAGAAAATCAGGGCTAGAGTGAATACGGGCCCATAGCATTAGAATACGGTATTGCTTTCTACCAAGAAGAGGTGACTCACACACTTTCTTACAGGGGAGAGGAGACTCACAGGGAAACAAGCTCAGGTTCCAAACAGAGTTCCTCCTCATCCCCAGTCACAGGCTAAAACGTAGACGGAGAGGAGAGAGCGAGAGTAGATGATGGTGCAAATCCACTGATGGCGTATGCAAGCAGAATTAGAATAGCTCTTGGATGACTTGAAGGCAGTGGAGGAGGAGAGGGAGGGAGGGAGGTCAGGGAATGCTGGGGTAGCAATCAGAGAAGAGCCCTTAGCCCCTTAAACTGTTGTTCTCTCCCCTCCCAGAGCAGTTGTTGTCGGGTTGCAGGCACGTCAGCAGTGTTCCCTTGGCATGGCCAGCTGTCAGAATGCAAGCTAATCCTCTGAGGTATCCCCCCACCAAGCCAGGACATGGTATGACCCCCCCCCCCCCCCCCCTGCTGCCCCCGCCTCCACCACACTGTCTGTCTGTCTGTCTGTCTGTGGGGCACGTTAAAGGTTTATTATGGGGCAAAAGGCTGGCACAGACACACATTTAGATTTGTTAGCATAGACATACAGTACAGACAGACAAACACACACACTCCCTCAAATACAACACAGATAGATCTACCGCCAAAAACACGCCCACGCCCACACACACACAAAACACTTAAATCCTGCCTGGTTTTGAGAGGAGTACAGTAAATATTAAAATGGTAAACCAATCCATCCTACACAAGGTAGCCACTGTCCCATGTTGCCACGGACATTGCATAGGGAAAGGAAGGCCTTAGGCAGTAATTTAGCCAATTGTAGCCTTTTCATTCACATAGGGCTAAAACTTGAAATCACCATCCACATCAGCAAAGTCTCAAGGGCTTGTTTCATCAAAATATTTCCCATGTCCCACAAGGAAAATACGGCTTTTGTGTATTGAGTAACACCTGTGTTCCACTGTGCGTATAACTAGGCTCCGTCTTTGTTGTCAACTCTTTGACTGGAGCAACAGTCTTACAGCTGTTGGGATTTCTATCAAATTAAAGTTAATCATATTAACAAATCTCCTCTCCGGCCCTCATGGATTTGGCGAGATGTGAGGAATGTCATAGATGGACTTGCGTCTCAAATGGCACCCTATTCCCTGGGTAGTGCACTACTTTTGACCAGGGCCCATAGGGAACAGAGTTCCATTTGGGACTGCTCCTTGGAAGAAAGGCATTCTTAAGCACTTTGTTTGCTGGCATTTATGCCACGATGTTGATGATAACGGGCTGAACTGGTCTTTACCTCTGAACTGCACTGAACAGTGTACAGCATCTCTGCTCAAATCGGTCTCTCTCTCTCCGATTCAACCCATCCCTAAATCCGTCACGCTGCTCTCTTTCTCTCCATCCGTTCACTGAAGGCTTCTCTTGTGTAAGTCAAAAAATAAGAAACGTCTATTTTGAAGGTATTTTCAAATTGTATTGAAAGATTTAGTATAGATATGAAGATGGGGAAATAGAGGAGATGCATTCAGCAGAGAAAGTGAGAGGCAGAACGGGGGATCCAACCGCTTCTTCCAGGGGCATTTGTGGTCCGGGGACTGCAACACTACCACTTCACTTGGCTTCTCTATCGAGGTTCTAGATATGTAGTAGTATTAAGCAGTTCATTAGTCAAGCGTGGTTTACTAACACTCACAGCTGGTCCCTAGGCAACCACCATATATTAGCCAACCATGAGTATATTCAATTCTCGTGTGTGTGTGTTTGTGTGTGTGTGTGTGTGTGTGTTTTTTTTTTTTTTTACATGATTTATACCCCCCAAAATCTTTTCTGTTAGTTATGGAGTAACATAAATTACCATACGTCAAAGTTCATTTACCACCACCTATTCACCATTAACCATAGATGGTTATTGATATGTAAGAATGTTGTTCATCACTTACAGATCAGCATTTAACACCATAGTATCCTCAAAACTTGTCATTAAGCTCGAGACCCTGGGTCTCGGCCCCGCCCTGTGCAACTGGGTCCTGGACTTTGACGGGCCGCCCCCAGGGGGTGAGGAAACAAGATCTCCATCCCGCTGATCCTCAACACTGGGGCCCCACAAGGGTGAGTTCTCAGCCCTCTCCTGTACTCCCTGTTCACCCATGACTGCGTGGCCATGGACGCCTCCAACTCAATCATCAAGTTTGCAGACGACACTACAGTGGTAGGCTTGATTACCAACAGCGATGAGATGGCCTACAGGGAGGAAGTGAGGGCCCTCAGAGTGTGGTGTCAGGAAAATAACCTCACACTCAACGTCAACAAAACAAAGGAGATGATTGTGGACTTCAGGAAACAGCAGAGGGAGCATCCCCCTATCCACATCGACGGGACAGTAGTGGAGAAGGTGTAAAGTTTTAAGTTCCTCAGCGTACACATCACGGACAAATTGAAATGGTCTACCCACACAGATAGTGTGGTGAAGAATGCCCAACAGCGTCTCTTCAACCTCAGGAATCTGAAGAAATGTGGCTTGTCACCGAAAACACTCACAAACTTTTACAGATGCACAATCGAGAGCATCCTGTCCGGCTGTATCACCGCCTGGTACGGCAACTGCTCCTACCACAACCGTAAGGCTCTCCAGAGGGTAGTGAGGTCTACACAATGCATCACCGGGGGCAAACTACCTGCCCTCCGGACACCTACACCACCCGATGTCACAGAAAGGCCATAAAGATCATCAAGGACAACAACCACCCGAGCCACTGCCCCTTCACCCCGCTACCATCCAGAAGGTGAGGTCAGTACAGGTGCATCAAAGCTGGGACCGAGAGACTGAAAAACAGCTTCTATCTCAAGGCCATCAGACTGTTAAACAGCCATCACTAACATTGAGTGGCTGCTGCCAACACACTGACTCAATCTCTAGCCACTTTAATAATAAAACATTGGATGTAATAAATGTATCACTAGTCACTTTAAACAATGTCACTTTATATAATGTTTACATACCCTACATGACTAATCTCATATGTATATACTGTAATCTATACCATCTACTGCATCTTGCCAATGCCGCAAGGCCATCACCCATCCATAATGTACATATTCTTATTAATTCCTTTACACTTGTGTGTATAAGGTAGTTGTTGTGAAATTGTTAGATTACTTGTTAGATATTACTGCACGGTCGGAACTAGAAGCACAAGCATTTCTCTACACTCACATTACCATCTGTTAACCATGTGCATGTGACCAATAAAATGTTATTTTATTTGATAGTGTCTATTGAGTAGATAGTACAACAGTAAACCACTTGAAGGGACAGTTCAGCTATTTTACATATTTAGATGTCTGTTTCCTTATCTTGAAAGCAGTTACTTCTTGTCCGTAGACGGCTTTCCAAGGTAATTAAATATCTAAATATGTCAAATCTAATAATAATAATATTATGAATTACTAGTCACGATACAGTGAGCAGTGTATGAAACAACCTGGAGCGTCACAATAATTTATTCCCTAAGCTTTTCCTTATACACGCCAGAGCTGTTTGCCTACCTAATCTCAAAGATATATCTGTTCTGTGTTTGTTTTACAGTCAGTTCAGTACCAGGGGTGCACAGGGCAGTGCTCAGGGCAGTGTGGAGCTCTTCTGTTTCTCTGTGCATTCCAAATGGCCTATTTCCCATGTAGTGCACTACTTTAGGGCTCTAGTCAAAAGTAGGGAATAGGGTGCGGTTTGGGACACAAGCTCTGTCTAATCCTGGTCCATTTATCATACTCTCCCTCCATTCTACCCTTTTCTTTCCCCACTGACAAACTAGTTGAATCAACATTGTTCCACGTCATTTCAACCCCCAAAAATCTGTGATGATGTTGAATCAACGTGGAAGACTGATCGGATTTGAAAAAAGTAATCCACATGGCACGGTGACATTTTTCGAAGCTGCACGGGTTCTGTGGGGGTTCTGCACGGGTTCTGCAAACAGGAGAGCGAGGTGTACACATGGAGTGACACTTGACCAGTGAGAACAAATGAACACCCAAAACTACTACTGGTGCATATTCACATGGCATCCAAATGTTCAGTTGGGAGTGAATAAAGAGAACTATCTCATAGGATAGGATACAGTGGCATACAGAGCAAGCATAAGGGAGGGGCATTTTCCTCTAGCAAACCTACTATGTGAGTACAAGTAGCGTTTTAAATAAACAGGAGATCTGACACTGCAGCTAGCGATTGCATTACGTGTACCGCGTGAATACCAAACGTCCTCCTCACTGATATTGTCAGAGGAAGGTTACAGCATATTATCATTTCACTCGTTTGCACACAGAACAGGTGAGGAAAATGTCACCCTGGGACCTGGGACCCCCACTACTTCAAAATTCGACCCTTGATGTCTTGTCTCGCTCTCTTTCTTGCTTTCTCTCCCTCTTTCTCTCTTTCCCCTTGCGCGTCCGTCAGCATGGTAGGCCAACGGTAAATAACAATAGTCCCCCAAAAAAGCTACATCCTGTTCCTTCCCCAGATGTTCCTAAATGGTTGTATTTTACATAGACTATTTAGACTATTACATAGACTATTTGTCAGAATATTGAAATCATAAACAGAATCATATTTAGAGCCTTTTTACCATTTGATTTCACACCAATTCCCCAACCTAACCCGCCAAGACAATGCGCTGTAGGACGACGGTACCCAGCCCGGTGCTAACGTGTTGCTCTCTGCTCACCGAATGAATGACAAATGGAGGAATGGGCGATAATTGTGCACCTTACTTCACAATGGAATTTCAGTTAGGCCTAACTGAATGATAAGGAGGGTGAAGAAGTTGATTTAATTTCGAACAACAATAATGTAATGATGAGTTTGTGTTACGCCTATTCATCAGCGTTGGCGCTCATGTTGATCATTTGACCGTGGCAAACATATTCTTGACTCTATCCAAGTTGATGAGTGCGGGGAAACAAATGAAACCAGTCAGCCTGCGCAACAGGTCCTTCAAAACTCCACCTAACCTATACCAAAACTAATTTCACACATCGGAGTAAAATCACAATAGTCTGCGTGACATATTATCAGTTGTCAAATTGTACATGAAGAGATGGACGCAGCTTGTAATTGACAGACGCAGGGAAAGGAGCATCACTTTATCAAATCCTCCTTCAGTCACATGCAGGTAAAACGTTTTCATTAAATAACTCAAAAGTTCAAGAGGTTGTGCAGCTCTTTTTCCAACTTCCACCTGTTCCAGGAATATCTGCAGTGTCCATGAGTTCAACACATGACCACTCGTGCTGCAGCATTTCTCTGGCTACTAAGCAGAGACTAGTAACATAATACACTTGCGATATGCTATTCTGTTTTCTTTTAAATATAGAGTACCAGTCAAAAGTTGACACACCTACTGATTCCAGGGTTTTTCTTTATTTGTACCATTATTTGTACCATTTCTACGTTGTAGAATAATAGTGAAACCATCAAAACTATGAAATAACACATATGGAATCATGTAGTAACCAAAAAAAGTGTTACAAAAATACATCTAAATATATTTTCTTTAATTAGATTCTTCAAAGTAGCCACCCTTTGCCTTGATGATAGTTTTGCACACTCTTCGCATTCTCTCAACCAGCATCTCAACATGGTCGAAGAAAACACTACTAAAGGACACCAATAAGAAGAAGAGACTGGGCCCAAGAAACACGAGCAATGGACATTAGACCGGTGGAAATCTGTCCTTTGGTCTGATTAGTCCAAATTTGAGATTTTTTGTTCCAACCACCATGTCTTTGTGAGACGCAGAGTAGGTGAACGGATGACCTCCGAAGTGTGTGGTTCCCACCGTGAAGCATGGAGGAGGAAGTGTGATTGTGTGGGGTGCTTTGGCCGGTGACACTGTCAGTGATTTATTTAGAATTCAAGGCACACTTAACCAGCATGGTTACCACAGCATTCTACAGCAATACGCCATCCCATCTAGTTTGCGCTTAGTGGGACTATCATTTGTTTTTCAACAGGACAATGACCCAAAACACACTTCCAGGCTGTGTAATGGCAATTTGACCAAGAAGGAGAGTGATGGAGTGCTGCTGGTGACCAGATGACCTGGCCTTCACAATCACCCGACCTCAACCCAATTGAGATTGCTTGGGATGAGTTGGACCGCAGAGTGAAGGAAAATCAGCCAACAAGTGCTCAGCATATGTGGGAACTCCTTCAAGACTGTTGGGAAAGCCTTCCTGTTGTAAGCAGTGAATGCCAAGACTGCCTTGATGACAGCTTTGCACAAAGTGGCTAGTTTGAAGAATCTAAATATATTTAGATTTTTTTTTACCCTTTTTTTGGTTACTACATGATTCCATATGTCTTATTTCATAGTTTTGATGTATTCACTATTATTCAACAACGAGTAGGTGTGTCCAAACCTTTGACTGGTACTGTATTTTCTAATTTCCACAATGTTTCTTTAGACCTGCCAAAACAAATTGATAAAATACTTATTTGTGATGGACTTGAATGAGTGGTTTCTAGTTATTATTTACAGCACAGAGTAACATAAACTAATGAAAATGCTATTAAGTTCTTATGGAATAGTTTTTTTTGTATTTTAAATGTTACCTAAGACCTTTACAAAAACAACCAAATTATTATTCTTCTGATAGCATATATGAAATTTATTAGACTGCTAGAATGTTGGTGCGTCATAGACTGAAAGTGTACAAAATTGTCTTTAGGCGTACGTTTTTCACTCTGAATTTGTAGAATTGTACAAAACATAGAGTCAAGTATATCTAAGCAACTATTGTTATATTTTTACATGGATATATTCCCATGTTGATGCACTATTTATCATGCGTTGGTGCTTATGTTTGCGTACCTTGCTGGTTGATATGCAACTGATGCAGTATGCTAAAGGAGACGCCCGGAAACGTTCTCAACATTCTGTAGCGGGTACTTATAGGCTCAAAGGCCAGGCGGTTCTAATGTTAAGACCATATTAGTCCGCAGGTCAGGTGAACTTTGAGCCTATAAGATTAGTTACCGATTACGGGGGTTAAGTTCAAGTTCTTAGGTCTATATTTAGTTGGTGGAAACGCCATAGTGAAGAAGAGAGGGGTAAAAGACGAGAAAGAGAGCCTATTTGCCTTGTCAACCTTCCTGTTCTTAATCTACTCTGATCCAGTAGGAGAATAAATGAATTAGATCACTCTTACACACACACACACACACACACACACACACACACACACACACACACACACACACACAGTCTTCCCTAGTTTAATTGAACAGACAGGGCGCAAAGACCCCCAAAGCAACATCTAGGCTCTCTGACATCAACAGAACCGTCATGCAATTTTAGGTGAAACCTGCGCTAACCGAATGGAAAGAGCATTTCACCAAAACAAATACAATCTCCTGCCTTGGCGTTTTGGCACTGCCTTGGTACAGATCACATAATGTACATAGTGTATTCTGAAGAAGAGGGACACAGATTAAATGCATCCACTTCAGTATGGCGAGAGTCTGAGTCTCCCCTTGATGAGTTATGTGTACTGTGACGTATATCACTGTGCATCTGAAGACATCTGAGAGGATGAGAGAGGGGCGAGGCAAGGAAGGATGTTTGAAGGATGTCAGTCATCACTGAGGATAGGAATGATGATAATGAAGATCATGAAGCTGATGATGACAATGATGACGATAAAGACGACGATGATGACGATGATGACAATGGTGATGACAATGGGGATGACGATTAAGACGATGATGACGACAATGGTGATGACGATAAACACGACGATGATGACAATGGTGATGACAATGGTGATGACGATTAAGACGATGATGATGACAATGGTGCTGACGATTAAGATGATGATGATGACAATGGTGATGACAATGATGATGACAATGATGATGACAATGGTGATGACGATTAAGAAGATAATGATAACAATGGTGATGACGATAAAGACGACGATGATGACAATAGTGATGACAATTAAGACGATGGTGATGACAATGGTGATGACGATTAAGACGATGATGGTGATGACAATGGTGATGACGATAAGGACGATGATGACAATTTGCTCTTATCCATTGGCATGGCAGTGAGCACAACAACATACTTTGTGCCACGGACACTCATGGTACAGTAAGCAGTACGACCTTACTCCGTTCCCCAACTCTCCGCTCCAGTCATACTCTCACCCTCCCCCTCCACCTCCTTTTTGTTATATATCTCTCCCTCTATCACCCCATCTCTCACTGCATGACCTCATGGAAGGAGGATCGCCCTAAAGCCACAGTGGTTTTTGAACAGACAAAAGTACTAATCTAGGGGAAGCTGCCGTCGCTTGTGGTTTGGAGGACGAGAGGGGGAAAAAGTGACTAAGCCGCGCGGCTCCTTTCTTCTCTCCAGTCCTTCATAAACGGAGGGATAAAATAGAAGGAGATAATATTTAGAACAGGCCTAATTTCAATGGTAATATAAGTGAAAGAGGGATAGAGCTGGTGGTTTTGTGAAGAGGCTGTGGGATGAGGCTGGTGGATTCTCTCACTGGCTCTGAGCCGCTTGCTGATCCAGCCTAAGTTAGGAACCACATCCCGGGCCCAACCTATAGCCTCTCCATCTGCAACCAATGTGCGCATTCAAAACAGAACCATATGGACCTCGGGCGGGATAGTAACACGGTCTCGCACACACACACTCCCTCTTGAGCTAGCGCAGACATCTGATACTCATTCACACTGCCGGCTAAATGGGTCCCTCATCACCACAGACTTGCAAGGCATTTCAATTGAAATATGTTTTTATTTGTGTGGCCTCTACTTAAAAAGAGCCTATCACATAACCTCCAAGTCAAACCGATGCAAAATGATAACTGAACTGAACTTCCACCCTGACCAGCATTGCGGAAGACTTGTCGAGTCTTGTTACCAAGTTTGCATTTGACAAAATACCAATAAAAAAAATCCTGATGAAGCCTAATGACCGAAATGCGCTGGCTTTACTTTGAACAATAAAATAAGCACTTTCATCAACTTCTACTGTGCACCAAGAGTTGCTGAAATGTCTCTTCATTCAGTCGGCAACTCAATTGACGCCCCTCGGTTGGATAGCGAAGTCGCGGCAGTGTTCCCTTCCCTTTTACAAAATGGAAAGACAAAGTAGAAGGATGCGGAGGGCACTCAGTAGAACACAGTACGGTTAGTTCGGATAGTTCGGTTTTAAGGGTGCCCCACCGGAGAGTATGGTGAAGGCGCCTTTAGAAGCTGATCTTGGGACATTTTTTAGTTTTCCACCAACTAATGGTTAAGATTGGGGGAGGGGAAGATAATCCTAGATCTGTACCCAGGGGAAACTTCACCCTAGAGCAAGCCAAGCCAGCCTCATTAACTTGTTAGCTCATTAGCTTACCACAAATCCATCCAAAAGGGCGCTGACTTGCCAGGTCAGTTCTCTCTGACTCTGTTGAAATGACTGTCATTATTAACAACTGAGAAACCAGGAGGGATATAGGCTGTTTCCCAAGTGGTACCCTATTCCCTATAGAATGCACTACTTTTGACTATGGCCCATAGGGCTCAGGTGAGGTCAAAAGTAGTGCACTATATAGGGAATGGGGAATAGCAATGGGGATAGCAATAATAGTTAGTTACAACTGTTCGGCCATTTGTCTGTCTTAAAAGAACACTATGGCCGCACACTAAATGGCACTCTATTCCCTATATGGCACACTACTTTTGACCTGGCCCATTGGGCTCTGGTCAAAAGTAGTGCAGTATGTAGGGAATAGGGTCCAATTTGGGATGCAGCCCAGGAGGGATACAGTTCTTTCAAGACAGACAAATTGCCAAACAAACAGTTGTAAGGAGTTTCCTTGTGTCCTTCCTAAAAAACAGATGAATTGCTGTCAAGATTAAACGAACTCTGATTTGCCATGAATGCACAAATAACACAAATAACGGCATTAGTGGAAAAAAAGGTTATATTTAATAAGGATGGACTAAGGGGCATTTCATATCTGTAACCAGTGCATTGCCAAGACCCATGGAGTAGGGACACAGGAGCATGATCTGACTTTGCAAGAAAAGAGGCCGTATATGTACCAACCTTCTCAGAGTAGGATGTCCATGTTATCCTATTCATTGTGATATAAAAGCTTCCGTGGGACAACGTAATGGCAAGTTATTACCTATGGGGGGTTGCGCCATTCTATGATTCAATGATTACATAACCCAAATTTGTACTCCATCTGTAAATGCGGAATTTTTTTTTGGTTAATCTCTGGTTGGTTTATCTCTGGTAGAGATAATGGATGGGCTGGACATGCCAAGAGATGAGTTCGGATTGGTCTGCCATGTAGCTTGCTTCTGTCTACAACATGAACTGCATTTGTATGTGTGGATAAGCCTGTCTATGGATGTTTTTTTAAGATATCACGAAGAACCTAACATGTTTTGCTACTGCTCTCAACATTGCTGCCCTGAGGTTAATAGTGCTACGGACAAAGCTCAGTGGGAAAATGTTGCGATGGACATGTTGCGATGGACTACTTTCTGGAGAGTGATCGTGCCATGCTGACTCTCTCTGACTCTGAAAAGGAATCAGACAATGAGGATATCCCTGATTTAGTTAAAAACATTTTTCATTGAACCAGACATTGTAGAGTCTTCTGATGACAATGGTGGGGAAGAAATGGTGTCATCACGGAAGAAGTTGAAATCAGTGGAATGCCCGGTGGAAGCAGAGAGATGATTGCCAAATGTGTGAGTCCAAAAAGAGAACACAGAAAGAAGGCTGTTGTATAAAACACCTGGCAACCATGGCAACCATGGCACCCATGACAGAGGGAGAAGCATTCAACCATGTATATAGGTAAGAATCTAGCTACATTTTTAGATATTATACGTTTCTAAAGTCGTTTTCATTTCAAGTTAAAGCGTACTGTTAGGTAGCTAGCTAATGTTAGCCGGCTGGCTCGCTAGCTAACATTACGTGTATGATCTGTGTAGGAGCTCTAGGGGACGACAAGCCTAGTGGAATTCCAAGTTGAATGACCGTTCAAATACATTTTTCCCAGTCAGAGTTTGTTTTATTCCCAAATTCCCAATTGTTTTGAACGCAGCATTAGTGTTGGGGATTATGGTTCATTGTTTAGCTAGCTAGCTACAGGTAAAACAAAAGACTTCACTATGCAAGTAACCATTTCACTTTACTGTTTACACCTTCTGTAACATAATATTTTATTTTATTTACTTACCAGAGTGGGTAATGTGAAACACAAACATGACCTGCAACAAAGTCAGATCAGGATATAGGCCAAGGACTAGATAAAGTTTATTTTTACAATTACTTTTTCTACTACTTTCACCACTTTTAGTCTTGAAAACGTTGGTTGTTTCCTACACTGTGAATCCTTAAAGAGGTGGGTGGGGCTACGGCTTAAGAGGGTGTGAACGATGCTGAATGGGTGTAGACAAAGAAGAGCTCTCCAGGAGGTGCACCAAAACATTCACAGGCCATTTTCTCAAAAGTGGAGTTACAAGTTTATCAACTTTCAAAGCAGAATTACTTTCTCATTGTTCCTCAACTGCAGTGTATGATATTCAATTTTCAAGCTCGGAGTCTCTACCTTTAGCCACTGTAAAAAACACACTTTCAAATTTAGCTACATAAGACTGAATCGAGCTGGTCGGTCAGGAAGAAACCGTGAACTGATGTCTGTCATGACAGGATTCATACATTGTAATTGTGTTATGAGCGTTCATTTTTGTCCTCTTTCCGCCGTGTAATTCAATTGGAAAGGCAAGTGGCATCTTAAAAAGAGAATAATTTAATTTCAAGTTTCCCGCTAAACCTGATAAAATTAGGATTTGGAGACGATTTATGCATTTAAAACTGAAGTGGTCTTGTTTCCGCCATGCCTCGGCTCTGTACTTCAAACAACATCAAATGTGGAGACAGTGAGATCTAGGATAGGTCTGTATCGGTTAATGGTTCTTTCAGACAACCCTCCTGGGCCTGTGCATTTCCAAATGTGGCAAAATCCAAAATGTATGGCTAGGGGTACAACATGAAGTGCACACCTCGTTAACAACAAAGCTTTTGAAATGGAGCTCCCTGCCCTAGCCAACAAAGTAGACATGTATTAGCCCATCACCAAACAGTAAATCAGTAATGCCTGCCCAAGTTGTGGGCCAATGGGGATCAGGTACCTGATGACCTACTGTATACTGTAAACTCCCTCCCCCTCTGACATGAAGACAACTATTATAACAACTATAATTACTTTAAACGTGCGATTAACCATTTGGCACTTTTCTTTAACTTTTCCCATCTTCACATTTCATATGTTTCTCCTATCCCCCTGGCAAAACCATTTAAATCTGTATGACTTCAGTATTGCCGGTCTTAATTTGGGCTAGTGTTAACTACAACGACATTTGACTCTTTATTGCGAACAGAGATAAAGTCCATTAAAGGGCTGTAACATAGTGCTAAAAGGCTCCTGGGGTGCTGCCTGCCTGTGTATCTTTAAAAAGAGGCCTTTCTACATCATACTGAATGCTCCTATTGAGTGAATACAGAGAAACACACTGACCAGAGTAGTGGTCTACAGCCGCATGAGGGAAGCTATCAAAGGAACCCTGTATGTGAACGATGAAGGCAAACTAACTGACACCAAAAAAGTAAGGTACAGTTTGTTCAGATAAGCAAAAAAGGCGTGATTGAGCCGACACTCAAAAAGATGTCGCATAAAGCTTACTTCATTTTTATATTATTAGTATTATTATTATTATTTTCACTGCATCAGGGATAGCGCACAGAATACGTTTCAGCTTTGCAGTCTCATTCAGTGTGTAGGTACAAATCTTTTTCATTCAAAACAGCATTTGTAGGGAACACAGGTGAGCAACCGATTAGCAGCAGGTGCTTCTAATCAGGGTTGTCACTCATCTGCCAATCAGGGATGTTGCTTCTCTGGTCTACCTGCGTACAAGTTACAACCACATCTGATTTGAACAATATGTTTGATAGATATCTTGATCGTTTCTAGGTAAATAAAGATTGATTCCGGAAGGCATCATTTAAAGACCAGTCTGATGATAGTATATGCCAGCGCTTTTTCACAATAGACTTGATGATATTATAGCTATCATTGAAAGTAAGTATATCGTTTTTGTTAGGCTTCGTGGAGTAATCGATGGCTTCTGTTCCAAGCTTTTAATTCGTTTAAAAAAAATCTTTATCAAGCCAGGTATCGGGGTATCGTCTCAAGTGGAAACAATGAGAGAATTTGATTGTCTATCATATTCTTCCTCTGTGTCAGATGCGACGCAGTCTATGAAGTTGGCTGCCTTGTATCCATCAGCTGTTAGTATAGTATTTTATGTTATTGTATTCTAGAGTTCATGTAGTTAACATTTATTTTTTCAATTTCAGAACCCCTCCAGATCATTATTCAATTGTCTATGTAGCGGGTTGAATATTTCACATAATCTTTGGAAGGATTATTTTCATAAATGAAATCCAATTAGAATTTCCCCATTAGGAAATGTGTGTAGTTAGAGCTAATGGGGTTCCCATCGCTGTTCCAAAGGTCTGTAGGTGGTAATATTACTAAAATAGTTTTTAGTAAGCACTAGTTGCGTAAGCTCAATTATATCATTTACAGGCACATCGCTTTCCCGGCTGGAGAGGAAGAATATGAGAGCCTCTATACCTCCATCATGAGGAATATTTGTGTATAGCAATGAAACATCAAGAGTGACTAGCCAATCACAGAGGAAGAATATGATAAATAATAAAATTCTCTCCCTTATTATTTACTTAATAAATACCAACCAAAACAGAAGGACCCCTTGACTTCTTCCACATTTTGTTACGTTACAGCC
The DNA here is from genome assembly GCF_045791955.1 of Oncorhynchus clarkii lewisi. Lineage (NCBI taxonomy): Eukaryota > Metazoa > Chordata > Actinopteri > Salmoniformes > Salmonidae > Oncorhynchus > Oncorhynchus clarkii. Next base: position 50,093,429 of record NC_092148.1, on the reverse strand, counting down.
TTATTCTAAAACTGATTTTTGTATTTTTTTATTATGGAGAGCGTTGCTGCACAGCTATTTTCAGGTCTCTCCAGAGATGTTCAATTGGATTCAAGTCCGGGCTCTGGCTGGGCCACTCAAGAACATTCAGACACATGTCCCGAAGCCACTCCTGCATTGTCTTGGCTGTGTGCTTAGGGTCGTTGTCCTGTTGGAAGGTGAACCTTCGCCCCAGTCTGAGGTTCTGAGTTCTCTGGAGCAGGTTTTCATCAACGATCTCTCTGTACTTTGCTCCGTTCATCTTTCCTTCGATCCTGACTAGTCTCCCAGTCCCTGTCGCTGAAAAACATCCCCAGGGCATGATGCTGCCACGACTATGCGTCACCGTAGAGATGGTGGCAGGTTTCCTCCAGACGTGATGCTTGGCATTCAGGCCAAATAGTTCAATCTTGGTTTCATCAGACCAGAGAATCTTGTTTCTCATGGCTGAGAGTCCTTCAGGTGCCTTTTGGCAAACTCCAAGCGGGCTGTCATGCGTCTTTTACTGAAGGGTGGCTTCCGTCTGGCCACTTTACCATAAAGACCTGATTGGTGGAGTGCTGCAGAGATGGTTGTCCTTTTGAAAGGTTCTCCCATCTCCACAGAGGAACTCAGGAGCTCTGTCAGAGTGAACATCGGGTTATTGGTCACCTCCCTGACCAAGGCCCTTCTCCTCCGATTGTTCAGTTTGGCCGGGCAGCCAGCTCTAGGAAGAGTCATGGTGGTTCCAAACTTTTTCCATTTAAGAATGAAGGAGGCCACTGTGTTCTTGGGGACCTTCAATGCTGCAGAAATGTTTTGGTACCCTTCTCCTGATCCTGTCTCGGAGCTCTACGGACAATTCCTTCGACCACATGGCTTGGTTTTTGCTCTGACATGCACTGTCAACTGTGGGATCTTATATAGACAGGTGTGTGCCTTTCCAAATCATGTCCAATCAATTGAATTTACCACAGGTGGACTCCAATCAAGTTGAAGAAACATTTCAAAGATGATCAATGGAAACAGGATGCACCTGAGCTCAATTTCGAGTCTCATAGCAAAGGGTCTGAATACTTATGTGAATAAGGTATTTGTTTACATTTTGAATACATTTGTATAAAACACTGTTTTCACTGTCATTATGAGGTACTGTATGTAGATTGATGAGAAACATTTTTTAAATACGTTTTAGAATAAGGCTGTAACGTAACAAAATGTGGAAAAAGTTGAGGGGTCTGAACACTTTATGAATGGACTGTACTTACTTTCAACAATAGCTATACTAGCATCACATCTATTGTCAAGAAGCACTGGCATATACTATCATTAGACTCCTCCTTAAATTCTGCCTTCCAGAATTCACCTGTATTTACCAGTGGTGTAAAGCACTTAAATAAAAATACTTTAAGTCATTTTTGGGGGTATCTGTACTTTACCATTTATATTTTTACTTCACTACAAAAACAAAGAGAGAATTTTTACTCCATACATATTCCCTGACACCCAAAAGTACTAGTTAGATTTTGAATGTTTAGCAGGACAGGAAAATAAAATTCACACACTTATCAAGACGGGTCATCCTTACTGCCTCTGAGTGTTGGAGTGTGACCATGGTTATACGTTAATTAAAATTGAACAATTGCACAAAACTATTTAGGTAACAGGGCTCTTGAACCAGGGGGGGAGATTGAATGTCTCTGTAGTAACCAAGAAGTTTGATCTTGCCATCTAGCTACTTAGCTAGCAAAGATATCTAGCAAAGATATCATTTATTTGACACATCTTAGATTTATTATAGTTACACTTAACTTACTACAAGCAGAGGCGCAGCACGCACCCCCAGTGAGGGTATTGAAATTCACACCGTTGGTATTTCAAAATACCGCGGTATATGGTATAAACTGTATATCGCCCAAACCTAACATTCATAAAAGGATGTTTCCCCATGTAGATCACGAACCTCATGTAGCACCATAACAAAATGTACTAGCGTTGTATGCCCTCAGACGTCTAGGAACAATCAAATAAATGTCTAACTTGCATTACTAGAGGAGTTATGCATGTGTTACTGTGTTTCTTGCAATAAGATTTATAGTGGAAAAAACATCCCATGCCTTGAAAGTACGCCTTGGAGAACATAAATCCGCTATCAGATGTCAAGATATCACCTCGCCAGTTGCGAGACACTTCATAGAACAAAATCACTCTAATAATGAATTATGTTGCGTCAGGATCTAGAAAGTTCCTCCACCACCCAGAGGTGATTACAACAACAAATGACTCCAAAGAGAAGCCATGGGGACACAGCAATTCTCCAGTGTTAAACACTGACAGTGTGTAATTTAAACACCTGTCCATATGGGTCCACACTTTTCTGTGTTAGATTAACACACTGCTTAATGTGAAGCTGTATTACTTTTTGCCTTTCTGCTGAGTTACCAACCATGACTGTATTTGTTAGGTGACAGAGACTTGGTTTGTCTTGTGGCCTTCACCAAGTGAGATTCTAAGCAAATACTCTGTCATTAAACACAACACAAGTATTTAGGGTCAAAATGAAAAAATACATAAAAAATCATGGTCACATTATGCTAGCTTGAAAATGTATGTGTAACTCCTATTGGAATCCAGCCAAAGTTGGCACAGCCAACAGTTGGAACTTGTATTCACCCGCAACCTGCATTCAACCTGCACGGGTTATTAACACCAACACCAAAATTAACACTAGGTCACACTGGCCAATTTGCTGTGGATATATACATCTAATTCCGTATCCCAACACAGTTTAAACAAATAACTAGATTTCACCTCCTTCCTCTAAGAAAAATGTAGACTCTTGTACAAGAACCATATTTTGCATATCATTTATGAGTTAGCCCCACATATTTATAAATGACCTAGCCTGATGTCCTGTGTGGTAAGCACTCATCAATTGATACAATGTATCCAAGTGAACAGACACCTAAGGCAATTGATTCATGAAAGGCTCACACCTGATATCCCTAATTGCCCTTCATGCCCCCTCCCATACCCTATAAGTCTTATCTGTCTACCTTTGCGATTGTAACTTGTATGGAGGCAGATTAGAGAAGCCACATCCTTAATTGGCTGATGAGTGGCATCCCCGATTAGAAGCACCTGCTGCTGCTCATCAGTTGCTCACCTGTGTTCCCTGCTGTTTTGAACAAACAAAAAAGATTTATGCCTTACACACTGAAGGGTGCAAAGCCTTACGCAACATCTTTTTGAGTGCGGACCCATCACACCTTTTTGAGTGCGGACCCATCACACCTTTTTGAGTGCGGACCCATCACACCTTTTTGAGTGCGGACCCATCACACCTTTTTGAGTGCGGACCCATCACACCTTTTTGAGTGCGGACCCATCACACCTTTTTGCTTATCTGAGTTTACAGGTTTTATACACCAACCACACTTCTGAGAGCACAATGGTCCCCTTTTGATTTTAGGTACAGTTTGTTCACCTAAAGCGCAGACCTGAAAAGGTGTGCGCGCCACCGACATTACCAGTTCTACAAGACCGCCACATTTCTTTATAGCACAACATATGCACTAAGAATTCCAAGATTTAAAGTGAATGTTCACTTTTTTAAACGTTCTACTTATTTTCTACTTCCCTTTGGCCTTGTCGATTTCCTCCAAACCGCTAAAAAAATTCATTAGCAGATTATTTAGCAACGTCCAGAATAAGCTTAACTTCAAAAAAGGGAAGTGATTTCTTCCACAGTAGAAGTTAGAATAGCCTTCAACACTTACCGCAGTAGAGAGACTTCAACCCCAAACACCCTCAGCTCACTTATGGGTCAGTTTTTGGATTCATGAACGTCACCTGAAAAAAAGAGCATAAACAAGAGGTCATCATTACATTGCGATTAGGGGGGGGGGGGGGGACAATGTAAACACATGTGGACAGCGTAATGATTACAAGGTCATATCTTGCACACATAAATGCCAATGTTATGTATTCAGTTTGTCATGGAGTGTGAATTCCCACAAATGTTTTTATTGGACAGAGAAGAGATAGGAGAAGAGTGTGTGACGAAGGCAGCGGGTCACATTCGAACCCACGCTGACACTGGTAGATGTGCTGCAGGCCACAGCGCTGACCTCTAGTCCATGCGTAATTGCCACTTAAGCTGCTGCTGTTTTGATTGCAATGAGAAATATCTCATTAGGTTCTGTGTGAATGATCACGATTCGCTCAGTGTGTTGCCCCTAAAAACAAAGAGGTCAAGGCATCTTTAATAAATGACGCTTACCGTCTCCATCTCTAGCGTAGTGCTGTGCATTTCTGTCCCCCCTCCCTTGCATATAGGCATGCAATGTGCTTTTCATACCTGCTGCCTATCCAGAGAGCCTATATGTGGGAGAGGCAGTGTAAAGTTATGACGCAACACACGTCACCACATGAACGTTAGCACACATTGTACGCAGGCACACAAACCCGGAAACACAACATCACGATTATTGAACGCAGCTTTGAAGTTGGCAGCCTTGTCGTTATCCTGATTATTGTGGACGCTGCTGAGGTAGGACATGTTGTCCTCGTAAAACTTGGGAGGGAGAAGAAGGCGGTGGCACCCTATCCCCTATGCGGTGAGCTAGTTTTGACAGGAAACCTATGGGCCCTGGAAAAAGTAGTGCTCTGCGTAGGGAATAGGGTGCCATTTGGGACGCAGGGGGGGTGATCGCTCACAAGCTACTTAGCTTCTAAAGAGCCTATTCACATGCCTGTGACTGTCAGTTACTGTGAGTCAACCTTAATTGATCCACAAGCATCCCTAACTACCTGGGTTTGTGGCACGACGGCAACAAACAAATACAATAAAGCAGGAGCTGTTGCCGGAAAACTTCAAGGCCTAGTAGGGGTGAGAGGACAGTAACAGGAAAGGAAATGGACAGACCAGCTCATTAGACACCTAATAGGAGAGAACAGGACTTTCTGCTTTCCATTGCGAAATGTTTTTCATTTCGATAACAACTCATTTCTGGGTAACAATTAAGTACCTTACTGTGATTGTTTTGAATTCAAATTGTGAAAAATAAACAAATAGTTTCTTAGCAATGAGCAATTTCTTAAGCAAGAATTGTCTTAGGACTGTCTGGGAGTGGTCTGAGTGGGCAGGGGAAAACTGAACATTTGCTGTTATTGGCCGAGAGGTTTGGAACTCTCTTTCTTATTGGTCTGTTAAATAATTTACCGCTTGGTGAAGTCAAAACTCCATCCCAACAAAACATGCTGGTCTTTTCAAACAGCTCTTACACTAAAAGGGCATTATCGTAATTTTCACAATTGATCATTTTCACACAGTATTATTCCAACTCATATTGTGGAAATTTGTCAAATTATTTTTTTGGACTGAACTGGGCCTTTAACCTGATATGTTGTATGTTCTCACCTTAGAGCAGTGTCTGTTGAGACCAAACTACAGGTACAGTAACTGACAAAATAAAGGAACACCAATATAAAGTGTCTTATTAGGGCCACAACGAGCCAGAACAGCTTCAATGTGCCTTGGCATAGATTGTACAAGTGGCTGGAACTCTATTGGAATTACCATTCTTCCACGAAAACTGTAATCATTTGCTGGTAGGAAACGCTGTCTCAGGCGCAGCTCCAGAATCAACCATAAGTGTTGAGATCTGGTGACTGAGACAGCCATGGCATATGGTTTACATCGTGCCCTGTGAATGGGGGCATTGTCCTTGGTTTTTGCTCTGACATGCATTGTCAACTGTGGGACCTTATATAAAACAGGTGTGTGCCTTTCCAAATCATGTCCAATCAATTGAATTGAGATGTTTCTGCTACAAAGGATGATCAATGGAAACAGGATGCACCTGAGCTCAATTTCGAGTCTCATATCGAAAGATTTGAATACTTAAAAAAAAACCATTTGCAAACATTTCTAAAAACCTGTTTTCTCTTTGTCATTATGGGGTATTGTGTGTAGATTGATGAGGAAAAACATTTATTTAATCCATTTGAGAATAAGGCTGTTAACAAAATGTGGAAAAAGTCAAGGGATCTGAATACTTTCCGAATGCACTGTACATACTGAAGATGTGAACCTAATAATTTGGTAGGATGAAGTCAGGACAAAATTTTCTGAAAAATGGCATGTGAACATAACACACACACAGAAAGAGAGAGAGAGAGAGAGAGAGAGAGAGTCAAAACGGTCGAAACAAACATGCCTTTGATTCTACAATTTGAAGCTAATTGAGAACAATGAAGAAAACAAGCTAATATGGGGCACATAAGATCTTTTATTCATGGCTTTTAATCAAGACAATTATTCTCTAGTAGAACCATACTATTTTCTGAGGGTACAATTAAGAGCGTTTCCAACAAAAACAACCAGAACCCTTACACGACTAAACAATTACTCAGCAGAAAACACCACCACTGAGCTAGAATCATCCACTTATATCCCTGTTCTATGGAATAGGGTAAAGTTGCCCCTACTCAAAAAAAACAAAAAAAACAATTTGGGTTATTTGGTAACCCAGCACAGGGTTTATATTGGACAGAACACACACAGGGTTCATTTTAATGCAGCCAGTTGGGTTGTGTGAATAACCCAACAAGTTGGGTTGTTAAGGATTACCCAAACATGGGATAATTTAACAATAATTATTTTATTTTTTTAGTCTCAATGGTCTTTTTGAATATAATCCTTCAAGTATTTCCAGGAGGCGTGGTTTCTTACGGGTGTGGCTTTCAGATAAATCTTATTGGTCACCCGTAAGATTCATACTTCCATTGCTAAAAAATAAATAAATACAAAAATATTAATATTCTATAATATTACGATTATTTATTACATATTACAACAAGTTATACAAATGGGTGGGTTGATTGCTGATTGGTTAAAACCGCATTCCAGCCGGTGTCTATTCCACGGCTAAATCTATGATGTTGAAATGTTTATTTACTCTGTTCCATCTGACTGCGTAATCTACTGTCTCACCAGCTCAGCCAAGCAATTTATAAACTTGTTCTCTACTATAAAAGCATCTAGACATTATCGCACATTTCTTTTACACTAACATTCAGTTTTCAACAGCGGAGATTTTTATAAACCTTGATGTCTGTCTCTCTGACATTTGCAACATTGTTTCAATACTCAAATTCAATCTCCAGTTGTCCCATAGTAATGAACGTGTCGGGAGTCGGGACGAGACAGGCAGGCAGGCAACGTTTCTCAACTTGTTGATATCATGAATCAGCTGGCATATTTTACTTGGCTCATCATGCTCTAGCGACTCCTTGTGGCGGGCCGTGTGCCTGCAGGCTGACCTGGTCGTCAGCTGAAAGGTGTTTCCTCCGACACATTGATACGGCTGGCTTCTGGGTTAAGTAGGCGGGTGTTAAGAAGCACGGTTTGGGGGGTCATGTTTCGGAGGACGCATGACTCGACCTTCGCCTCTCCCATGCCCGTTTGGGAGTTGCAGCGATGAGACTGGATTGCAAATTGGATATGAAAAGGGGGGTAAAAAAAAAGGAAAAATAACAATAACTGTGATCATGCCCTTGAAGCCAGCCCTCAAATTATTCTCGGGCCTAACAACACCGGTGCCAATATATCCTCCAAACACCGACTTCGAGGGCATTATCACTTAAGTATTCCACCTTATTGTATCCCAACAATGGGATTTACATAGGCTTTCAGAAAACTCATACACTTTTGTAAGTCTCATTGAGGCAACAAAAACGTCAATGTTCGACCTTAACATCTGATAATAGTACAACTGAACAGATGAACAGGAAGGACATTTACTCTCACGGGTGGCTAAAAATAACCATCTGAAAGCCACACCCCTACTAAACTACACCTCCGGTCTTCTGATCTAACACGCAGGGTCATGTCTCAATAACCTACACGTAGCACCGATAAAGAAAACAACCCAACTAAGTGACCAAACAACCCAGATCTAGGAAGCTGATCCTAGATCTGTACCTAAGCGAAACTTCACCCCAGAGCCTGTTTCTGACTGTTACACAGTCAGTTGCAGAACAACCACTGCCACCCCATAAGATATTCCATAATACCACAGAGTCAAACCCACCTTTAAAAAAAACGTTACACTAGGATCTCTCAAGATCCGTTCACATTCTCTCGTTAGCTCGTCTGAACACGTTCCAGATATCTGCAGAACCAGTTATTCTAGCTCTCCTCTCCTCCATTCTCTCCTTCTCTTTTTCTCCGCCGGTCCACACAGCCTCGCCACTCACTCCCATCTGCAGCTGGTGGCCTCAACACCTGGAGGATGCTGGGTAATCAGAAAGACAGCTGGCTACCCAGGAGAGGACAAGAACAAGCCACGGAACACACTTAACACACATGCGTATGCACATTAGAGCACACACACACACACACGTACGTACGTGCACTAGCCCGCACACACTTCACACGCACACACTCCTTAACATAAATACCTTAATTTCACAGTATATGGCATGCGACACGCTCAAAAGAACGTTCAGCCTCGAAGACATTTGTGTGTGTGCGTGCAGGCACGCATGTGTTTTCATGTGCGTTCATGTACACGTGTGTTTAAATAAATCTTGCTGTGCAGGTCAGTGCTCTGTCCGTGCATAGAGGCGAGGGTGAGAGGCTCACGACCCTGCCACGATAACCTAACTAATCGAGGTCTATACATTTGCTCAGGAAAACACAGAGGTCTGTCACAGAGGTAGCAGAATAACAAAAGACAGGCCTTCCCCTCAGAGAACATCCACCAGGTCATTGAGTTACTGGGCCCCATCCAGTCCACCTCCTGCACTGCTGGTGGGAGCATTGGGCAAAAAGTGAGGATCCATACAAACATACACACTCTCCTGTGCACATAATGAACGCACGCACGCACGCGCACACACACACACACACACACACACACACACACACACACACACCACATCACATCACATCACATCACATCACATGCACATGCACATACACACATACAAACCGACAACAAGTCTCTCCCCTCCACACATACACGTACCAGGAACTCCCTAAAAACTGGGAAAAGGCTGCTACCTGTTTGGCAAGTGTTCTATCAGCTGTCAAATATTACTGTCCATGCTAGGCAAACATTCAGGCAGCTATAGAACATACCTGTTTGAGTGAGGATCAGAAAAGGGTTCAATTATAGGGTAGCTAGCAACCTGTTTGGCAAAATGTCAGGTAGTTTGTGAGATAATACCTTTCGTGAGTCAAGAGAGAGATATTGACCAACGAAAGACGGTACAGGGGTACAACCAGGGTAAATATGTGGAGAAATACACACATGGTGCAAAGCATGCAGTTGGACAAACACATGAATACAGAACATTGCCGGCACACCAAAACATCCATGTGTTGTCTCATCCCATTTGTCAATTCTGCTCAGAAAAAAAAGCACAGACATTCAATAGTAGACAAAGAGACACTGTGAGACAGAGAGCATCTCAATAACACTTGTAGCCCCTGAGCTTCGGTGTTGCGATGTCAATGCAGTACTAAGCACAGCACTACTCAGATACTGTTTTACAGCAACGGTCAATTAAACTACAATGAAGGTCAACTGATCCGGAAATGACGAGCTTAAGTCAGTGGATCCACTGAGCACTCACTGACGGTGCTACACTCTCAGAAAGAAACGTTACGATTTGTTCCTAAAGGGGTACAGCCACTTGTCACAGGGGCAGCACCCTGTAAGGTCCTCCTTTGAACTTTTATTTACAGGTACATAATTGTACCCCAGTTTAGCGGTCGACCGACTATGATTTTTCAACGCCGATATTGATACCGATTATTGGAGGACCAAAAAAAGCAGATACTGATAAATATTTGTAGTAATGACAATTACAACAATACTGAATGAACACTTTTATTTTAACTTAATATAATACATAAATAAAATCCATTTAGTCTCAAATACAGTTGAAGTTGGAAGTTTACATACACTTAGGTTGGAGTCATTAAAACTCGTTTTTCAACCACTCCACAAATTTCTTGTTAACAAACTATAGTTTCGGTAATTTTTCCAACAATTGTTCACAGACAGTTTATTTCACTGTATCACAATTCCAGTGGGTCAGAGGTTTACATACACTACGTTGACTGTGCCTTTAAACAGCTTGGAAAATTCCAGAAAATGTCTTCATGGCTTTAGAAGCTTCTGATAGGCTAATTGACATCATTTGAGTCAATTGGAGGTGTACCTGTGGATGTATTTCAAGGCCTACCTTCAAACTCAGTGCAGAACCAGTTTTTGCTTGACATCATGGGAAAATCAAAAGGAATCAGCCAAAACCTTACAGAAATTATAGACCTCCACAAGTCTGGTTCATCCTTGGGAGCAATTTCCAAACGCCTGAATGTACCACGTTCATCTGTACAAACAATAGTACGCATGTATAAACACCATGGGACCACACAGCCGTCATACCTGCTTAGGAAGGAGATGCGTTCGGTCTTCTAGAGATGAATGTACTTTGGTGCGAAAAGTGCAAATCAATCCCAGAACAACAACAAAGGACCTTCAAAAAATCCTGGTTGAAAGATTCCCTGCTTATTCAGTTCCGTTTCCATTAATCTCCCAACCAGGATTTCTGGAAAACCTGGGAAGTTTGGGAAAGTTACCAGAACTTTGCTGCCCAACCTGCAAGTGACATTATGCTGGCCTGCAAAGTGATTTGTAATTCCAACCGTTTTATTTTATTATTATTTTTTTTATCTACCTGTAGTAGAGCATGTTGGGAACTATGATGATGATAATAATTGTGGAAATGTGCCTTTTTCAGGTACCACCCCAGTGACAAAGCCATTCGTTTATTTTAGGTGGCAAAAAAAAATCATAATTGTACCTTATGGTGGTGGGTATTGAGGGTACACAAAAATAATTTGTACCCTGGTAAACAGAAATGTACCTTCACATTGTACCCCTTTTTTGAGGGTGAGAATATGATGATTGTACCTTTTATATTCAAAATTATACTCTTTATCTGCACACCAAACGGTACCATGTGAGATCATTATGTGTACCTCTGAATGTACATTGTGTATTTTTAGATTTGTGTACCCCAGGGAACGATACTGTACCTTTATAATGTTCTGGTTGATGCCTTGTTTTTGTAGCCACTCTTTCACTCATTGAGAATGCAACCCCCAATATAAGGGGTTCCAAGACACCAGGGCTGTGTTCATTAGGAGAAACTGTAGCAAAATGTTTTCAGAAAGGAAGCCTTTTTTATATGGGGTTCAAATAGTATCTCCCCGTTTCGGGCTGCTTTCTTTTGCTTCGTACCTACTGAAAACGACCCAGATGTCAGTATGGATGAAAACTCCCAAGTCAACACATTCATGAGGGGAACAAGGTAAGGGATGCCTTGCATGGCTGAAATGCTATGGTGCTGGCTCACAAAAGACCTGGTTATTAACACTGAATCGACTTAACTGACAACAAGCATTATTGAAGCCGTCGTTAACATGAAATATTGCAGAGGTGAGGGGAAAGGGGGCAAGTGGCAACACATCAGTCTCAACCTCACCCTTGCTCGGTACACTTAGGCAAGATTACATTATGCTCGCTACCATTGTTTCCCGGTTTTCAAGACAAAGCCTGTTCCACTCTGCAAACTCTCCCCGAACGTTGTAAAAACAAGGGTGAATGTCAAGAGGGAGCCGTGAATAGGATTTCTCTTCTTTTGTTGGTATGCACAAACACGTCACTGCGTGAGAGAGAAGAAAGGAGGCCCTGCGAGGGAGTCGAGGAGCCCGACGGTCTTCGCATGAAAATACCTATCGTGAGAAGAAGTGCCTTCTTGGGCCTAGACAGTGTTCTCGGGAAAACAGACCCCTGACAGACCCCGAAAGGCAGACCTGTGAGCTCGTAGAGACCGTAAATGAAACGTTCAACAGTCATAACACTACCAAAAGAGATATATACCACAGGTCCCAGAGTGGTGAGGTGTTAAAAAATTAAAAATAATAATAATTCTGGGGCCCATTGTTTTTTCTGATCTGGTAACCTAACCAGGTAAAACTCTGGACCTTATGCGGTGTGCCGTGAGTTTCTCTAATCAGGTCACATGGTTTTAAAAAAAAACTCCTGGAAAAACTCCTGGCCTCGAGGAAGATGAAAATCCTGTCGAACTGCAGCAACCTTGTACTTGTTTATATGAATTATATTTCAAAGAAGGCCTAGGGGGTTCCTATGCACAGACATGGAGAAAGCAACATGATTGGACAATACAACTCACATGCAGCTGTAGGCCTAATTAAAAAAATAAAAAAACAGCTATTGTGTTTATTGATTCATTCCAGTTCATCAATTTGGATTGAAAAGTTCTAGGTAGCCTAGTCAGCCCAAGTCTGAATATAAACCACATTTTTTCCCATTTGCATTTTCTCACAAACAAATGGGCTATAAATACACCAGGGCTGTGTTCATTTGGACAAACTGTAGCAAAATGTTTTCAGAAAAGAAGCCTTTTTTTATATGGGGTTCAAATAGTATCTCCCCGTTTCGGGCTGCTTTCTTTTGTTTCGTACCTACTGAAAACGACCCAGATGTCAGTATGGATGAAAACTCCAAGTCAACACATTCATGAGGGGAACAAGGTAAGGGATGCCTTGCATGGCTGAAATGCTATGGTGCTGGCTCACAAAAGACCTGGTTAACACTGAATCGGCTGGTTGAAGAATGCCTTGCATGGCTAAACAAGGAATTTTCTAGCTGAAGTATATGTTCATTAAAAGTAGTTAAACCTACACCCCAGTTTGTCATTATACAAGGAACAAACATAACACATAGTAGGCTAGACTATGCAGCTGCTGTTGTTAGCAGCCTACAGTTGATCAGACTGAACAATAGTATTGTTTCCATGCAATACAGCATATCAGATCGCTAATGTTTAGGTGTATAGGCAGGTTCATTTATATAAGAGTTTTTGCTTGTGTCTGTCGGGAGTGGTGTGCTATCACGCGTGCTAAATAAATACCGGAGGAAAGTGGCGAGCATGCCTTGAGCTTTGTGTGTTGTGCCCGGCCCGCCCAACCCGCGATTTCTGTGAATCTGATTGGTCAAGCAAAGAGCCTGCAGCAGCACACCGGTGTGAAGGATAGAGAAACTGTACGTGAGTTGACAAATCATGAGGCAAATCAATAAAAAAAAAACAGCACTTTGCCCCTCTTTTTAATGCTTTGCGTCGATAGATTTTAAGTGGTGTGGAGCTGCCACACCCGATTTCGAAAGTGCTGTGGCAAATGCCGCCTAACCGCAATTTTTCTGGCGGCCCTGAACGTACAAAGTCGGAGAGAGAAAAACACAAAGAAACAGTTCCTGACCTGTGTGGAGATATCGTAAGAACCCATGAAGGCGACAAAACACAGAACCAAGGGGACTGATTCCAGAGCAGTATCATAACTCTAAAGATTTGACAGCACTGTACTGAACGGTTGCACAGCATCAACCTGATGTCGACTGTGTCATGGCTCCACCAACTATTTAAACTGTCAGGGCAATTAACATAGCAACTGGCATGCTTTAATTTACAAGGCCAGCTCAGGTCTATAACTAATTGCTGCGTGCGTAAAAGTAAATGAATGGGGGGGGGGGGCTTAATCTACGAGAGAGGGAAATGATTTAGTGGAGAAACACAAATCTATCATATGATGGAACTCAAGGAAGGAGGTGTACAGTGTGTTGTGGAATTGAGATTGGGATTGGGGAGTTAGACAGGTCTCTCTTAATCTCTTAAAGGAATAATCTACTCAAAAAACTATCTTTAGGTATTGTTTTTCATTGGTCCCCTGTTGATAGAGTCCCTAAATGTTTTGCATGTCAGAAATCCACTTATAGGACTTTCCAAAAGCAAATTGTACCTTGCCACATCATCATGATGATGCGTTTTGCATCAACTCGCCACAAAGTTACTTTCCTATGATTCAAAACGCATCATACCGTGACACTTTCTGTATTTTTATTTAAAGTTCCATATCTTGAAAACGTGTTGCTGACATGTGGACTAATGGAGGAAATACCAATATATTGTTTTTGAGTGGTGTTTTCCTTTAAGTCAGGAAATGTCCAACCAAACGTGCTCACTCCAAAAGTCCTCCTCGTCTTCACAGTGGGGTGCTGAAGCTGCTTTCTTAGATCAGGGAAAAGGGTGAGAGCGGTTGAATCGGATCTTCATTGTCTCTTAACTGTCTCATCTACCTTTTCTCCAGAGACAAGCTTCTGTCGTGCTGACCACTGCTTTAATCAAGTGAAATGCACATTCAGCAGAACGTCCCCGTAACTTGAGGTTAAACAGGAATGGTTGTGCTTGAGAAGGCATGATTAGAAAAGAAGCAAAGAAAGACAGAAAGATACATATTGATCCACAACCTATCCGCTACAGCTACCCTCGTCACTCCCACGGATCCTAATGCTGTGCACGTGCAACGCGGTGAGTTCTCTCCTCTTCGAAAGAAGACGAACTCTGGGGGGGGGGGGGGGGGGGGGGGCTGTCAATTGCCCATGACAAACCTACCTGGCAGAAAGGGGGTGTATGTGTTTTTGAAGTCGTTCGACACCATCGAAAGCACTCGCCGTTATTCTCTTTCATCCGGACCACCAACTATAGAAGTGTGTTAGAAGTACGCGAGTACTATAGAAGTACGCGATGACAAACGAGCACAAGAACATACAATCATCTGCGGCGGCTTCCATGGCTGCTCGTATTCACAAATCTGTCTCATAAAAAGGTTGGCACTTAACCCTTTTCCGGTGTGCACCGTGAACAAAACAGGCACAGAGTCCATTGTGCATTGAGACTGGCGGCACGCTGGAGGGGTAAAAACACACGTGAAGTTTAACAATGTATGGTGCGAATAGAGCCAGCAACACTTCACCAAGCGGGCCATGGGTGCCACAATAGCGCCTTTATGACAGGAGCTTAAGTAAAGCAAATGAGATTTTTCCTACAGCATGGACCCAGCAATAACAATTGACATCACAAGTCAGCCTATATTTGCCATATTAAAAAGGGGGGACACCGCGTAAGCTCTGCGAAAAGGAGACTACACATGACCACAGCCTGCTGAGGCAGCTAGTTTCCAGTTCTACTGAAGGGAGGCCCTTACAAAAGGGAAAGAATAAGTCGGGAGCCATGAGAAAAGTTATTCTCCTCTGGCTACATTTGCTTCTAAATCAGCGTAAGTCCTGCAAGCCAGACCGACCAAATCTCCCTTCATAACCCTATCAGTCCCGAGACTGACTCGGCTTTTCGTTAGAAAAGTGAAGTGTTTTACCATTTTCTTCCCCTGCACGAGGGCTGCGTCAGTGGTGCTGGCTGCACAACAGGTGGGGCCCGTGAAATGTCTGTAATTATCTTCAGGTGGGCTGCTGTACACAGCGCTACAGTTGCGAGACGAGAGGAGCGTTTGAGAAACTCTTCAATAGAAATGTCAGTGAACCTCAACTGCTATCGGTCATATCGTAAACAGCGTGTTAGATTACATGAGGTCACATGCAGTCCTGCAGCAGTCCAACCCAGTCAGTACTGGTGCCAAAGCCACTCTTCAATACTCCGTCATCCAGAAACAGTATGCCTCAGCAGCCCAGCGAATAGGATTCCTGCTTAAACAAGGCTGTACAGTACACTGTACACAAATAAGGCAATGTGAGAGAAACAAGTAGCCTTAATCATTTTTAACACTTCATCATTGCTTGTCTCTTGAACCGTGGTTGGACTCTTAAAACACAGAATATCATGTTATACACCTTGTAATGCTCAACCATATTTCACATGGAGAGATTTCAGGGTTGTCAATCAAAGCGTACGAATGCATTTCTATTCTGGGTTTCCCGAACCCATCCCTTTCCCTGTGGCTTCACTTCCCCTCTCAGGCCTCCAAGACAGAGCCAGTCTTACTGTGGGCCCCATCCCTTTCCCCGTGGCTTCACTTCCCCTCTCAGGCCTCCAAACAGAACCAGTCTTACTGTGGGCCCCATCCCTTTCCCCGTGGCCTCACTTCCTCTCTCAGGCCTCCAAACAGAGCCAGTCTTACTGTGGGCCCCATCCCTTTCCCCGTGGCCTCACTTCCCCTCTCAGGCCTCCAAACAAAACCAGTCTTACTGTGGGCCCCATCCCTTTCCCCATGGCCTCACTTCCCCTCTCAGGCCTCCAAACAGAGCCAGTCTTACTGTGGGCCCCATCCCTTTCCCCGTGGCCTCACTTCCCCTCTCAGGCCTCCAAGACAGAGCCAGTCTTACTGTGGGCCCCATCCCTTTCCCTGTGGCCTCACTTCTCCTCTCAGGACCAGGACAGAGCCAGTCTTACTGTGGGCCCCATCCCTTTCCCTGTGGCCTCACTTCCCCTCTCAGGCCTCCAAAACAGAGCCAGTCTTACTGTGGGCCCCATCCCTTTCCCCGTGGCCTCACTTCCCCTCTCAGGCCTCCAAGACAGAGCCAGTCTTACTGTGGGCCCCATCCCTTTCCCCGTGGTCTCACTTCCCCTCTCAGGCCTCCAAACAGAGCCAGTCTTACTGTGGGCCCCATCCCTTTCCCCGTGGCCTCACTTCCCCTCTCAGGCCTCCAAGACAGAGCCAGTCTTACTGTGGGCCCCATCCCTTTCCCCGTGGCCTCACTTCCCCTCTCAGGCCTCAAAACAGAGCCAGTTTTACTGTGGGCCCCATCCCTTTCCCTGTGGCCTCACTCCCCATCCCAGGCCTCCAAACAGAGACAGTTTTACTGTGGGCCCCCTCCCATTCCCCGTGGCCTCACTTCCCCTCTCAGTCCTCCAAACAGAGCCAGTCTTACTGTGGGCCCCATCCCTTGCGCCCCATCCCTTTCTCTTGTGCCCTCACTTCCCCTCTCTTGCCTCCAAGACAGAGCCAGTCTTACTGTGGGCCCCATCCCTTTCCCCGTGGCCTCACTTCCCCTCTCAGGCCTCCAAACAGAGCCAGTCTTACTGTAGGCCCCATCCCTTTCCCTGTGGCCTCACTTCCCCTCTCAGGCCTCCAAAACAGAGCCAGTCTTACTGTGGGCCCCATCCCTTTCCCTGTGGTCTCACTCCCCATCCCAGGCCTCCAAACAGAACCAGTCTTACTGTGGGCCCAACTCTCACCACCTCGTAATGACGACAGTTTGATTAAAGACCTCTCTCCAAGCTGGAAACCACGGGAACAGCCTGCGTCGACAGCTGCTGGCCACCGACCAATTAGCGTCGGCTATAGGGTCATGGGTGGATGGGACCACTGTCCTTCCCCTGGCGGTCCGACCACGGAGGCCTCACGCCCGAGCGTTGCCGCCACGCCCCATTAGTAGCAGCCTCTGTGAGAGTGGTGAAGTGTGGTCTCATGGGAGTTGAAGGCTGGAGCATTTCATCCAGGCACCAAAACATGTTACACAACATCTTGATATGACTCCATACTGTGATACATATCAATACATACAGTATACCCTGCTTGGGTGTGTGCGTGCAAGTGTGTGTGCGTGTGCTATGTATACGTGTGTATGAGGGCAAGTGTGTGTGTGCAAGTGTGTTATGCCAGTGCATCTGTATGTCTGTGGCGTGTGCCAGTTTCAGCAGCCCTTTCAGATGGTCAGAGAGGCTCATGGGAACTGCATGGGAGGCCAAACCTCAAACCCTCACCACAACATTTCAGCACATTTCCCTTTTTCAACCCCATCCAGAAGAAGACAAACTGTAGATGTACAGTATGTCAATACCACAAAGAAGAAATCACAGGATCTCATAAAAGAGTTGAGGCGTTTGTTAATTGTGCACTTTACTCTGATTGGAGGTTCAAATCCAGCTCTGCCAATAGGATTCTGGGAACACATTGATGAACTCAAGCTCTTAACTCAACATTTTTGCAAACCAATGTTCTTAAACACAAACGGTAGTAACACTAGCAAAAAAACATGACAACTGGTAATAATTCTTAGACCGTCTCGCAGGTGGTCAACACTGTGGTGTGAAATGATCGAGCCAAAGGCCACGTGACCCCGCGACCTCGAGGTGACACACATACTCACCTAGAGGCAATGTGGCGCAGACAGACAAGCATCAACACCTTCTCACCCTTTTGTTCGCCACGTCTGGTGTCAGCCTTTTGACCGTGCGTAAAGCACACAATGAAATGTGTGGGAGTGGAGCCTAACAAAAGCTGGTCTATGTTTTGTTATTTCATACGGTAACTCATTCACCGCTTTCCTCTGTGGCGTGTCTTTTGTTTCGTGAAGGAAGGCCATTTTTCTCCCTTGACACACCAGAAAGAAAGCCAGGCTTAACTTCATTATGATTTGTTTTATCCCATTTCGATCCAAGTCGAGTGTTCATATTTTCCTAGTTTCCCTTTGTGCGTCCTTGCGGCTGGGGTGCTCGTGGAAGACAGCTTCGGGGATTGTAAGCTTCCTGGTCTGGAGACCATTCGTAGCCTGTTCATAGTCTGTTTTAGAACCTGCTCATAACCCATTCATGTTGCAGGTCTCATCCTTTACGATTGCATTGACTAGTAGTTGAAGACGCTAAGCAACATTCTTGGAACTAAACCTGCTGCCGCCTTCTGCCTCCTTAACAGCTAGAGGAATTATTAGCCAATTACCTCCTAATTAAGGTTAATTAAGGCTTTAACGCACGTACCAAACGAACAAATCTCTGATGTAAAACGAGGTAAGATGAAATAAGGTAAAGTGAAAGACGAGAGGGAGGGAAAGCAAAACATTGAAACATTACAAGGGGAAGTAAATGGGGGGGGGGGGGGGAGGATCTATTGATAATAGATCTATTGGATATCAGCAAAACTGCTAGCCTAGCGGGTGTTCCTTCCCACTGTGGTAAATCCTTGAGGCTTCCATTAATAAACAAAGAATTTGCTGCAGTGCAATAAGAGGGACGACTGAAGCACAAGTGTCAGTCACTACTAGGCCATCTCACTCTGTCAACGATCACAAAGTCAGCACTCCATTGGCTTTTAAGGAGCCCCCCCCCAAAAAAAAAAAAAAAAATAGTCAGCAGTTTACCTACAGTGTACTTCCAGAGGACAGCTCCTTGACATGTCCTTTTGGCTGTACCACCAACGTTTAGAAGTCAGTCATCGAACGATCGAGAAAAGCCCCGGCAGAATTATGTTGTTTCTCTTTTACAACGATTCAGTCTTTTTTTTTAAACTTACTAATAAAGTTACAATGACGGGAGCTACAGACAGTACAGTGGCGAATATAAACAAGGGACACTGATCTATTTGGCATACCCCATGCAAGCATCAGACCCTGTGCTGCCTGGCCAGGCTGGATGCATTGGGAGGGTTTTTGAGTGCCTCTAGATGTTCCTCAAATTCAAATCTGGAACACAAAGCCAGTTCCACTGTTTTTTTTTTTTGTTTTAATTGCACCCACCCACCCAGGTGGGTGCAATTAACTATCAGGTAGAAGAGAAAACCAGCAGTACCTTGTAGGGTAAGATTAGTAGTTGTATTTTTACTCATCATTGGATTGGCTTTGGGTTCCTTCATTGCTGGCTCATGATGTCATTTCCTGTGGGCTTTACATGGAATCCTCCAGGTATTATCTTTGACAAGCCTAAATAAACTGATGATTAAGACGGCTGCCGATCCAGCGGTTTTCTCCCTGTTGGGTGGTGGTGGAAGTCACGATTTGAAGGTTGTGTTGATACTGCCACGGTCCTTTGTTGAGGCCTGTTGTCTAAAACCACTCACTCAAACGTACTGCTTTATTCGCCCTATGCTGCAGCCTGCAGGTGCAGCCCATTGCCACGGTTAGCTTCAGGGATGCTTAGAATAGATTGGAGGATTCCCTTAAAGACAAGATGACCATGGGTTCAATGTTTTCAAAGGAGGACAGGGGGTGAAGGAGAGAGATAAGGGGATCACAAAAAGGATAAATAAATGAGAAGCAGGAGAACTACTGCTATGCATTGGGGGACGGAAAAGTACTGGTTTGATTGTTGTGGTGAGTTCAAGGGGCATGTTCGATGTCTAATAGCAAAGTACATTTGGGGAGAGAGGCGCAAACGCACTTAAGTGACTCTCGCAGAAGGAGGCCCAAGCACAGTTTGGGTTGTCATTATTACTGGTTTGTCAGGTATGATCCCATTCAGACTTATAATTGGATGGTGGGGGGAGCAGGATCTTAATTTGAGCCAGTTTGCTACAGCAGGAAAATAATCCTGTAGCAACAGGAAATGTGAATTTAGGGATTATAATTAATGGACATTTTTGTAGGGGTTGATATATTTTCCGTAAGGGAAAATCAAGTCTGACATTTCAGAGTGGAAATGACAAACTTCAGAAGCCTTTTCATCAAATCAAATCAAGCTTTATTTACACAGCACATTTCAGACATGGAATGCAATGCAATGTGCTTCACAGGAAAAAAACGAATAAAAACAATTAACTACACAACAAACACAAGAGGATAAAAAAACAAAATAATGACAAACACTGAATGACTAAAGAGCACCATAAAGAAAATCAAGGCTAAAAAGGTATGTTTTAAGATTTATTTTAAATATGTCCACAGTTTGGGCCCCCCTCAGGTTTTCTGGCAGGTTATTCCACAGGCTGGGGGCATAATAACTAAAGTCTGCCTCTCCATGCCTCTTGGTCCTAGGCTTTGGGATAGTTAAAAGGCCAGTGCCAGAGGATCTGAGGGACCAACTGGGAATACAACTTAAAAGCATGTCTGACATCGTGCACAATCATGGATTGATTTAAAAACCAATAGAATAATCTTAAAAGGTATTCTAAAACTCACAGGCAGCCAGTGCAGAGACCTTAAAACCGGTGTAATCTGTGCTCATTGTCTGGTCTAGATCAGCACCCGTGTTGCAGCATTCTATATGTTTTGCAGTTGACCAATGGCTTTCTTGGGTAGACCAGACAGGAGAGCATTACAGTAGTCAAGCCTCCTTGAATTAAAAGCATGGATGAGTCTCTCTGTATCAGCCTGAGAGAGAAACGGCCGCACCTTGGCAATGTTCCTCAGATCGTAAAAACCTATTTTGGTCACATTCCTAATGTGTGATTTGAAATTGAGTTCAGAATCTAAAATGACATCTAGTTTTTTTTACCTGGTGTTTTATCTTTATTGCCCGCAAATTAAAATGTGCGGCCAGATTCTCGCTCTGTGCTTTGGCTCCACCAATAAGTACCTCGGTCTTGTCTTGATTTAGTTGGAGGAAGTTGTGAGCCATCCAAGTAATTTAAATCACTAATACAGTCTAATAATTTATCTGTGGAGGCCAACCCACCTCTCCAGTCTGTCCAGAAGGAATTCATGGTCAACAGTATCGAATGCAACACTTAAATCCAAGAGTACAGAGAGCTGTTTGGCATCTATGTCGGCTATAAAATAATGTATCACTTTAACCAAGTCTGTGTCTGTGTTGTGGTGGGCACGAAAACCAGATTGGATTTTTTGTTTTTTTTAATACAGTTGGCACAAAATCATTTCGCTGTCCGAAAACCAATTTCTCCAGAATTTTGCTTAAGAATGGAAGGTTGGAGATTAGCCCAAAAGTGCTAACAGCTGAAAAATCTAGATGACTTTTCTTCATAAGGGGTTTCACCATAGCATTTTTTAGTGCAGTGAGGAAAGTGCCTGTCATTAACAATAGCTTGCATTTAAAACCGTTTTGAAGAAGGTGGTGGGGATAGGATCGAGAAGGCAGGTAGAAGGCTTAAGTTGTGATCACTTTCCCGAGCATGTCTGCGTCAGCCTGGGAAAATCAATCTATAGTGCCTTTGCGTGTTAGGGTAGGGCACATATCATCAAACTTCTCATCTTGCTTGACTGATACCTAGCTTAGTGTTTGTTATCTAATCTCTGAAATATTCCGCAAACTTATCACATTTAGATTTTGAGGAAAGTTCACATAGGTTTGCGGGGGTAGACCATCAATGGTCGAGAAGAGCACGCTCATACTATTCTGATTATTAGTGATCAACTTAGAAAAATTAGCCCGGTCTGGTATTTCTAATTGCCTTGATACAGTGCATTCGGAAAGTATTCAGACCCCTTGACTTTTCCCACATTTTGTTACGTTACAGCCTTTTTCTAAAATGGATAAAACATTAAAAACATTCCTCATCATTCTACACACAATACCCTATCATGTCAAAGTGAAAATACATTTGAATACATTTTGCAAATTAATTCAACATAAAAAACTAAAATATCTAATTTACACAAGCATTCAGACCCTTGACATTGAGCTCAGGTGCAGCCTGTTTCCATTGGTCATCTTTGAGATGTTTCTACACTTGATTGGAGTCCACCAGTGGTCAATTCAATTGATTGGACATCATTTGGAAAGGCACACACCTGACTATATAAGGACAGACAGTTGACAGTGAATGTCTGAGCAAAAACCAAGCCATGAGGTCAAAGGATATTATCGTAGTGCTCCCAGACAGGATTGTGTCGAGCACAGATCTAGGGAAGAGTACCAAAACATTTCTGCAATATTCAAGGTCCCAAATAACAGTGGCCTCCATCATTCTTAAATGGAAGAAGTTTGGAACCACCAAGCCTCTTCCTAGAGATGGCCGCCCGGCCAAACTGAGCAATCGAGGGAGAAGGGCCTTGGTCAGGGACGTGACCAAGAACCCGATGGTCACTCTGACAGAGCTGCAGATTTCCTCTGTAGAGACAGGAGAACCTTCCAGAAGGACAACCGTCTCTGCAGCACTCCACCAATCAGGCCTTTATGGTAGAGTGGCCAAACAGAAGCCACTCCTCAGTAAAAGGCACATGACAGCCCTCTTGGATTCTCTGGTCTGATGAAACCAAGATTGAACTCTTTGGCCTGAATGCCAAGCGTCATGTCTGCAGGAAACCTGCACCATCTCCACGGTGAAGCATGGTGGTGGCAGCATCATGCTGTGGGGATGTATTTCCGCGACAGGGACTGGGAGAGTAGTCAGGATCGAGGGAAAGATGAATGGAGCAAAGTATAGAGAGATCCTTGATAAAAACCTGCTCCAGAGCACTCAGGACCTCAGACTGGGTTGAAGGTTTACCTTCCAACAAGACAATGACCCTAAGCACACAGTCAAGACAACACAGGTGTAGTTTCGGAATGTCCTTGAGGGGCCAGAGCCCGGACTTGAACCCGATCCAACCTCTCTGGAGAAACCTGAAAATTGCTGTGCAGCAGCACTCCCCATCCAACCTAACAGAGTTTGAGAGGATCTACAGAGAAGAATGGGAGAAACTCCCCAAATACAAGTGTGCCAAGCTTGTAGCTTCATACCCAAGAAGACTCGAGGCTGTAATCGCTGTCAAAGGTGACACAACAAAGTACTGAGTAAAGGGTCTGAATACAATACTGAGTATTGTCTGTAGATTGATGAGATGTAAAAAAAAAAAAATGGGAACAAGGCTGTAATGTAACAAAACATGGAAAAAGGGAAGGGGTCTGAATACTTTCCGAATGCACTTTATATAAGCCAAGTTGCTCTCTCAGAATATCATAATGAACCAGCAACTTTGACTTTCTCCACTTTGGATCTGCTTTACTGCAATTTCTCTTTCATTGATTTAGTTTCCTCACTCTTCCAAGAGGCTCTCCATTTGGATGGGGCATTTTTCTACCTTACTGGAGCTATGGCATCAATGGTTGCCCTTTATTTGCTATGAAAGTTATCAACTAAATCATCACAAGAGGAAGGCAGAATAGGTTCCTACACTCAAAATCTGTAGCAACATCCGAGGTAAGATCTTAATAACGCGTTCAGTATTACCCTGTGCTATGGGCAAAAAGTTAGTAAAAAAAACACACAGTGGTGATCAGATAAAGCAACATCAACAATAGAGGATATGTCAATAGAAATCCCCCTGGTAATAACCAGGTCCAAAGTATGGCTGCGGTTATGGATGGGCCCAGTAACATGTTGGATAAAGTCCATAGAGCTCAAAAATTAATACATTCAATAGCCTTGAAGTCAGTCTCTTTGTCAACGTGAATATTAAAATCGCCCAATAGAATGATTTTATCATAGTTCTCAAGGACAATAGACAATAGTTCAGAGAAATCAGTAAAAAAAGTGGGGAAGTGCTTTGATGGCCTATACAGGGTTCTGGCCAGCACTGGTGGATGACATTTAAACAGTATAGCATGATGCTCAAAAGACCAAAAGTCGCCTGTCACGTTCGTTATAAGGATCGGACCAAGGTGCAGCGTGGTATGCGTACGTTCTTATTTATTTACAGAATGAAACGCTGAACAAACTAACAAAATAACAAAACGAAATGTGAAGCTTTACGAATAGTGCAGACAGGCAACTAAACATAGAACAAGATCCCACAAACACCAAAGGGAAATGGCTGAAGGGCTGAAGACACGAACCTCATGGCAAGTGTGGGGAGGAGGCACAGGACATACTGGACTCTTTCTGGCCTGGTGCGTGGGACCAGTACAGGTGGTACCGGGCTTGTGACACACACCTCAGGGCGAGTGCGGGGAGCAGGCATATGACGTACTGGACTGTGGAGGCGCATTGGAGATCTGGAGCATAGTGCTGGCACAATGCGTCCTGGCTGGATGCTCACTTGAGCCCAGGAAGTGCGGGGCACTAGCACAGGACGCACTGGGTTGTGCAGACGCACCGGAGACAAAGTATGCAGAGCCGGCGCAGGATATCCTGGTCTAAGGAGGTGTACTGGAGACCAGGAGCGCTGAGCCGGCACCATCCATCCTGGCTGGATGCCCATTCTAGCCCGGCAAATGCGAGGAGCTGGAATAGAGGGCACCGGGCTATGAATGCGAACTGGAGACACCGTGCGCATCACTGCGTAACACGGTGTCTGACCAGTCACACGCTCACCACAGTAAGCACAGGGAGTTGGCTCAGGTCTAACCCCTGACTCTGCCAATCTCCCCGTGTCCCCCCCCCAAAAAAATGTGGGGAGCTGCCTCTCGGGTTTCCGTGCTAGCCGTGTCCCCTCGTATCATCGCCGTTCCTCCTGCGCTATCTCCACCTGCTTCCATGGCAGGGTCTTGTCCCCTGCCATTACCTCTTCCCAGGTCCAGGATGTCCTCCACTCATCTTTCTCCCAAGCCCAGGATGTCCACTCCTCTTGAACACGCTGCTTGGTCTTTTTGTGGTGGGATCTTCTGTCACGTTCGTTATAAGGATGCCTCGAGGTAACCAATGGAATAACAAACCAATTATTAACGTTACTACCACGTTTTCTGACCGTCTCTAATCTATCAGAATAGTAGGAGATGACAGTTTGTATAAACTCACCAGAAGGTGGAGTTAAAGGAACATAAATTAGGTTACTCATAATAACCATAGTGCCATTTCTACAGGAGTTAATATGCTTTCCAAGTCCTCTGTTGCATATTCTGACAGAGAGAACTGGAGAACTACCAGACCCTGTATGTCAATCTCAAAAACAGTTTGCGATATTACTGGTAATAATCCGGGAATCCCTGTGGTTAGGGTGAATCCAATCTCTTTTTTAATAAAAGTTGTCACAAAAAGAGACATTCCTGTCGTTGCAAAGTTCCTTCAGGTACTCGTTTAGTGCAACGGGTCGGCTGAAAAGTTCCAAACCCTATCAGTAGCACGGGAGGGGGCCAGAGATAATTATCTTCCCTGTGCTAGCAGGTTGTTGACATTTTTTTTGTAGTCCTCAGACTGCCTAAAACGAAGGTCGTTAAAACCTACGTGAGTGACGATGGTGTCAATATTGGAGTAGTTGGCCAGAAGAGGGAGTTCCTGTCCTGGACACCGGCTCCTGGGTGACAGTGGACCTTGGTCGGTTTACAGACTGTAGGCAGGCTAAAATCTCTCACCATTGATCTGCCCACAATGATTGGTGGTCATGATGGAATCCGATGGGGAACGAAGAGGGGGAGCGGTTTGGGACTGCCTCGGGCAGGGGGGGATGGAGGATTCAAGCCAGGCTAGCCTGACTTTTCGCGCCAGCTACAGAGGATGGCGTCGGAAACCCCAGGAAGGTGGAGGATGGCCCGAGACCCTTCTGTTTTGAGTCACCAACCTGCTGAACTGTCGTGCTCGTGGGGGAGGGGGCCACTGGGCGGCAGCCGGCTGTTGGTATACACCCAGGATCCGTGCTGACTCCTGGGGGCTGGTAGGTCCTTCTCAAGCAGGGCAAAGCTGTTTGATAGTTTGATCTTCTCGGATAGATGAAGGGTGGCCAGACTGCCTCCCCAATCTCCTACGCTTTGCGAGTGTCCAGATTCCTATGGGCCGGGGAGTTGAGTTTAACATCTGTCTGTTGGATTGGGACAGATCAACGCCGCCCGACTCACCGACAGCTTTGCTATATTAAAACAGATTCGGTTTGCCTGGTCGGTGTACTTAGATGTAAGTACACATTTTTTCCTGGTCGGTGTACTCAGCAAGGTCGGTGTACTTAAAAAGCAGGTTATCCGGGCCTCCCGAGTGGTGCGTGCAGTGGTCTAAGGCACTGCATCGCAGTGCTAGCTGTGCCACTAGAGATCCTGGTTAGAGTCCAGGCTCTGTTGCAGCTGGCCGCAACTTTAGCTATGATTAATGGTTCCGTATTTCACTGAAAGAATAAACGTTATGTTTTCGAAATGATAGTTTCCGAATTTGACCATATTAATGACCAAAGGCTCATATTTCTGTGTGCTTATTATAATTAAGTCTATGATTTGATATTTGATAGAGCAGTTTGAATGAGCGGTGGTAGGCAGCAGCAGGCTCGTAAGCATTCATTCAAACAGCACTTTACTGCGTTTGCGAGCAGCTCTCAGCAATGCTTGAAGCACAGCGCTGTTTATGACTTCAAGCCTATCAACTCCCGAGATTAGGCTGGCAATACTAAAGTGCCAATAAGAACATCCAATAGTCAAAGGTATACGAAATGCAAATGGTATAGAGAGAAATAGTTGAAGCGTCATAATTCCTATAATAACTACAACCTAAAACTTCTTAACTGGGAATATTGAAGACTCATGTTAAAAGGAACCACCAACATTTCATATGTGCTCATGTTCTGAGCTAGGAACTTAAACGTTAGCTTTTTTTACATGGCTCATATTGCACTTTTACTTTCTTCTCCAACAATGCATTTTTGCATTATTTAAACCAAAGGGTTCATTGTTCATTCAGTATTGCTGTAATTAGTCATAGTTAAAAATATATATAAAAATCGGCCGATTAATCGGTATCGGCTTATTTTGGTCCTCCAATAATTGGTATCGTATCGGCGTTGAAATATCATAATCGGTCAACCTCTAATGCAAAACTCTCTCTTTTAATAAACCTCAAATACACTACAATTTTTACATTTCCTCCATTGCAGAAAGTTCTCCTGCAATGGAATGATCAAATTAAGATCCTACTTCTGAAGAGCAGCACCCACAAAAAGTATGGGTCATTACAGCCATTGAAAGTGAGCAGGAAAAATAAAACTGGCAAAATGGGAAATCGGGTTCCAAGGTTATATGGTGGAGGGAAAATAGAAAGCAATTCAATCCACCCTCAACTGGCATTGTGGTTAAAGAAGGTACAGGCATATGCCACTGTACTTCAAGTGCTCATTCACTAGAGCTTCATCCTTTCTTTTTCAGCAGCAAGACTGCAATTTGGGTGTGTCGTACAGCCGCAGATAAGTATAGGCTGGCTAATATGTACTTACGAGATGGAGAGAAATACTTACGGCTAAATGTTTAATGTCTGTTTGTACAACACATGTCCAATTTGGGTGCTGGTGTCCTTTTGAAAGAGATCAACAACCAATAATTATGACTTTCTGGCTCTGTCACTAACAAGAATAAAGCTTTCTGAATGACACCTTTAATCTCAAAACAACACACAGAGGGGAAAAAGTGCAAATGTGGACGTAATTTAAGTAATACAAATATAATACATGTATAGTGTTTAGAAGCAGCATGCGCTTAATCAAATAAGGATAAGCCAAACAAAATGACAACAAAAAAAACAGGGTCAGAATAAGGATGAAAAAACTAGCAACATTAATAAATATGTATTCATTAACACATGTGTTTTAGTCACTATGAAAACTATTGTGTCTTAATGAAATACACCTGTGGCCATTTCTATGTTATTACCATGGTTATAACCATCAGCAAGGCTGCAGGCAAGCTGCTAATGAGTGCAGCCAATTGTACCAATCTCGAAGTAGTCCATAACTCACATTCTCACTCTCTCCCCCTCTCTCTCTCAGCTGTCAAACACCCTCACCTGTAAGTCGCCTGCAACCGTTTGCCCCTTTTCCTATTGCCAAGAGAATGTCACCCTAGATGAAAGAGAAAGCTAACAGGATCTACTCTTTCACTCTGCTGCCAATAGCAACTCATTTGACATCAGCATTTATCATATATTTTCTTAAAAGACAACTTGAGCCTTAAAAATGTACAAGTCACTTAGCACTATAGATTGAACTTCAGAAACTGTTTCAATTATTTTGAAGTTCTGATATATTCTGGTGAAAAAATGCTGAAAAGCAAAATGTATTGAAGGCCAAGTGCAGAGAATCTAAAAAAATATATATAATAGCCGTTGTTTTATATGATATTATCTACACAATCACAAACCAAATTGCATCTTAAGTTATCTATATATATTTACATACACACACATGACCTGTACACACATACACACAGACACACGCACATTTTCCATAAGCACAAAAAGCTTATTTCTCTCAAATTTTGTGCACAAAATTGTTAACATACCTGTTGGTGAGCATTTTATTATTTGTCAAGATAATCCATCCACCTGACAGGCGTGGCATATCAAGAAGCTGATTATTATACAGATGCAATTTGCGCTGGGGACAATAAAAGGCTACTCTAAAATGTGCAGTTTTATCACACAACACAATGCCACAGATGTCTCAAGTTTTGAGGAAGCGTGTAATTGGCATGCTGACTGCAGGAATGTCCACCAGAACTGTTGCCAGAGAATTGAATGATCATTCTCTACCATAAGCCACCTCCAACATCGTTTTAGAGAATTTGGCAGTACATCCAACCAGCCTCACAACCGCAGACTAGGTGTAACCACGCCCCCCCTCACGTCTGGATGAAAAGCGTGCCCAAAGTAAACTGCCTGTTACTCAGGCCCAGAAGCTAGGATATGTATATAATTGGTAGATTTGGATAGAAATACTCTAAAGTTTCTAAAATGATGTCTGTGAGTATAACAGAACTGATATGGCAGGCGAAAACCCGAGGACAAACCATAAAAAATAAAATAAAATAAAAAAAATTGGCCTTCCACTGTTTCCAATGGCTTTCATGTTTATTATGAGGTGAAGTCCTCCCAGATTGCAGTTCCTAGGGCTTCCACTAGATGTCTTTAGAAATGTTTTCAGGCTGGTTTATGGAAAAATTAGCTAGAAATTGTAGTTTTTCTAAGTGGCTCCCATTTTGGCTGTAGTGTTTCCATGCGCGTGGGTGAAAGCAGGTTCTTTGATATTTATCTCCGGTTATAAACATACTATTCTCCGTCTTAAATTGTATTGTTTATTTACATATTAGAGTACCTGAGGTTTGATTATAAACGTTGTTTGACTTGTTTGGATAAGTTTATTGGTAACGTTTGGGATTCATTTTGTATGCATTTTGATGGAGGGAAACCGGTGGATTATTGAATGAAGCGCACCAGCTAAACTGAGTTTTTATAGATATAAAGAAGGACTTTATATTTTTAAAACAAAAGGACCATTTGTGATGTAACTGGGACCTTTCGGAGTGCCAACAGCAGAAGATTTTCAAAGGTAAGGCATTTATTATATCGCTATTTCTGACTTCCGTGTCGCACCTGCCTGGTTGAAAAATGTTTTTCATGTTTTTGTATGCGGGGCGCTGTCCTCAGATAATCGCATGGTGTGCTTTCGCCGTAAAGCCTTTTTGAAATCTGACACAGCGGCTGGATTAACAAGAAGTTAAGCTTATTTTGATGTATAATACTTGTATTTTCATGAATGTTAAATATTTATATTTCTGTAATTTGAAATTCGCGCTCTGCAATTTCACCGGATGTTGGCCAGGTGGGACGGTAGCCCATAAGATGTTAACAAATCAAAATATATTTGAGATTCTTCAAAGTAGCAACCCGTTGCCTTGATGACAGCTTTGCAGACTCTTGGCATTCTCTCAACCAGCTTCATGAGGTAGTCACCTGGAATGCATTTCAATTAATAGGTGTGCCTTGTTTAAAGTTAATTTGTGGAATTTCTTTCCTTCTTAATGCGTTTGAGCCAATCAGTTGTGTTGTGACAAGGTAGGGGTGGTATACAGAATAAAGCCCTATTTGGTAAAAGACCCTGTCCATATTACGGCAAGAACCGCTCAAATAAGCAAAGAGAAACGACAGTCAATCATTACTTTCAGACACGGAGGTCAGTCAATCTGGAAAATTTCAAGAACTTTCTTCAAGTGCAGTCGAAAAAACGATCAAGTGCTATGATGAAACTGGCTCACATGGGGACCGCCACAGGAAATGAAGACGCAGAGTTACCTCTGCTGCAGAGGATAAGTTTATTAGAGTTACCAGCCTCAGAAATTGCCGCCCAAATAAATGCTTCACAGAGTTCAAGTAACAGACACATCTCAACATCAACTGTTCAGAGGAGACTACATGAATCAGGCCTTCATGGTCGAACTGCTGCAAAATAACCACTACTAAAGGATACCAATAAGAAGAAATGACTTGCTTGGGCAAAGAAACACGAGCAATGGACATCAGACCGGTGGAAATCTATCCTTTGGTCTGATGAGTCCAGATTTGAGATTTTTGGTTCCAACTGCCGTGTCTTTGTGAGACGCAGAGTAGGTGAATGGATGATCTCTGAATGTGTGGTTCTCACCATGAAGCATGGAGGAGGAGGGGTGATGGGGTGGGGGTGCTTTGCTGGTGACACTGTTGTGATATATCTAACATTCAAGGCACACTTAACTAGCATGGCTACCACAGCATTCTGCAGCGATACGCCATCCCATATGGATTGCGTTTAGTGGGACTATAATTTGTTCTTCAACAGGACAATGACCCAAATCACATCTCCAGGCTGTGTAAGAGCTATTATACCAAGAAGGAGAGTGATGGAGTGCTGCATCAGATGACCTGACCTCCACAATCACCAAACCTCTACCCAATTGAGATGGTTTGGGATGAGTTGGACTGCAGAGTGAAGGAAAAGACATCAACAAGTGCTCAGCATATGTGGGAACTCCTTCAAGACTGTTGGAAAAGCATTCCAGGTGAAGCTGGTTGAGAGAATGCCAAGAATGTGCAAAGCTGTCATCAAGGCAAAGGGTGGCTACTTTGAAGAATCTCAAATATAAAATAGATTTAGATTTTTTAAACACTTTTGGGTTACTACATGATTCCATGTGTTATTTCATAGTTGTGATGTATTCACTATTATTCTACAACGTAGAAAATAGTACAAAATAAAGAAAATACCCTTGAATAAGTAGGTATGTCAACTTTTGACTGGTACTGTATATACAATTAAAAGTATCATTATTGCTTAAATATACCATGAGGTAAGGTTTAGCTCTTGCACATGCAATATTTTCAAGAATGGGTTATTATAACATTTATTTTCAGGCACCTCCCTCATGTCAGCATAAGTCTGGACATGACAGGTTGTAGCCAATGTCTATCACCTACACTTTGACATGTAGGCTAACTATTTATGTACGTTTTTCGGGTTTTCAAATCAATCAAATCAAATCAATTGCCTATGTTTGGAAAATGGCCTTGCCCCCAAAATCAAGAAATTCCAGGCCTGGTGCTAATCATAACCTAATTATCAAATGACAATGAGTCACAGTTTTCTCAATGCAAGGTTTATTGTGTTTTTTTGTATTACTTCTTGAAGGTATTTATCATATTAGCTCTGTGTTTTAATAGGCCTAAATAGTTGGACATGTTAGCCTACACTTGGGGGCACTTAGAAGGCTAACCTATATGAACGTGTTTGATGGGACTGACATAATTAATAGGCGGTATTTGTGCGCTGAAACGACAAATGAACGGTCCATAACTAAATCCAGGCGAGCTACAGGTGCGCCGCGACTGTATGGTAGCACGTCCCGGGACAATGTGCTGAATTGGCAGCCTATTTATAAGTCTGCCATTTGAACGTGGACTGCACTCTAATGCCACTTTACCTTATGAGGGAACTTTAACCCACAGCACCTGCTCAAAACAAATTGGCATACGAGATCAACTTCACCCCAGCGAAGGGTCCCGTCGTCGGATTGTTTTTCAAACAGACACTCTCGCTTACAACGGGAATGTGCTTCTCTATTGGCTAGCTAGAGAGCACAGACAATTAAACTTAAGCTGAAGAATATAGGCACTATTTCAATTCGAGATCATGGATTTGAAAGGTGTCCAAATAGCAATGAGGCTGCTGCATTTAAAGTATATGCTAGGTTAAATAGAAGAAAAATGGGGTGGAACGTTGCGTATCCTTCTTACATGGATGTCACTCTCAGTGTCAACAAGTTAGAGGGATCAAAAATAAATACATCTGTGTGGCATTGATCCGGATATTACCACAATCCAGTTAATTACATGTTTAGTTGTTTTAAAACCGCATCACTGGCACGTGAATTCATTTCGATCGCCAGTGCGTGCGAGGGCTCTCTTTCAAAACGTTATCACCCGGCGTGCAGCACTCCGAGACGCATTATCTGAGAACGTGTGTGCGTGTAAATGTGGGAAACTCCCTAAAGTGATGACCTATCTCGCTTTTCCAGAAAGGCTATGATGCTTCAGTGCGCCTTGTCCTCCTATACACTGACAAGTAAACGTATCATTAAGTTCACCGCACGAAACCTCAAAGAAACGTTCACTCTTTCACAAGATAGCCTACAAAAAAAGTCCATACTGTTAAGTGCAAGGCAGAACGTACAGTTCTAAATGTCAGTCGAAGTGTGTGAAGCATGGCTAAATAAACGCTCCTCCTAAATCGCTACGCTCATATGACAATCAATTAAATGACATTTCGTAATTATCCACCATAATAGGTATTGCCTTGGCAATCATCTAAAACAACAGCCTAAGTCAAAAGAAAAGATATAGAGACAAGTAGTCTAGTCTATAGGCTACGCTAACATGCTGTTTTCAACTTGAAAACGTTCACGAAAAAAAATTAAATGTTCAATGTCGGCTATAGCCTAGGCAATCAGAATTCCAATTGAGAACAACTTACTTCAAGAAGTTCCCCTTGCTTCGCACCGTGTTCTCGCTGGGACCAACGTCTTGTTTCTTCTGTATTGTCTCCCAATGGAACCGTTTTAGAACGAATGGTTACGTCTATTTTAATTTATGACTCACCACGCATTCTTTTAAGGTCAGTTTCCATGACCCGAGAGAGAGTAAACTTGTGAGAGAGACATCCCCTACTCGGCAGCGTCGACAATATTCCCATTTTCCAGTTGATTACAACTGAATCAAATTCATTCTGATTTGGACATGGCGCCGAAGTCAACCGAGCGCACAGTGAACAAACTCCGAAAGGCTCGGCATTTACAGTTGAGGTGGTGGCCCTGTGGCCAGAAAAGCGCACGTCGTTTCGATGAATAGTAGCCGGCTACCACTATGTGGACAAACATGAAACTACGTCCTATTACAATAGCTTGCAATACCACCGGGCAGCTATTTTCAAGCTGCGGGGCTCGCTCACAAAATTAACGGGGAATGCAGAAAAAACGACTTGTATTAAACGGATTGTGGGCCTATTACAGTGAAACGTGCTGACATAAACCAGCTTGCACGGAATTCTATCACTTTAAGCTACAGACATCGTTTTACAATAAGCATTTGACAACACTTAGTTTAGCAAAGTAGTTCAGTCTGAAACACAACGTAGGCACAATATTTTGTAAATGTTATATGCAAATGGAAAATACAATAGGCGTATGTTGCAAATCATCAGGCTACGTGTGATTTGTTCACTGACCAAACTCGCCTCATTTGACATTTTCCCTTTCATAATAACATGTAAGTGTAGGCATAGTAGCCTATCAATCTCAATGGCAAAACGTTAATAACCTCTTAATAACCTATGATGCAGGGACTTAAGCTACACATTGGCTTTCTACTGGGAAGCAACACACAGCCACGGCCAGACAAAGCACCACATTCATATAAATGTTGGGATATAGCAATAGGGCTATTCTTACCTTGGCTTGGTGTATCCAGTCTGTGGGCATCACGTTGTATTATCAAAGGACAATGTTGTCTGTATCAGTGGAGAAAGCAATACAGGCAACTTGTGTGGCCATGGGCCACTTAATTAACACTCTGGTGCGCGAAGTGAGGTTCGCTTGAGAGGCTCTTTGGTAACTTTGTTAAACTAGTCAATCTTGGCTACCCATAACTATTTTAAGCAATTCCCATCGTGCAACCATTTGAAAGTGAGGCGAAGTGAGTGAGTGTTCACTGTTGTCGTGCACGGATAGTACTCATTCTCCCTAATGGATGCAACGAGAGAAACTGAGAATGAAAGCATTGAGAAGGATCGAGAGAGAGCGAGAGAGAGAGAGCGAGAGAGTGTCACGTTTAATAAATTGGTCTATTGGTATTTCTATAATGATAATGATCTCTTGTTTGCTTCAAAATACAACGACCACAGTGCATTACTCGTTTGCTTTCAGTAAAACAAGTTTTCATTTTGGTTATTTTTAATATGCGAAGTGTATAATCTGCTTCTTATAAAAACGAAACGATTTGGCAAGGAAATCAGACTACCACCACTTTAGCAACGTCAATGCAACCAACCGTGCGTTGTCTAATGTCAATGCCTTTCATGGCACACATTCGTTGAGTGGCAATCTAAAACAAATATTGGTTCCCGGGTGACTTGTTTAATTAATTAGTTTGTATGACGCTGTTTATAAAAGATAAACAAATGAAGGAGTTTCACTTTTGGATCAAAATGTCATTGTATCAAGCATTAATAATATCATGACATGTCGACGACATTGTTGCTTAAATGTCTGTTGAATAATTATATCCCTATTTTAATAGAATGAAAGGGCTATTGCATGATTAAATGTTTGGCTATATTCTAAATTAGTAACATTTCAGAACAATGTATCTTAACGAATAAGATAAATATGCCAAAATGCATGCATGTTCACGATCAAAGCTTTTGTAAATCAGCCTATAGCCTATGAGCAATTATCGAATTTATATTAATTTGATATTCGTATAAATTGGAAAGTTAATTGTAGCCTATTAAAAACGGACATGTAGGCTTTTTGGTTGTCAACCTATTCAATCCCATCTTAAAATACGAGACATGGGTTATTTATTTCCTTCAAAGATGATGGATTGACTAGACTATTGATAGGGACATTTTGGAGTTGAAACTTTAAATATGAGTGCCTTTTAAAGATATGCCTGGTAAAATTGCAGACAAAAACGCAGTTCCTCTTACGCCACCCTGTGGTAAACGTAGACAGCTCAGCTCAAACTCACCAGAGTGTCTACGATCACTGACTGCCAGTAAACGCACACTTTTGGGTGATGTATCAAAACGGTCAGTGCAATCTGGAATCCTTGGGACGCCCCGTACCCTAAAGCCTAACCTTAACCCATATCCTTGTCTGAGACCAGCCACCCGGACAGCTGATGAAACTAAGGAGTATTTCTGTTTGTAATGAAGCTCTCTTTTGGAGAAAAATTCATTCTGATTGGCGGTGCCTGGCTCCGCAGCCGTGGTCCTGCGAAATCGAGCGCTGGAGAGGGAGCGGGATTAGGCGTGACAGGCTTGAAAATAACCATGACCAAATATACAGTGAGCTCAAAGTATTGGGTCAGTGACACGTTTTGTGGTTTTGGCTTTGTACTCCACACTTTGGATTTGAAATGATATGACTATGAGGTTAAAGCCCCGACTGTCTGCTTTAAATTGAGGGTATTTTCATCCATATCGGGTGAACCATGTAGAAATTCTAGCATTTATTGTACATAGTCCTCCCATTTAAGGAGACCAAAAGTATTGGGACAAATTCACATATGTGTCAGTTCAAGTATTTTTTTTCTTCATTGTCATTCTTCATGTGTACAATGTTAAGAATTTCGTCCCATATTCATAGCACAGAATGAATACATCAAGCTTGTGACTACAAATGAGTTGGATTCATTTGTGTTTTAGTTTTGGATGTGTTTGAGATTATTTTGTGCCCAATAGAAATGAAGGGTCAATAATGTGTTGTGTAAATAAGCATAGCATATGTTTCAAACACTTCTACATTAATGTGGATGCTACCATGATTACAGATAATCCTGAATGAATTGTGAATAATGATTAGTGAAAAAGTTACAGATGCACAAATATCATAGCCCCAAGACATGCTAACATCTGACTGTTACATGGTATTCAGACCCCTTTACTTTTTCCACATTTTGTTAGGTTATTTTAAATTGATTCAATAGTTCCCCCCCCCCCCTCAATCTACACACAATACCCCATAATGACAAAGCAAAAACAAGTTTAGATTTTTAGTAAATTTATTAAAAAAATAAAAACGAAAATATCACATTTACATATATATTCAGACCCTTTACTCAGTACTTTGTTGAAACATCTTTGGAAGCGATTACAGCCTCGGGTCTTCTTGGGTACACCTGTGTTTGGGGAGTTTCTCCGATTCTTCTCTGCATATCCTCTCAAGCTCTGTCAAGTTGGATGGGGTGCGTTGCTGCACAGCTATTTTCAGGTCTCTCCAGAAACGTTTGATCTGGTTCAAGTCCGGGCTCAGGCTGGGCCACTCAAGGACATTCAGAGACTTGTCCCGAAGCCCCTCCTGTGTTATCTTGGCTGTGTGCTTAGAGTCATTGCCCTGTTGGAAGGTAAACTTTCACCCCAGTCTGAGGTCCTGAGTGCTCTGGAGCAGGTTTTCATCAAGGATCTCTCTGTACTTTGCTCCGTTAATCTTTGCCTCGATCCTGACTAGTCTCCCAGTCCCTGCTGCTGAAAAACATCCCCACAGCATGATGCTGTTGCCACCACCACCATAATTCACTGTAGGGATTGTGCCAGGTTTCCTCCAGAGGTGACGCTTGGCATTCAGGCCAAAGAGTTCAATCTTGGTTTCATCAGACCAGAGAAGCTTGTTTCTCATGGTCAGACGTGACGCTTGGTGCCTTTTGGCAATCTCCAAGTGGGCTGTCATGTGCCTTTTACTGAGGAGTGGCTTCTGTCTGGCCACTCTACCATAAAGGCCTGATTGGTAGTGCTGCATAGATGGCTGTCCTTCTGGAAGATTTTCCCATCTCCACAGAGGAACTCTGGAGCTCTGTCAGAGTGGCCATCAGGTTCTTGGTCACCTCCCTGACCAAGGCCCTTCTCTCCCGATTGATCAGGAAGAGTCTTGTTGGTTCCAAACTTCTTCCATTTAAGAACATTGTTGAGAATATATTTTATATATTTTTAAATACATTTTAGAGGGCATAACATAACAACATTTGGAAAAAGTTAAGGAGTCTGAATACTTCCTGAATGAACTGTACTCCATGAGCCACCCCCATTGAATTATTTAATTTATTTAATTTAACCTTTATTTAACTAGGCAAGTCAGTTAAGAACAATTTCTTATTTACAATGACAGCCCAGGAACAGTGCCTTGTTCAGAGGCAGAATGACAGATTTTTACCTTGCCAGCTCGGGGATTCGATCTAGCAACCTTTCGGTTACTGGCCCAACACTCTAACCACTAGGCTACCTGCCACCCCTTGATAGGTGCCCTGCTTCGAAAATCCATACACAAAATATTACACTCCGATTTCTTTTTCAGGCGCAAAGCGAACTTCCTCTGCTCCGCAGACACACACAAAAAAATCTAAATAAGTCCACTTCTTGTTACTCTCACCGACGCCACATTATCCTCCGACGCATCCCAGATTTTCCTTGAGATGTCCAACAGATCTCCCAGGTAGCATTGGGCCAAAACCCTCACTAACTAAAAACTAGACTAGGCTTGGATTTCACTACACCTTTACTTCTCATTTTCTTTCCTTTCCTTTTCACCACTGTAACCACACTCATTCTCACTCTCTGTGCTCTCATCTTCACACAAAGCATCGTCGGTTTCAAACATAACATCCGTTTCCGCCATCATCCGTGCATCTCCCAGCTGCCTTGATTAGAAGCAGGTGAGGCTACTTAAGGTGTGTTGGAGAAGGAAGTCCTGCCCCTGCAGGAAACTGGAAGGGGTGATTGGTGGAAGTCAGTATGTGAAGTGAATTTTCTACAAGCAGTTTAAGAGCTGGAGCTTCTGGATTTAATAAAGTAAAAGTAATGGCAAGTGGTAAAGTATTATAACAACAGAGAAGCACATTTCAAACATGTTACTAATGTAACATTTCAATGGGTTGTTTCACAAATTGAGTTCCTTTTATGTCCCTCAGACATTATGCGTTTACATTTTGATCAAACACTCAAGTTGGCATTTGGATCAAATAAATCTGCTCTAACTAAACCATGTTAAAAATGTTTATTAAAATAAATGATTCCCCCCCCCCCGAAAATCCACATTTTGGCATGTACCTCGTCGTGTTTGTCTCATTACATGATTTTGCCAAGTTTCCCCCATTGCAAAGCCCTAATTATTTTTGTTGCTTTGATGAAGTTCTCTGAAGAAATGTATTTATTTTGTATAAATTATTTTAAATTACTTATTTAATGTGATTAGCACTACTACTGCACTACTACTGTTGCATACAACAAGCTTCCAATGGTCAAACCTATTTACCATCAACACTCAACTTTTATAGTCATTTGTCTTCATTTAACCTCTTGAGATGGGAAAACATGTTTGTTATGAAGTTAAATGTGCACTTCATGACAGAAGGTTAAACTTAGATTAAATAAATATCATTTATTTACAAAACAACCCAAAAGGCACTCTATTTGTGGAATGACACCAATCAATATGTTACATGAAATTGTTCAATCACAAACACTTAAGAAAGGCAGAGGTAATCAAGTAAAAAAAATACAATGTTTTCTAAATGTCGAAAATATCTTACAAAATTGTATTATTTAAATGATTCCAGAAACAAATTTTCACCCTAACCAATTTAAGACTTTAACTAAGCTCTCATGCCAGATCTGTCAGATACTGTCACGCTCTGGCCATAGAGAGGCTTTTATTCTCTATTTTGGTTAGGCCAGGGTGTGACTAGGGTGGGCATTCTAGTTTCTTTATTTCTATGTTTTCTATTTCTTTGCCGAGTGTGGTTCCCAATCAGAGGCAACTGTCTATCGTTGTCTCTGATTGGGAATCATACTTAGGCAGCCTTTTTATAACCTGGTTTTTAGTGGGTAGTTTTCTGTATAGTTGATTTGCCTTACAGAACGGTTCGTTTTTCTCTTTGTTATTTTGTTCGAGTGTTTTGAGTAATAAAGAATCATGAACACCTACCACGCTGGGCTTTGGTCCGATCCTCATTCTGACGAGAGACGTGACAGATACGGCATCTATGCAATATACTATGAGACACTTTCCTCTGACTCTGCAAGATTACTAAATCACACCTCAATTTGAGGCAGGGAAAAATGGAGGGACAGAGGGGTCCGGTTACACTTTCCTGCTCTCATCCAACCCCACGCCATCCCTCTGTGGTTCTCCTCTCTCTCCCAGAGGCATCGCTCCTTTCCTCCCGAATTCTCCACTCCTCCCGAACACTCCCCTCCTCCCAAGCGGTCTCCTCTTCCCAATATTTCTCCTCCTAAATGTCGCTTGCACCTGCCTTTTTTGAAATGCCGTCTGCACCTGCTTTTGTTGAGACGGAACAGTGCATTCTTCACCACGTCGTTGCGGAGTATACAGACAACAGGGTTGATGCATTGAGGCAACATGAGCAACACCAGCAATGTGACATGCTGGATACTCCATTGCTGAGACAAGTGAAAGGACATCGTTTTCTCTTGTAGTAGTATAGAGGTTAGACTATAGATGAATGGCAGCAGCTGCATTACAAACATGCAGAGGTAGAAGGCTACAGTGCTACAGGCATGGTGGTTGTTTACTTGGCTTACCACAGCGGCTCTGCGAGCCACTTTGCACATGCATCCATAACCGGAGCAGATGCGAGGGCGGGAGAACAGTACCTTTTCCTTCGGCATAAAACGCATTAGATCCTTCAACAGTTGTAGGGTCACAGAACAGTCCTGCAGTGGCTTGGTTAACAGCACTTTGTCCCAGGTTGAGCAGGACATAGCAATCACGACCAACACTGCCACTCAACACCAGCTTAGCACCAAGGCAAGCTGCACACACCTGGAAGTCATTATTCTTAGTTAGTGGATGCTGTGGCAAAAAAAACACGTATCTTTCTATCGCCATGAGGTTTAAAGTCATCTTGAGAGCTCACGAGGACAGCGGTCATACCACTCAGATGTGTTATGCACCATCAGCCGAAAACCACTGTGCGGCGGAGCAGAAAATAGTATGACAGAGTTAACGCTATGAAAAAGTTATGCAAAACATTGCAGATCAATGCATTATTTAACAAGGTGCAGGATGGCTGTTCTCTAAAGCTCACCAATCCAATGAGATCGTAGCTGTTCATGGCCAGAAAAGAGAATAATTTATGACAAGAGTCATAAAAATTGAAGTTTTCCCTACAATAATGTGCCGGGAAAAAAAACATGTAGATGGATCAAACATGCCTTGATCCTCTTCAACCATTGTCATGTTGAGAAAGCGTGCACTTACCATCAGGCCTCACATCAAAGGGCCTCATGAGCACGGCATTATAAATAAAAAAGAATACTAGTAATAACTTTTTTTGATTCGCGTGAGGCCCAACCCATGCTCTGCTCAAGTAGTAGGGGAATTCCACCAGTGGAGGCTCCTCAGAGGAGGAAGGGGAGGATTATACTCCTCAGTGAAATTTCATTAAAAACTATACTAAATATGTTCATAAGTCACCAAATAATTGATTAAAACACACTGTTTGCAATTGCAATGAAGGTCTATAGTACCTTCAACAACACTTTCTGGGGTAGCACCATGGTGTAGCCGGAGGACAGTTAACTTCCGTTTTTCTCTGGCTACATTGACTTCAATACAAAACCTAGGAGGCTTGTAGGCCTCACCCCCTTCCATAGACCTACATGGTAATTATGACCACTTCCGGAGGACGACCTCCAACCAATCAAAGCTTTTGCAGTGTGAACTGACATGTTGTCCATCCAATGATAGGATTAGGATCAGAGAATGAACCTAGTGTGTTGTATTGGGGTTGTGCCGCAGAGAATTATGGGGGGGGGGGGGGGGGGTTCTATGTGGTGAGAAGCTTGGTTAGTTTAAACACGTTTGTCGTCTCTGTGCGTAACAGAAACGATTGAATTCGGTTCAGTTAGTCTTCCTGATGAGCCCTTCCCAGGGGTGTAAACATTAGTCCAACTAAAAGGAGAGTTTCCATTGGACAAATTTAGGTAGGTCCCTTCCGCTTCCATTTATGAAACATTTTGCAACAGACTGGGCATAATAACTAGGCTACCCCCCTGCTAAAGTTAATGCTGGCTAGCTTGCAACAACAGTAGCTTGGCGCTAGTTAACATTTAGTAAGTGATGTCTAATACGATAGGCGACTTTTAGTATTTGTCTGCATGTCACTGTCACATGCCAATCAGCTAACGTAACAACAAGCTGTGCGAATGACCAGTGCAACGGTGTTGTAAGCTACAGTTGTTGCAAGCTAGCCAGCATGAACTTTAGTAGGGGGGTAGGGCAGCAGTATCACGTCGCTTGTGGTAGCTACGTGGCCAATTTGTTTAATCCCACAGAAATAACTTGTAATATTGGTTGAAACCATCTGGATGTCACCGTGATACAGTCTACTGCTCAATGGGGAGAGTTTGAGCTGCAAGCTGGCAACACAACAACACGGGGCACAGTGTCCTTCGCTCCCGCGTGTCGATCACTGCTGTCCTGCAGCACAGATTATCCGTTATATTGACCAGATACTGTAGTGGCCACTCTAACAATGAAAATAAAAGTCTAAAAAAGGGAAGGCAGTCGGGAGGAGGCGAGATCAGGTGGGACCATTCTAGCCAATGAGAGAACAGATACCCGTGTGGACAACAGGCACAATGGTTTTCACTAGTTACCACAGCCACAAAGTAAAAAGTATATTTCGTAAAAATTCATCAAAACAAAAAGGGGATTTTTGGTTTAAATTTAAGGTTAGGGTTAAGCATAAGGTTATCAGTGTGGTTAGTCAATCACATTTTAAGAAGAGAAATTGTAGAAATAGTATTGGTTTAAGACTTTGCGGCTGTGGTAACTAGTGACGACCAGGCATAACTACGATAGTGTTTTTTCTCAAAGTTGCCGGGATGTCACGTGTACTACTTATATCAGTACACTCGTAACAACCTAATCATTGTGACATTTAAATGTGATCAAATAAGCCACTTGTTGATCACTGCTGTCCTGTAGCACAGACTAGGAGAATTAATGTAGCAGGTTAGACGAATAAGGTTAAACTGTATCCCATCTAGACATGACCCCAAAACAAGGCCAATAATAATACCCAGTGTGCTTTCCAGTTAATTTTGGTATGGTTATTTTCACATGTTCATTTTCACATATACATTTAGGTCATTTAGTAGACATTCTTATCAAATCAAAAAAAAGGGGGGGGGGGGGGGGGGGGGTGTGGTATCAATGTAAATAGTCCGGACGGCCATTTGATTAATTGTTCCGCAGTC
This sequence comes from Oncorhynchus clarkii lewisi, assembly GCF_045791955.1. Taxonomy (NCBI): domain Eukaryota; kingdom Metazoa; phylum Chordata; class Actinopteri; order Salmoniformes; family Salmonidae; genus Oncorhynchus; species Oncorhynchus clarkii. The sequence continues at coordinate 50,050,683 of NC_092148.1, read as the reverse complement.
TTATGGCTTGGGGTAGAAGGTGTCAAGGAGCCTTTTGGTCCTAGACTTGGTGCTCCTTTACCGCATGCGGGGCAGTAGCAAAGAGAAGAATCTATGACTTGGGTGACTGGAGTCTTTGACAATCAATTTTTTGGGCCTTCTTATGACACCGTCTTGTATATAGGTCCTGAATGTCAGGAAGCTTGGCCCCTTTGAATTACTGGGCCGTACGCACTACCCTCTGTAGCACCTTACGGTCAGATGCTGAGCAGTTGCCATACCAGGTGGTGATTGCTCTCGATGGTGCAGCTGTAGAACCTTTTGAGGATCTGGGACCCATGCCAACTCTTTTCAGTCTCCTGAGGGGGAAAAGGTGTTGTCGTGCCCTCTTCACGACTGTCTTGGTGTGTTTGGACCAGGATAGTTTGTTGGTGATGTGGATACCAAGGAACTTGAAACTTTCGACCTGCTCCACTTCAGCCCCGTCAATGCTAATGGGGGTCTGTTTGGCCCTCCTTTTCCTATAGTCCACGATCAGCTACTTTGAGGTGTTTCGTCCCAGGGTCCTTAGCTTAGTGATGATGTTTGCGGGCAATATGATGTTGAACGCTGAGCTGTAGTCAATGAACAGCACTCTTACATAGGTGTTCCTTCCTTTTGTCCAGGTGGAAAAGGGCAGTGCGATTGAGATTGCATCATGAAATGTAGCCTACACATTTTGTGCTCTTGTAGGAAACAGTACCTCCCCATTGCTGACATATACTTATCTATAACTGGGCTAATAGCTCGCTAACTATATCAACAAATGTGCACAAGCAAGGGTACTAATGTTACCAGTGTGTGTGAGTGTTACACTACTTCTACCCAGAGGCTTGGGATTTTTTCATCAGCTTTAGCTGAGCTGCTTTATCGCAATTTCGACGCTTGCCTTGGAGCTCCAGTATCAAACGACGTACAACGACTTGCACGATTTAACGAACAAACATGAGCACTCAATGGTCCTGCCGACCAAGGATCCATGTGCGCTGTTGACCAGAGTTCTCTGCCTGCCTTCTCCCCGCCTGCCCTGGTCTTTCTCTACCATTATTGTACAGGTGCCCTCGCCACTTTCTCTCTCGGACCTTTGCTTGTCTACATCATACGCATACATCATTGACTTTTTTTTGTTGATCAGCGGTTGAACTATTTGATTAGTGACTTTTAGGGCATTTAACAAACATGATGCTGTTGTTCATTTTGCTGGTGTCTACCCTTGGCTTTTACAATGTTGGCGATACATTTAGAGCCTGTTGCACTGTGAATGGGGAAATATATTTTAACGACCCTGGGTTTATAAGCACGGAAATCGACCATGCACGAGCATGCTTTTGCGGCACAGTCGATAGCGCGCCGGAACCTCGGGCTAGAAGGTCGAGACCTGGGGCCTGTTGCACAAAAGTAGAATTAAGACATCCGGGATAAATGACTCAGCTGAGCTCAATGAAGCCAAAACATGTGCGTCCAGGCTTAATTGGTTGCACAAAGACCAAGCCAGGATGAGCAGACACGGATTCATTAAGCCAGGTGAAACCAATCCTGGATAGGTGCGCGCTCACGGCTCACTCAAATAGACCCCGCCACAGATCACAGATTAACTGATTTACCATGGCAACTAGAGCCGCGTACTTTTCCCCGTCGGAAGCACAAATCCTCATGGAGGCATACGAGGAGGTAAAAGATATAATTAAGAAGAAAGGCAACACCGCCAATGTGATAAAGCAAAGAGAAAAAGCGTGGCAAAGTATTGCAGACCGCCTGAATGCGTAAGTAGTGCACAATTACACACTCACCGCTCCGCTGAAACATCACAATTACAATTCAAATATTTAATTCACATCTCCAAAAATGCAGTTGTACTGTAATTATGAAACGGTTAAATTTTTTATTGAAATGCACTGCAGATATGAGTGAAATTGTGTAAAGTAACTCCATCACACTGTATAAAGCTATGATACATTTTTTGATATTTTTACTGAAAACAAGACAAAAATACCAAGTAATTTTTTTGCAGTGTGACTCCATTAAATGTGTGTGTGTGTGTGTGTGTGTGTGTATTAAACATGAACGGGCCAAAACGGACATGGCAGCAGGTCAAAATCAAATACAAGAACATTCTGCAGAATGGTATGGTCCCTGACTAATATTTAACAAAGCACAAGCATATATTGTGGGGCCTTCACCAGCCATGGACTGGGACAATCCGGCAATCTTCCCTGATGACGACAGTGGTCGGCTGCTGAGGGACCAATATGTGTTGAATTATTTTAGTTAGTATGTGTGCTTTCAATTTTGGTTAAATATGTCCTGCGGTGGCAGAGGAATTTGGGTTTTTTTGGGTTCGTTTTTTGACGAATTTGGCCTCTTATGATGTTTGTGCGGTATACTGTGTGTAATACAAGGCTGCAAGGAGGCTACTGCATCCATTCATTTGTCTGTTCAGTTGATGTGTATGGATTTGTCCTGCATTTATTTTAGTGTGCAGACATGCAGGGTGTGTTATATACAGACCTTTGAATGTGTATGTATCATTTTGTATAATATGCTTGGATTCTGTGCTTTCCATCTTGTAGAGTCACTGTGACTTCAGTTTCGAAAGGAGCTGATGGTTTACCTGCTTTGTTTTGTCCTTATTCAATAAAGGAACATAATGTTACACATTGTGTTTTTATATTCATATGGAATGTGTATTTGTTTATATGACAGAGTACTAGGGCCACACTGAAGAAAAAGGATAAAGTCATAAATTTATGAGGCTGGTTCTTTCTGCAGAAAAGCTACATATTGTTCTTACAGTTTTGATACTTATGACAATGTGATACTTAATATTCTGGCACATCAGCATGTCTTTGTTTATGAAACCATACTGAAGTACAATTTCACGAAATGCCCCACACCTGTCATTTTAACAACTGTCCTCCTTTAAAACAACTGGTTACAATATTATGACTTGTGTTTTTTTCCCCTCTGTGGCCCTAATATTCTATCATTTTATATATAGCCTTATAGTCTATGGGAAACTGTAAATTATCTAATGATAGCAACATCTAAAAATCATTTTTTATCCAAAATCATTGAAATGAATGATCACAAACGTTTAAATAATAACAGTGGGTCTAGTTATATGTGATAACAATGTATAGTGAGCAGTGAAATAACTATTGGTTTCCATTTGTGGTGACTGCTGACTGACATTAGGGATGAGATTAAATAGATCCTGGAATTTAGCCTGGTCTGGAGCAGGCTAGCTCCACAGAATAAATCTCCATGGTAATTTATACCATAACATATCCTCCTGCCCCCTATCCATCTTTAGTGCAACCGGATTACGGATCAATTGAGCCAGGATCACCAAGATATCCTGGCTTAATCCCTTATCCTAGTTTTGTGCAACAGGCCCCTGCTCCCTGCTGTTTCATTACAATATGATTGTTTCTCCCTCGAGTATTGTGAGAAACCCCGCGCTTGTTCCGGAAATGCACATGAGAACTATGCACATTTCTCCCGAACAATATGGGAGAAATCGGACTCTTGCGCTTACATGTCAGGACTGTTCTCTTAGTACTTAACCATGTCTCTGGACTTTCCACATCTCCTGAAATATTAAAGACTCTGGTGACTATGGATTCTCGTTCAAAAACCCTCGATCTAGACTTGCCATTATCTTGCTGCTTCTTCAGTCTGGAAATGTCCAGTCTAATCCAGGTCCTGACATTCTTACCCCTGCCGAATTAAGTAGTCAGAGTGGCCTGAAGTTTTTGCATATGAATGTAAGAAGTCTTCTGCCGAAGCTTGATTTTGGCAATATATGGCTAAAACCTGCCCGAATCGGATGTATTTATGCTTTCTGAAACCTGGCTTAAAAAATCTATTACAGACAAAAATATTGGCATAAAAGGTTACAATGTTTTTCGTACAGATCGTAAATCTAAGGGTGGTGGTGTTGCTGTATATGTAAAAGACAAGTTCTCGGTGGTCGTTCTGACTTCTGTTACTAAACCTAAGCAATTTGAATATCTGTCTTTGAACCTAAACATTGGCTCATCTTTAAATATTGTTGTATCTTGTTGTTATAGACCTCCATCTGCTACTGTTGGCTCTCTGGGTTGTATTTTCAAATTGTTATCACAGAATGTCAATTCTGAGTTTGTCCTGATGGGTGATCTGAATCAGGCTGGTTAACATCTAGCTCTGATCACCTTAAAATTCCATGCAATACCTACAATCTCACTCAGATTGTCAACAGTGTAACTAGGTTGAATATAAAATATCCTCTGAAATCCGCTTTGATTGATTTGATCTTAACCAATACTCCTCATCGTTTTAATGCTTCTGGTATTTTTGCAAATGACATAAGTGATCACTGTGCTATTTCCTGTGTGAGAGATGGTAAAATTCCTAAGAAATCGCCACGTGTTATTATGAAAAGAAACTGGAAGTGATTTGATATTCAAGGTTTTTTACTATCTGGCATTGAATGGAATAAATGGAATTAATCCCTGAAGTTGAACTAGCCTTTTCTTCCTTCCACAACGCATTCCAGGATGTATGCAATAGGCATGCCCCTTTTTTAAAAAAAAATCAGGATTAAGGGCAGAGAGAACCCTTGGTTTACTAAGGAACTTACAAAAATTATAAGGGAACGAAATGCTATGTAGGCTAAAACACGAGGAACTTGTTTGGCAGATGATTGGATGGCTTTTAAATGTTTTCGAAATATGGGTGTGGCTATGATCCGTAAATTGAAAGCAGACCACTACCTGAAATCTACTTCACAAAATGTAAATAATCCATCCAAATTTTGGCAAGTAGTGAAAGGTTTGGAGTGCAGAAAAGATACACAGCTTCCTAAACAATTGTTGGTTGACACACAGATTGTAACTGAGAGAACCTCCATTCTGAAAGCCTTGAAACAGCATTTTTTAGATGCAGGCAGTTTATTTGAAAAGGTCAAAGGTATAATTGAGCCCCCTATAAATTTACCTGACACCCCTGTGCCCTGATGAACTAGACCCCTGCCTCCTACACCTAGCCACAGGCATCATTGCTCCCCCCATGTATTTTTAACCTTACACTTGATGTTAAGGAAATCCCCAAGTTATGGAAATCTGCTTTTGTACTGCCTCTCATGAAAGGTGGAGATCCCTCGCTACTTGACAACCATCGACCCATATCAAACTTGTCTGTACTGTCAAAGGTACTGGAGGTAGCTAAAGGCCTACTTCCAAGAAAACAACATCTTAAATGGAATGCAATCAGGTTTTTAGGTCTGGCCACAGCACTGTTTCAGCAACATTGAAGGTTTTAAATGACATCCACTGTGCTCTTGATAAGAAGTTACATTGTGTGTCTGTTTTTATTGATTTGTCGAAGGCTTTTGACACCGTGGACCATGCTGTGTTAGTGCAAAGGTTAAAATGTTGTGGAATTACTGGTCATGCTCTAGATAGGTAATTTATAAACCAATCAAATCATACACAATGTGTAATGGTGGATGGTTGTAAATCTGAGTCTATAGAGGTGTGCTCAGGTGTTCCGCAAGGTTCTATTTTTGGCCCACTGTTCATTTTGTATATCAACAACATTGGGGATCTTATTGAAACAGCAGATGTTCATTTTTATGCAGATTATACTGTTCTTTATTCAAGTGGTAGTAGTTTATCTTAAGCTTTTGAAAATGCCCAAAGAGCATTTAACATCATACAACAGAATCTGTGTGATTTAAAGCTGATTCTAAATTCGGGTAAAACAAAATGCATGGTATTTTCAAATGCCTGGCATGTTACAAATCATGTCATTGCTACATTGGCCGGACATACTATAGAGCAAGTTAAAGTGTACAAATATTTGGGTGTGTGGGTTGATGATATGCTGAGCTTCACTGTGCATGTAGAGAACTTGATAAGGAAGCTGAAGCTGAAAATAGGATTTTATTACCGGCATAAGGCTTGTTTTTCTTTTGAGGCCAGGAAGGAGCTGGTACGATGTACATTACTGTCGGTTTTAGATTTTAGTGATGTTATATATATGCAGGCCTCAGCCACTACCCTGACAGCACTTGATTCAGTGTATCATGCAGCCCTCATGCAGCCCATGACAAATCAGAAACGTCTAACACATCATTGTGATCGCTACGGCACTGTTGGCTGGTCGTCATTGACCTTGCGTAGGCTTAAACACTGGTATACACTGATTTATAAGGCCATATTGGGTAAAATGCCATTTTATCTATGTTCTTTTTTAGTCAGTACCAAAAATTAGAACAGGTCATGGTAGAAATAGTTTTAGTTACTTAGCACCGTGGTCCTGGAATTCTCTCCTGAACATTTTAAAATGTGATGATCTAGTTTCGTTGGTGGAGTTTGAACACTTGATCGATGTATATATCATAGAAGAGTGTAATTGTTTTTGGGCCAGCTGTTTTTAGTCAATATGTTTGTGTTTGTGTAATTGTTGTACTGTATGTGTGTTTATAGTTTTGTTTAACGTTGTGTTTGTGTATGTAAGTTGTTTTGTCTGAAACGCTGTTTCCCCCTGCTGCTATTGGACCAGGTCTCTCTTGGAAAAGAGATGTTATCTAAATGAGGAAAAACCTGTATCAATAAAGGTAAAATGTAAAAAATAAAATCATCTCTGGATCTGTTGGGGCCGTATGCGAATTAGAGTGGGTCTAGGGTTTCCGGCATAATGGTGTTGATGTGAGCCATGACCAGCCTTTCATGAGTGACTTATAGTCAGTGCATTCAACTAAAGGTAGATACAAATTTTAAAAAACATATCACTCATAGCAAGTAAAACATTTCTGTAACCGTTACTGCGAATGTTGTTGCTGTTCGGGCCGGCTACTTGCAAATGTATTTCTGTATTTTAATTTCATTAATTAAATACATTTCAAAATACAAGTATCTTGTAGTTTATTTTGATACATTGATCTTTATGGTATTTTGTAATTGTATTTTGTAATTTTGCCCATCTCTGCCTGTCACCCCTCTGCATTAAAATCTTGTAAACCCAAGTACTTCTCTGCAGCTACCAGCACAACACCGATTTTATGTGATTTAAGTTCCATTTCTGCGATACTGTTGATAACCATTGCAATGAACACTAAAAAGCCAACCTTACTAAAGATTTCATTTGTAGGCTGATCCCTCAACCTTGACCCATCTTCCTCCACTCTCATCACTGCCTCAGCATACGACACCTTCTGTACTACTCTGACCCTGGCAACCACAACCAGCTTCTCTCACACCGGACACTTCTGATCCCCATCAACATGGACACCCCTACAGTTAACACATACCGCTTCTTTTGCCGAAACGACCCATTCCTTGTACCATGCCCTCCTGCACACTTCTCACATCTAGGAATCTCCCTCCTACACACTGCTGCAACATCAACATAAGCTTGGCATTCTTCTTGCCAATGTCCAGTCTCTTGACAACAAGGTTGATGAAATCCGAGCAAGGGTAGCATTCCAGAGGGACATCAGAGACTGTAACGTTCTTTGCTTCACGGAAACGTGGCTTACTGGAGAGACGCAATCCGAAGCGGTGCAGCCAACAGGTTTCTCCACGCATCGCGCAGACAGGAAAAAACATCTTTCTGGTAAAAAGAGGGGCGGGGGCGTATGCCTTATGACTAACGTGACATGGTGCGATGAAAGAAACATACAGGAACTCAAATCCTTCTGTTCACCTGATTTAGAATTCCTCACAATCAAATGTAGACCGCATTATCTACCAAGAGAATTCTCTTCGATTATAATCACAGCCGTATATATCCCCCCCCAAGCAGACACATCGATGGCTCTGAACGAACTTTATTTAACTCTCTGCAAACTGGAAACAATTTATCCGGAGGCTGCATTCATTGTAGCTGGGGATTTTAACAAGGCTAATCTGAAAACAAGACTCCCCAAATTTTATCAGCATATCGATTGCGCAACCAGGGGAGGAAAGACCTTGGACCATTGTTACTCTAACTTCCGCGACGCATATAAGGCCCTGCCCCGCCCCCCTTTCGGAAAAGCTGACCACGACTCCATTTTGTTGATCCCTGCCTACAGACAGAAACTAAAACAAGAGGCTCCCACGCTGAGGTCTGTCCAACGCTGGTCCGACCAAGCTGACTCCACACTCCAAGACTGCTTCCATCACGTGGACTGGGAGATGTTTCGTATTGCGTCAGATAACAACATTGACGAATACGCTGATTCGGTGTGCGAGTTCATTAGAACGTGCGTTGAAGATGTCGTTCCCATAGCAACGATTAAAACATTCCCTAACCAGAAACCGTGGATTGATGGCAGCATTCGTGTGAAACTGAAAGCGCGAACCACTGCTTTTAATCAGGGCAAGGTGTCTGGTAACATGACCGAATACAAACAGTGCAGCTATTCCCTCCGCAAGGCTATCAAACAAGCTAAGCGCCAGTACAGAGACAAAGTAGAATCTCAATTCAACGGCTCAGACACAAGAGGCATGTGGCAGGGTCTACAGTCAATCACGGACTACAGGAAGAAACCCAGCCCAGTCACGGACCAGGATGTCTTGCTCCCAGGCAGACTAAATAACTTTTTTGCCCGCTTTGAGGACAATACAGTGCCACTGACACGGCCTGCAACGAAAACATGCGGTCTCTCCTTCACTGCAGCCGAGGTGAGTAAGACATTTAAACGTGTTAACCCTCGCAAGGCTGCAGGCCCAGATGGCATCCCCAGCCGCGCCCTCAGAGCATGCGCAGACCAGCTGGCCGGTGTGTTTACGGACATATTCAATCAATCCCTATACCAGTCTGCTGTTCCCACATGCTTCAAGAGGGCCACCATTGTTCCTGTTCCCAAGAAAGCTAAGGTAACTGAGCTAAATGACTACCGCCCCGTAGCACTCACATCCGTCATCATGAAGTGCTTTGAGAGACTAGTCAAGGACCATATCACCTCCACCCTACCTGACACCCTAGACCCACTCCAATTTGCTTACCGCCCAAATAGGTCCACAGACGATGCAATCTCAACCACACTGCACACTGCCCTAACCCATCTGGACAAGAGGAATACCTATGTGAGAATGCTGTTCATCGACTACAGCTCGGCATTCAACACCATAGTACCCTCCAAGCTCGTCATCAAGCTCGAGACCCTGGGTCTCGACCCCGCCCTGTGCAACTGGGTACTGGACTTCCTGACGGGCCGCCCCCAGGTGGTGAGGGTAGGCAACAACATCTCCTCCCCGCTGATCCTCAACACTGGGGCCCCACAAGGTTGCGTTCTGAGCCCTCTCCTGTACTCCCTGTTCACCCACGACTGCGTGGCCACGCACGCCTCCAACTCAATCATCAAGTTTGCGGACGACACAACAGTGGTAGGCTTGATTACCAACAACGATGAGACGGCCTACAGGGAGGAGGTGAGGGCCCTCGGAGTGTGGTGTCAGGAAAACAACCTCACACTCAACGTCAACAAAACTAAGGAGATGATTGTGGACTTCAGGAAACAGCAGAGGGAACACCCCCCTATCCACATCGATGGAACAGTAGTGGAGAGGGTAGCAAGTTTTAAGTTCCTCGGCATACACATCACAGACAAACTGAATTGGTCCACTCACACAGACAGCATCGTGAAGAAGGCGCAGCAGCGCCTCTTCAACCTCAGGAGGCTGAAGAAATTCGGCTTGTCACCAAAAGCACTCACAAACTTCTACAGATGCACAATCGAGAGCATCCTGGCGGGCTGTATCACCGCCTGGTATGGCAACTGCACCGCCCTCAACCGTAAGGCTCTCCAGAGGGTAGTGAGGTCTGCACAACGCATCACCGGGGGCAAACTACCTGCCCTCCAGGACACCTACACCACCCGATGTCACAGGAAGGCCATAAAGATCATCAAGGACATCAACCACCCGAGCCACTGCCTGTTCACCCCGCTATCATCCAGAAGGCGAGGTCAGTACAGGTGCATCAAAGCTGGGACCGAGAGACTGAAAAACAGCTTCTATCTCAAGGCCATCAGACTGTTAAACAGCCACCACTAACACTGAGTGGCTGCTGCCAACACACTGACACTGACTCAACTCCAGCCACTTTAATAATGGGAATTGATGGGAAATGATGTAAATATATCACTAGCCACTTTAAACAATGCTACCTTATATAAATGTTACTTACCCTACATTATTCATCTCATACGCATACGTATATACTGTACTCTATATCATCGACGGTATCCTTATGTAATACATGTATCACTAGCCACTTTATACTATACTATGCCACTTTGTTTACATACTCATCTCATTTGTACATACTGTACCCGATACCATCTACTGTATCTTGCCTATGCTGCTCTGTACCATCACTCATTCATATATCCTTATGTACATATTCTTTATCCCCTTACACTGTGTACAAGACAGTAGTTTTGGAATTGTTAGTTAGATTACTTGTTATTACTGCATTGTCGGAACTAGAAGCACAAGCATTTCGCTACACTCGCATTAACATCTGCTAACCATGTGTATGTGACAAATAAAATTTGATTTGATTTGAAACACCGCTGCGGGTTCGGAAAAAAAGCTATTGCGCGATAACTGATATATCCTAACATGACTTTGTCAGGTAAAGGACTGACAGTGACTCTTTTGTTTCGCCACCGGGTCTGCGTTGCACCAAACAGCCGGCATCCGAGACACCGGGAATCTTCAACTTCAGTTAATCCACCTTCACATCAGTAATCACTCCTTTAAATGGCACCCTGTTCCTGAGAGCAAAGCAAGTAACAGGTATTTCCCTCTGGACAGAAGAAGCACAACAAATAATCACAAGTCCACTTTGGATTACTTTCACCAACTCAACAGTACCCAACTATTTTTTTTCACCCTGAGAAAACATATGGCTCAGCCAAAAGGCAGGGGTCCACTTTCTCCAATAACTGGACTAGATTCATCTTTATCTTGACCATTGGACCGTCGAGCTCTGAGATCTTTACCACACCTGCCACCGCAGGTACTTGATCCTTACTCTCTTCCAATTCACCTCCAGAGCTATTGGAGTATGGCTCATTCTGTTTGTACTTGACCCCAATCATCCTCGACGCCCCAGTCTCCCTCATTACTGCTAGCTTCATCGGAAAACATATAACCAACTTCCAGCCATCTCTCAACGACAACACATTTGGAATTACACTTTCAGCAAAATCCTTATCACTTTCACTCTCGGACTCCTTGTTCCACATGTCTCCACCTTTTTCCACTGCTACTTTTCCTTTGCGTCGCTTGACCGCCACCATGGTAGGCTTCCCTCCCAAATGCCGCGTTTGGGTGCCTGTCTGATGATCATTGCTCCTACTTTTCTTGTTCTTCTTTGACTTTGGCATGGCTCCTAATTGAATAGCTTTTAACTGTTGCAAGAGTGTCAATCCTCAAAGCTATGAGCCGACGGTCGTTCTTCGAAAGACCAGCTAAATACTTAGCTACGTTGTTGTTTACCAACCTCGCATGCCCTGGGGATGGCTCATTAGCCCGACTGACTTAACTGACTGAACCATATGTTTGTCTCCATTCAACTCAGCTCGACATAACAGAACATTCAGAAAGTATTCAGACCCCTTGACATTTTCCACATTTTGTTACGTTACAGCCTTATTCTAAAATGTATTAAATAAAATAAAATCCTCATCAATCTACACACAATACCCCATAATGACAAAACAAGATCATCCTTGAGATATTACTACAATTGTATTGGATTCCACCTGTGGTAAATTCAATTGATTGGACATGATTTGGAAAGGCTCACACCTGTCTATATAAGGTCCTACAGTTGACAGTGCATGTCAGAGCAAAAACCAAGCCATGAGGTTGAAGGAATTGTCCGTAGAGCTCCGAGACAGGATTGTGTCGAGGCACAGATCTGGAGAAGGGTACCAAAAAATACTTGCAGAAATGAAGGTCCCCAAGAACCCAGTGGCCACCGTCATTCTTCAATGGAAGTTATGAACCACCAAGACTCTTCCTAGAGCTGTACGCCCGCCCAAACTTAGCAATTGGAGGAGAAGGGCCTCGGTCCGGGAGGTCACTGACAGTGCTCCAGAGTTCCTCTGTGGAGATGGGAGAACCTTCCAGAAGGACAACGATCTCTGCAGCACTCCAGCAATCAGGCCTTTATGGTAGAGTGGCTAGACAGAAGCCACTCCTCAGTAAAACGCACATGACAGTTCGCTTGTAGTTTGCCAAAAGGCATGGTTGGTGGAAGAATCATGGTGGGGGGGGATGTTTTTCAGCGTCTGGGATTACGATCTTATGTCATCGCTCCCCAACGGGCTCGGGAGAGGCGAAGGTCGAGTCATGTGTGCTCCGAAACATGACCAGCCAAACCGCTCCTCTTAACATCTGCTCGCTTAACCCGGAAGCCAGCCGCACCAACGTGTCGGAGTAAACACCATTCAACTGACAACTGAAGTCAGCCTGCAGGCGCCCGGCACGCCACAAGGAGTCGCTAGAGCGCGATGAGCCAAGTAAATCCTCTCGACCAAACCGTCCCCTAACCCGGACATCGCTGGGAAAATTGTGCACCACCCTATGGGACTCCTGGTCACGGCCTGTAATGATACAGCCTGGGATCGAACCCCACTGCGATACAGTGCCTTAGACCGCTGCGGCACATCGGGAGGCCGCTACAGAGAGTTCCTTGATGAAAACCTACTCCAGAGCACTTAGGACCTCAGATTGGAGCGAAGGTTCACCTTCCAACAGGACAATGACCCTTTGTCAACAAAACAAAGGAGATGATCGTGGACTTCAGGAAACAGCAGAGGGAGCACCCCCCTATCCACATCGATGGGACAGCAGTGGAGAAGGTGGGACGTTTTAAGTTCCTCTGCGTACACATCAAGGACAAACTGAAATGGTCCACACACACTGACAGTGTGGTGAAGAAATTTGGCTTGTCAACTAAAACCCTCACAAAATTTTACAGATGCACAATTGAGAGCATCCTGTCTGGCTGCATCACCTCCAACTGCACTGCCCACAACCGCAAGGCTCTACAGAGGGTGGTGTGGTCTGTACGACGCATCACGGTGGGCAACAATCACCCGAGCCACTGCCTGTTCACCCCGCTACCATCCAGAAAGTGAGGTCAGTACAGGTGCATCAAAGCTAGGACCAAGAGACTGAAAAACAGATTCTATCTCAAGGCCATCAGACTGTTAAACAGCCATCACTAACACAGAGAGGCTGCTGCCTACATACAGACTTGAAATCATTGGCCACTTTAATAAATGGATCACTAGTCACTTTAATAAGGCCACTTTAATAATGTCTACATATCTTGCATTACTCATCTCCTTTGTATACACTTTATTTTATACCATCTATTGCATCTTGCCTATGCCACTCTGTCATTGCCCATCCATATATTTATGTGTCACACCCTGATCTGTTTCATCTGTCTTTGTGCTTATCTCCACCCCCCTCCAGGTGTCGCCAATCTTCCCCATTATCCCCAGTGTATTTATACATGTGTTCTCTGTTTGTCTGTTGCCAGTTCGTTCAGTTTTTGTGAACCTCCCCCCCCCTTGCTCCTGTTTGTTCTAGTTCCTGTCTTATAGTTTTTACCGGTTTTGACCATTCTGCCTACCCTGACCCTGCCTGCCATTCTGTTCCTTGCCACACCACACTGGATTACTGACCTCTGCCTGCCCTTGACCTGTCATTTTGCCTGCCCCTGTACTAGTAATACACTTTTGTTACTTCGACACTGTCTGCATCTGGGTCTTACCTGAAACGTGATAATATGTATGTATTCCTATTCCTTTACTTAGATTTGTGTGTATTAGGTAGTTGTTGTGGAACTGTTAGATTACATGTTAGATATTTCTGCACTGTCAGAACTAGAAGCACAAGCATTTCGCTACACTGCAATAACATCTGCTAACCATGTGTATGTGACCAATAAAACTTGATTTGATTGGAGCACACAGCCAAAATGCAGGAGTAGCTTCGGGACAAGTCTCTGAATGTCCTTGAGTGGCCCAGCCAGAGCCCGGACTTGAAGCCGATCCAACATCTCTGGAGAGACCTGAAAATAGCTGTGCAGCAACACTCCCTATCCAACCTGACAGAGCTTCAGAGGATCTGCAGAGAAGAATGGGAGAAAGTCCCCAAATACAGGTGTGCCAAGCTTGTAGCGTCATACCCAAGAAGACTCAAGGCAGTAATAATTTTTTGTTGCTACAATTTCTAAAAACCTGTTTTTGCTTTGTCATTATGGGGTATTGGGTGTAGATTGAGGGGGTAAAACGACTAAATCAATTTTAGAATAAGGCTGTAATGTAACAAAATGTGTAAAAAGTCAAGGGGTCTGAATACTTTTCCGAACGCACTGTACTTCATCAGTTTAGTGCACCAGGCATGTCCGTATAGACCTGTCCAGACCGGACCAAATTTGTCCAAATCCTATACACCTGTATGTCTAAGTTTGGACATCACAGTAGAGTGCAGTACAGCAAAGCAGGGGTTCTGAAAGTGGGGTGCTGGGGGTCCGTGGCCAGATATATGTATTTGTATTTTTTATGAATATTACTAACAACAACAGATTAAACAAATTTGGCCAGAGTTGCAAAGAAAAAGGCATATCTCAGATTGGCCAAAATAATTCAAGATTAAGATGGGCAAAAGAACAAAGCCACTGGACAGAGGAACTCTGCCTAGAAGGCCATCATCCCAGAGTCGCCTCTTCACTGTTGACGTGTAGACTGGTGTTTTGCGGGTACTATTTAATGAAGCTGCCAGTTGAGGACTTGTGGGGCGTCTGTTTCTCAAACTAGACACTCTGATATACTTGTCCTCTTGCTCAGTTGTGCACCGGGGCCTCCCAGTCTTTCTATTCTGGTTAGAGACAGTTTGCGCTGTTCTGTGAAGGAAGTAGTACACAACGTTGTACAATATCTTCAGTTTCTTGGCAGTTTCTCGCATGGAATAGCCTTAATTTCTCAGAACAACAATAGACTGATGAGTTTCAGAAGAAAGTCTTTGTTTCTGGCCATTTTGAATCTGTAATCGAACACACAAATGCTGATGCTCCATAAACTCAACTAGTCTAAAGAAGGCCAGTTGTATTGGTTATTTAATCAGAACAACAGATTTCAGCTGTGCTAAAGTAATTGCAAAAAGGTTTTCTATTTCTGATCAATTAGACTTTTTGAAATGATAAACTTGGATTAGCTAACACAACATGCCAGTGGAACACAGGAATGATGGTTGCTGATAATGAGCCTCTGTACGCCTATGTAGATATTCCATAAAAAATCTGCCGTTTCCAATAATCATTTACAATGTAAACGATGTCTACACTGTATTTCTGATCAATTTGATGTTATTTTAATGGGAAAAAAACGTGCTTTTCTTTCAAACAAGGTAATTTCAAAAGGTTTGAGAACCCCTGGAGTAGAGTTGAGTACAGTACAGTAGAATAAATTACAGTAAAGTAAAGAGTATAGTTCAGTAAAGTGTAATACAGTAGAGTAGAGTTCAGTACAGATGTCTCATTTTATTTTATTTAACCTTTATTTAACTAGGTCAGGTAAGAACAAATTCTTATTTACGACCTACCTCGGCCAAACTCTCCCCTAACCTGGATGACGCTGGGCAATGGGACTCCCGATCACGGGCCGGTTGTGATACAGCCCGGGATCGAACCCGGGTCTGTAGTGACGCCTCTAGCACTGGGATGCAGTGCCTTAGACCGCTTCTCAACTCTGTCCCAAAGTAGACTACAATACAGTACATTGTACTGAACTCTACTCTAGTGTGCTCTACTCTACATTCTTTACTGTACTCTACTTTACTGTCCTGTACTGTACTCTACTATGCTCTACTGTACTGTACGGTGCTCTACTGCAATTGTGGTTTGTGACTACGATGATTTCCCATTGTGCCCAATTGCTGCCATTCTGTTACAGATTTTTCGGTCAATCTGTTACCGACCTGGTAACAGAGTGACACGTTTTAATCACTTAAAACCCTATAACTAATTGGTAGGTCTACCTTTACTTGTTACTTCTGTGAACTTTCATTATCCTTCCTCCTCATGAGGGAGAGAAGCTAAACAATATCTTAAAGATATGTGAGTGTTTGGTAACAGAATGAGACAGATGAGACACTAGGCAATATTTCAGATAGGCAAATTAGTTGGCAGGGGCCATGATCGTGTTTTGATGTATTTCTAATACATTTTACGACTTTATCTAGTAAAGTATTTTAAGACCCCCGATGAGCTAAAACACAGTAAACATTTATCAAACTTCTTAACCTCCTCAGAGGAGGTCAGAGGAATGTTAGAAACCCCAGTGAATGTCAACCCCAGAAGTCCTTCAGAACCTTTAAAGAAAGGGGTTGTTTGCATGTAAGGATATACAGTTGAAGTCAGAAGTTTACATACACCTTAGCCAAATACATTTAAGATCAGTTTTTCACAATTCCTGACACTTAATCCTAGTAGAAATTCAGTTTAAGGTCATTTAGGATCACCACTTTATTTTAAGAATGTGAAATGTCGAAATAATAGCAGAGAGAATGATTTATTTCTGATTTATTTGTTTTATCACATTCCCAGTGGGTCAGAAGTTTACATACACTCAATTAGTATTTGGTAGCATTGCCTTTAAATTGTTTAACTTGGGTCAAACGTTTTGGGTAGCCTTCCACAAGCTTCCCACAATAAGTTGGGTGAATTTTGGCCCATTCCTTATGACAGAGCTGGTTTGTAGGCCTCCTCGCTCGCACACGCTTTTTCAGTTCTTCCCACCAATTTTCTGTAGGATTGAGTTCAGGGCTTTGTGTGATGGCCACTCCAATACCTTGACTTTGTTTTCCTTAAGCCATTTTGCCACAACTTTGGAAGTATGCTTGGGGTCATTGTTCATTTGGAAGACCCATTTGCAACCAAGCTTTAAACTTCCTGACTGATGTCTTGAGATGTTGCTTCAATATATCCACGTAATTTTCCTGCCTCATGATGCAATCTATTTTGTGAAGTGCACCAGTCCCTCCAGCAGCAAAGCACCCCGACAGACAACATGATGCTGCCAACCCGTGCTTCACAGTTGGGATGGTGTTCTTCGGCTTGCAAGCCTCCCCCTTTTTCCTCCAAGCATAACGATGGTCATTATGGCCAAACAGTTCTATTTTTGTTTCATCAGACCACAGGACATTTCTCCAAAAAGTACAATCTTTGTCCCCATGTGCAGTTGCAAACCGTAGTTTGGCTTTTTTATGGCGGTTTTGGAGCAGTGGCTTCTTCCTTACTGAGTGGCCTTTCAGGTTATGTCGATATAGGACTTGTTTAACTGTGGATATAGATCATTTTGTACCTGTTTCCTCCAGCATCTTCACAAGGTCCTTTGCTGTTGTTCTGGAATTGATTTGCACTTTTTGCACCAAAGTACATTCATCTCTAAGAGACAGAACGCGTCTCCTTCCTGAGTGGAATGACGGCTGAGTGGTCCCATGGTGTTTGTTCTTGCGTACTGTTTGTACAGATGAACGTGGTACCTTCAGGCCAAACTAAATTGCTCCCAAGGATGAACCAGACTTGTGGAGGTCTACAATTATTTTCCTGGGGTCTCGGCTGATTTCTTTTGATTTTCCCATGATGTCAAGCAAAGAGGCACTGAGTTTGAAGGTAGGCCTTGAAATACACTGCTCAAAAAAATAAAGGGAACACTTAAACAACACAATGCAACTCCAAGTCAATCACACTTCTGTGAAATCAAACTGTCCACTTAGGAAGCAACACTGATTGACAATACATGTCACATGCTGTTGTGCAAATTGAATAGACAACTGGTGGAAATTATAGGCAATTAGCAAGACACCCCCAATAAAGGAGTGGTTCTGCAGGTGGTGACCACAGACCACTTCTCAGTTCCTATGCTTCCTGGCTGATGTTTTGGTCACTTTTGAATGCTGGCGGTGCTTTCACTCTAGTGGTAGCATGAGACGGAGTCTACAACCCACACAAGTGGTAGGTAGTGCAGCTCATCCAGGATGGCACATCAATGCGAGCTGTGGCAAGGTGGTTTGCTGTGTCTGTCAGCGTAGTGTCCAGAGCATGGAGGCGCTACCAGGAGACAGGCCAGTACATCAGGAGACGTGGAGGAGGCCGTAGGAGGGCAACAACCCAGCAGCAGGACCGCTACCTCTGCCATTGTGCAAGGAGGAGCAGGAGGAGCACTGCCAGAGCCCTGCAAAATGACCTCCAGCAGGCCACAAATGTGTATGTGTCTGCTCAAACGGTCAGAAACAGACTCCATGAGGGTGGTATGAGGGCCCGACGTCCACAGGTGGGGGTTGTGCTTACGGCCCAACACCGTGCAGGACGTTTGGCATTTGCCAGAGAACACCAAGATTGGCAAATGTTCCCTTGGCGCCCTGTGCTCTTCACAGATGAAAGCAGGTTCACACAGAGCACATGTGACAGACGTGACAGAGTCTGGAGACGCCATGGAGAACGTTCTGCTGCCTGCAACATCCTCCAGCATGACCGGTTTGGTGGTGGGTCAGTCATGGTGTGGAGTGGCATTTCTTTGGGGGGCCGCACAGCCCTCCATGTGCTCGCCAGAGGTAGCCTGACTGCCATTAGGTACCGAGATGAGATCCTCAGACCCCTTGTGAGACCATATGCTGGTGCGGTTGGCCCTGGGTTCCTCCTAATGCAAGACAATGCTAGACCTCATGTGGCTGGAGTGTGTCAGCAGTTCCTGCAAGAGGAAGGCATTGATGCTATGGACTGGCCCGCCCGTTCCCCAGACCTGAATCCAATTGAGAACATCTGGGACATCATGTCTCGCTCCATCCACCAACAGACTGTCCAGGAGTTGGCGGATGCTTTAGTCCAGGTCTGGGAGGAGATCCCTCAGGAGACCATCCTCCACCTCATCAGGAGCATGCCCAGGCGTTGTAGGGAGGTCATACAGGCACGTGGAGGCCACACACACTACTGAGCCTCATTTTGACTTGTTTTAAGGACATTACATCAAAGTTGGATCAGCCTGTAGTGTTGTTTTCCACTTTAATTTTGAGTGTGACTCCAAATCCAGATTTCCATTGATAATTTTTGTGTGATTTTGTTGTCAGCACATTCAACTATGTAAAGAAAAAAGTATTTAATAAGAATATTTCATTCATTCAGATCTAGGATGTGTTATTTTAGTGTTCCCTTTATTTTTTTGAGCAGTGTACATTAACAGGTACACCTCCAATTGACTCAAATGATGTCAATTAGCCTATCAGAAGCTTCTAAAGCCATGACATAATTTTCTGGAATTTTCCAAGCTGTTTAAAGGCACAATCAACTTAGTGTTCCCTTTATTTTTTTTGAGCAGTGTATTTTTTCTATCTTCAACCTCCCCTACAAAAACTTCCATTTCACACGGGGTGAAATTTCTTTTTTTGAGCTTCTCTGTCGGGATTTACCATCATTGTCGTCATGCAGTCAAGTATGGATAAATATGAATTAAGGGCGTTTCACTGACTATTTATAGGCAACTATGTGCGTTAAAAGGGTGGGACAAGATGCTCACGTGCGCCAAATTTGGAGTTGATTGTGATTTATAAAGGGAAACCAGCGTGGGACATGCGTGTGAACTGTGTTATAAATCTGAATATTTTTGTGCATAACCACTTTCTTTGTTTCCTCCTTATGCCACCTTTTGATGTGAATCATCCACATAGTTTTATAAATGAGGCCCCTGACCACTGGAAGGAACTTCCCTCAAGTCTTTGTAGGCGGGGAGGAGCAAAATGGAGTCGTGGTCAGATTTGCCCGAAAGGAGGACTGGAGAGAGCCTTATAACCTTATCGAAAAGGCGTGTATCATTGGTCAAGAGTGGAATTTCCACGAGTTGGACAGTCAATGTGCTGATAGTAATTTGGGAGCAAGGACCTCCGCGACATTGAATGCTGCCTCTGGGTACGCGTTCTTCAGTTTGTTCAGGGTCCAATGAAGATCCTTTTTGAGAGCATTTTCGGTGTCGGCTTGGGGCGGGATGTACACCTTGGTGATAATCCCTGAGAACTCTCTCGGAAGGTAAAAAGGGTGACATTTGATGACCAAGTATTCCAAGTAGGAAGAGCAGAAGCTCGCAAGTTCCTGTGTTTCCATCACTCCACTTGGTCATGTAGCAGACACCACCACCTTCGTTCTTGCCAGAGAAAGCCCACTTCCTATCCGAGAGAGAAAGCCCACTTCATTCCTATCGATGAACTGTAAAACCCGCTGATTGTATATAATCTGTTTGGATGTCAGTGGAAAGTAAGAGTATGTTGCAGCATCTGATGTCCCTCTGGAAGGAGAACCTCGCTCTGAGTTCGTCAAGTTTATTCACTAATGATTGAACAACGGCGAGTAGTATCCTCGGTAAGGGAGGACGGGTCACCCAGCATCTCAATCTCACTGAGACGCCTCCATATCGCCCTCTGAGTGGTTTCCTTCCTCTCCGGCAACTGAGTTAGGAAGGACACCTGTATCTTTGTAGTGACTGGGTGTATTGAAAGATATCCGGATGTATCACCGTGTGGTATGGCAACTGCTTGGCATCCGACCGTAAGATGCTACAGAGGGTTGTGCCCAGCCCAGTACATCACTGGGTCAAGCTTCCTGCCATCCAGGACCTATATACTAGGCAGTGTCAGAAGAAGGCCCAAAAAATTGTGAAAGACTCAAGTCACCTAAGTCGTAAACTGTTTTCTCTGCTACTGCACAGCAAGCGGAGACGGATTGCCAAGTCTAGGTCCAAAAGGCTCCTTAACAGCTTCTACCCCAAGCCCTAAGACGACTGATCAATTAATAAAATGGCCACCCCGACTATTTGCATTGACACTGCTGCTACTCGCTGTTTATTATCTATACATAGTCACTTCACCCCTACCTACATGTACAAATTACCTCGACTAACCTGTAACCCCACACATTGACTCGGTACCGGTACCCCCTATATATAGCCTCATTATTGTTATTTTATTGTGTTACTTTTTTATTTTGTTGTATTTTTTTACTTTAGTTTATTTAGTCAATATTTTCTTAACTCTGCATTGTTGGTAAGGGCTTGTAAGCACTTCATGGTAAGGTACCTGTTGTCCTCGGCGCATGTGACAAATAAAATTTGACTTGATTTGAATTTGTGGTCGTTTGTTTTGGAATGTCTGTTAGGGTGATAAGAGAATTGTGAGACAGATATTATTGATACATTAACCATTGCATACTTTTCAGTATACATTTTTAAAAACTAACCAAATATCATGTCCTTGATTAGAATCAGGTGTGAAATTGCTGGGCTAAAACTAAAATGTGCGCTCATGTACCACTAATTCATACTCCTTGGTAGGGATTGCACTTCTTTACCTTGACCACTAGAGGGTACTATGACCAAAGGAATCCCTTAGCAATGCATCATTCATTTTATGACCATTGTTTTCCACAGTATCTCTGTTGGTTTACAAAGAAATTATCATGAAAGAGAGCATATCATGATTAATGTGGCCGCATGGTGCTGTGGGGAATAGGTGTCATCTTTGCGCTCTTAAACTAATGAAAGTGTGTTTATTTTGTTTTTCCATCAGCATTCACTTGTTTGTGATTTTTTGTGCCATAACAAGATAATCAACTCCAGCTGTTATTACTTAACTCAGTAAATTCACTCAAAGGATGTTAATTCTCCTCTGAACTCATCTGGTTTGATCTACATCATAATCCTATCTAAAATCTGTTATTTTATGACCAGTCATTTTGCAATTGAACTGCAAGTGTGCTAACTAATACTATTTCATCTGAACTGTTACGGGATATATTACATTATTATATTGATTCTTTAAAATAACATTGCTGTAGGCTAGTGGGCACCTGCTGGTACTACTAATGATAGTCATCATTCGGGAGCCTTATTGCCACTGGGAAAAGTCATTGTGTGGCTCTAAGCACCAATATAATAGCAACTTTCAAGCATAATAACTCCAAACATTCACTGTTTATTGTTATAAAACTAAAAACTGTGTGGGCTAGTTGATGTTGGTTAGCTAGCAGCCTATAACAACTGCACCGTAGGTAAGTGTAACTGCATGGCAACTGCACCACCCGCAACTGCAAGGCTCTCCAGAGGGTGGTGCGGTCTGCCCAACACATCACCGGGGGCAAACTACCTGCCCTCCAGGAAACCTACAGCACCGATGTCGCAGGAAGGCCAGAAAGATCATCAAGGACAACAACCACTCGAGCCACTGCCTGTTCACCCCGCTATCATCCAGAAGGCGAGATCAGTACATGTGCATCAAAGTTGGGACCGAGAGACTGAAAAACAGCTTCTAGGCCATCAGACTTAAATAGACATCACTAGCACATAGAGGCTGCTGCCTATATAGTTAGGCTTGAAATCACTGGCCACGTTAATAAATGGAACATTAGTCACTTGAATAATGTTTACATATCTTGCATTACTCATTTCATATGTATATCCTGTATTCTATACTATTCTACTGTATCTTTAGTCTATGACGCTCTGACATTGCTCGTCCATATTGTCTTAGTTCCATTCCTTTACTTAGAATTGTGTGTAGTGCGTATATGTTGTGAAATTGTTAGATATTACTTGTTGCTGCACTGTCAGAGCTAGAAACACAAGCATTTCGCTACGCCCGCAATAACATCTGCTAAACACGTGTATGTGACCAATACCACTTGATTCGATTCGACATTTGCCAATCAATGAAAAATGAAACTAGAGAGGAATTATCATGAGGAGATGGCTCTGGGCTACCTACTGTAGGAAAGAGATAGTACAACAAGTTACAAGATGTGGCAGCATTTCAGGTAAGATAAACACATTGCAGTTGTTTTTATTAGGTTGTACTGTTTTTACTTTGGATCACATCAGGCATTTTCAGGACCTTTTCTTCTTATATGTTCTACAGGGTCGAAGAACCCCTGTTTTCACATAGATAATGGTATGGTGCTGGAGATGATGAATAGTATGTTGAAAAGTGGTGGAAATCCAATTTAAGTTGAAATGTTTTTTTCCCCCCACTCACAAATAAAGGGCTGTCTGTAATGTCTCTTATCCGGAGGTGTTGGGAAGAGTGGAAGTAAGGTTGAAGATGTAATGATAGTAGAAGTAGGGAGACAAGATGGTGTTCCTTGTCAACAGAGGGATCCTGACATGTTGCATGTTAAGAAGGTGGACTTAGTAGCGTTTATTACTTTGGTTATCAACTTCACAGTGCAAACGGAGAGGAAATGTGAGAAAATAGGCATCAGCGTTTGTTCTGCAGCGGCATTGCACGGAATCCTGTCGATGAACGCTCTGTCCACACATGCGCTTGTGCATGGTTGTGATTTGAATGTGATTGAAGTGGGATGGTTGTTTGATTTATTTTTTTGTATTATTTCGGGTCACCAGCCCCTCTTCCCGCAATGGAATATGTTTTGTTTCAATACCCTGTACATTAGGCGGGCGGCAATACACCAATAGGTGTAGTCTGCCATAAAAACGTAAAGAAGATCAAAGCACTGCAGACGGAAGTTCGAATCGCTTTGTTCCGGTCTCGTTCACACACTGCAGCCACAGGTCTTTGCTATTTGTTGACAGTAGCATAGCTAGCCAGTCTGAACGGCTATGTCAATATTTTGTTGATTTAGACAGCTGAAGCGTTGCTGTGAAAATGAGTTCTCCAGGGAATCGACACGGGACAAAAAGACCTGGCTCTCCAAGTGAAGTAGGTAAACTGTATAAACGTTAGCTAGCTAAAGTAATTGAAACGTGACTACCTTGCGGTTCAGGTAGCTAGCAAGGCCCGTCGTGTTGGCTTCAGCGAAGAGAAGCATTCAGCCAGTTCGCGTCCTCATAACTAACCCATAACTACAGCGTAAAGCCAGTTATAAAAATCGTTGGTAAAACAGCTAGCTAACTTAGTTAATTGTAAACAACCCTTAGTATAGATAGCCACGTTACTGTACGTTAGTCAACAAATCATAAAAAAAAAGTAACGTTAGTTTTTAGCTAATTTAGTCACCATGTTAGGTGGCCAGATTGACAGGTAATTATGCATGCCAGCCAGGCAATAATTAGAAATGTTGTTTTTGATAAACGAATCAACTCCATGCTGTTACTACTAGGTCTATGATGTAACTAGCTAACGTTAGATTAAGATGTGATGTAGCTAATTTGGCAGTTTGATCTTTGAGGCTAAAGTGCAATAGACCTAGGCTATATTCTGGGATCCCATTCCTTGTGTACAGTAGCCAATTCTGTGTTGGTTTATTGCAGGATGGACCTACACCATGGGAAGCTGCAGATCTGGGGGACAGTGAGAGAAAGCAGAAGTTTTTGCGGTTGATGGGTGCAGGGAAGGTTTGGTCATGTTCTATGTAGACTGTTACAAGGTTTCCCACCCCTCTGGACCACAAGGTGTTCACATTTGTTGTGGCCCTTACACACCTGGCTCAATGTAAACGAATCACCCAGCCTGTGACTAGTTGAATCAAGTGTGGCAGTTTTAGGGCAAAACATATGTAAAACATCTGGTGCTGGACAAATGTTTTTCTTGTGACTGTTACCTCTATTCCAGTATTAGATTGAGCCACCATTTTATTGTCGGCTACACCTTATCCATACAGCTTTGTCAAAGGAGAAACAGAACTGTGGTATTACAGAATCCAATGTTTACCGTGTTTGATTCTGCAGAAAGAGCACACTGGACGCCTAGTCATTGGAGATCACAAGTCAACATCCCATGTCCGCAGTGGTGAGGAACCCTCTTTGAATTATATGTTAGGGTTGTCATGGTACTGGTATCGTGACAACCCTATTCTGCACTCTGTTCGATCACTCTTTATTTAGTGATGTATCCATTTAATCTTATCCCATACAGCACTATTTTTGGACCGGATAGCACTGTATTGGGTATGATTGGTGTTTCACTAGCTTGTCCTCTGCAGGGGCGGAGGACAGGAGGATGAACTCTGAGCTGGAGCTGCAGTACCAGCAGGGGCTGGACGGGAAGCTGTCAGGCAGAAACAGGAGACACGTCGGCCTGGGCTTCAGTGAGGTGAGAGATCATGGAGAGACAGGTTGAACATCGATACAGAGCGTGCATGCCACTTCTGCCATAAGTTCCTGTTGATGGTTGAGAACAGGTCCTAGCAAAGATGTCTGACAAATTGTTACATTCGGATGCTTAGAGGCTCATAATTTATGGTGTTCGATGGCTGAAGCGTGAGGTACTAATAAAGACTTTTCCTTTTCTGTTGCAAAACGTTTGTCCTAATGAGCACAACCCTGGCCTGTTACAGCTAGGTGAGGCTAGAATGACATGGTTAGACCGCGATATTTTACTTATTGATGGATGATCTACATTTTGAGATCTTAGTTAGGGGCAGTGCTTCTTATTGGACCTGTATATTTTCTATTGCATGTAAGATTAATGACAGCAGATTAAGTTCCTCGACATGTGGTAGCTCTGTAAGACTGTTTGTGATTGGCTCAAGTCACAGGGGCATGATTGCTACAGTCATGTAATGTACACATCTGCGTGTTGCCCCAGTCTTCAGATATTAAATGTTTCTCTTCTGTTGTCCCCCCACAGCCTGAACCAGCCCCACCTTCCCCACCTGCAGAAAGCCAAAGCAAAGCAGAGCAACCAGCCAGTCCCAAAGCCCCAGACAGCCCTTCGGAAAACCAGGAGTCACCAGAGAAATCCCCTTCACAGAGCCCAAACGGCAGGACAGAGCCCAGCGCAAAAGACAAGAGGGTAGAAGACAAGAAACACAAAATGGCCTTTGTGAAGTCATCCTAAGAATGGGCGAAAAACTAAATCACTTTTTCTAACGTCGAACCACAGATTTGTAAATATGTTCTTTTGTCTCTGAAGTACTTGGTAACTTCATGGTTTAAGAATGTATTTTTTTTTTTTATGTTTCAATGTTGAGCAACGTACTACTGTAGGAGGTGACGTAATCGTCGATTGAGACAGATTCTTCCCATTATTTTGTCCATTTTTAGGAATTCCTAACTGGAAGAGGGACTGGTCTGACGTGTTTTTAATGGATCTGAGATGAAGCAAAGGCTTTAATTAAGTTGTATTGAATGAAACTGGGTTGAACCTATTGGCTCGATAGCTCTTTTACAGTCCTGTTCAAATGTCTCACCATCAGTAATAAAAGGTACTTAATGACAAACTGAAGCACCACAGTTCTCTCAGGTTCTGAATTCTGGGGGAGAAAATAGTTAACTATACTGAACAAAAATGTAAAGTGTTGGTCCCATGTTTCATGAGGTGAAAAAGATCCCAGAACTGTTCCACATGCACAAAAAGCTTATTTCTCAACATCCCTGTTAGTGAGCATTTCTCCTTTGCCAAAACAATCCATATACCTGACAGGTGTGGCATATGAACAAGCATGATCATTGCACATTGTGCTAGGGACAATAAAAGGCCACTCTAAAATGTGCAGTTGCAATTGGCATGCTGACTGCAGGAATGTCCACCAGAGCTGTTGCCAGATAATTGAATGTTCATTTCGCAGTACGTCCAACCGGCCTCACAACCACATGTAACCATGCCAGCCCAAGACCTATGGCTTCTTCACCTGCGGGATCGTCTGATACCCGGACAGCTGATGAAACTGAGTTTCTTTGTAATAATGCCCTTTTGTGGGGAAAAAAACTCATTCTGATAGGCCTGCCCAGTCATAAAATTCATAGATTAGGGCCTGATTTCCTTATGAACTGTAAAATTGTTGCATTTCTATTTTTGGTGAGTTCATTTGACAAATTGAATCCACATGGAGAGTATAATGTAAATAGTGAGACACCATGTTTTGTTAAAACCTTTATTTCAATAAAACACCAGTATGGTTTCTTTCCTTTTTAAATGATACAATACAGTTGATTGGCCAAAGCATTAGGTGGCATTGCTGAGCTACAAAGTTATATTTGGTGCAAAATTCTTTCATTACTCAAAATAAATACATTTCCTTATCTACGATCTTAGAAAACATTGCTTTGAACTTAAATTTCTGTTGAAAATATAGACCACACTGCAAAAAAAACAGCTAATTACTCTCTATTGCAAAAACTAGTAGGTGTTAATAATTCCACACAACACGCCATAAAAGTGCAAAAGCATGTAAAAACAACTCCAATTCAACCTTAACATTAGGTACACGCAGTGTAGTTTCAAATAACTGTTTTTGGTTCTACAAAACATCTCGTTTTAGCTCTAATAAGCCTAATACAAAATCACTTCACTTTTGTCAGTGAACTCCACAAACAATTTTCATCCACACAGAAGTCCTGTTGGTGCCTTGGCGTCTGAGTCAACGGTCAGTCAGAGCTCAGCTGAGCTTTGGCTGAAATGGGGAAGGGGGGAAGAAAACACTCTTGACATTGAAAATACAGACTTTGCCTTCAATCTATAGTTAAACCATCTTTTAAAAAAAGCCCAAGTATTATCCAAACGTGTTTGTATGGAAACAATGAGGCACAACCTTTCCACATTCAAAACACATGAGCCAAGAACATTTGGACGCGAAAAGCCACCACACTTCAGAAAAGCAACCACCAAAACACCCAATCTAGTGAGAGCAGAAATTACGACTACAGTTATGCCACCACAAACATCACAGAGAGGCATCTTAAGGCCACGACACTCAGAGGAGATGCGGTGTACCTTCACTAGATCTGTTCATCTCCCCAGCATCTCGCTCTCTGCACAACCAGGGACAATGAGAGAGGGTCCGATTATGGTGAAGTTGCCCCTAGACACTGATCTTGGGTCAGTTTTGCATATTCCCCACTAGTGTGTTAAGGTTATGATTGGGGGAGGGAAAGCTGATCCTAGATCTGTGCCTAGGGAAACTTCACCCCGGAGTGTGCTGTACCCTTCACAGACTATGTGCGCACTTACATCAATTCTATGACACTTGAGTGTGCAAGCATTGGCTGGAGGGAGTTTCCACCATTGATAAATCCATACGAGAAAGTGTGCAAGTGCACAAGGGAGAATCAGGACGCAGGCTCTGCCTCACACATAGTAGTATGTCTAGATAGTTTACTGTGAACTAGTTTGGCTTCTCTGAAGGGAGGCTATATATCAACAGCACAGTGATAGCCTCGGTTTCCTGCTAGATATTTACAGTGCCTTCAGAAAGTATTCATACCCCTTGACATATTCCACATTTTATTGTGTTATAGCCTGAAATTAAAATGGATCAAAAAATAATCTCACCCATCTACACACAATACCTCATGATGACGAAGTGAAAACATGTTTTTAGGATTGTTTGCACATATATTAAAAAGTACAGAAATCTAATTTGCATAAGTATTCACACCCATGAGTCAATACTTTGTAGAAGCCCCTTTGGCAGCGATTACAGCTGTAAATCGTTCTGGGTAAATCTCTAAGAGCTTTCCACACCTGGATTGTGCAACAAAAAATGAATTGCTTTGCCACATTTTTTGCAGTATTACTTTAGTGCCTTGTTACAAACATGATGCATGTTTTGGAATATTTTTATTCTGTACAGGCTTCCTTCCTTCTTTTCACTCTGTCAATTATGTTAGTATTGTTGAGTAACTACAATGTTGTTTATCCATCCTCAGTTTTCTCCTATTACAGCCATTAAATTCTTAAAACTGTAATTGTTTTAAAGTCACTATTGGCCTCATGGTGAAATCTCTGAGGGGTTTCCTTCCTCCCCAGCAACTGAGTTAGGAAGGACGCCTGTCTTTTTTGTCGTGAATGGGTGTATTGCTACACCATCCAAAGTGTAATTAATATCTTCACCATGCTCAAAGGGAAATTCAGTGTCAGCTTTTTTTATTTTCTACCAATAGGTGCCCTTTTTTGCGAAGGTTGAATCTGTGTTTGCGAAGATTGTATCTGTGTTTGAAATTCACTGCTCGACTGAGGGCCTTTCATATAATTGTATGTGTGGGGTACAGAGATGAGGCAGTCATTCAAAAATCATGTTAAACACAATAATTGCACACAGAGTCCATGCAACTTGTGACTTAAGCACATTTTTACTCCTGAACTTACAAAGAGGTTGAATACTTATTGACTCAAGACCTTTCAGCTTTTCATTTGTAATTTATTTGTAAACATTTCTAAAAACAAATCTCCACTTTCACATTTTATGGTATTGTGTATAGGCCAGTGACAACCTTTTTTTGAAATGTAATCAACTTTAAATTCAGGCTGTAACACAACAGAATGTGGAAAAAGTCGAGGGCTGTGAATACTTTCCGAAGGCTCTGCATAGGAATATTAAAGGATCCTCTGTTCACGCCAATTTAGAATTGGGAGTGTTTTATGAAGGAATTCATGGTTATGTTGGGATCAAAGATACTGTAGGCAGTTCAGTGGGAAAAGGGTTTGTTTATTTGTTTGTGTGTGTGCGCGCGGAGTATACATAGAGTCACCTATGAGTGTGTGTGAGAGAACTGGGCGATATGCACATTTGCAGTGTGCATTTTTAAAGCATGTGCATGTATGAGCTGACCTGTGAACTGCTTGCTCTTAACGGAGGCTTCCGAGGCCAAGGCGTGGGACACAGTCATGATCCTCTCCTGCTGCTGCATGGCGATGTCCAAATCAGTGAAGTTCAGTGGGACAGACGTGCCAGACGACGGGTGTATGTTCTGAAAACTGACACACACGGTGGGAAGGGAAATACACATCAGGGAAAAGAGAGACCGAAACAAAGGAAAACACTGAGGGACAAAGGAAACCAGCGTCCCAAATGGCACCTTATTCCCTATATAGTGCACTGCTTTTGACCAAGGCTCGTACGGAATAGAGTGCAGGGAAAAGGATGCCATTTAGGACACAAGGTGATTATTGCGGTAGCTTTTTTTGTCGTGGGTTCTAAAGCTTTTGTAGTTTGCTTAAGGTTCAAGTCAGGACCCGGTTTTTCAGAACCCCTGTTTTAATCCGTACATTTTTTATCAAATCAGCCACAGCCACAGCACAGGATCCAGGGACCCATGAGATGGTGCATGCGATGCCGTTAATGTTTTCCTTTCTAGGTAACACTTTCATTTGGAGAGTCCATCTGTAGATGCTCTACAAACTATCTACAGACGATCAGTAACACGTCATCTGCATGTTGAAATGATGAAAACACAGTGGAGATGCTACTGAAGGACTAAAGGCATTCTGTTAAAACGCTGCTGACGGTCTACAGATTGTTGAACATCCATAGATGGACTATAAACAACCTTGTTTGAAAATGATGTGATTTATACTGTTGCTACTGAAAGGCCCAAGACATGCTGTTGAAATGATGCTTGTAATCTGTAGAGCAGGGTTCCCCAGCTGGCGGCCCGGCCCGAGACATAAAAGACTGTTTAAAAAAATAAAATTAAAATAAAAACAGAAAATCAGCGCCAAGTCATTTTAATTTTGGAAAAGTGTTCCAAAGTATTTCCATACATAATAGAGAGATGTATGTGATTGTATAGAAATGCAAGCAAGGTTCGAAATGATCCTGTTTTAGTCAAATGTTGTATCTGTTTGGGCTCCTTGCAGTCAATTTGTGGTCTACAAATGATTTAGAATTATATTCCAGCCCCCTGACCATACGCCCAAGAAAAAAAATTGGCCCCTGGCCGAAACTAGTTGACGATCCCTGCTGTAGAGCATTTACAGATGGACTATCCAAATAAAGTGTTACCCTTTTCTCAATAAGGAGAATTGATATCAAACAAAATATATTATTATCGTCGTCATCAACCTCATTGTATGAACACGAACTGAATGGCTGAAACTAAGTCAGTAGTACTTGGATTTGGCCAGGATGTTTTTGATGCGTTCTGCTCTGCGTTGACGATCCTCCATCTCCTCCTGACTCAGAGGCTCCTCGGGGTCCGACTCCACATAGCGCTCTGGGATAGACACCTTTTGGGGCTTGGAAAGCTACATAAACCAATTCATAGTGAAGAGGTCCAGTCAACCAACAAATCCGTATTCAGGCTTAGAACAATATTCACCAATCATCTGTTTAGGTGGTCACACAGTCGGGGTTAGATAAATGTTACGAAGGCTCCATAAAGGCAAGGTTATGTGATTGTAGTTGAAAGCATCAGGTCATTCATTGTATGTTGTGAATGGGAAGTAGTACGAGTGCAGCAGGCTACAGTCTTTCCTCTAATACAAAACCATAACTGCATAATATTAAAGGGGAAGTTCAGTGTTTTAGTTAAAAAATAAAAATAAAACATTTTCTCCAGGCACATAGACTACTTTCAGAAACCACCTAACATTAAGTTTTAAAATATTGAACTTTCTCTTTAACCACTTGTGTACAGGTGTACAGATGTAATATTCAACCAATAATGGAGAGTATTGATAGGAGAATATTCGGCGCCAGATCCTGATGGGCCATAGGTCAACGTACCTCACGACTGAGATCCAGGTCATAGTCGAGGGGCTCCATGTCCGTCTCCCTCATGGGTGTGGCAATCGTGGGCAAGGCCATCACCGAGAGCCACTCGTCTGATTGGATCCTCTCCCTTTCCTTCAGCTCGCTCCGCCCCTCGTCGCTCTGGCCCTCGGCAACCTGTCGCTCTTCCACCTGAGCTTTCTGCACCAGCTGCAAATCAAAGTCCTGCTGCTCTCGCCTCCACTAGGGGGAGACAGACACAACCATTACTTTATCTGACCACTACGGGGAGACAGACACAACCATTCCTTTATCTGACCACTAGAGGAGGGGCAAACAACGGTTACTTTATCTGACCACGAGGGAGACAGACTTCTACTTAATCTGACCACGAGGGGGAATAAACAACAATTACTTTATCTGACCACTGGGGGGGACAACCACAACAGTTACTTAATCTGACCACTGGAGGGGACAAACACAACAATTACTTTATCTGACCACTGGGGGGGACAAACACAACAGTTACTTTATCTGACCACTGGGGGGGACAAACACAACAGTTACTTTATCTGACCACTGGGGGGGACAAACACAAGTTACTTTATCTGACCACTGGGGGGGACAAACACAACAGTTACTTTATCTGACCACTGGAGGGGACAAACAACAGTTACTTTATCTGACCACTGGGGGGGACAAACACAACAGTTACTTTATCTGACCACTGGAGGGGACAAACACAACAGTTACTTTATCTGACCACTGGGGGGGACAAACACAACAGTTACTTTATCTGACCACTGGGGGGGACAAACACAACAGTTACTTCATCTGGTTGATTTTCAGAGGCAAAAAAATAAATAAAAAATGTACTTATTATTTCACACTAAGAGACAACACAACACCAGCACAGATTGGACCACCCTGTGTAGAACCCGGAGAAAAAAAAAAACGTAAAGTAATGTATATTGTATCTGGAGCTGATTTCACAGCACAAATCCTAGTCCCATGAGGATGGACAGCTTCTGTGTTGCAGGGACAAATGGAGTCTTGAGGAGTGAGGACCATGCATCCGAAATCTTGTCTTGCTTGGCTTCTGCATTGTCACCACAGGACGTCCCTACGGCGTCTCCATTCCACCACCAGCAACTTCATTGCATTTAATTGTTTTCAGGATCACCAGAAAGAGGATTTCATTATTAGATTAATGACAGCAACATAAAGAAGCAACCACCAAAAGGATACTGATTAACCTGTTACCACACACACACACACACACACACACATTTGCTTTTCCAAACACATACATAAACACATTTGTGTTGTGAGTAAATATCTGTTTGTACTGTATGCGTGTTGTTATGCGTGTGTCCTAGCCCTCAAACCCATGCATGCATCATTGCCACTCCTGTGCGTGTAGGCCTCCCATGATGTGAGGAGAAAGTGCATCACATGCGTTATTGTGCTCACTGGACAGAGGACCCCCCCCCCCCCCCCACAGGGAAAATACATGCATTACATATTCATCAAACCCCCGCAAAAATGGAAACACACAGCCAGAGGTGATTTTATTTAGTTTTTTGAAGCAAAATGATTTTATTCTCGAGCGCAAATCTCTACATTGGAAAATAACAGGCGTGAAGGAGCTGTGCGTTGCCTCTCAGTATAATTTACCATTCGCTAGTGTCTCTAGTGACTTCCTTTCTCTGTGCAATTTTCTGTACATCCTCGCTGCTAAAAAAAATAAATCAATCGATTTGGACGGGGAAAAGCAACATGGTGGAATTTACACCTGCCTTGACGGTAAGCTGGCGGCAGCCATTTTACTCCCCCCCCCCCCCTGTCCTTTCATTTGCAGTGAAGCAGATCAAATAGGCTTAATACTCTCTCACTATGACCTTGACCGTAGAAGTAGGCCGTTGTAGCGATCAACCACGGTTAAGTACAAAAGTCTTTGTGATAAAAGGCTGTGATAATGTCGATGTAGCAGAAACTAAAAACTAAATGCTGTGAATAAGCGACGGTTTAGTGTGTCATGGTGGGGAAAAAAACGATTCAAATGCCCCCCAAAAAAGAGGGAGCCTAAAATCTCTTGGCTATTATGGTGAAGCGTTACAAAATGAAATTTAGTAACCAGCAGGAGTTGACCTACGTGTTGCCAAATGTTAGTAGGAGCTTGGGAACACAAGGGTTGATGGCAAATGTAGCAAGGAGTTTGAGGGTATTGATGATCTCACAGCAATCTGGTTAAGATTGTGTGTTAGATAATATATTAGATGGTTAAATTAGTCTTCGTAAGGTTGACTCTCCTACGTTGGCACGCACAACAAACCTCAAACAGACGTAAGACAACTATCTGAAAGCTCATTTGAATGGGATTCGGTGGTAGCCATAGCACGCCATAAGACAAACAGGGTGGAAAAAGGTGAGGCTGAAGGAGAATCTTGTGAGAAGAGGAATGATTATTCACCGGGAACTAAAGGCACTTTGATTTCATTCGATTCATATCATTTGAAAGATGGAGGGAGGAGGCCGGTATGATAATGATTTGTGCCACTTCCCACCGAGTTGATTTGTTCAAATAACGATACATATTTCCCCATCCCTCATTTTATCAAATCTCTATAAAATATAATTTTACAAATGTATAGGCTACTGAAAATATCCTTCAGTAAATAAATACTAATGTACATAAGTGTAAATGTACATAGAATGGGCTTTTCTTTTCTCATGACAGAGGGGGAAGGCAGAGCTATGCCTGTAGCCAATCCCCCTCTTCTTCTCCTTGAAATACATTCAGTGTGTGTCAGTGAGGTACCGCACGGGGGCACCAGTGATCGGGGAAACGCAACCCATACACCTTCATATGGGGAACAGCTCTGTCTTTACAGTCCCCATCTTCGACAGATATCCCCTCCCCTACTCTCCCAAGCAGCCTCCACCACGCACAGTCCAACCGCTCTATAAGCCCAGCCAGCCACGGCTTTGTCCCATCCAGTCCCACCGGCCCTTCGCGTGCTAGCACGATGCTAACGCTTACTCATGTTAGTGCCATTGGTTACACATGGGGGAGAGGGTGAGTAGGGGATGTTAGCATGTTAGCAATTGCGGCGGCGCCTATGTGGGGGGTTCGGCGGGGGCGCGGCAGTGGCAGTGGTCCCTGCTTCTGCTGCGGGGGTAACGTACTGAGCCCAGGTCAGTGGAGGAGAGAGCCCTGGTGGAGGAGGAGGTACGATGAGCAGTGTTGGAGTGGCGTTCTCCCTGGCTGAGGTTCCTCTTGCGCTCGCGCACCAGGGCCCTCTGGTGCCTCTTCATGCGCTCCAGCTGCTCCTCTGCGCTCATGCGTCCCCGGGGGGCCTGGGCCAGAGGCTGGGGCTGCTGGCCAGAGGAGTACAGCTGCTCCAAAGCACTCTTAGGTCTCTCCTGGTACAGAGAGTGTGTGAGAGAGAGAAAGAGAGAAAGAGAGAGAGAGAAAAAGAGAGGGACAGAGGGGGAAAGAGGGGGAAAAGGAGAGAGAAAGAGAGAGAGAGAGAAAAAGAGAGAGGGGGACAGAGGGGGAAAGAGGGGGAAAAGGAGAGAGAAAGAGAGGGAGAGAGAGAAAGAGAGAGAGAGAAAAAGAGAGAGGGGGACAGAGGGCGAAAGAAGGGGAAAAGGAGAGAGAAGAGAGAAAAAGAGAGAGGGGGACAGAGGGGGAAAGAGGGGGAAAAGGAGAGAGAAAGAGAGGGAGAGAGAGAAAGAGAGAGAGAGAAAAGGAGAGGGGGACAGAGGGTGAAAGAAGGGGAAAAGGAGAGAGAAAGAGATAAGGATAGGATAGAAAGAGAGAGAAAGAGAGATGAAGATAGGAGGAGAGAGAAACATAGTAAAAGAGATGAGATGGGTCGTGACATAGGGGTGTGATATGAAGAGGGGTAAAGGAAAGGAGGAAGAAAAAACAACAACAATTAATCCTCAACACTAATTCCTCTTCAGTCTCAGGATAAAGTACTAAACGAAGCTCCCAGGTTAGTCGAGTTAGGCGTGCGCTCCACAGCTCGGTGGTGTTCGTAGTGTATGTGTAAAGGCCGGTAGGTTTGACCGGTAGGTTTTGTCGAGCCTCCGCGGACCTCTGAACAGAGTGTCGGACGTAATTTGCAAACAGATTCTATGACAGCCAGAAGTCGCCAACAGAGGGGTGGTCCCTAAAACACACCGCGCAAACAGCAAGCAAAAAAACAAACAACAAACAAATCGTCCCAGTGCTGCGCAGACAGACAATCGGTCTGGTGAATGTTCTCCCGAAGAAGAAGAGGTTACCGCACGGCTTATGTCACCTTATTCCCTACATAGTCCACTACGTTTGACCAGAGAATTATAGGCCCCGGTCAAACGGGAATAGCAAATAGGGTTTTATAATCTCCACCCGGCACAGCCAGAAGAGGACTGGCCACCCCTCAGAGCCTGGTTCCTCTCGAGGTTTCTTCCTAGGTTCCTGCCTTTCAAGGGAGTTTTCCCTAGCCACTGTGCTTCTACATCTGCATTGCTTGCTGTTTGGGGTTTTAGGCTGGGTTTCTGTATAGCACTTTGTGACATCGGCTGATGGGCTTTATAAATACGATTGATTGATTTGGATAATGCTCATATCTCGTTCCTTCCCCTGTGTCGTGACTGGTGACTCACCCTCCCCTTAATCCCTACCTAGTGCACTACTTTTGACCAGAGCAGGCTCTGTTTGGTGACTCACCCTCTCTGCAGAGGCGGCCGCCCCCCTCCTCAGGGTCACGTAGGAGGAGATGTTACTGGACTGGTTCAGCCTCGGCGATGAGCCCGACAGACCTGTTACGGACAGGAAACACTGTTGTGGTATGCCTGGGGGGGGGGACCCATTCTGACACAGCACCACTGCCCCGAAGAGACACGGAGTGACAAAGAGTGGAAGGTCAGCATATCCACAGGTCTGAATTGCAAGCTAGCTGACAATACCTTTGTTTGGGAGGGTCTGGTAGCCCCCCTCAGACCCTGTGCCCGTCCCTGGCAGTTCTGGTTCACTCAGGTATGACCGCAGCTCCACCTGACACACAATCATACTGCAGTTGTCACAAACTAGATCCGCGAGGTTTGAGTCAACTTATTACTCAATACAATACATCTTGCTCTCAATGAGGTAAAGGCTGCATTCCACTTAAAAAAAGTTGTTGCCTTTCCCTCAACCCTTATTCCCTCTCCTTCAGAGACGACTGGAAAAGGTGTGTTAGCCACTCATTCCCGCTATGTTGCCTCTTCAGGTCTCTCAGAAGCATGAAGATTAGTGAGTGAGGGAAGAGGGCAGCTTTTTGGAATATAATGCAGCCCTGATGCATCTCCTCAGTGAGATTTCAATGCTGAGGGCGTTAACACGGCTGAGTGACAGTATGATATTGCCCTGTAAGACTGGCTTCGATGGCAATAGCTGAAAACAGCAGTGTTTGTTTTGATACCGTAAGTGCCGCCATGGACCGTTCAACTTCACAAGCGGTACCCGATAAAAGCACTGTTGTACGCACAGCAAGCACAGCAAAGGCTCGTCTTCACAATCAATAACAAAATAAGTGTAAATAAAAGGCTTGTCCTGACTTTAAAGTCTCCGTTGACACACCCTCCGCTCTCTCGGTCCCTCTTCCTCTCGTCCGACTGGCGTTTGAGCCCGCGAACCGACGTGTGTCGTACTACCACCGACGCCTCTTTGGGGAGGGGTGGGATGGCGGGGGGCGGGTCTTCATAATCGTAGAGGCAGGGCAGGGGTGGTCTGGGAGGAGCCTCATCTTCTGCCTGTACCAGAGCCACACCCATACAGGAAGTCAGTCACAATTGGTTCTTATTGTCAAGTACCTCAAAGCTCATTGGAGGAAGAAGCCTGAGGGG
Source organism: Oncorhynchus clarkii lewisi (assembly GCF_045791955.1). Taxonomy (NCBI): domain Eukaryota; kingdom Metazoa; phylum Chordata; class Actinopteri; order Salmoniformes; family Salmonidae; genus Oncorhynchus; species Oncorhynchus clarkii. The sequence goes on along the minus strand of NC_092148.1, from coordinate 50,013,354 downwards.
GAGGGACCTTGAAGCGGGAGGAATCAAGGATTTGTCAGCTGGAAACGCTTTCAGACAACCCCTGATTAGAAGGGAGTCATTCTACTCAGGGCTATCTAGGTTTCATGTTCAGCTTTACTGTTAAATGTGTTTCATGCATTCTGACCCTTCACAGCACCGGTCAAGTGTTCTCAACTCATTTACTTCAAACATTTGTTTGTTTTTAAAAAATCACTTTGTACAGTAGTTCCAAACCCACACACTTTTGACAGCTCGACTGTGATGGAACACATCCACTTTAATGCAGGCCTAACTGCTGTTATTATTAACCCACTGTGGTCCATGTCTAGGTTAACATCCCCCAGCAAACCCAGATCTACAAACTCAACTGCCACTCACCCATTTTGGCACGGGGTTGTGAGGCAGCGTGTAGGAGCCGCGAGGAGGGGGCCTAACCTCCCCTACGGGGGGCGTCGCGCTCTGCGAAGGCACTGCAGGGTCCGGCACTGAAGCCACTAGTTTCCTCTCTGGAGGATAGAAGGACACGGGCAAATTAAGACGTGCAACTTCACACACAGGAGACAAATGAAGACGTGCAACTTCACACACAGGAGACAAATGAAGGCGTGCAACTTCATACACAGGAGACAAATGAAGGCGTGCAACTTCATACACAGGAGACAAATGAAGACGTGCAACTTCACACACAGGAGACAAATGAAGGCGTGCAACTTCACACACAGGAGACAAATGAAGACGTGCAACTTCACACACAGGAGACAAATGAAGGCGTGCAACTTCACACACAGGAGACAAATTAAGGCGTGCAACTTCACACACAGGAGACAAATGAAGGCGTGCAACTTCATACACAGGAGACAAATGAAGGCGTGCAACTTCACACACAGGAGACAAATGAAGGCGTGCAACTTCACACAAAGGAGACAAATGAAGGCCTCTGTGCTGGTTGGTCTGTCATGGTTAAGTGTTAGGATATGGAGGTAGTTTGGTGAAGTTGGTTTCGTAACACGAGCACATGGTATGGAGAGACTAGATTAGTCTTTTTGCCATGGAAAGCTACCCTAGTCGTTTGTCTCCCATGTGGTGTTTTGTAGTTGGGAATTCCCCCAAGGGGACGAATCAAGTTGTTTGATCTGAATTGAATTGGGTAAAATATGGTAAAACACAGTGGGCGGGCGGTGATTTCTCCCACCTGGGTTCTGCACTGAGTCGATTGTGATCTTGTAGTTGGCTTTGCTGGAGCTCAGTCCTGCCATCACGTCCTCTATCCTCCACAGCTCCCGCTTTATCTCTGTTTTCTCCTGCTACACACACACACACACACACACACACACACACACACACACACACCTTAGCTGGTTCCTACTGTGCTATATACACACACACAACAAACAGGCTTTTCCCAGTAGACCCACCCCATCTACAGTACACGCTTCAAAACAGTGAATAACAACTCAATGTTCTGTTCACGTCTACGCCTGTGGACATTGTCCCCATCGAGTGGAATGGCAGCACTGCACAGCACTGAGGTGCAGTACCGGCTCTGACCTGAGGGGTGGCGCTGTGGTTCATGTGTGCCTCTAGCACGGCCCTCAACTGCTCCACAGAGCTCTCCAGCCTGCTGTAGTCCTCCCAGGCCCGGGCCATCTCCTACATATAACATGAGGCAGCAGGGGAAGACAGTTTCCGTAAACATATACAGTGGAATGTGTTGGCCAGAACCACACACCTACATCTGCATTGTTTGCGGTTTAGGGTTTTAGGCTGGGTTTCTGTATAAGCACTTTGTGACATCTGCTGAAATGGGGTTTATAAATACATTCGATTGACTGATTACTACCCGACCCGAGCTCCAACGGGCCCCGACGTAGACCGGGTTAGGGCCGGGTGGGGCCCGTTTTTTCATCAATAACCAGGGTACGGGCAGGGCTCGGGCATCACTAAATTGATCGGTAACATTCTGAAAGCGAAGTCATCTGCTCGTGCTCTACTGGGCAATACAGTCACATCTGACTAGGATCATAATGCAGTGCTTCAACCTCGTCATAAGAAAATAATAATGTTCTGTGAGTTTTTGTCGGAGTTTAGAGTGACGAAAAGTAGCTAACTGCGCTCTCACGTCTCTTCACTTAGCAGAGCAAGCCGAGCCGTTGCCATGGATACTCACACTCCCCGAGGCGTCATGAGCAGCGTGCATGCAGAGCGACCTGTGACAGACCGAGAAGAGCAGCTAACGGATTTACTAACGCAATAAGTTATTTCTGATTTCGGCCAAGGGGGCCTTAAATTTGGCAGAAGCAAATTGGGCCTGGGTAAGGCAGGGCTTAAACATTGCGGGCACGGGTAAGGCTCAGGCTTAAAGTTCAGGTGTGTCTGGGATGATCTCACCGTGGACGCGCTGGAGATCTCGGCCCTGATGTGCACCACGTCCTCCTGTAGGAGTCTCTGCTGGTAGGCTATCTTCTCCAGGTGGGCCGCCTGGTCTCTGTACAGCTCCATCTGTTGGTGGGACACGTCCAGCACCGACTCCAGCTTGTCCTGATGGGTTAGGGGTTAGGAGGTCAATATCAGAGACCGCAGGGTCGAGGTCAATTCCAGTTCAACTTGGGAAATGCACACGACGATGTAATTTTTTTTTTTCAAAGCGGAAGAAAAAAACAAAAAAAAACCCTTTAAATTGGAATCATTAAAAAAAGATATTTTTTTTACCTCACACATTGACTTGACATTGATTCCTTGGCTGATAAATTCAAAATGGACCCAAATGCAGTGAGACACACATGAGTATAGAGATGAAGTGTCAGTACCTTATCCTCCTTTAGTGAGCAGATCCGGACCTCCAGTTCCTTCAGGGTCTTGTCCTGCTCACATAACCGACTGAGTTTCACCTGTAGGCCAGAGACAGACAGCGAGACAGAGACAGCCAGACAGACAGCCAGCCAGACAGCGAGAGAGACAGCAAGACAGAGAGAGAGACAGCAAGACAGAGACAGCAAGAGAGAGAGAGAGACAGGGCTGTTACAGACCAATCTTTCCTACGGTTTCCTACAGTGTGTGCGCGTCACTTTCCTCCATGTACATGTATATCCTCCCCCTCTCACATCGCACCTGTTTGTGTGTGTGTGTGTGTGTGTGTGTGTGTAGGTGCGTGCAAGTCTACCTGCATAAGTGTGTCCGTATCCCTCTCTCCTGTCTCATTAGCTGATAATTATGCAGAGCAAACCCTTTACGCAAATACGCCACATCCCACGCTACCCTTTTGTCAAAGTGTCTCGGAACCTTTGAGTCCTCCTAAATGAATCCCCGATTAAGGGTGCGTCACCAACGGGCACCCTAGTTCTTATACAGGGCACTACTTGGGGCCCTGGTCAAAAGGAGTGCAATGTATAGGGAACAGGGTTCCAACATGACAAAGGATGGATCAGCTTGATTTTCATTTCTCAATTTAGGGGCCATTTGTGGACAACGGTCATCTCAACGGTCAACACCGATGTTCCACACTCTGTTTTTTTAATTTACCCCTTTTTTTCTCCCCAATTTCGTGGTATCCAATTGTTGTAGTAGCTACTATCTTGTCTCATCGCACCAACTCCCGTACGGGCTCGGGAGAGACGAAGGTTGAAAGTCATGCGTCCTCCGATACACAACCCAACCAGCAGTACTGCTTCTTAACACAGCGCACATCCAACCCGGAAGCCAGCCGCACCAATGTGTCGGAGGCTACACCGTGCACCTGGCAACCTTGGCTAGCGCGCACTGCGCCCGGCCCGCCACAGGAGTCGCTGGTGCGCGATGAGACAAGGAGATCCCTACCAACCAATCCCTCCCTAACCCGGACGACGCTAGGCCAATTGTGCGTCGCCCCACGGACCTCCCGGTCGCGGCTGGTTACGACAGAGACTGGGCGCGAACCCAGGGACTCTGATGGCACAGCTGGTGCTGCAGTACAGCGCCCTTAACCACTGCGCCACCCGGGAGGCCCATTTGCCACTCTGTTGAGCGCATCATTTATTTGTGGTGATGTCTTCACGCGCAGTAATGTTGCTTGTTTGACGCCGTGAAATATTCAGTGCGGATGGGGGAAAAACCCTGGCCTCCTTATAAATCGTTATAGGGCAAACGTGCAGAGCTGTCAACGCTACCCTCTTCAACTCCTTTTGGAGTAGTTACACTCTGAAAGGAGAACAAATTGACTTTGAAAAGTGCTAATATAGAACTGAAAGACTCACTAAATCCTAGATGACTTATTTTATTAGATTTTTATCGCTCACTCTATCCCCTTAAGGGTCTATGGTAGTCAGTGTATCAGTCTCATCTCTGTACCTACCCTTCCAGAAAGGTTTGAAGCTAAAACTCTAAACATTTCCTTTGGGACAAGAGATGGAGTGAAAATGTCGTTGAGGGTTGTGTGAGAGAGAGAGAGAGAGCGCGAGTGTGTGTGTGTGTGTGTGTGTGCATTTGTGGGGGTGCATGTGTAAGCAATGCGGAATGCTGCGGGCTCATACTCACATCCACGTCACTCTCGGCTACTCTGACGGGTCTCGTTGCTTCTTTCAACGTCTGACTTCCAACCACCTTGGGACCAGAAAAGAAATACATTTTCAAATAGGGTTGCTCTGTGTACACTCGGTGGCCAGTCTATTAGGTACACCACCTCGTTCACGGAAATGGTTCGCTCCTACAGACGGTGAGTCACGTGGCCTGCTATATAAAGCAAGCAGACAGGCATCCCGGTTCTGTTCGATTGAACGTTAGAATGGGCAAAACGAGTTACCTAAGCGACTTTGAGCGGGGTGTGATCGCCGTTGCCAGGCACACCGGTTCTAGTATCTCAGGAACGACCAGCCTAATGGGCTTTTCACGCACGACAGTGTCTAGCGTTTATCCCGAGAATGGTGCGACAAACTAAACATCCAGCCAGCGGCAGTCCCGGGGGTGAAAACAGCTCGTTGATGAAAGGTTGAAGGAGAATGGCAAGAATCGTAGAAACTAACAGGTGGACCACAAACAGGTCAAATAACAGCGCAGTACAACAGTGGTGCAGACCGGCGTCACGGAACGTTGGTCCTCGTCATGGATGGGCTATTGCAGCAGAAGACCACGCCGGGCTCCACCCCTATCAGCTACAAACAAGAAGCGGTTCCAGGGGGCATCCAATCACCAACACTGGAATATTGGGGAGTGGGAAAACATTGCCTGGTCCGACGAATCCCGGTTCCTGTTGCGTCATGATGATGGTAGAGTCAGGATTTGGCTAAGCAGCATGAGTCCATGGCCTGGTGTCAATGGTACAGGGTGGTGGCGGTGGTGTAGGGAATGTTTTCCTGGCACACGTTAGGTCCCTTGATACCAATTGACCAACGTTTCCACGCCCCAAAGAATTCTAGTTGTTCTGTAAGCAAAGTGGGTCCGACCCGGTACTAGATGGGTGTACCTAATAAACTGGCCCCTGTTCTGGTAGGGATATTGGCTGTTGATGATACTAAAAAGTTACACTGAAAGCACAATGAGGAAACCAACCGTGAACCAACCATGATGACTTAGAGAAAGTAAGAAAATAGCCATTGACAAATGCAGCCTATATGACACAGAGACAAAGAAGCTCTTTGCATGAACGCCACTCAAGACAATGCCCATTTATTTTTATCTCCATAGATTTTCATGTCCCTGTATCACAAAAAGATGGGACAACAAACCAATTTTAAAACAAAAATGGAATGAGACACTGCTTAGGCTACTCCTTACAATACTCCCAGTGTTGGAAATACATACATTTGTACAAATATAAATTTTTTTGAATTCCTAGAGTATATTCTGAACCAACTGGGTTTAGGGTAAACATGCTGTGTTGTACTGGGGATATATCAAGGAGATATGTTTGATAGATCAACAGGAGGATGGTGCAACCGGCAAGCTTTTCAACCCCCGAACCAACCACAGCCACCACAGCACACACACTGCAGCGCCATCCCAGGCCAGGACCACCAATCACATCACAAAGGAGCCGAGAGTCAGGGGTTACAGAGGGGTCAATGCCAAGCCAGTGCCCACACACAGCCATGGACACAGAAAGTGTTTTTAAGCGATGGGATGGTCTCCCTCGTAAACATGTATACATACACGCTCATGCACGCGCACACATACGCACACACACACTGTGTGTCCACAGTTCTTACGTTCCATAGTGGCCCGAGAGGCCCGGCGGTGCAGTGCAGTAGCACACTGTGAGCCGTGAGGATGAACGGCTCTAAACTTTTGATCTGCGTCAAATAGGAGATGGAGAGCCACTGTTACAAAATGGCTGCCATTCGCTGAGCAAGTTAGCAATTTGACCATTCATTTGAATATACTTGTTTGTATACCAACTGTTATGTCACATAACATAAAAAAAATTACCCCTTTTTTTTCCCACCGATTTCGTGGTATCCGATTGGTAGTTACAGTTTTGTCTCATCGCTGCAACTCCCGTACGGAGAGGCGAGTGCCGTGCGTCCTCCGAAACACGACCCAACCAAGCCGCACTGCTTCTTGACACAATGCCGGCTTAACCCGGAAGCCAGTCACATCAATGTGTCGGAGGAAGCACCTGGCGACCGTGTCAGCGTGCGCTGCGCCCGGCCCGCCACAGGAGTCGCTAGAGCGCGATGGGTGAGGGACATCCCTGCCGGCCAAACCCTCCCCTACCCCGGACGACGCTGGGATATTGTGGTCGCGGCCGGATGCGACAGAGCCTGGACTGAAACCAAGAATCTCTAGTGGCACAGCTAGCGATGCAGTGCCTTAGACCACTGCGCCACTCAGGAAGCCCTATGTCATATTTACAACAGTAGCGAGTCAGCATTATGGTGGTGTTGTGCATGGGCGGATTGGCCATCTAGCAAATCTGGCCAATGACAGAAAGGCCGGACCATCTTATTTGGGTTGGCTGGCCGAAATTGACAAAAATAAAATAACAAATATGACACAAGTATTCAAACCCCATGACTTTTTCCACATTTTGTTACGTTACAGCCTTATTCTCAAATTGATTACATCGTTTTTTCCAAGCAAATACAGTTTTTTTTAGAAAGTTTTGCAAATGTATTAAAAATGTAAAACTGAAATATCAAATTTACATAAGTATTCAGACCCTTTACTCAGTACTTTGTTGAACCACCTTTGGCAGCGATTACAGCCTCGAGTCTTCTTGGGTATGACGCTACAAGCTTGCCACACCTGTATTTGGGGAGTTTCTCCTATTCTTCTCTGTAGACCCTCTCAAGCTCTATCGGGAACACCTCTGCACAGCTATTTTCAGGTCTCTCTTGAGATGTTGGATGTCGGGTTCAAGTCCGGGCTCTGGCCGGGCCACTCAAGGACATTCCGAGACTTGTCCCGAAGCCACTCCCTGCGTTGTCTTGGCAGTGTACTTAGGGCTGTTGTCCTGTTGGAAGGTGAACCTTTGCCCCAGTCTGAGGTCCTGAGCACTCTGGAGCAGGTTATCATCAAGGATCTCGCTGTACTTTGCTCCATTCATCCTTCAATCAATCCTGACTAGTCTCCCAGTCCCTGCCGCTGAAAAACATTGCCACAGCACGATGCTGCCACCACCATGCTTCACTGTAAGGATGGGGCCAGGTTTCCTTCAGACGTGACGCTTGGCATTCAGATCAAAGAGTTAAATCTTGGTTTTATCAGAATAAGGAATCTTGTTTCTCATGGTCAGTTTTTAGGTGCCTTTTGGCAAACTTCATGCGGGCTGTCATGTGTCTTTTACTGAGGACTTCCATCTGGCTACTCTAACACAAAGGCCTGATTGGTGGAGTGCTGCAGAGATGGTTGTCCTTCTGGAAGGTTCTCATATCTCCACAGAGAAACACTGGAGCTCTGTCAAAGTGACCATCGGGTTCTTGGTCACCTTTCTAACCAAGGACGTTCTCAACCGTTTGCTTAGTTTGGCCGGGAGGCCAGCTCTAGAAATCGTCTTGGTGGTTCCAAACTTCTTCCATTTAAGAATGAAAGAGGCCACTGTGTTCTTGGGGATCTTCAATAATGCAGAAATGTTTTGGTACCCTTCCGCAGATCTGTGACTCAACAAAATTCTGTCTCTAAGCTCTACGGACAATTCCTTCGACCTCATGGCTTAGTTTTTGCTCTCGCATGCACTGTCAACTGTGGGACATTATATAGACAGGTGCACTGCAATCAAGTTATAGAAACATCTCAAGGATGATCAATGGAAACAGGATGCACCGGAGCTCAATTTCAAGTCTCATAGCAAAGGGTCTAAATACACTGCTCAAAAAAAATAAAGGGAACACTAAAATAACACATCCTAGATCTTAATGAATGAAATATTCTTATGAAATACTTTTTTCTTTACATAGTTGAATGTGCTGACAACAAAATAGCACAAAAATGATCAATGGAAATCAAATTGATCAACCCATGGAGGTCTGGATTTGGAGTCACACTCAAAATTAAAGTGGAAAACCACACTACAGGCTGATCCAACTTTGATGTAATGTCGTTAAAACAAGTAAAAAAATAGGCTCAGTGGTGTGTGTGGCCTCCACGTGCCTGTATGACCTACCTACAATGCATGGGCATGCTCCTGATGAGGTGGCAGATGGTCTCCTGGGGGATCTCCTCCCAGACCTGGACTAAAGCATCCGCCAACTCCTGGACAGTCTGTGGTGGATGGAGCGAGACATGATGTCCCAGATGTGCTCAATTGGATTCAGGTCTGGGGAACGGGCGGGCCAGTCCATAGCATCAATGCCTTCCTCTTGCAGGAACTGCTGACACACTCCAGTCACATGAGGTCTAGCATTGTCTTGCATTAGGAGGAACCCAGGGCCAACCGCACCAGCATATAGTCTCACAAGGGGTCTGAGGATCTCATCTCGGTACCTAATGGCAGTCAGGCTACCTCTGGCGAGCACATGGAGGGCTGTGCGGCCCCCCAAAGAAATGCCACCCCTCACCATGACTGACCCACCGCCAAACCGGTCATGCTGGAGGATGTTGCAGGCAGCAGAACGCTCTCCACGGCGTCTCCAGACTCTGTCACATGTGCTCAGTGTGAACCTGCTTTCATCTGTGAAGAGCACAGGGTGCCAGTGGCGAATGTGCCAATCTTGGTGTTCTCTGGCAAATGCCAAACATCCTGCACGGTGTTGGGCTGTAAGGCACAACCCCCACCTGTGGGCGTCGGGCCCTCATACCACCCTCATGGAGTTTGTTTCTGACCATTTGAGCAGACACATGCATATTTGTTGCCTGCTGGAGGTCATTTTGCTGGGCTCTAGCAGTGCTCCTCCTGCTCCTCCTTGCACAAAGGCGGAAGTAGCGGTCCTGCTGCTGGGTTGTTGCCCTCCTACGGCCTCCTCCACGTCTTCTGATGTACTGGCCTGTCTCCTGGTAGCGCCTCCATGCTCTGGACACTACGCTGACAGACACAGCAAACCTTCTTGCCACAGCTCGCATTGATGTGCCATCCTGGATGAGCTGCACTACCTGAGCCACTTGTGTGGGTTGTAGACTCCGTCTCATGCTACCACTAGAGTGAAAGCACCGCCAGCATTCAAAAGTGACCAAAACATCAGCCAGGAAGCATAGGAAATGAGAAGTGGTCTGTGGTCACCCCCTGCAGAACCACTCCTTTATTGGGGGTGTCTTGCTAATTGCCTATAATTTCCACCTGTTGTCTATTCCATTTACACAACAGCATGTGAAATTTATTGTCAATCAGTGTTGCTTCCTAAGTGGACAGTTTGATTTCACAGAAGTGTGATTGACTTGGAGTTGCATTGTGTTGTTTAAGTGTTCCCTTTATTTTTTTGAGCAGTGTACTTTTGTAAATAAGGTACTTCTTTTTATATTTGAGAAATTTGCTCAAATTTAAACCCGTTTTCGCGTTGTCATTATGTGGTATTGTGTGTAGATTGACGAGGGGAAGAAAATTATTTAATACATTTTAGAATAAGGCTGTAACGTAACAAAATGTGGAAAAAGGGGAAGGGGTCTGAATACTTTCCGAATGCACTGTATGTACAGTGCCTTCATTCCCCATTTTGTTGTTACAACCTGAAATTTATCTTTTTTAACCATCTACACACAATACCCCATAATGACAAAGTGAAAACATGTTTTGAAGAAATTGTAGTTAATTGATTGAAAAATAAATTCAGAAATATCATATTTACATAATTATTCACACCCCTGAGTCAACATGTTAGATTCACCTTCGGCGGCAGCGAATCACCTTCGGCGGCAGCGAATCACCTTCGGCGGCAGCGAATCACCTTCGGCGGCAGCGAATCACCTTCGGCGGCAGCGAATCACCTTCGGCGGCAGCGATTCACCTTCGGCGGCAGCGATTCACCTTCGGCGGCAGCGATTCACCTTCGGCGGCAGCGATTCACCTTCGGCGGGAGCGATTCACCTTCGGCGGGAGCGATTCACCTTCGGCGGCAGCGAATCACCTTCGGCGGCAGCGAATCACCTTCGGCGGCAGCGAATCACCTTCGGCGGCAGCGAATCACCTTCGGCAGTGATTACAGCTTTCTGGGTAAGTCTCTAAGAGCTTTGCACACCTGAATTTTACAATAAAATTCCTCAAGCTCTGTCAAGTTGGTTGTTGATCAATGGTAGACAGCGATTTAAGCCAAAACTGTAACTAGACCACTCAGGAAATCCAATGTTGTCTTGGTAAGCAGCTCCAGCGTACACTGAGTACACAAAACATTAAGAACGCCTGCTCTTTCTATGGCATAGACTGACCAAGTGAAAGATATGATCACTTATTGATGTCATTTGTTAAATCCACTTCAAATCAGTCTAGATGAAGCGGAGGAGACAGGTTAAATAAGGATTTCAAAGCCTTGACACAATTGAGACATGGATTGTGTCTGTGCGCCATTCAAAGGGTGAATGTGTAATATTTAAGTGCCTTTAAATGGGGTATGGCAGTCGGTGTCAGGCGCACCAGCTTGTGTAAAGAACTGCAACGCTGTGTCAAGAATGGTCCACCACCCAAAGGACATCCAGCCAACTTGATACAACTATGGAAAGCATTGTCGTCAAAATGAGCCAGCATCCCTGTGGAACGCTTGACGCCTTGTAGAGTCCATGCCCCCAACAAATTGAGGCTGTTCTGAGGGCAAAAGGGGGTGCAACTCAATAATAGGAAGGTGTTCCTAATGTTTTGTACACTCAGAGTGTTATATAGAGCCAAAATATCAATAAACTGGCAGTACATGTGTGTCTTCCCCCCGCTAAGCATCACTGGGACCAGAAGACCAGGGGACCACGCTGCCTGTGCTGGGACCAGAAGACCAGGGGACCACGCTGCCTGTACTGGGACCAGAAGACCACGCTGCCTGTGCTGGGACCAGAAGACCAGGGGACCACGCTGCCTGTACTGGGACCAGCTACCTCTTACACTTATTCACGCATACATTTCTTTAAAACATCCCGTGCGCTTTGTTCTTTTACCAAGTTTGGCGTTTTGTTCATCCCCATTTATGCCGTGTCGTTCCCAGCTCTACTCTGAGATGCAGGGTGTGTGTTGGTCATCCAGCGTGTAGTGAGGGGAGTGTGTTAATGTTAGAGAGCTTTGACCAGGCATTAGGACTGGCTCCAGGGTGATGTTTCCCCTAGGTACAGATCCATGATCGGCTTCCCCTCCACCAATCCTAACCTTAACCATTTGTAGGGGGGAAAAATGTAAAACAGATCCAAGATCAGTGCCTAGGGGCAACTTCACCCTACTCTATTTGAGTAGGCCTGAGAGACAGAGAGAGAGAGAGAGAGGGTTCCCACCTTCAAGTCTAGATACTCCAGGTCTTTCTTCAGTTGCATGTACGTATCGTCAACCTTCGGGCAGAGTGGAGAGATAAAGAAGAGTCAAATCAAAGCTTTACGACATTACAGTATGGAAGCCCACAGGATTTTGACAGGTATACGCTTCCATATTATAGATCTAACTGTATAGTGGATATTAGTTGCCGAATGAGTCACTGATAATACATATGATTATATGGCGCTACTCATTAACGGCAAATCTACCATGATGTGTTATAATAATTACCCCGTTCTACTATAATCATCTATAATGATCCATAATGGATTAGGAATTAAGGGTGAGATGATTGTAAGCCTAATGTCAAGAATATGCTTTTGGATGATTGCCATCCGTTAGGCTCGTTATAAGATGAGTAAAATATCAAAATGGGGAAAACGTTCATGTTGTCATCCAAAGCACGCACGCACCCGCGCACACACACTCACACACACACACACTCACTCACACACCCACTCACACACCCACTCACTCACACACACACTCACACAGAGAGAAAAACTGTACGTATTGGCACATTTAATTTATTATGAGCTTCTCGATGTTATAACCCCAGAGAGGCAAGACGTGCACATACAAAATGGAAGCACACTACAAGCAGCCGCTCCAAGATCACAAGCCCAAAAACGGCGCCACTTTGAAGCCAACTAGCAACATCTCAGCCAAACAAACTTAAAAAATAAAACACTAACCAAAATATAGTCGTTGCATAAGTATTCAGCCTAAATTAGATCAGGAGTCAAATTTGGCTGAACAAATCACATAAGTTAGATAGACTAATAACGGTGGACATGATTTTTGAATAACTAAGTCCTCCTCTGTCCCCCATACAGACAACATCTGTAAGATTCCTCAGTCAAGTTTTGAATTTCAAGCGCACATTCAACTACAAACGACCAGGGAGCTTTTCGAAAGCCTCATAAAGAAGGGCGCTGATTGGTAGATTGGGTAACAATAACAAAATCAGACATTAAGTTATTCATTATGCTGTGGATTATACTGTATATTAAAACCACCCAGACACATCAGAGCCACGGCCGTCATTCTGAACTGAGCTGCAGGACAGGAATGAAACTGCTCAGGGATGTTACCATCAGGACAACGGTGATTTTAAAACAAGTTACACAGTTCAATGTCTGAGATGGTAGAAAACTGAGGATGGAACAACAACATTGAAGGGATTCCACAATGATTACCTAAATGACAGCGTGGAATGAAGAACAGAAATATACAGAATGAAAATGCCAAAAACATGCATCTTGTACACAAAGGCACTAAAGTAATACTGAAAAAAAAAACACAGCAAAGGAACACACTTTTTGGCCTAAATGCAAAGCCTTATGTTTTGGGGCAAATCCAACACATCGGAGTAACTATCTCCTTATGTTCAAGCATGGTGGTGGCTGCATCATGGTATGGGTATGCTTGACATCAGCAAATACTGGGGAGTTTTTCCAGGATAAAAGGAAACAGAATGGAGCTAAGCACAGGCGAAATCCTAGAGGAAAACCTGCTTTAGTCTTCTTTACAACCTACAAACACAAGGCCAAATCTACACTGGAGTGGCTTACCAAGAAGACAGTGGATTTCCCTGAGTAGCCAAATTACAGTTTTGACTTAAATCTGCTTGGAAATCTATGGCAAGATGATCCCAGAACATCTTAACAGAGTTTGAGGAATTTTTAAAAGAATAAATGGGCAAATATTGCACAATCCAGGTGTGCAAAGCTCTTATAGACTTACCCAAAAAAAGAATCACAGCTGTAACCGACGCCAAAAGGTGTTTCTAACATGTGTTGACTCAGGGAGCTGTATACTTATGCAAACACTATACTTTAGTTATTTCATTTCTATTAATATTTAAAATACTTTTTCTTGCACTGTGACATTAGACTATTTTGAATCGATTGTTAATTAACAAAAAAAAAATTAAAATTCAATTTTGATCCCACTTTGTAACACAATAAAATGTGAAGAAACCTAAAGGGTCTGAATACTTTTGCAAGGCATCGTAGATGAATGAGTGTAATTTCTGATTGAATGATTCATTTCTTTGCTACTGTGGATACAGTGTTTTATAAGCTCATTTGGGCTGGGCATCTTGAAGATGCAAGACACTATAATAATGAAACAAATTAAAAAGCATAGAAAGGGACTATGGAGGGGGGGGGGGGGGGGCAGCCAGCACAGGCCAACGCTCACAAACAGCCATGCCCAGGTTGAGCTCACATTGGTGGGGTAAAGACGACCAGGCGCACTGGGGGCCCCCACCTGGCTGCTGCTGCCGTGGCCCATGGGGCCTAGGAAGGGCCCCAGATAAGAAGGGCCGGAGGAGAAGAGAGGGTTGTTTTTGGTGGTGAGGAAGTGGGGGCCAGAAGGGCTGTAGTTGAAGTGCTGCAGCTGGGTTAGCGTGTGGTGGCGAGCGGCGGCCATCTTTGCCTGATGCCTCCGGAGCTGAATGAGCAGGAGGGTGAGCTCCTCAGGCTGCGTGTGTAACAGTAGTGTGTCCCTCGGGGGAGAACGGGAGGAAATGGGGGAATTAACTCAACACCCCAACACAGACAGAGCGCTCAACGGTTAGCAAAGATACTCAGAGCTGTATAGAATCTATATAGTTAGGTTGAACTGTCGGTCATGTTAGCACCAAATGTTCAATGCCATTTACATTCAAACAAAGAAATCTTACTGGAACGCTAGGGAAAGTGGAGACATCACAAAAGTCTAACTGTAAATAGTAGTGGAGACACCAGTTTTGGAGGCAGTGTTACGCTTGCTAGCAAAGAAAGCTGTACAGTAGCTAACTAGCTAAAATGTTTCGCCCCACAGTTAGCCAGGTTATTTAATTATTTAACTAGCTAAAGTTATTTAGAGCTAGTTAGCTAGTAAAAGGGTACAGGAGTGGTGGCTAAAGTAACACTTGTGTCAATAACATGACAAAAAAACATGTGCTTCCAGTTGTTTTGACATTTTACAGATTAGGACGCAATCCAATTTCCAAGTGTTTTCTTGTCTTGGAACTTTTGATACCAACACGGCAGCCATTCAAATATCTGTATCTACACTGAACAAAAAAATAACGCAACATGTAAAGTGTTGGTTCCATGTTTCAAGAGCTGAAATAAAAGATCCTAGAAATGTTCCATATGCAAAAAAGCTTATTTCTCTCAAATGTTGTGCAAAAATGTGTTTACATCCCTGTTAGTGAGCATTTCTCATTTGCCAAGATAATCCATCCACCTGACAGGTGTGGCATATCAAAAAGCTGATTCAACAGCATGCTCATTACACAGGTGCACCTTGGGCTGGGGACAAAAAAAGGGCCATTAAAATGTGCCGTTTTGTCACACAACACAATGCCACAGATGTCTCAAGTTGAGGGAGCGAGTAATTGGCATGCTGACTGCCAGAATGTCCTCCAGAACTTTTCCCCAGAAAATTGAATTGTGAATTTCTCTAGCATAAGCCGCCTCCAACGTAGTTTTAGAAAATTTGGCATTACGTCCTCACAACCGTAGACCATGTGTAACCACGCAAGCCCAGGAACTCCACATCTGGCTTCTTTACCTGCGGGATCGTTTGAGACCAGCCATCCGGGCAGCTGATGAAACTATGGGTTTGCACAACCAAAGAATGTCTGCACAAACTGTCAAACAGTCTCAGGTAAGCTCATCTGCGTGCTCGTCGTCCTCAGCAGGGGCTTGACCTGACTGCAGTTCAGCATCCTAACCGACTTCAGATGGCCACTGGAACGCTAGAGAAGTGTGTGATCTTCACGGATGGATCCCAGTTTCAATTGCACTGGGCAGAAGGCGTTGTGTTGGCGAGCACTTTGCTGATGTCAAAATTGTGAACAGAGTGCCCCATCGTGGCAGTGGGATTATGTTATGGGCAGGCAAAAGCTATAGACAACGAACACAATTGCATTTTATTGATGGCAATTTAAAAGCAGAGATACTGTGACGAGATCCTGGAGGCCCATTGTCGTGTCATTCATCCATCGCCATCACCTCATGTTTCAGCATGATAATGCACAGCCCCATGTCGCAAGACACTGTACATAATTACTGGAAGATGAAAATGTCCCAGTTCTTCCATGGCCTGCATACTCACCAGACATGGCCACCCATTGAGCTTGTTTGGGGTGCTCTGGATCGAAGTGTACAACAGCGTGTTCCAGTTCCCAACAATATCCAGTAACTTCGCACAGCCATTGAAGAGGAGTGGGACAATATTCCACAGGCCCCAATCAGCCTGATCAACTCTATGCGAAGGAGATGTGTCGTGCAACATGACGCAAATGGAGGTCACACCAGATACTAACTGGATTTCTGATCCACGCCCCTATCTATTTTTTTTAAGGTACTGACTTTTAACCAATTTTGTTACGTTACAGCCTTATTCTAAAATATATTAAATTAATGTTTTTCCTCAAAATCTATACACAATACCACATAATGACAAAGCGAAAACATTTTTGCTATTTTATAAAACATTTTTAAACAGAAATACCTTATTTACATACGTATTCAGATCCTTTGCTATGAGACTCAAAATTCAGCTCAGGTGCATCCTGTTTCCATTGATCATCCTTGAGATGTTTCTACAACTTGATTGGAGTCCACCTGTGGTAAATTCAATTGATTGGACATGATTTGGAAAGACACACCTGTCTATATAAGGTCCCACAGTTGACAGAGCATGTCAGAGCAAAAACCAAGACATGAGGTCGAAGGAATTGTCTGTAGAGCCTAGAGACAGGATTGTGTCTAGGCACAGATCTGGGGAAGGGCACCAAAAAATGTCTGCAGCATTGAAGGTCCCCAAGAACACAGTGGCCTCCATCATTCTTAAATGGAAGAAGTTTGGAACCACCAAGACTCTTCCTTGAGCTGGCCACACCTTTGGCAGTGATTACAGCCTTGAGTCTTCTTGGGTATGACGCTACAAGCTTGGCACACCTGAATTTGGGGAGTTGACTAGTCTCCAAGCCAAACTGAGCAATCGAGGGAGAAGGGCCCTTAGTCAGGGAGGTGACCAAGAAGAGTGACCAGGAGAACCTTCCAGAAGGACAACCATCTCTGCAGCACTCCACCAATCAGGCCTTTATGGTAGAGTGGCCAGACGGAAGCCACTCCTCAGTAAAAGGCCCATGAGACAGCAAGCTTGAAGTTTGCCAAAAGGCACCTAAAGGACTCTCAGACCATGAGAAACATGATTCTCTGGTCTGATGAAACCAAGATTGAACTCTTTGGCCTGAATGCCAAGTGTCACATTTGGAGGAAACCTGCCCCCATCCCTACAGTGAAGCATGGTGGTGGCAGCTTCATGCTGTGGCAATGTTTTTCAGCAACAGATTCTGGGAGACTAGTCAGAATCGAGGGAAAGATGAGCAGAGCAAGGTACAGAGAGATCCTTGATGAAAACTTGCTCCAGAGCGCATAGGACCTCAGACTGGGGCAAAGGTTCACCTTCCAACAGAACAACGACCCGAAGCACACAGCCAAGACAATGCAGCAGTGACTTTGGGACAAGTCTCAATCTCCTTGAGTGGCCCAGCCAGAGCCCGGACTTGAACCTGATCAAACATCTCTGGAGAGACCTGAAAATATCTGTGCAACGATGCTCCCCATCCAACCTGACAGAGCTTGAGAGGATCTGCAGAGAATAATGTGAGAAACTCCCCAAATACAGGTGTGCCAAGCTTGTAGCGTCATACCCAAGAAGACTCAAGGCTGTAATCACTGCCAAAGGCGTTTCAAACGGAGTAAATGGTCTGAATACTTATGTAAATGTGATATTTCAGTTTTTTATTTTTAATACAGAAATTTCTCTTAGTTATTATGGGGTATGGTTTGTAGATTGATGAGCGAAAAAACAAACAATTTAATACATTTTAGAATAAGGCTGTAATGTAACAAAATGTGGAGAAAGTCAAGGGGTCTGAATACTTTCCAAATGCACTGTATCTGTAGTCCCAGTCATGTGAAATCCATAGATTAGGGCCTAATGAATTCATTTCAAATGGACTGATTTCCTTATATGAACTGTATCTCAGTAAAATCTTTGAAATTGTTACATGTTGTGTTTATATTTTTGTTCAGTGTATATCGGAAACCTGAAATGTGTATGGAGCAGAATGTTGCTGATTCTCATCCCATCCTTGTAAAGAAGTACTGTAAATTAAGCTAATTGGAAAGTGTCCAGGTTATTCAAGAAACACTGGATCTTTGACTTTATGTCGGCATCTAATACAACATGCTTGGGTTGTGACTGGGTGCGTGACTCCATACCGTTTTCCCGTGAAGGCTGGGCGCGCTGACCGTGTGTGTGATGTAGTTGGAGGGAGGCATGGACCTTCTCTCGATGGTGGCAGCCTGGCAAACACAACCCACACACACTGCAGTTAACAGTCTTAATCTGACATTATTACCTCCGCAAAAATACTGTCCGAAAAATTTAATAAACCTGCTATGAAACATTCAAAAGTTTCATTCCCCTTCGTCTTACCTTGAATAGTTGAGACTTGGCTCTTCGTGGGGACCCAGCCACCGGCATGTCCAGTGCATCTCTCCCCCCCTGGGGCATTACCACCACCCGGTTAGCGGGTGTGTGGGGCCTCCGTGGCGGGGAAAGGGCCCTGGAGCTCTGGGGGCCCGGTGGGAGGATATCGGAGGGGTCTGGGGGCACCGACACACAGCGGGGAACCTCCGAACTGGATCGCGGGGCCGAGGGGGGCACCGTGGAGGGGGGCCTGGGCCCGAAGGGGTAGTCCGGGGCAGGTGTGTAGAGGGGGGCAGTGGGACTGCCGTGGCGGAACTGGTGGCGCTGCTGCCACTCGTAGAGCTGCCACACGGTGCCAGGCCCACCGATGCCACCCCCGTCCCTGGCGCCGGTACCCTGGGGGTCTGAGGGTCCGAGTCGGAAGTGGCTGAGGCGGTCCTGTGCGTATTTGTACTCCCCTTGGCGCGCGGCGGTCGGGGGGCTGTGACGGGGGAGGGTGCCCCCTCTTGAGGGGGGGCTATGGGAGAGAGAACAGGGAAGAGGCCGGAGGTCAGACAAAAGCAAGGCTGTGAACTTTGTATCATTGTGTTGCCGATATACATTTGACTGGCTTAGCAGGGTCGGAGTATTGTGCTGAACGTAAACCTTAATGTTTTGAGCGACTCTATGCGTACATTATTCCAAGAACCCCACTAGAGGGAGATGTTGGCTATGACCCCCATAATGTACTTGCAGTATATCAACCATACCTAAACACTGAAACCGCTTACCTAGTAGAATGTGTGTGTATGATAAAGTATGTGTTTGAATATGCATCACAATAAACATATGCGAGTGTGAATGCTCATGCTGTGCACGTGTAAAGTTTTATTAGTAATAGAGCATGTACGGGATACATATGGTACTCATTGTCTAACGAAATGCTTATAAGAGTAGGCCAATGTGTTTGAACTCAAGATATGAGTGTCTATGTGTTTGTAATTAAATACCATTTGAATGCACAGTGATAAACACCTAGACGAGTGGTGGTGTGACCTGTGAACCGTGACCTTTACCCTTTGTGCTCGGCCTTCTGCACCTTGACCCAGTGCTCCACCTGCTCCAGGGCGCTCCTCCTCTGCACCTGCCTTTGACTGTCAACCACCTGGGGCGTCAGCGTGGCCCTCTGGTACGTCCCCGTCCCCATCCCGTTGGGTTCCGGAGTGGGTGTCCCGTTCCTCAGACAGGCCCCGGGGGGCAGGGTGAAGGCGCCGCGCGACGGGGCGCGCGATGGCACCCTGGAGGGGGGCGCGGATGTGGGTGCGGAGGCGGAGTCAGGAGTTAGGGAGGGAAGGGGAGGGAGACTGTTAGGAGGGACGGCGTCCATTTCAATTTCCACGCTTCCGCCGCCGAGGGAAGGAATCTTGGAAGTGATGAGATTGAGTGTGTCGTTCCGGAAGCTACGGGGCTCCTCGGTTTCTCGGATATCGGCAGGTTCGAGGACCACTCCATCGCTATGGAGATGGGGGTCGGCTCGGGGTTCGCGTGAGGTCTTTGTGTAGTTGTTGACGTGGTTGGTTTGGGGGACCCCCTTGCGTTCCGACGTGTTGGGCATTTCCGATTTCTCCGATGTTTCCGATGGTCTAGGAGAGGAACAGAACGGGAGATGGTTTGACTCTCTGTTTCAACACATAGGAACAACAGAATTATTGACATTTGCTATTGTATCAGGACAGTAACTAGGGTTGCAAAATTCCCAGTAACTTTCCCACTTATTTTGTTTCCACATTTTTCATACCTCTAACCTCTCACAGGAGTTAATGTTAGATGTTACTTTTTGTAATTTACTAGAGAATCATTATTTCATCCCTTCATATCGCCAATCGCAACCAAGTGAGGTGTTAACATTAGCATAGCCTAACGTGAATGAAGGGCCCGTCAAAATAGGATATAGGAACATAGCTAGGGAAAGGGGAAGTCGGGGCTAATTCCATCTAAATGAAGAGAGAACTGGGCTACTTAGCGTTAGCAATTAGCGTAGCCTAGCCTCCCAGGTCTCTCAGGCTGACAGCCACTAAAAATAGCTCAGGGTGTCTAATGTACTGGCGGGAATGAGCAGTCATACTTGCGACGATGGACACAATCATTTCCCTCCGATGATATGAGCTTCTCATTCATCAAATACAGCGCTCCAGGACCGTTTAGTCATAAGAGCCACAGTGAATTGGTTGGCTATAACACACATCCCGCACACACACACACACATCCCACACACACACACACACACACACATCCACCCACACACATCCACCCACACACACACATCCACCCACACACATCCACCCACACACATCCACCCACACACATCCACCCACACACACACACACGTACGTACAGTATGCAGCATACAGTGGGGTCATGAAGTGGCATGGCTCAATCTGATGGGTCCATACTTCTAAACATTAAAATGAAAATCATTGACATAGTACGCTACATGTTAGCTTTTCCCATCCCGAAAACCTGGCACACTTAGCCTTATGACAACAAGACCAGCTGGACATGATTATTTCCTGGGACAAACACTTGCATCTGCCAAATCCAAATGTTGATGCAGTTGGATGTGACTGAACACCTCGCCATGAAAGCGTCCTTAACAGAAGTGAAAAACTTTGAAATGTTGAAGTACATTTGCTGCGATAGTCTGTTTCGAAGGGAAATCAAAACCATTGCAAACGAAGGTGAGAAATCTCTTTAATGAGGAGCTTCATGGGAGTGTCTCTTGCAGACCAACACAAAGTCTACAGGGCTGTAATGTTCCCGGAGCGACGCTCCGCCACCTCTCAGAACGGTGCCTGTTCAGGGAAGGTTCCATCAAAGCTGAATCAAATGTCTCACAAGATCGCTTAATGATTATTTAGTATTCGACATGGGCCTAGCACACCGAATAGAACAGCATAATGTTACTGTTATTTGAATTGTGCATTCAGATGGCAGTAACAAACACTTCATTTGTTTTGTAGGCTAAACGTACATGTACAACGTTTTATATCCATTATATAAAGTCGAGCATCGAAGACCAGCAGTGAACCTTTCTTTCTCCTTAATTAACAGAAACGCTTGACGCGAGGGGGGCCTCAAACCCACGGTTACTGTACCCCGAAGATTCAGTCAACTGCCTTACCCGTATACCCCATCTGACCGTGATGATAATGGAGGAACATGACAGCTATATGAAAAGACCAGAAGGCCCATCAACGGGGGAAAAAAAATAAAAATCCACACTGTACGATAAACTTAAACATTGTATAGAGCTCCTTTATCTATGCTGAATCAGGAAAAGGCCTTCCCCAAACTGTTGCCACAAAGTTGGAAGCACAAAATTGTCTAGAATGCCATTGTATACTGTAGCATTAAGATCTCCCTTCACTGGAACTAAGGGGCCTAGGCTGAATCATGAAAAACAGCCCCAGACCATTATTCCTCCTCCACCAAACTTTACAGTTGGCACTATGCATTCGGGTAGATAGCTGACTCCTGGCATCTGCCAAACCCAGATTTGTCCGTCAGACTGCCAGATGGTGAAGTCTGATTTATCACTCCAGGGAATGCGTTGCCACTGCTCCAGAGTCCAATGGTGGCAAGCTTTACTCCAGCCAACGCTTGGCATTGCGCATGGTGATCTTAGGCTTGTGTGCGACTGCTCGACCACGGAAACCCATTTTATGAAGCTCCCGAAAAAACAGTTATTGGGCTGACGTTGCTTCCAGACGCAATTTGGAACTCGGTAGTGAGTCTTGCAACTGTGGACAGATAATTTTTATGTGCTTCAGCACTCGGCGGTCCCATTCTGTGAGCTTGTGTCTCCTACCACTTCGTTCTGATGCTCCTAGGTGTTTCCACTTCAGAATAACAGCACTTACAGTTGACCAGGGCAGCTCTAGCAGGGCAGATATTGGACTAACTGACTTGTTGGAAAGGTGGCATCCTATGAGAGTGCCACATTGAAAGTCACTGAGCTCTTCAGTAAGGCCATTCTACTGCCAAAGTTTGTCTATGGAGATTGCATGGCTGTGTACTCAATTGTATACTTCTGTCAGCAGCCGGTGTGGCTGAAATAGCCGAATCCACTAATTTGAAGATGTGTCCACATACTTTTGCATATATACTGAAAACGTGTCTTTTTAGCATTAGTAGCTAGTAGCCTAGTAAAGAATGTGCCATGCAATATTGGCACACTACACGTGTGACAGACCAAGCCGAACAAAAGTAAACCTTCAATTTAGAGGTTTCAAATATCCCTCTGGTAGCCAAGTTGACCTATTTTATGAAGTGCCATTGGTTGGTGGATTTAAAGTCTAAGATCTTTGATAGGCCGATGCAGAATTTGTTAGCGGAAATAATCTTTGCCAGCTGGTGCTGTTAGCATAGTGTGCCAGGCTATCTCATGAGAACAGCTAACATGTAGCAGTGCAACTTCGTCAACGATTTTGAGACAGTTTAAGTTTAAACTTGTTTTAATGTTTCCAAGTATGAACCCAATATGTTTGCATTAATTCTGTGTATATCTTATATATTTTATATCCCAATATTTATCACATTTGGCCCCTTGTTTTCAACGGACACAAAGCCTCTGACCACAGTTCCACTAAATGAGATGCCCTCGTCTCGACAGCAGGCACAGCTTGTTGTGAACATGGAGGTCTCGGTCTCTGTTCGTTCCTGTAGCGTAGTGAAGCGACCTGTCACACGCCTGCTATGTGTGTAGACCCACCTGGTCTGACAGGGAATCGGACTCCTACACAACACCACCGCTACCTGGGCCTCATCAATCTCTGTCTGATACACACTGCCTCGCTCTCTCTCACACACTCTCTTTCACTATCATTCTTGTCTGTCTCTGTCTCCGTCCGTCCGCCCGTGTGTGTGTGTGTCTGTCCGTATCCAACTGCCTGTCCGTCTGTCTGGGCAGACAGACAGACGCGGGTGGAAAACTAGGGGCAAAATGTGATAAATATTGGGACATAAAATACCTAAGATATACACAGAATTAATGCAAACATATTGGGTTCATACTTGGAAACATTAAAACAAGTTTAAACTTAAACTGTCTCAAAATCTGCATCATCATTGACGAAGTCGCACGTGATACAATGCTACATGTTAGCTGTTCCCATGAGATAACCTGGCACACTATGCTAACAGCACCAGCTGGCAGAGATTATTTCCGCTAACAACTTCTGCATCGGCCTATCAAAGATCTTAAGACTTTAAATCCACCAACCAATGGCACTTCATAAAATAGGTCAACTTGGCCCTTGAGGGACATTTGAAACCTCCAAATTGAAGGTTCACTTTTGTTCGGCTTGGTCTGTCACACGTGTAGTGTGCCAATATCGCATGACACATTTTATTACGAGGTTCATTCCCCATAATACAAGTTTTCACATATAAAGTATATATGCAAAAGTATGTGGACACCCCTTCAAATTAGTGGATTTGGATATTTCAGGATGTCACCTATCCAAAAAATCAGCTAGTCAAATTTCTGCCCTGCTAGAGCTGCCCCAGTCAACTGTAAGTGGTGTTATTGTGAAGTGGAAACGTATAGGAGCATCAGAACGAAGTGGTAGGCCACACAAGCTCACAGAATGGGACCGCGGAGTGCTTAAGCACATAAAAATCATCTGTCCTCAGTTGCAACACTCACTACCGAGTTTCAAATTGCGTCTGGAAGTAATGTCAGCACAATAACTGTTTGTCCGGAGTGACTGTCTGTCCGTCCGTGTTTGTCCTTGTCCACCTGCCCGTATTCATCCGCCTGTCCGTCTGTGTCTGTCTCTGCCTGTCGGACGGACAGCCCGTCTGTGTCTGTCTCTGCCTGTCGGACGGACGGCCCGTCCGTGTCGGTCTCTGCCTGTCGGACGGACGGCCCGTCCGTGTCGGTCTCTGCCTGTCGGACGGACGGCCCGTCCGTGTCGGTCTCTGCCTGTCGGACGGACGGACAGCCCGTCTGTGTCTGTCTCTGCCTGTCGGACGGACGGACAGCCCGTCTGTGTCTGTCTCTGCCTGTCGGACGGACGGACAGCCCGTCTGTGTCTGTCTCTGCCTGTCGGACGGACGGACAGCCCGTCTGTGTCTGTCTCTGCCTGTCGGACGGACGGACAGCCCGTCTGTGTCTGTCTCTGCCTGTCGGACGGACGGACAGCCCGTCTGTGTCTGTCTCTGCCTGTCGGACGGACGGACAGCCCGTCTGTGTCTGTCTCTGCCTGTCGGACGGACGGACAGCCCGTCTGTCTGTCTCTGCCTGTCGGACGGACGGACAGCCCGTCTGTGTCTGTCTCTGCCTGTCGGACGGACGGACAGCCCGTCTGCGTCTGTCTCTGCCTGTCGGACGGATGGACAGCCCGTCTGCGTCTGTCTCTGCCTGTCGGACGGACGGATGGACAGCCCGTCTGCGTCTGTCTCTGCCTGTCGGACGGACAGCCCGTCTGCGTCTGTCTCTGCCTGTCGGACGGACGGATGGACAGCCCGTCTGCGTCTGTCTCTGCCTGTCGGACGGACGGATGGACAGCCCGTCTGCGTCTGTCTCTGCCTGTCGGACGGACGGATGGACAGCCCGTCTGCGTCTGTCTCTGCCTGTCGGACGGATGGACAGCCCGTCTGCGTCTGTCTCTGCCTGACGGACGGACGGATGGACAGCCCGTCTGCGTCTGTCTCTGCCTGTCGGACAGACGGATGGACAGCCCGTCTGCGTCTGTCTCTGCCTGTCGGACAGACGGATGGACAGCCCGTCTGCGTCTGTCTCTGCCTGTCGGACGGACGGATGGACAGCCCATCTGCGTCTGTCTCTGCCTGTCGGACGGATGGACAGCCCATCTGCGTCTGTCTCTGCCTGTCGGACGGATGGACAGCCCGTCTGCGTCTCTCTCTGCCTGTCGGACGGACGGATGGACAGCCCGTCTGCGTCTGTCTCTGCCTGTCGGACGGACGGATGGACAGCCCGTCTGCGTCTGTCTCTGCCTGTCGGACGGACGGATGGACAGCACGTCTGCGTCTGTCTCTGCCTGTCGGACGGATGGACAGCACGTCTGCGTCTGTCTCTGCCTGTCGGACGGACGGATGGACAGCACGTCTGCGTCTGTCTCTGCCTGTCGGACGGATGGACAGCCCGTCTGCGTCTGTCTCTGCCTGTCGGACGGACGGACAGCCCGTCTGCGTCTGCCTCTGCCTGTCGGACGGACGGACAGCCCGTCTGCGTCTGTCTCTGCCTGTCGGACGGACGGACAGCCCGTCTGC